>NC_046639.1:6346717-7546717 GCF_900324485.2 Mastacembelus armatus | reverse complement strand
AAAACTGTGTCCGAGTCCTCAGAGCCCTCACTCAAAGGCTCTCCCAATTCACTTCTGATGTGCCTAATGGAATCTGTGTGTCCTTGATTTGACCATGAAGTTGTGTTTTTCTGAGCTGCTAGCCTCCTGGGGGAGACAGCCCTAGACCCAGTTATGCCTGAATGGTTGTGAGAGGTGGAATATTTCCACCTGCTGGTGGTAGATGAGTACTGCTCCTTTGGGTGGTCAAGGCTGCTGAGTGTGAGCTGGTGTGGGGATGGCAGTGCAGAATCGCTGGCGCTGCCTTTGGTAATGGCAAACATGCAAACACAAAAGCAGGGAGGGTGGGTAAAGCTGTTAGCAGGGAGGTACTGTTAAGACAAGTGCAGTGCAGTTAATGATGGGCATTAACGGTTGTATGGCACTGTAAGAGTATTTGTTACACAATTTATAACAAAGACAACTGATGGATTCCATGTGCACCAATGTATACACAGGCATACAGGTATATTTCTGTACAGGTATACATAAGGGACAGTGTAAAAGGCCACATGTGATACGCATGCAAATGATTCAGAAAACAACTCATTATGTAGATTATTATAGACTGCGATGCCTTTGTAGGGCATGTTTTGTTCTTGCTGTGAGAAATAACTTAAGATACAACAGTAAATAGTAGTGGCAGTAGATGTATGTACTAAGTGTGGCTAGATTGAAGCTAAGGCAGGCCAGGAAACTCCACAATAGATTTGTTTTTAACAAACATTCAAATTCAACATCATCTTTTCTCTTTTAAATAATTTTCCCGTACTACATATTGAGATTTTTGACCAATGTAGCCACATACGCTCTGCTGTGTAGGTGTTTATTGGGTGCACCTACAGTCGCTAAAGCAAATACAGTCTAATACAACAATCGTGCAATAAGGTCTCCCTTCATGAACATTCAGCTTTTGTCTACATCACACAAAGTGGTGTTTCTGTTACTGAGCCCAGTCATACAAGTACAATGTAATACTGTTGAGTCGTATTGTCCAGTTTCCAAAATGATCATATCCTTGAACACTGCTCTAAACAGTTTCAACAAAAACTGGTCATTACCATCTTCATGAAAGGAGGATTTATTAAAGGACTGTTGTTAGTCTACAGTAACTTCAACCTAATAAACCTCACCTAATGGGCTGAGCGTAAGCACGTAAGCAATAAAACATTTAACAGCAGGTCGAAACATAAACTGTACCTTGTATATGGTCCTCCTGCCCTATGTTCATCCTCCTGATCCTCTGCTCCTCCTCCTCTTGCATTTGTTTAGCTATTTCCTGTGAAGACATGGCCATTCTGACTGTTAACATTATAAACCATTGTCAGTAACACAATAGAAATTTAGGGTAAACTACTGAACACTAACAAGAAATGGATCTGTGTCTTCAAATTAAGACTTTCAGGAGAATTTCTGCTTTTTTCTGACTGTAATGAGCTGATAACTGCAAGAAAACATCACATATACTGTGTTATTTCCAACCAGCAGATGGCACCATAAGACAATGTGGAGAGAAAGCATGACATTTGAGCTATATACTACACTAGTAGTGTTCAAGTAGCAACATAAAGACAACTGGAACCAAACTCTTAGACTATTCATGACTGTAAATCAAGAACAGAATGTAATCCATCTATAGAAACATCTACATTGCCATGTCAAGAGAGGAGGCGACTGTGGGTGACTATGCTACTGTAAGATGATCTTGAAATTTGCTATTTAACAAAAAGAGCAGAGGTGTGGACTCTTGGAAACCAGGAGAGACTACATAAAAAAAAAATCTTACTTTTTATCTTCTTCAGTCTGAACTCTGGCCCATATATACCTTAACAGAAGCAGCAGAATGATGTGCCGTTACTACAGCTGCTATACTTGCCTGCAGTCTGAAGTAAAGTCCCCCCGCCGACCATGCCTGTGTGCTGTATTTCTTGTAAAGGCCAGAACTAATAATGTTCCCTACAAATCACAGTGTTCGACCAATGAATTCTATAAAAGAGCTCTCTGAGGGCTGCAACAGCATTAATCATAAGTAAGAGCTAACACGGCTTCTTTTGCTTTAGAGTCAGGGCATGTCTGTCAGCTGCTTTGCTAGCATCAGCAGACAATTAGCAGCTTGCCATGGCAGGTGAGGCATGGAGTGCCACAGGGCAAAGCGGCATTTAAAAGTGCACATCCTGACGCCTTCTGTTCCTTAATTAAAGAGACAATCTGAGGGGAGGCAAATGTTTAATCAACACCTCTGATCAGCCAGTCATTAAGTAGCAGGCTATCTGGAGTGTTAACAGTTCGTCATTTAGTTCTAACATCAATACCCATAAAAAGAAATGATTATGTCCACAAAGGCATAGATACATTTGTGTACCGAATAACCTGGGGTGCCTTTTAACCCAGAGTAGGTAAAGAAGCTTTAACATGTAACTCACACCAACAGAGGTCAAACCCAACCCCTTAATAACGATAAAGCCTCTTTGTACTGACACCCTCCAAACAAGGGGCTTTTATAAGCCTGTCCAAGGCAGGCTCCTCTAAAAAGGAAACTGCAGGGTAAAGGAAAATATTATGCCTTGTGACGCACTGGACCAGCTGGGGAGTTTCATGGCAGAGTTGACTCCATAGAGCTTTTTTCATTACACAGCTAAACTCTTCATTTCTATTGGTGGTCAGTCAGATCAATTTTTCTGCAAAGCAGCCCATGTTCAGAGATGCACATGTACTGTAAGACTGCGGAGACATCATAAAGTTTTAAGGGGTTGGACTTGGACATTGGAAGTAGAAGGGAGAGGTGATTGATGGGAACCATCTGTTGTGTTTCGGTTGAAAGATGAATTGTTTTTTTTTTTTTTTTCCATTTACAACACTTTGCAGAGCTCTGGCGCTATAGCGCACATTAGGAGGAGCAGTTGCAGTGAGCAGCTCTATCTTCAAATAAATAGTTAATTTGTCTTCACAATTGGATGGCAAAAAGCTGAACTCCTTTCTACAACTAACCCAGCCAAATTTGCATTTCTGTGGATGCACTTAAGCACAGTGGTAATGTTGTTGTGTGTCTGTTTAACAGCTGACTTTGCTCATACAGCCCTAGTGCACACAGGCTATATCAGAAGCCCAGAGCAGCACTTACAACTGAGAGTGTAAAGTGAACCACATGATACTCCCTGACTTGTTGGTGGTTTAAGTGGCAGATAATTAAATCATATACACAAGAATGCCTGAGTGCCAAATAAGTCTATGAGTCCCTGTGCTAAATGTGCTTTCTCTAACTTTAAGTAATGCTGGTGGTAGTTTGTTGCCATCTAGTTTACACCCAGTTCTGGCTGCACACTGGACTGGAGTTTCAGACACAAAGACTCATTCTTCTACATTTACAAGCAGCTGTTTTCTACTTTGTGCACCATGTGAAAAACTTCTTACAAGCTTCAGCATTCACTGGGTCAGACAGTCTCTTCCAATAGGCATTAAAGAATTTGTGCCTCAAGCCAGACAATGGTTTGAGAAGTTTTTAACTGATATATTGATGAACCTTTCACCATTTTAACTCATACAAATTCAAGCTGACCACAGCCACTCTGTCTGTGAAAAATTGAACTGCCAGTTTTATTGGGGAGTTTTAACTGTCAGGCCTACAGGGAGGAAAGATATATTTGGAGTATCACTTCAGGATTTACTTCCGTTTTGTCCAGTTTTCTGTTTTATCACTGCTTGTTCGTAAAATGTTCCACTCTGCTCTGGTTACTGCCAGCAACTTGACACCCACAGGAAAAGATTTGTTCCCCTTCCAGGAGCAAATCCCTCTTAAGATTACTCTTTACAAACTCTGGTGTCAAGTCTGAGCATTCTCATTACTTGGGACAGAATTCAGTTTAAGCCGAGCGTAAAGCTGTAAAGTTTCAACATAGAAATGACACAACAAGTCACCAGTATAGGAATACTCATATTCATGCTTGTTCCCATATCTCAGTCCTCCCAGAGGCAGGTGTATATTTTCCATAATGTTGCCTATGTTCATTTGTAATATAGAACCAAAAAGAGACTTTAAATTAGTTTCTTCTCTATCTTTCATCAGGCACTGAAATGCATAAGTAAAATGTGTATTGTGTGAAACAAAGTGATAAAAAAATGAATATTTAACTTTTTTTTTTAAATAACATGGACATGAATCACTTAAACTTTATCATAATTTGTTAAGTCTTTTGTCAGTACTCAAGTTTGATGTGGCGACAGGTGGATAACTGAAAAATATGTGAAAACAGGTGATGTCACATATTCACTGTTGCAAAGCTGTAAATCCTAGTAAATTATAGGTGTGAAAGCATACTTTAAGAGGACCATGTGACCATAATTGATTAACAATTGAGTGCAATCTTCCGAAAAAAATTAGCTCATTCGCACATTCGTTGGAAGAATGTAAAGTTGTGTGATAAGTACTCTACAGATTTGTGCTCACTTCATCGTCCTGCTCCCTCCTCCGAGCCTCCTCAGCACAACGCTGGATCTCCTCCTGAATGATACGGGCATATTCAAAGTCCTGCTCCTCTCTACAGCACAGCAGGGGAGAAAAAGGCCTTCTTTAACATTTACTCACTATAATAAACAACAATAAATATAAACATTTACATAGTGAATCTGCATGTACAGGACCTACAGTGAACACACTGACTATTCACTCTCTTAGAACTGAAATCTAATAAATATGCATCTTCACTTGGTGTGTGTTCAAGTCAAGGAGGACATGCAGGAATGTCTGATAAGTGCAGCTTGTGTGAGCTTTTTACAGTGATTTGGGTAGCAGTGGTCACTTACAGTTGTCTGGAAGCTTGTTTGAGAAGGGCACTTTGCTGTGCCCGTTGAGCCTCCTCCTCATCCTGCAGCTTCTTGGCTATGCGGATGTCATTCTGCACTAGCTGGTTCTTCTGAACGTTGGTGGTATAGTACTGTTCGACTATAAGAACAGAGTGTGTGAGATCTATATGATGGTAATTATTCATCACTATATTACTTCCAGTTTAAATTGTTTCATTTTTGAGTATTTATGACTGCAGTGTTGTTTATTTGAAAGATAGCTTGTGGTATGCCAGAGGGAGCCTAAAAACAGACACCAAAGTGTGTGTCACTTAGTTTGTTGCACATACTTGCAAAGACATACCACAGTAATGAAGGTTAAGGGCAAAAGCTAACCAAAATATGTTCAATTTGGCCTGCTTAGCTTTCCGGGAAATCCATGAGAATAATATAGCATTATATTTATGTTTTATTATCATGCTGTATTTTGTATAGCTACGAGAGCTGAAAGCAATGACTCAGACTCAGAATGAAGCCCAGTCTGCATAACACACGTGACGTCTGTAGTGTACAGCTGCACAGTTGCATATGGTAGCTTGGCTCTTTACTTACTCTCCTGCTCCTGCAGGTTGTGTGCCAACACTCCATCCTCCAGCACAGCAAAACACTGGCACACTGAAACAACAGAGGACAGCAACACCTCAGTATCAAACAAAAAAAACATACAAAGTGTTCAAAACTGAAGGGGAATGTATGCGTTTAATAAAGTGAGTACTTCTCTTAACTTGATTATTATAACAACAAGGACTAAAGAAAAATGACTATCTTGAATGGTCCTCTCTGGTTCCATCCAGAACAGGAGCATAACCTGTGGATGGGCTGGATATTGTGGGGCTTTTGCTTCAGCACTCACACACAGTCTAAAGGGAAATAATATTGCTGTGTGTTATGATGGCTGTTTATATGAGACAGATAGGCCATTAAAACTTTTGAGAAAAGTAATTATCCCCCATGTCATGAATTTATAAAATCCCCATCATAACAATACACCAGTGTTCCAGAGACACATGAAAGTGATCAAAATTATTAATGTCCTACCAAGACAGATGAGTTTAATGTCTCTAGAGGAGTGTATGTCTCATTTTAAACAAAACCTGAACAAAACTTACTCTGTGTGAGAACGTCAGTGTGCATGTATTTTTGTATTCATTAGTACAAAAGACATCTCTTTAAAAGTGTTGTTGAAAGGCTCTTAGAAGTAGTCATCTCTTTGTTTTGATGTGCTCACTATGACTATCAAATCAAGATGCAAAGTTTAGCAACTACTCCTGCAACCATTTACCCTGGGAAGCCAGTGTAGATGGTCTAAATGTAAGTAGAGTGAAATCTGTAAGGCTGTCATTAATCCAAAGACTACGTGCACCACTTCTGTCTGGTTCTCAACATTAAGCCACTCTGCGGTGAACTGGGTCTTCCCTATCCCATAATCCCATAGTCTGGCCACCTGCTGCTAGATATGGTAGTAAACCCTCTTGGTTTCATATCATTGTCCTTTCTTATCAGAATGTTGACAAAGACAATGGCTTGAATGGAAAAACAAGAACTTATAAAACAATTACACAATTAGACACAAATTGTCCCCAAAGGTGTGAAGTCAAACAAAGATGTAGTTAACAAGAGAGAGAACTGGTAAATATGCACAGTGCTACACTACTCTTTGATTTGTACACTGGTTTTAGTAGCGTCTGTGTTTGTGAATTGTTATTCTCACCTATAAACATGCCAGGATTTTACAGTAGTTCTTAATGAGCCACTAGAGTCTCAGTGAGCTGCAGCCCATGTTTAAAGTGTGTCAAACAAACTGAAAGGTTACTGAAGAGAAAATAAACACAGAAAGCAGCACTGTGGCCTAGCTGGTTTCTCCAAATCCTCCACCTCTGTAGACACACAGCTCACTGTCTCCAAACAAAACTGCTCTGCTTTCTCACTGATTTTCATCTTTGCCAGGAGAAGGACAGAAGTGCCCCATTTAAGAAGAGATTTAGTTCAATGCAGAGGGAGCAGCCACAGACCTGAGCCGGGGGCAGGGCCAATTAAAAACACCTGTCCCGTCACTGCTCCTGACCACTGATCAGGCCAAGATGGGCACAGTGCCTGGGGACACCACAGCTACATTTGCATCCATGCACTTGTGCTGAATTACAACAGATTGAACAGGTGCCCAACTATTAGCATTTTTGCAGTGCAAATACAGTGTGATCCAGTATGATCTCTAAAAAACAAAACAGAAAAACAGACGACAAGCAAAGAGCCTGGAGGTTTACTTACTGGCTGGAGGTGCACTGGACGGTGTCATGGGTGACGAGAGCACATGTGTGGCCTCAGGATTCATTGTAAGAAGGATATATTGAGCTTACAGTCTACGCTACAGTTGTAAACCATATGTGCATCTAAGTGGAAACACACAAAATATCAAGCAATCCACCCGTCTCACAGTTTAAGAATGCTTCTCTCTTTGTTCTCTACAGAGTCACATTCAATACATACTGATGTGGCATTCCTTGATCCCCATCTTGACACTATTTCCACATTTCATACTTTAAATGTACCAAGCCCTCTTCTTATAAATAATTGCTGCACCGTACCTGAACTACCAGGGCTTTTCTAACAATGTTAATTTCAACATTTACAGAATGGGACCTGAGTGGATATAACCAGTCAAACAGAGGATGTCTCCCCTTTGTCCTTGTTTTTAAATAGCATATCTATTCTCTAAGTTCTCAAAAAAGAAAAAAAAAAAAAAAATCTTCTCCTGCTGAGAATAAGTCTCTGGGTATGTTTCAGTCTTTTGGCGCTCAACAGTCAAAGCTCATGAAAATCACCCAGATAGCAACGACCCATACGAACGATCTGTTTACACCACACACCTACGCTGAGTGCTAACAGCATACCAAGACAGACATGCATTACCACTTACACCTGTTGTGGAGCTTAAGGGACTATCCACTAAACAGATCTCCAACCTGGCCTTATGATCCAGTCTGTCAGTGAGGAGGGATTATAACGAACGCCTGGTTTTAGCCCAGCTGGACAAATTGACAGCTCAAAACATGATTTTACTCCTAATTCAAAAACAAGAAGAAGACAAAGATGGAGAAAAAAGGCTAGGCTTGTCAGTGAGCGTGTGTGTGTATGTGTCAGTGGGTGTGCCTACGTTGTGGGTTAACTTGTTTTTCCAAACTCCATTAAACTATGTAACATTACCTCTTAGGGGAGGGACAGTGACACTGGATTATTACAACTGCTCAACAGGTTTTAAGGAGCAAGGTGTGAGGCATTCAGGGTCAGCAGGAAAAACATATGTTCATTTTGAGTTCAGAGGGATTCCTGCTGTAAGCTTCTTAATAAGGGAACTGAAAGGACCCCGTGTCTGTTTCCTGAGGACAGAGAAAATGAAAGATCCAGCAAACAAAAGAACTGGGCTGTTAAGAACAATCTAAGATTCACTGGGGTTAAGAACAAGTGCAAAGCAACAAGCAGAGTAGATTTCATAATATTAGCTGCCACCCACTGTATGGCACAGTATGTTTTCCAGCAGTGTGTGGAGACGGTTTCTGCAGTGAGACTGCGGGAAATGGGCATATTACAGAGCAGGAAATCACAACCTGCAACCCTCAAAGCCCTGACAAGTGAGTTTTTATTTCTATTTTCAGTGCCTCTTCTCCCTTACTGACATTCCTCATTTCTCCTGGTCAAAAAATACATGTCAACATGTGCACTTCACCTTTTAGTAGGTCAGCTGAAAAATTCACACTAACGGTGGAGAACTGACAGCCAGTTATCCAAAACAAAATTGTGCTGATTATCTCTGGCATCCAGTACCAGGGAGCAGCGCCTCAAACACCAACAGAGACATTTCTCTTTCTTCTCTGCAGCCACTTGGATAGCAGCAGTGGCAAGTGCCTGCCAAACAAAGAAACTGGCAAAAGGAGAAAATGACATGGGTGCTATTTTCAGCCAAAATCCCCCACCGACCGCCCACACACGCTCACTCTCTCTAGCCTCCTCCCTGGACTGTTCTATTCTCCAGCTTGCAGCTTTTTGAGCAAAATTTCACCAAGAATTGTCTGTCTATCCTATAGCTCTCTGTGTTTTATTATACATTATACATTAGGTTGGACTGACCCATCAGCTCATGACCTGGGTTGGGCTGTCATGGAGAACAAACAAAGGTGAGGGTCACTTGGTGAGAGTGAAATTAGGAACAAGTGGAAAAGGAGGGGAGGGAATTCCTGTGGGAGCTGCATTCCCTTGGCACACTGGGCTATATTCGGAGCAGCCAGATGAGGGACAACACAGGAACTGATAAGGGGGGAGTGCAGTGAAAACAAAGAAAGTTGACTTGGCTGAGGCTTTCAGATTGGGGGGGGGGGAGTAAAAGAGGAGAAGTGAGAGACACGGGGAACTACCGCTCTGAGGGAAATGGTCATAAACAGCAGCCACAATGGGACATTACATAAACAAACCCAGTGCCACAGAGGGGGACAACTGCAAGTTTATGTTTGACAAATCTGTCTGGTGAAAGTAGATGATGAGCGGAAAAAATTACACTGACCAGATATCTGATTTACATGCTGCTTGTCTCAATGAGTGGTTTATAGCTGCTATTACTGCCTTCATTTGTGCACTGGGCCCTGCTCAATAAAGCATGAAAGTGCAAAGCTGCACAGTGTGCCCTTTGTGAGTGTGGAAACAAGAGTGAAGTGCTGAATTATCTCCCTTGATAAAAGACATGCAGACCTATTTCTATCCCATTCATTAGTGTGGACATGCCAAAGACTGAGTCAACAGTCTATCTACAGGCCACAGCTTAGACATTCTTCATCTGACTGTCTTCATAAATATGAAGAAGTAGATAAATTGAATTAAGAGCTGTTGCTATAACATTGATTCAAAATAAAGACCTGTTTTTTTTTTTTTTTTCCACCATCGAGATTTTATAGCTAGCTTAACTCCAGTTTGCGCTTTCTTAGTGTTTGAATGTGCATATCCTTGAGAGTCAATTCACCATGGCTGTGTACAGTTCAACCATCATAATTGCTCTGTCTGGCTTTGTAAGACAAAGATAGAACTGAAATGAAATCGTGTTTTCTCTATAAGCTTTGACGCTGCAGGCCTTTGTAAAGCAAGTCAATATTTCAGAGTAACAAAAACAACACAACTTGAAAACACATATCACAGCTATCTCATGCCTTGCTCTTATCTGCAGCCAGCTCACCAGCCCCGTCTCCGATGAGATACACGCACTGAACCTGTGTCTGTTGCATATAGTCATAACACATTGTGTAATAAAGTCCATCTTATCTGAGCGGAACAACGAAAAAAAGGGGGCCTGTTGGTGCCTAGGGCAGTAAAAACAAATGATGGGAGGTTTTCCTAAGTCGAGTTCTCTCTAAAGTCTGCAGTAAACAGGTAGCCAAGTTTGCCTTTAGTTCCCAGTGTGCTGAAGTGTGCATCGATAAAACACTCACTCCCTGCTGGCCCCAGACCCTGACCTCTGACCTCCATGTGGAGGGGCTAAACAAAAACTACTTTTTCCCAGTGTCCTCTGTGAGATGCATGGTTAAAGTTTCTCTACAGGTGAGCTGGGTCAGGGTGGACTGTGCTTACCTTCTTGGACACGTGGAAGGTTGGACTGGTCAATCTGCAGCTCTGCCATCACTGCCTCATGCTGACACAGTCCCTGACACCGGAAAGACAATCCTGGCAGTTATTATGCCATAAAAATGAAGTGGAGGCAATAAGGAACAAACCCTTCCAGCTACACTTCATAAAGAGACAATTGGTTTATCCCTGCCCCATAGAAGTGAACTATTGCCTGGGACACTTCTGTGTGTCGAGCAAAACACAAGCAAAGAGCAGGCAACCCTTCAGTCAGTCCGAGTACCAGGGCGTCCTTATTTTTAACGCAGCCTACCTGTCCGCAGCGCGCTGCCCACACACGCTCCAGCGCTGTGTTGTTGTTGTTGTTGTAGTGTTGTTGTGTTCACAGCCTATTCAACAAGTAGCAAACATAACAGCCAAGTGTCAACTTTGGAGCCCGTAGTCCCTCTTTACCCCACTCTCTCCCTCCCTCCCTCCTCTTTGTGCCGCGTCTCTACCAATTATCCAAAATGTCACGACCGTGTCTGCGCGTTTCTCTCGCCTGTACTTTTGCTGTGGGTTTTTAAGCGGAACCGACGGTCTCTGTTCTTCAGTGAAACAAAGCTGGTGGTGATGGGAAGCCAGGGCGGACAAACTTAAACCTGGAGCTGTTTCCTCCCGGCTCCCGTTCGGCCGCGGTGGGGGGCGGGTAATAGCTGCTGCCTTCAGTGCGCGTCCAACTTCAGACTCCAGCAACTGATAAGCATCACAATCCTCTTCTTTTTTTTTACACATGCGAAGAGGCAGAGAAAAGTGAAGTTAGACTTTCATCTCCAGTGGGTGACGCTCATCACCACTCTAACTGGCACTGTAGTGGGTGCTCAGCGAGTGTCGATCTCTCCAACAGCCAGTGAAGGTAGCACCTAATCAGTCCAATGTTCCACTGTAAATGAAAGCACAGATCTAACAGTGATATGCTCTGTTTTAACTGCAATAACTAAATGAAGATGGCAAAGAGTCAATAAACAATTAGTGTGAACAAAACCAATAAAGTGAGTATTTTTGACACATTTTAAAAGTCTTGAAGCCCAATTTGATAATGGGATTTAAAAAATCAACTGCTTTGTGAAAAATAGCAGCTATTACCAACATTTCTTGCAGCAGATGGAGCAGATGTTTGACTAAGTAATAGGCTATAAAAAGTCTCATTTCTGAGCGGGATAATATGCTGCTTTAAAAACACGTTCTAGAAATGATGGAAATTTATAGGCCACCTTCTGGTTTGAAGGCTGCAGATTTTGTGACAGATGCCATTTGTACTCTGCCAATCTGTGACTCTTTGAAGACTGGGAAGATGAGAGAGGAACAAAGAAGTCTGTTTCACAAGATTGTTCCCCCTGAGCCACATTTAAAATGTACACATCAAGCTAATTTCCTGAAAATATTAAAAAAAAAAAAAAAAAGGAATCGTGCACTAGTTTCTAAACCTAATGTTGCCCTCTGCTGGCTGCACCTCAAAATAAATATTCTCAAAAAAACCCCTGCCTGTCACAGATGAAAGTGATAGTATTTGTTAGATGGTTACAGTTGTACAGTTGTGTGTGTGTGTGTGTGTGTGTGTGTGTAGGGGGGTGGGGGGGTTCAGGATGCAGGACCTGTCAGTAAATTACGTATTTTCACACAGTGTTAACAGGAAACCAAAGGTGGTGTACCTGGGGATTTTACAGTGGAGAGCAAATGTGAAATTCCTTCATGGGAGCATCACATTGATATTGTGCAAGTATGTGAGATGAATATGATTTTACAGATTAAACAGGTATAAAGGGTTTTTCTCATAACGTCTACCCTAGAGCTATGCCCACATGCCTGGATCAGTTTGTGGATGCTTCCCCCCTTTTCTTACTGCTTGAGTATCCATTCTAATGTGATTCTAATACAAGCAATGGGGACAAACTCCAAAGCTTTTGTTCTGTGTGAAAAGTTCATTGTTAGCTACTCAGAGGCTTCAGCAGTTGTAGTCAGCCAACTGGAATGGGTGCCTTCCAAAGTTATAGTCTTTTTAGTGTGAAATTCACAAAGTCCTGCTGAACCTTAACACAAATCTTTACAGAGAATGAGGTATATGTGTTTTTATTTGATTTGCATAGGTAGGAATCTCTTCACACAGCAGCCACATATGGGGTTGTGTGTTGTAAAGCTGTCCTTTAGGTGCTTTATGTTTGTTGACTTTGTATATTTGCACCTATTGTAATGCATTTTACTTCTGTAGATTGTGTCTTACATCTGCAGTTGCTGATATTGATTTTTTTTTTTTGCACTTACAGGATACATTGCATGACTGTGTTTTAAACCACCCACCACTTTGGCTGTTCTAGTCGGTCCAGATACATACAACAATAAAGGGCTGCTTACATGTTATCACAGCCGGGTACTCTACAAGGGACCATCTATCATGTTTATACATGATTACAATGTATTTATACATGATTTATACAAAATACATGATTTTTTACAGCTGCATTTAGTGAGCAAAATTTGTAGCTATTGAATGGTCATACTATCATCACCCTACATGTAAAAACAATATGGTTGTTTTTTTAACTGTTGCGGCTAATCCACATTATGCACATTATCATTATGCTGTATGAATCTTAAGAAATTGTAGCATGTGTCCATGTTTGTTAAAAATACCTGAGCTTTGAGTTTTAGAAAGGACCTTATATATAGCAGGCTAAGCCTCAAGTTAAGTGCATGGGAGACAACTAATAATTTAGAAGCTGGGATAACCTGGAATTGGCAGCAGGGCTTTTGCTTATAGAAATAGAAAAGAGTATTAATCTTAATAGCTTTTCACAATAAGCAGCGACAGCTAATGGAGTGTCTAGCCTTCTGACCATGAAATTAAATGTCACTATTGCTCTGTCCTTTTATCATGCAAGAGGCTAAACTTTGACGTACACACTTCTGATCAATAAACAAAATAAATACAGAGGTGGAAAATGTGACCTTTTAAATAGCTGTCTCCACCTGTCCCCCCATCATCCAACCAACAGGCAAGCCATTCTAACTCTGTCCACTGATGCTGGACGTAGTCATAAAGTTGAGTTTACTGCATGACTAAGAAGAAGTGACAGCACTAATATAACATCTGACCAGAACAGGGCCTTTAAATACTGCGCATAAATCAGCCTGATTCAGTGACCCATTGAAAATTCTCTGCTGTCTTAAATATACTTAAAATGTCAGATGGCTTTTAGACTACAAGGTCTTGAACATTTTAGCATTTCCACTGATCCTCTCTGCATGAGATTACGCAGTTTTATTAGTAATTTGCTGCTTTGTATGCAGCTCCGAATACAGAGTTTTTTGTGGGCTTTGAGTCAAGAGGATTCAAATGACCCAAGAGTTTAATGAACTGCGTGCATAAAAGCATTAGTCATTTGGCTGTCCAGTATTTCCACCTGCTCCCCTATGGGATGTTGTTGAGACAGACATTGGAAACACCTGCTTTGATCCCATTTACAAAGTCAGTAAAAATAGTCAATCAAAGTTGAAGAGTATGTAAAACGTGACCTTGCCCTTGAAGCATGGACCACGGGATTTCTCTTTTTATTGATACTATAATTCACCTGTGACTGCCTGTTGAGTTACCACAGTTAGATGAATTTGACTATGGATATTGTTGAGACTATTATATATGTGTGTGTCTGCTATATGGCATGTGAGGGTGGGGGAGCACAGCTGGGAGTATATAATCCAGTTTGGACCAATAGCGCATCCACAAGTCTCGTTTCCACCTGAGGATCTCCATTGGAATCAGGCGCACGTCCAACATCAGCATCCAACAGTGATGAAGTGTGGCCATCTCCTGTCCTGGGCAGTCATGCTCGTGGCATCGGGCCCACTGCTGGCCCACCCCATCACAGAATCTGCAGAGATGCCCTATCCGGGACCTGGTAAGTGGGAAATAACATTTCCATTATGGTTGTTATTCAAAGTAGTTCAGTACCTTGATTAGCATTTTTAGTAAGAAAACTTCATTTGCCAAGATTAATGACAGGCCAGCCATGTCCTAAGGCCTTGAAGTAATTACTTTAGAGTCTTAGTGCTTAACACTGACTGCTCTGCCAAAGTTCAGACAGATGAACCCTAAGTGCTTCATTTCATTGCCATCAAATCATGCAGTCAGCTGTTTGAATAATCCAAAATACAAAACTATTTCTGAATGGGATAGAATATGTCGTGACAAAAATCTTAATCTGTGTGTTAGCTATTCAACATAAGTAACTTAAGCATGTTTTTGGAAAAAAAAAAAGTAATCATGTACCGTTGATTGTGTTTTACCAATTGTGTCTGGTTGTTTGCTTGTCCTCAGTGTCGGCCGAGGACCGAGGCATCAGTCCTCTGGATGATCTGTCTGTCTCCGAGCAAACCTTCCCTCCCCAGGATGGTACTGGTCTCAGATATTCCACTCGGATCTCAGGGGAGATCAATGGAGATGGTAAGAAACCTACACACACACACTCATGATATACTGAAGTACTTATACCCAGACATTCTTAAAAACCACCTGCATTGATCTGATCTTTAGCAGAAAATATGTGATACAAATTTACACACAATTTAAACATACAGCTTTTATAGGGTTTGCTTTTAAGCAGCATCGTTGGATGTACTGGTCATGAGTGGGTAGTTTGTAGTTGTTGACAGAGGTGTGAGTGACACCAATTTATTTTCTCCATTCTTATTTTATAACTACTTTAACCTACTTACTCTACAATTGCCCAAAAGCTGGACGTACATTGCAACATGGCTGATAGTCTGTTTTATTTTGTCAGGTGTCAGAACAACAGGCTTGCTTCCTAGAGGGATGAAAAGAGAGGTAGGTTATCTGCAAATGCTATTCCTAAAACAGCAAAGAAAATTACATATTGCATATGTAACATTTACCGATACTTCTTCACGTATGCTTTCAGGTCCTACTGGAGAAACAAAGTCTCCTAAATCCATTCAGCCATGCCTTCGGCATCCGGAAGCAGTTCAGGAAGAGAGCAGGGAATACTGAGTGTTTCTGGAAGTATTGTGTCTAAACTGACAACTGGCACTGAAGCGAAGAGAAAAATCCCTTTGTTGCACTCACATATTGTAAGTACATGCAAACAAAAGAAGATATATATTGCATGCATATGTATGCCCAGGTGCATGTACTCACACATATGTGAGTGCTGTCAGTATTCGTCCATAAAAAGAACACTGCCAGAGGTGTGATTGAGACATGTTTGGGGACTTCAAGGTGATTTATTTAGGTTACTGATTATGCTGTGAGAACCTACTTTGTATTTCTCTGCAGTAAATTATGTTTTCTCTAGTTCACTGATGTAGCCTATGACCAAATGTGTTTTTTGTCGTTTTATGCCACTGTATGCTGACAGAAATATATATATATATATATTATAATACTTCATTATTAATACTGTCTCTGTCTTTTTTTTTGGGGGATAAAAAAGCAATTGTGAGAAACACTGGCCCTTCTTTAGGTATATGAGGAAACAGAAAAACGGTGCAAACTTGTTTCTCGAGTTTTCTTCATTTTTTCCTTTTTTTATTATTTTACAGCAGAAAGAATATAAAGCATTCAGAAAACATCTTCCATATTTTAAGGGCAATTCAAAATGTTTTGCATGGCTTCAGCAGCTGAAATCTCTTTTTTTTAACATATCCATCGAGTCAGTGACGCTTGTACATGCACAATTACAAAAATAAAGCTTACAAACAAGAGAAGGGAAGTAAAAGGAGGAAAGCAAAACACATTAGGAGAACCAAGAGGAGATGAAACTTTTAAGGGTAAGGGGTGGGAGCGGAGAAAGATTGGGTCACATAACAGGGAAAGACAGAGAGAAAGACAGCTATAGAGGAGAGGAAAATAGATCTAACACTAGTTCACATGCAAAGTGTCGAGGACCCATAACTTTCTATCAAAGCAGGGCCTTTTTTTTTCTTCTTGGTTTGGAATTGATGAAAACGTGCAGTTCGGTAAAGGGTGCCATATAATTGCTGTCCATAAACTACTGAATGCTTGTCTTGCAATACTGGCATTTGCATAAGAGTAAGTCGACTACATGTGTCCAATCATTTTAAACTTCGCTAGGTCTATAGGTCTCCACAAAATAGTTCTTTATTGCTCTGTGTCCACAAGTGGAATATGTCTTAAAACTGTATCTGTTCTGTTGTCCTGATGTGCCTACCTTTCTCTGGTTTGGGTGCTTGGGAAAAAGAAGAGGAGGAAAGGCAGATTCCCAGGTCAATTCACAGAACAACTTGGAACTGATAATCTACTATGAAGAAAGCCTATCAGCTAACCAGTCATCCCATTCATAAATGGCAGTAAAAACAAGATTTGCAGGTGAACTTTTCACATAATTACACTTAATCTTAAACACCCTCTACATTTTGTCACTTAGGCCTGAAGAACTGGCCAGAATTGTATTATGATCTGACAGACTTCTGTGAAAGAACGTCAAAATCATTTACCTTAATGAACTATAAATAACACGACTTTCCACAGCTCCACTAGTGTCTGTAATGTTCAACGTTGCTAAAAGTAAATGGATTATGTCTTATATTCATTCATTTTAAGTTCAGTTCAGCAGTGGACCTGTCTGTCTCAGAGTCTTTATCCAGAAAGCATGGCTGAAAGGTGTTTCATTTTCAGCTTCTGCTGTGAATCACGTGTCCTGCTCTGTTTCCTCCTCCCCATTTTGGCACCCTGAGTAAAAAACAGAAGGGAGGTGAACCAGTCCCTCAGCCTGGAGAAGAGCAAAACTGCCCTCACCACTCAGTGTACAAGTGAAACTGACACCTTCACATGTCTGCATGTGTGCTGTGCGGTGTCTTGTGCATGTGTTTGTGTGTTCCATGTGTCACTTAGTTAATACTTGCTATATATACTGTCACATCTCCAACCTTGTCTATTTGGCCTATTTAAATTTGGAGCACACTGATCAAATCTAAATGAATTAAAAACTAAAGAAAAAGTCTAAACAGTTAGAGCTTGTTCTAAAAATAATTCTGTCCTCATGCTTTGCCATGAAAACATCAGTAGCTACTGAGGGTTGATCGTTGGCTCAATTTGTAGGTCTGCCCTCCAGTCACGTGCCCACTGTCTTTCTGAGTTCTGTGACACGTCAAACCAGCCTTCATCATTTTACAGAACAGTAAGTCTTTTAACAAGTCTATCTGACTACCGATTCTAGGAAAATAAGCATGCTTTAGGTGCAGTTCTGTCACCCAGTTAACTATTTTACCCATGCAAGCATAATAAATCCTTCTCCTGCCACAACATTGCATTAGCTATGCATTCTAACCACAGACTAGAGGATGAATGCAAGGCAACAAACCCCAGTAGTGGCATTTCTAAATGTATTTTTAACAAGCTGTCCAAGTAGGAAACAGAAGCAAAAGCAGAAAAAAAAAATAGCATGTTGAAAGGCTGGAGTTTTATACTTATACTGGTGTAAGCAGGGGCTTGTGGTAAAGTGAGTGTAAGGTGGTAGTGATCGTATGTGTCCATGTAGAGGATACAGCACCGGATGTGGGCGATCATGTTCTTTCATGTTCTTTTCTTAACCTCAGATATATTGTACGCATTCTGACACTGGACTGGTGTGATCAGAATATGAATAGGCACTTTCTACATAAACACTCGGGCAATAAAGTTTACATATTAGGTGAGTGGAAAAAACAAACAAAAAAAAGTCAAGGAAATAAATCAGAGAAATACCTATTTAGCCTAATAATTATTTAAGAAACACAACACTTCAATAATCAAAACTCAGGTTTTTCAGTGGCACTTGGCTGAATAATCACCTCATTATACACTTTAGGCAGCAGCTGACAGGCACCTCTAACCAGCAGCTCATGTATATTCTCTGCCAGATTGTTCTTACAGTCCAATCAAAACTACTATGTATGTGTATATTATCCAATGTACAAAACATATCTTATACCTCAGAACTCTAAACGGCACCAGTGCACAGCAGTCATTTTGGCTCATTGACCCTGCTTTGAGGTGCGTGACTGTTCACTGGACAAAATTGTTTCAGCACCTTTGTATTTTCATATGCTTACCGTATGCTACACATTTCTTTCAAACAGACATCTTTTTTTTTAAGCACAAGGCCTATTTAGACCCTGGCAGCCTTGATCAAGGAGTTGGGTTAGGAAAATTCAGTCACCAGTTTACTACTGGGATCAGGCCAGAATTGATAAATCAGTGCCTACTTAAGCTTTAAAGAGAATTTAATCATTTTCAGTGACAGAGTAGTAAACTTGTATTTTTTTATAGGGCCACCATGGACAAGGCTGCCATTTACAATCTTTAAAACCAGACTAGATACCTCAATAACACATCACATTCTGTTTGCAATGACAACAAAAATAAAAATCAAACTTTTCTATGGTGTATTCACTGACGAATGCTTGAGTTATCTGTGGGAATGGTAGAGGCATGAAAGGTTTAAATGCTTTCTGCTGAAATATGACTCCCTCTGCAAACTGTGTACCTTACTGTTCTAGTTATCCTCAGCCAGTTGTGATCATATGGTCTTCAGTGCTAGTGTGTATTTCACTGTATGATTATCTGTTCTGCAAAAATTAACTTAATTTTCTTCTTAAGCTAGATAGCATTCACATATCTTGGCACCATTGGCAAAAGATTCTTGGTAGCCCAAAATAAAAGAAAGAAAACATGTAAACATAACTGTACTTGTTTTAAGATAATTTTGCAGACTTCTCCTAACTCTAAATACAGTATTTTTTTAACCTTTTCAAATTGCAATAATTTCATGCTTTAGCAAAACGTTCTTCTCAAGAACAATCAAAATAAAATAAAATACTCTTAATAGTGAAATAGTCTTAATTTTACAGAGCATAGCCACTACTGCTTTTGTTGTTTTTTTCCCTTTTGACTTTGTTCATACTTTTCATGCACATAACTCATTTTTATCCCAGGTATTTACACTATATACAAACAATACAACCATACTTCTTAGGCATTCAAACAAAACTATACAAATATTCTGTTTTTGTCTCGTACCTGTTTTTGACCCATTTTTAATGAATAAAATAATATATTTCTAAAATACAATCCCCTTTAGGTAAATGTTTTTTCCTACGTACTTTCAGCCTTCTTTATATACAGAAATCGCTCAATTGTCAAAAATATGGATTTGTCAAACCCCTATTTTGGGACAAGCTTAGGGACCCCTCATAGAATCTCTAAGACGTCAAGGCAATGTATGTGATCTTCCCCTCAAAAGCCTTCACAGCCTCTGAAGTTCATTTAAAAAGAACAATAATAACCTGCATGACCATAACCATTACAACACAAAATAGGCAAGTTCTTTTCTGTTGTCAGGTTTCAGAGGAGCAGTCGGTTTTATGAAGCAAACTGAAATAAAATAAAAACAGGACAAATGAGGGGCAGCTTCATTACTGAGGTGGTGAAATGTATGGAGAAGTTGGATAAGTGGAAACAATAAAGAAAATCAGAGGATAGGCTGAAAGACAAGACCATTAGCACACAAGCGAAGACCTTTCTTGCCAAGAAATCATGCATTTTTTTTCTTGGTAGGATTCAACATAGAATCTGAAGATACAGATCAGCAATACATTAGACATAATGAAACAAATGTGTTGGATAGTATGGAACGAATTCAAGTAATAAAGTGACAATAGATAAGAAACATGTTTTTTTTTTAAAGAAATGGCAAAATGGAAATATTTTATCCTCCATCTCTATCTGCAAGGTTAAACCCCCGACTACATTCATTTGTAGCTCACCCTTGTGGGCAGACGGGTGCAGTAGGGCACAGTAGGACAGGAGGAGTTAGTTTCGTTAACTTGAATGTGATATCTTTTACAGCAGTGGATAGAGGTGGGTGTGTGATTTACCAATACATTTGGTTAAAAAACTCCTTCTCCAAATGAATGAATTGGTTATTAAAAAAAAAGTGAACCGTAATTAGAGCCCAGAGTGTTTCTGCATGGTCTCCCTATCCTCTGAGATCTTCTGCAGCAGCCTTAATTTCCATTTCTTCTGGTCTCTGTCTGGTCTCATGTGTGACAGACCTCCTCAGAACATGTCCATCGTTCATTTCCTTCACAGTCCAAAACCTCATCATTTCCAAAAAACACAAAGTAATCCATGAAAAAGTGCAAAAAATGCCATGAAGCAAATGTTCTACACCCCCACCCTGACCCTTTTAGTTTATAGTCCCGTAGAAGTTGACACTCTCTGACTGAAATCAAGTCAGTGGAAAGAATAGATATGTGAAAAAAATGCTGTTGTACATGTAATAGTAGTTGAACCAGTAACACTGCAGTAGTAGTAATAATTGCAGTGCTTGCATTGATGTTTTTTTCCATTTCTCTTGTAAAATGTCTTGGTTACAAATGAAAAAGAAAAGAGGAGTCAGGAGAGTGATGTCACATAGCGAGGGGGCTCTTCTGAGGGGTCTCATGTTCCCTGGCCCTTTTCAATTCTTTCACCCTGAAACACAAGACAGAGACAGGTGTCCATTAATACGACATCTATGCCTTCATTACAAGCTTATTAAGGCTCACACCAGGGCTAACAGTGTCACACTGCTCAGCCACAACTATCACAGCAATATCAAGTCGGCCCAGAGCCTCAGGAACTACGGCTCCACTGTGAAAGGAAATGTTGATCAGGATTGAGCCGAAATTACAGTTTGGAATCAACAAAAGGGGATAATTGCAGCAGAATTACAGAATCATAACTATAATTTTTTATTATATTTTTGAATAAAATGCACATTTGTGATAAAATAAATACATGAAATGTAAAACTGTTCAGAAAATATTGAAATGATATAATAATTATTTTTATTTCAAAGTGACACTTTATTCCCTGAAACAGAGTTTTGTACAAAATGCAGCATGCTAAACTTAGATGGCTGGGTTTAATTACTGCAAATAAAGATTTGAATGTACTGTAGAATTGTCTTTCTGAATGAATCTATGAACGTAATGGTCACATCTTCATACAAAAAGACTAAAAGTGCTGAAAATGTATTGAAGCAGCTAGTGTAGGTTCATAGAGTATTGAATATTGAGTAAATTGATTGCAACCGCCACCATGTAATGAACTTAACCATTCTCAGGATATTCTTAGCAGAAGGTAAATACTTCACATGGATGCATGATTAGATGCATTGTGCATTGTGTGTATGTGTGTGTGTGTGTGTGTGTGTGTGTGTGTGTGTGTGTGTGTGTGTGTCTGTGTGTCTGTGTGTGTGTATGTGCGCTACATCCTCTCATACTGAGCTGGTGTACTCCGTGGGGGTATGAATCCACTAAAGTTCTGCGTTTTACTCCCATTGGACAAAGAATCTATTGTTTGTCTTATTGCTGCAACCTACAGTATGTGATGCCACAGCTTCCTAACCTATATCACAGTGTAGTAGACAAGTGAACAATAAGAAGTGGTTACACTGACATTCTCACCTGCTTCAAAAGCAGGGTACCCTATTTCAGGACAGCATATGGCAGATATGAAAAAGAACAAAAAAGATGCAGCACAAATGCCAACAGTATTAAAGTTATTAAAGTTTTGTAAAAACAA
This sequence comes from Mastacembelus armatus, assembly GCF_900324485.2. Classification (NCBI taxonomy): domain Eukaryota; kingdom Metazoa; phylum Chordata; class Actinopteri; order Synbranchiformes; family Mastacembelidae; genus Mastacembelus; species Mastacembelus armatus. Next base: position 7,524,633 of record NC_046639.1, on the reverse strand, counting down.
TTAAAATGCTCAAACTTCCATATGCTATACAGGACATTTTAGACTTTTCCCCACTGAGGTGTATCTTTTTGTTTGGTATTTAATGTTTTGCCTTAATGGACCAATGGGTGTGTTACATTCAACAATTTGACACTTTAGAAATGGAAATTAGAAGGGTTAAATCCCCCTTTCAGTCTGTCGAGTGGCTAGAAACAGGACACACAGCCAGTCAAACAGACAGACAACTACTTGAGGAACAGCAGGCCCATAGCATGCCTAAAGGTAGAAGAGCAAGGCCCATAATTGTCACCACTTGACATGCAGCAGAATAAAACAAGAAAAAAGACTCCTGTTCTGTCAAACTGGCTGTCTGCATAACCACACAAAACTGAAATAACAAAAAAAATGAACAAAAAGCGATTTCCAAGGAGAGAAAGACAGAGATAAAGAGTGTCAGAGAAGTGCCTGTTAAGTGTTGCAGTGATATTGTCATTCATAAGCATTTTGTTAGTTTGAGATAGGTTTGATAGGCAGATTTGCTCTAAATCTGAGATTCTCAGTCCACCTGTGGCTCCAGTCGGCAGCCTTCATGCAAGCAGGCATCAAGCAACAGTGATGGACAAGGAGGAAGGTTGGGTAGAGGGGTGGAAGAGAGAGAGAGAGACAGAGAGAGGGAGAGAGAGAGCAAAAGAGTAAATGAGAGTGAGGGGAGAGAATGTGAAGGCTGAGACCTCAGGAAGAAATAACTGTATTATTAAAGAGAGAGGCAGAGAGAGAGAGATTAGAGGGCGAAAGAGACATACAGAATAAACAGGATAAAGAGAGGAGATAAAGAGAGTGAGACAGAAGCACGAACTGAGTTGCTGAGGCTGCACTCACCCGCTTGAACAGTCTATGGTCCATCAAGGGGCTTGGCATAAACAGCAAAACAATACCAGACAGCTATTAGCACACAGTAGGCACTGTGGAGTAGGGGACGAGGACAGGTGGGGGCCAAATACAGTGAAGGGGGGAAGGAGGTGGAGCTTAGGTGTGGGAGACATTTCTAACCACCCAATTTTTCCAACTTAAATAAATCCAACACATCACACTGAGCACAACAAATAGTTTGAGAGAACATGGACAAAATGGTCAAACTAGTAGAATTTTCTACTGTGTCTTATTGATTAGCTCAATTGGATATTATTCTTTTAGACCATGAACCAAGCTTTGCTACATTGTAAATCTGAATGTGAAGTTTCATCTAGCCTAAGTGAAGTTGTGTCTGTATGTGAACTGCATATATGAGCATGTTAACTTGTGTGAGTTAGTGTCGAGGTCTACCTGTGGCGGCAGCGACGTAGGAACCTCATGATCTTCCTGGCAGCCTGATCCTGCCTCTTTGTCAGCAGACTACCTCTATAAAAACCAGTTAAACAATAGTGTCATACTGTTTGTAGAGCAACTGAAGACTGGCACATAAGGATATAGAATATCAATCCCAATGTGTATCCTTTGATTTAATTGTATATAGTACTATTGCAATAAACACAAAAAAAGAACATAAAGCTCACTACTGATCATCTCTAAAATCCCCAGCATTCCTTCTGTATGTGTCTGGGTTGTGTCTGTCCATAAGGTAATGTATATAGTAAGTAGTATGACCAAGTGGTATCCTCATTAGCCTCATCTTTTGATATATTCCAGTGTTTGGCCTTGCTATGTGGTCTGAGTGTCTACCTCAGTTTGTGCTGCACCAGGGCAGCAGCTGCCCCGCGGTGGTGGGACTTCAGCCTGCCAAACTCCTTGTAGCTGCGGTAGTATTGCTGAATGAGCACAGCAGCCCTCCTGCTCTGCTGGAACTTCTTCTGTTCATGGTAGCTGCGGAATTTACTCTGGATAAGGATGGCGGCCTGCGTCATCTTCTTATAAAGTGCATACTGTCAGGAAGAGGAACAGGACAACATGTCAGGATTTGCTGTGTGTGAACGTTGCCATGGTGCGACGGTTTTTACGTTGTGGTAGAACAACACAAACTGAAGCTGGGCAATGAATTCAGCTGCTTGTAGTGAAAAAGTTTTACCTTCAAGGCTATCCATGTTAGCTTGCAAGCAGAAAAAGGGAAAGATTATAAATGATGATTTAACCTGCTCTGAGAGTCACCAGAAGTCTACCGGGTTTACAAATGCCAAAATAACAGGATTACAGTGTTAGATAATTCATAATTCAGCCTGTAATACAGTATTCACTGGAGCATACAATATATATATATTTATATATATATATATATATATATTTATATATAAAAGCACATAGTAAACGTGACAATATCAGTAACATTTCAATGTTTTGTGTTGCTTACCTGTTTGTATTTCTTGTAACAACGTTGAATAACAGCAGCAGCTACTTCTTGTTGCTCTCGGAGCGGTCGCCCCTGTTGGAGAGTAGAGTGGGAGAGGTCAGAGGTCACAGTAGAAGCTGCATTGTGCCACAAAGGAAACTAATTGCTGGCATGGGAATTCAACCCTGGAATGAGTTCACCCTTAGTGGACCTGCCTCTCATGTGAGCAGTGGGGAGGAAGAAGTAAGCTGTGGAGTAACAGCAAAAAGTCCACTTCAATATCAGCTGAAAGAACAGATCACTGTAAACAACAGTGAAAATGTCATATGAAAATCGAGTAGCTGGGGGTTGGGTAGAGGATTGAGGAATGGGAGCGGGCAGGGGGAACAGACTGGTGTGTGGAGAGCTAGTTAAAAACCTGCAGTTCCAGGCTCCACAGACCTAATAGAGAGAGAGAGGGAGGGAGGCAGGGACAAAGAGAGCAGGAGAACATAGGCGCAATCAGGTCTAACTAGAACAAGGGACAGTGCATCGTTCGTCTAAGCAAGGCCATGCTCTGCTCAAGCCACCTTCCCATGCTGAAACCACAGGGACATATTTATATATATTACTTTGTTTGTGTTGTGATGTGTATAGTAGAGAATAAGACATAGATAGAAAGAAAATAGGTGAATAATATTAGGCACAATTAGATACAGTATATCCCCAGACGAAAGATGGAAATGAACCAAATCATAACCAGAGTGAACCACTGAATAGCTCCCAAAACCCCAGAACAAAAGCATCTAAATACTCCCGTCCTAACAGTACAGCCCTGTCACTGCAGGCTGCTGTATACACAGCATGTGGCATCTGAGTGCCAGGCCTGTACCTTGTACTTGCGGAAGGCAGTTTGGACTAGGCGGGCAGCCTCATACAGTTCTCTCTGCTCTGGATCGGACAGAGTCAGCTGGGCCAGGTCTCGCTCCACTTTGCTGTTGGAGGCATTGATGAACTCACTCCAGTCAGCTGGAGATGGGAGCGTGGACCTTTCCAGGGGCCCTTCTCTCAGCGGAGACCCCCCAGGACTGAGGCTGGGGTTGGAAGACGGGGTCAGGGGTTCATTATAAAGAGATCTGAGGAAAGAAAATGACAGGAATGTCGACTTGATTTCAGATGTCTTTACTACCATACGGTTTGCACAGGAACACTGCAGCAGGCTACTTAAAACTTAGATTTTATATTTGGCAACATATATATAGTGTGTGTATGAATATGTTTGCATTATTCTTTTTTACTTTGAACGCACTGTAGTCAAACAAAAGAGTAAACATTTTCAAAAATACCATGGCATAAAAAGTTTCAGTACCTATGCAGTGGAGAGAACCCACATACACATACCTACATGCTGGCTATGCAACGTCTATATCTGCTATTCCCTGCCTGACTGATCTCCTTACCGTAAGTGTATGATGCTTGGCAGCTGTTCCACATCTCCCAGATAATTGGCCAACCAGTTCATGGTGTTGCTGACTCCTGATGTGTCTAAGGGCACAGTGTCACCAGCGAAGTTCTCCCTTTTGATTCTCTCTGGCGTTGCTTCAATGATGTGTTCTGCCAGAGTCATCATATTTACCTGTTGTGTTGAGACAAAGACGACTAAGCAGCGGATTCACCTTGTCAATGTTTTATGACTACAAAAAATGTAGAGAGATAAGGATTTAAGTTATTATTTGGTTCTGTTCTGTTTGCCCGGCTCTGTGGTAAAAATGTTGGCTTTACTGTCAGAGGAAAGAGTAATAATGATGAGAGATATTTTATTGGAGGCTAAAATTTCTAATACAACACATCATCTATTGGAGTAGTTAGATGGAGATGGATATCTGGAAGAATCCCTTGGCTAAGGAAGTGGATCAATACAGAGAGTTTATTATGCAGTGATGGTCATTGACAGAATGCCAGGACGGCCTGCTGTATACCACCTATCTAATGTGAAAGGCGGATATAAAATAGGTGGTATGGCACTGTTACAACCAATTTAAATCTCAGCTTTCCATGCTTTTATCTCTGGTCATTGTGTAGCTCTTCAAAAAGTGGTGCCACTGAACTATACACACCACATTTTCCCTTGGACTGTTCCCTCTTAAGCTGTGATGTGGGCATTTCAGATGGATATTTGCATGTTGTGCAGAGTGGCCTAAAATGATTTAAAATGATTAAAACATTGATATCATGCATATTGTTCAGAACTGAAGCAAGTAAAGCCCAGAGCTTAGTGAGTGGGTGTACATAGCACTTTGTTTTCAGCACTGTACATGTTCTGGGACCTGCACCTGCAGGTTGACTTCACATTCTGATGTGCACTTGGTCGTCCAGCACCTTCAGGTTTACAAATTAAACACTGTGTATTTTACATTGCTGTTGCTATACTTTGTTATATACTTCTATATATTTAAATCAAAAGCAAAATGATTTTGGCTTAACTTAATCCTTTGGGAGAGCTGGTGCCAGGTTTTACCCATTTAGCTGATTGACTATCCTGTTGCTCTTTTTATTATTACCTGCAGGTCATCCATCTGTGTGAGACAGTCCTGATTCTCCAGATCTTCCCGATAGGATAACAGTTCTGCATCAGCCATCTCTCTGTCTGCCATCACCAGCATGCCAAGCTGTTCCCGCTGACGTAACCGGTTGATCAGTTTCTCTTTCCCCAGATTGCTGCCTCCACTGACCCCCAGTGCCTTCCTCCCAATAACACTGCTGGAGAAACTCTCTCTGGAGGTCCATCTGGTTGTTCCTGTGCTTCCTCCTGTAGGTAGGCTCTTATCTGAGCTTAAGCCCTCTGAAGAGAGTCTCTTGGGGCTAGATGACAGCTTGTGGAGCTGCTGCTGCTCCAGGCTCAGAGGAACAGACATGGCCTTGTCAGGCCGAGTCTGAAACAGTTCTGGATTGGGTTTGTGTTTTTTAGCTAGTGGAAGGTCTCTTTGGCCTTCGCTGCTGTAGTAATTGGAGGGCTCTGACCTGGGCCTTCTCAAGTCTGCAACAAACATGATGTACTTTTACATCCACAGTAATTTAACAAAGACTTTATTCAGTATAGACTAACAGAAAAATAAATAATCCTCCACTCAATGACTTTTTGTCCATGTGTAAGAGACAGGCAAAAGAGAATACTGACCAGGATTGAGGCTGGTGGTGCTGGATGTGGTTGATGTGGTGGCAGAACCTCCTTTCTTGCCGCTGTGTGCTACTACATTGTCATTTGCCCAGCTGACCATCCAGCTATCTGTAGTGGGGGCGTCGGGTGCCGGGGAGAAAGACATGCGAGTTGTGGGTGGTAGAGGGGCTGGTGGCTGCTGCTCTTCCCTTTGTAGCTGCTCCAGACATTCAGCCAATTTGGTATGGCCACGAGAGCGGGCAATTGACAAGGGTAAGCGACCAAGAGAATCTGGGATCGCCAGGGCTCGTCTGTCCCATTTATACAGGACCACTGCGGCCTCCAGGTGACCCAGTGCACACGCCCACATCTGAATGCAAAACACACAAATAAGAAAAGGCTAAGAAATTAAATTAGGGGGTTTCCTTAAACCAGACTGAGTAAACATCAACCTTTACTAACTTCAGGTTTCACTCACCAAAGACCAGACAAACTAGGATTTTCTTCATTTTTGCTCACATAGATTTTTGCTCACTCCATAAAGAAGTTAACTTCAGCTCTCTTACCAGAGGGGTGCAAGAAAAGTGATCCACGTTAAGAGGGTCCACTTCTAACTCCAAATCAATACTATCAGCATGCTTGGTGCTAGATGATAGAGAGAAAACAATTAGCATTTACTACCATTTAGTGTGGTGTACACCAATTACAAACCAAAGCACCATTATACAATATCTAGAGAATTTGTTCTCACCGCCACTTAATGAGTGTCTGGATGAGGGTGGCGTAGCCCTGGCCTGCAGCCAGGTGAAGGAGTGTCATGCCTCTGAAGGTCTTTGAGTGGATTAAATGTTTGGACTTGGCCCAGCAAGCTCTACTCATCATCTTCTCGCAAACCACCACGACACGGCTCTCAAAGGAGCTGCTTGCCTGGGCCTGGCCAGACACACACTCACATACACAAAAGAGCAAGTCATTATTGGTTGTTCTAAATTTCTCTTTTATAAAAACAGAAGTCAATCAGTAACAACACAAGGTGCTTGCTTGATATTGTCAAATGTGCAGTTGTTGCCTTTAACAAACTATGAGCAATGTGATGTGGCTTTTTACCTGTGACTGGCTGTTGTTGCCTCCCCCTCCACCTCCTCCGCTTCCTCCTCCCCCTGTTCCCCCTGTTCCTCCCCCAGCTCCACCACTCCCTGCACTGCTCGACTGCTGGTGGCTGGCCATCTCTGCCATCCTCCTCTCCATCTGCTCCAAGCGCTCCAGGATAGACATCCTGAACTGGTTATCTGGGTAAACAGTGGGACAGAAAAGAAGACCATATTAACACACAAGTATCACCCAGTGTGCAAAAAGCATGGTCTTTGCTATTATCAGCACAAACAAACCTGTGTCCTGACAAGACAAATGATTACACAGTATGCACCACAAGCTGCACCAAAATGTGTTGCTCTGAGCAGCATTAAGACTGTCGCAGTGACTTGGGGTTTAACATCATGAGGCATACAATCAACCATTGCACAGATTCACATGTCTATTTGTAAGACACTGGAAAGCTGACAGCAAGTTAATTTCCTACTTTCCGTTACAACACACAAAACCCTTATAATCATTATTAATCTCCCCAGATTGCGAGTGGAAAAAATAGCATAAATCATTCATTTCATCAAAACAATTGGCTTTACTAAAATAACTCTTAAAGCCCATCAATCATCTAATTGCAGCTAATGCACAGCACTCAAACTCAGTCCCAGCAGACTAATACAGGTTGACTGATTGGCCAATGAGTGGGGGCATGTTAAAAATGTCCCCACTTTTGTACAGGTCTTAAGACACGCAGTGGAGGGGGGGTGCATGCATCTAAATGCCCTCTCCAGCTGATTAAGTAGGGCTATTATGACCAAGGAGTCCCACCTCACCCCCAATTCATGAGTCTGCATGGTAGGAGGACCACAGAGCTAACAGTACTAAATCAATCACCACTTGTTATTGCCTTTCCATACATCAAGATGGATGCAAACAACTTCAGACTACATGCTACTTAAGAGAAACTACTGCTTTGTACCCTGTGTCAGTTAGAGGAGTTTATATGGGTTGTCTCACCTCAGGTTTTCAACTTTGCAAAAAGAGTTTTCTGTGGGAAATATAGAACATGCAGCATAATTCAAGACCTAGGTGAGGAAATGGAAAATTGCCAGGCAGGTCTTGATCACTTTACAAAATGCAAGTAACTAATATGATGAAATCCACACATGAACACAGCAATTTGCATTGTGTTAATGTAAGATTATAGGACACGCGGCTCAATGGCAGATTAAGGACCCCCCCCCCCCCACACACACACAAATACACTCACATGCGCGCAAACAAACAATAAACACTTGTGTATATAGAAAATGGAATGGGATGGGCACAGAGAACCTATTGCAGCAGGGAGTATAGAAGACTGCATTAGCATTCCCCATTTAACCACTATGAGGCCGTTTCTGTGGCAACCTGCTGCCGAGTGGTAACTAGGCGACAGGAGCATGGCTGTATGTGCATGGTCTGTCTGCGTGCTATTGGCTTATTGATGAAGGGGAGGAGTAGGACTCCACCAGTACACCAGCAAAATAAAAAAAAAAAAAAGTGAAGGAAATGATGAAAGAGTCTATAAATCTTCTTTGGTGTGTTTTGGTGTATTTAGTCTACCCAGTGTTGACGCTATAGACAGGGATCCAATGACTAAGTGGGGAACCTTCACAGCACGACCTGGTGACATTTGCGCTTTACGGTATCTTGGCAGTCATGGCTCAAGGCTCTGTGGAGAGCTAATGTCACAGTCAGACCTCCTGTGAGCCACTCTAAAAGAGGTTAAATAACCACTGTCATTGGACAGAAAAACATAATGTCACTGGAATGTAAAATATTACTTTCTGTGAATGCACTGTGAATAATGGACTTAGAGGAAAGACCTGAGGTTTTTGCCTTCGAGCTTTATCTGTGTGGCGTAGACTGGGTAAGTGACTATGCTGTCAGATCAGCAGATCAGTCTCATATCAAGCAGGAAAGAAGCGATACATCCACCTATGTGGGATCCATGTTCACCTATCCCTCATGTTGAATTGTGGAGACAGGTGAGATGCTGAGTGCTTGTGTCAAGGGGTGAGTCAGAGGGTTGAGACAGGTCACAGCACCATAACCTCTCGTGGTACAAGGCTATGCTCTTCGTCTCCCTTTGGCGACATGGGGAGAGATGTTGAGAGATTGAGAGACAGAGACAGAGAGGGGGGTATAGTTAGCAGTAGGCTGACATGTCTTTGTTTAAACCCAGTGCTGCAGTGTGCTGCAGTGCAGATGATGTCATCTCCACCTGCTGACTGCTGCTCCAAATGCAATGCACGTCCACTGCAGAGGGAGGATGGGGGTAGAGATGAGTGGGAGGCGAAAAGGAGGAGACAGGGAAGGTAAGGAGCCAAACAGAACTGTAACAACACGGTGACGTCGTCAGCATCCTCCCACTCTCCGGTTTACTCCCTTGTGACGGTGTGTGGCAGGAGACGTGGTGACTCTCGCAGATTTAGGGCGGACTGGAACATTATTTTAAAAAGCAGCTGTGTGCAAAATGAGGGCAGCCACCATTCACTACATTTAAAACACTTGAATGAAAGGTGTTTAGTCCTACCAAAGTTAGTCTAACCAAAGGGTAAATGTAGAGTGATGCTTTCCAAACCCAGAATAACTTTATGTGAATGGCTCCAGCTCCCTTGTGTGTGAAGATATATTTTATATTTCCCCATGTTTTTAGTGCCGTGTTCCCCTGCTAACTTTCTTCATCCAAATTGGATATGAAAAATACAAAAGAAGAGAAAACTCTCTCTGATTTTCATGCTCTGTCAGTTTTGTCACACTTCTTATCTACTTGAACTAATCTCTGCTGTGGATTATCCTGCGGAGTGTTAAATGTGTGTGCTGTTTTAATAAGAATATTTGACAGAGTATAGAGTAAAGGTTTTTTTTTCCTGTACAAAAAAAAATATATTGTATGCCCTTCAAAATAAATGTGTAGTAAATATGTGGCTAAATGGCTTGTCTACCCTCAGAAGTAAGAAGAAAACCTCTCAACTCAGGGGAAAAAGCCTAAAGAGAAATGGAAAATACCATCTTTCAGCTTGCATGAAGAATGTGAAGAAAAAGCAATGCAATACCTTGTGAGGTCTTAAACTTTTATGACTGCTAACCCAAATGAGCAATCTCACTCTCCTTAGGACCGACGATCAACAGAATAAATTTCATATTATCATTTTGGGACTCATCAGACACTGGCCCATGACCTGGCCCCATTATATAGATTAAGACAATGGGCTTACTGTGGTAGCTCATTTCTGCATAACAGCTACAGCAGGTGCACTGTGACATACTAGTGGCTAATCTGGTGTGGTGGCTGTCAGGTGTCACTATGCCTCTGCTGTTGATTCTTCTGAGAGAATCAGAGAGCAGAGGATCTTTAACATTGGCAGTGGGTTTAATTCCACAAAAATCCCAGCCCTACAGCATGTAATCTGTCTCATCTCTGGGACATGGCAACAAGTTGATATACAGATGGATAAGGGAGGGAAGAACAGAGCTGTTTATTGACACAGTGGGAGTGAGAACAGGATGAATGGAGGAGGTTTAAGGCAGCAGGAGAGATTGCAGGTACGGGTACAGGAGAAGGGTGAAGTGAAATGAGAGGACAGGAGGAAGGTGATGAAGAGAGGAAGAAAACAGTGAAGGGAGGGGGCGGGGGACAGAGAGGACACACCAAGGCCGAAGTTGTCATTGAGACAGGTTGGAGAATTCGGTGGCTGGGTCAGGTCAGCTGGCAATGAAGGGCAACTTCTCTGTCCCTACTTGGAAATGTCAAGAGGACTATTATTGGAGACCCATTATCTCTAAAACGTGGCACTTGAGAACACAGTCAAGCACTTTTTTAAAATAATGAAGCCAAGTACACAGAGCTTGTTGTGCACAACATCTAACAACAGCTAGAATTTTGGACAGCATAAATAAGAAAACACAGATGTTACTGGAATGCCCCCAAACAAGCTGATTCTGATTTTAGATTAAGCAACAGACCCCCTTGTCCTTAGTTGTCACACACTGTATTATTTATTATAAAAAGGCACAAATGGGTTTACAAGCTTATTCCTATAGAGGACCTCTTATAAAGTGTGGGAGGACATCTTTAATCCTCACTTCTGAACCTCATTATTTTTCTGCAGCCAGTGAACTTCTCACATGTAACTCAGTAGAAAGAGCAGAGGGGCAGCCTCCCTCTGGGTCTCTGTGTGAGCTGACTGACAGGGGCTGGTATTTGTGGGCTTGCAAAGTAAAGGGCCAGGCCATCTGGCAGCAGCCCTCACAGCTGGAACACATGGCTGTCTGTTTATGAAAAGCCCACTCTACTTCAACATGGTGTAATAACTGATTATGTTTTTATTCTGTCAATATTAATTTTAAATTCTTCTTTATTTCCTAAGACTGTATACAACAGACATCTTTTTTCATAAAAGGTTATTATGGCTTTAAATCTTTTTGAGGATGCCATCTATCCATCTTTTTATCCTGCTCAGTGCCATTGGGGTGGGGCTACGAGACAGGGTAGGAGGTGGACAGGTCATCAATCCATCACAAGCTAACAAATTTAAACCAACGAATGCATTCACATTCACATCAAGGGGCATTTTTTGAGTTACCAGAACACTTAACCTATAAGTGTTTGGACTGTGGGACAACAGAACATGCAAACTTCATACAAAAACAAAAGAAAGGCAAATTAAATGACCGTGGAAGATTTATACAGATTGCCATTTCAATTCTGTAAAATGTGTTTGCATTTTCCTCTCTGCTTCTGATTGACCATATTTTGCACGCCCCGTCCCTCAAAATCTGAAATCAGTTTGATTGTTGGCATTTATTCTTTTGGTATTCTTTACAGCAATTTGGAACCTGTACACAACAGCAGAAATCCTTCAAACACAAAGTAATCATCTTTGATGTCAATATTGTGGTTCCAAGACTAAATAGAAAAATTAACCCAAATGCCTGTACCATTGGTATATTTCTTATGCAGTAGTGTATCAATGACATTTTTCTCTCCCCACTATTTCCACCCTGAGATCATTTATCCTCAGCCATACAGAAATTTAATAAGCGTAAACAAAGGCCACAGTGCTTGAATGATACTCTTCTGTTCTGCCACAGAGGTGAAGCATCTCTTAATCTAGTGGCATTTCTCCAGCTTTATAGGTCAACTTGAGTACAGTTTAAGCGCTGAATAGCTATATTGTGTAACATAGAAGGTAAAATGCCAAGAGTGCACACCACAGGGATTTACTGTCATCTGCTATCACACTAATAGAGTGATACATTACTGGCTTTTTGTCTTGGAAAGTGGTGTAGTTTGATTTTTAATAGCTATTCAACTGATACCATAACAAGTACATATCATTAGCTTCCCATGTGCATGAAGGACTACATACGGGTTGATACATCAGCTGCAGGCACAAGTGCAAATGAGAGATGAGTAGAGAAATCATTTCAAAGATTAATCAATCTGATATAAAACACCACAGCCCAAGGGACAGGATGTCTCCAAAGCTTTCTGTTAATAGTAAGACAACACAGTTAGACTAAGTGCATTCATAGGATTCTCTGCCTGTTCTCCTTTTTTCTAACATCATTTTTAGCATGGTGTATCACATTTCAGTCTTTTGTCACATAGTGGAATGTTATCTGCTGCACTTTGTAACAGCCACGATCATTTTCAAATGAGGACAGGCGGGAATGTAAAACAAGAGACCTGAGGCTTAAAGTCATTTGGTTTTAAATGTAATATAATGAATTCTTTTTTTTTTTTAGTGTGTAATATACTTTATATAATTTATCACAACTCAAGGTACAGTACATCTGCATAGCATGAACAGGTACTAGACCTGAATTTGATAAGCTCATTAGCAGATTGGCCTATGAATGCAAAGCAAAGCTAAAAACACAACACAAAATAAGCACCTTCCCTGCATTATAGTTATTACAGTAATGTACAGTACAATTAGCTACAGTACAAATACTTTATGGCCTTGTGCTTTAAAAGCAGACTGGGACTTGTTATGACAGTGGTGGGGAGTAAAATTTCATAGCAATGACATATTTTAACTGATGCATAACATAATGTAACCTAATGCAAACCACACGCTACAGCTTCAAACTCACCACATGCTTTACACAACATCTCTTTAATAGTTCCGCTACAAACTACAGATAATAAAGTTCATAAGGCTAAAATCCATTGCAATACTATTATATTGGATTACATTAGAATAACAAGGTGTTGTTATATCTACCCATTATATCTTAGACTTAAATTGACTATTAAGAAGTGAATAATACGTGAGAAAGTCAAGTGAGAAGAAACAATTAATTAACAATCAAATGAAGCATAATAGATGTCAGTGGGTCTTGTTTGAGGTTATTTTAGGTTATGAATGAAACTCAGCCACATAAACATCTAGAAAGTATATGCTTTCTACAAACAACTGTTTCTCTTTTAATCACCCCCAGGTGTAAGGACATGTTGTTACTGGAAATGCCACTTTTGATATTACCCCTATGAGTACAGCTACAGTAACACTGTTGCCTCTATCATTACAGATAGATAGATAGATAGATAGATAGATAGATAGATAGATAGATAGATAGATAGATAGATAGATAGATAGATAGAGAATCTATCAATTGGAGTGGGGTATTTTTATGACTGTTTTGTTTCTCAAAGTTCAATGATCAACTGTTACTGTATTTATATTCCAATATCACTACAGTAACTAATACATTGTTTATGCAAATAAATCAAGATTTTTTTTTGTTAAACTATACAAAGTAAACCACTTTGCGTTAAAGTGGCCACATATTACTTGGCATAACTACAATGAATCCACATGTATTATGTAAAACATGCAAACGCACTGTGGTGATTGATGCAACACATATTCGACAAGCCAGCAATTCTGGTGTGCTGTATAATCTCTGTTGTTTTTAGCAGCCAGGCAACAGGTAGATACATGTATATGTGTAACTGGCCTTAATCAGAGAAAAGTTAAACGGGGGTTAAAACGTGGAGTCGCTGTTCACAGATCTGTGGTGCTGAAACTCATCATGGACCACTGTAGCAACGTGGAGTTCTTCCTTTCCGCCCACTTTTAACTGTTCGCTTACTTTATGCTGTTAACGAGATCAGGCCTGGACGCAACGTGGACCATAAATCCACAGCATAAGTGCATTTCACCGACGACGCTTTGGCCGCGATAACCTGAGCAGCACTCAGGGATGCGACAACCCTCTAAATGCGCTAGACCAGAGCAGCTGCCGTACTTTCCACAACACGTGAAACACGGCACTTGCAGCATGGAAAAATAAAGACGCTGGCCTGACTAGAAACAATCACCATAGAGTCCAGCACAGCAAACAAACCAAAACTTTCAAGAAAGACTCATGAATCTCTCCAATGTCAGAGTGCGGTTTTTCCACACTTGGAAAACACGTGAAGAATATCTATAAGTGTAGTTCCTTTGCTGCTCTAAATGCCAAGACCTGAACAGTCTCATTGTCACTGAAGGCGTCTTGAGGAGCCTCCAATATGCTCAAGCAGTAGTCGTGAGTCAGGAGTTCGCTACTACCAACGTCAACTCTCCAGTGGTCTGCAATGAGGCAGAGTCACATGAAACACTTGAAAAAGCATGTGGCCCAAAAAAAAAAAAACAAAAAAAAAAAACAAACCAGGCATTTTCTGTACTCCTCCGCTGCAGCACGGACACGGCTGGAGTACGTTCAAACACAACAACTTAGCATGCGGGGTGGTCGAAGAGACGTGGAACTTCAACTTCTTGTGGCATGTACACGAGAAACGCAGAGAACATATACAGAAAAAAACAAACAAACAAAACAAAAAACTAAAACAGCCCGAAACACAACACAAACACAACACAGCACAGCACCACAGCCATAGGTTGAACTGAACACTTCTAACCTTCTACTTTATTTTCCATTGGTAGAGTCCAGCTCAAAGCCCAAAAATACCTCTCTTGTCTTTTAGGAAATGCAGGTGTCATTCACTGGCATCCTGACTCAAAGAAGTCCAACCAAAGCTGCATTTCACTCACACTGACGGCCAGGCTACTGCATGCTGTTACACACGGTGACAAAAATATTCCTCTATCCTTGGTGTAGAGGGAGTCTCAATCTCAACAGTGCACTCGTCAACAATAGAACAAAGTGAGGGAAGAGAGCGACGTGGAGAGAGAGAGAGAGAGAAAGAGAGAGAGAGAGAGAGAGAGGAAGACCGCTCACTACTCCTCTTCCTCTAAAAGCCCCTCACCCTCTTCACTTGTTTCATCTCTCACACACGCACTTTCCTAATGTTTCTAGTGGTCGCTGTTATTACCGGGCTGCAGTAAAAAGACAAATGCCGCTGCTAGCAGAGGACGTGCGCACGTGTCGCCGGTAAACAGACGGTCTAATTCTCGTCTGTCGCCTCCTCGGGTCGTGCTCATAAAGGCGCGCTCCGTATCCGACTCGTTTTCCTTTCGCTTATTTGGCCTGTTATTGTAAATAGTGAAAACCAAATGGATCCGCTCGGCTCGACGCGCGCGGCGCCTGCACGGGGTCTCTCCCCACAGTGGAGAAAGACGGTGGAGTCGCTCAAAAGGCGACTGGACTCGACTTGTCCAGCCCAGCTGCCGTTTCAAACTATGTCTCGTTCTGTTTGCGGTAGTTTACCATGTTTACCCAAACACGCCCACTTCTCCGCTCCTGCATTGTGTGGAGCTACACGGTCTACCGTTTGTCACGCCGGTGCAGCCAGGCTCACTCTCACCGAGCACGGTCAATACGCTAACAGTCAGCATGCTGCTATGCGGGGGCTGTAATTTTGGCAGTTCCCAGCGAACCTCTCCGGGCTCGGGTCGCGGGATCTGAGCTCGGGAACTTATTGGGGCAAACGATGACTGCTCTGCAGCTCCGGCAGCTTTTCTGTCCTGCCCATGGCTCCGTACCTGCAGTGCTGCAGAGAAAAGCGCCCCTTCCCCCACTCTGCATTATGACAAATCAAGGCAGGCAGGCAGCTGTGCCATTAGCACATCATGGCACAGTGAGTCTTCCATGAGAGAAGAAACTCACAAAGCTGTACGGCACGCCGCTGCGGACTCACACTAAACAGGCTATGGTGCTTAATGTCAACACCCAGTCCATCAGGTGACACACCGTCAGCGTAGATAACGTGAGTGTGTACACTCACTTTAGGCAACATGAGCAACACGAGTGTTTTTGGAAGTGGGCAACTAAATATCAAACTGTCCTCACTGCGTTAGATGTGCAGTCTTCTGTCAAGCCTGGGGACGTTATCGATGACTACACATGTCTCCAGTGACTGCACCCTGTCCTACTTCTGAAATAAGTTCCATGGTCTAGTTAGGCTAACACAGTGGAAAGTCTCAGTGAAACGATCCGTGGATAAATAATGGCAAACGCATCCTAACGTTGACTTTTCTTTTAAATGAAATATTCCATATGAATCCAAATGGATTTTACAGTGCGTTGGTGTGAAGTTGGCTAAAGCGACCAGTCACAAAGATCTAATGGATCCAGGGGGGTGACACTAGTTTGTCTCTCCAAGTGATTATGTGTGCATGATTGCTGAACTTCAATATTTCAAAGGAAACAGACCTTCCGTTTGTCTTTTACGCGCGAGTAAACTCACCTGGATCCACACAGGCTTGACATAATGTTAAATAATGTATAAACACAGGTACGGAACAAAGCTAGGAACAATTTATGTCATTTGGCATTCTGTTAAAATATTAAGAATCAGTTGCAATGATGTTTGTGGATCCCCACTGGTCTGTGAAACTGGTCGTGAGAGACGGCATTCAAGGGGTTAATATAAGCAAGGTAATAGGGTGGGCTGTGTTCTCCCTGACACAGTCAGCTCCTCCTTAACTGGTTCTGTGAATGGGCCAGTGAGGCAGTAGGATATGAATGGCGGAGGGATCCACCGGTACTGCCGCGTATTGGAGCCGCCGCCAGATCTCTATTACACACTCCCACTCCCTCAAGGGCCGTCTGCAATGCAGCTGTCCTGTGAGCCTGTGCCTCACCGTGCCCTACTTTATCCTGTCGATGCTCAAGCAGTGCACCAATGCTTCCCCAGCAACACAAACACACACACACACACACGCACGACTTACATTCTGTTGAACATAACAATAGGTCTCCTGAGTCACTTTACTTGAACAGAAAATTGCCAGCCCTGCAGCACTTATTGTATGTAGAAAATCATATTAATCTAACCATGACATATTGCAATTTTAACATTATTTGTAAATTATTAAGCACCAGCCAAGTGTGTCTTTGCATTTGTATTGTTAAGTGTGTCTTTGCATTTGTATTGTTGTATACATAAATAGGTTTGGTATTGGCTAAATTTAACCTGGGCAGGATGAGAAAACGAGGTTTTCTGTCTGTGCACTGATCTGAATGTAAAACCTCAAATATAGCATATAGTATTTATTTGCATGTCTCAGATTATAAGATTATAAATTGAAACACAGTGAGGCTGGACAGCAGGGTCGTATTCTATACTGCAATAATATTTCTGATACTAACATTACTATATATTAGTAATATTATTATAAATTAAATCTGTTACAGTTGAATGATGAGATACAGTGAATGTGTTCCACTGTATTTCATCAGGCACAACTCATCAACTGTCATAAACTGGACAGCAGAATATTGTGAAACAACACAATCCATCCATCCATTATTTATACCTGCTTATTCCTAACCAGGGTCACAGGGATCTGCTGCAGCCCATCCCAGGTCTCTTTAGGTGAAAGGCAGGGGTACACCCAGGACAAGTCATCAGTCCATCACAGGGCCACATGGAGACAAACAACCTCATGCACTCACACTCACTCCTATGGGCAATTTAGAGTCACCAATCAACCTGACACACATGTTTTTGGACTGTGGGAGGAAACCAGAGTACCTGGAGAAAACCCACACAAGCATAGGGAGAACATGCAAACTGCACATAGAAAGGACCCTGCAGGAACCTTCTTGCTGTGAGTTACTGTGAGCAGTACTAACCACTCAGCCACCATGCTGCCCTGAAACAACACAGTGTGAACACAATTCTAGTAAATGTTAATAAATGTAAATACTGAATTGCCAGCCATAATACCAACAAAAGCACCTTCCAAAAAAAAAAAAAAAAATCAGTCAGAAGACACAGTGATATTTTCTATTCTATATAATCCTCATTATTACATACAAGATGGAATTCTCCTCTAAATTCAGTCTCCCTGCACAAATCATATAACATGTTGCTACTTAATATGTTGATACAAATGTGTGTAAAAAAATGTAATATCACTATTTGTCTTCAAGAATTTTCCAAAATGTTTAGTACTATCCTGCAGACTTGTTTCTCACCATGGAGAGTTAATGCATTTGTGTGCCTGTGTAAGCTTTGACATATTAGTTTAAAGCAGAGGATTTGTAATGTATGATGATCCAGCAGATCGTTATTCAAAATTAACAAAAGTAATAAGATAGAGCCAGATAAAAGAACAAGATGTGGGACAAGCATAAAGTGAGAGAAATCAAGTACACAAACCAATGAACCAATGCTACCATTAAACTGAGCTGAGACGTACCATCCAGAGAGAGCCAGTCGTGCTGAGATGATGGCAGTGAAGGAAGAGCGCGAGCCTTGTACTCAAACACTACTGAGCTGGAGATGATCTGGTTACTGACAGCCACCTGTAGCGTCACCAGACCTGTGTCATGGGCTGGCGGGGGAAGAGAATAATGAGGATTCAGTGTATGTACAATACACACAGTGTCACTATAACTTAATTTGCTTATGAACAATGACACATTTAAGGTACATTATTACCTTAAATTACCTAATATGTTGGTTATATATATACATTCATGATAAAAGTATGCAACTCATGACTTCATGCATTTAATACTTAATGAATTATTGGAATTACACTGGAATTAACAGTATCTTATGCATGGCTTATTACATGGCAAGATAAATACATTAATTCATGCTTTAACTAGGGTATTTCAATCATGTGTTCTGAGTGTTTAAGGATATTCATGTCTTAATTTTAAGTCTGTTGAAAAGATTGGCGATAAATATTGTATAGTGTTCTATAGATTTCCAAAATCATAATTAACCAAGCATTACTTTTTCATTATTTCATCATGTTTGTGCCCCTTTAAATAAAGAAGTAACCTGGTACATGTTTAACATAGGCTAATAAAGAGAGACTAAGCTGCAATAGCTGAGACAGTTTTAATGATTTCAATTTTAGGATTTTAAGTGATAGTGAAAAGTCTTCATCAATGTTCCATCTCCTCTTTGATGTGTGTGTGTGTGTGTGTGTGTGTGTGTGTGTGTTTTTTTTCTGCTTCACCTGGGCAGTAACAGCGCAGCACGCCAGGCTGGATGAGAGAGGCTGGGACTGAGATCTGGTCAAACAAGCAGCTGTAGTTTGTGCTGGCCTCCTGCCAGGGCCCAGTGATCAGCACCTTAACTCCACCCTGCCAAACAGAACAAATGTTTAAAACCCAATCATAACAGACCTACCAAGTCAGATTTAGGTAGCACTGAATACAGTATTATTTGTTACCCTGCCATCTAGTGTGCAAAGACAGGTATGGCAACAAAAGAACAATAAGGCTTGCTTTTCATTGATCTATGCTGCCATCATGTGGATAACTACCATCATTTCATGTCACCATTTTTTTTCAAAATCACTCAAAACATCCAACCAACAGTGTCATTACAAATACTAAGACACACCTGGAGGTTGGTGGAGGGTATTACTGCTAAAAAAAATGCAATACTATGAAGAATTACACAATGAAAGAGTGAAACAGTGAGGAAAAAGGGGATTTTAGTGCACAGCATATCAACAGATATTGTATTTTTGAAAAAATATTTAGGTTCAATTGTTTTGATACTCTGCCACTGACCGGCAGTACAGTTTTCAAACTGTACTGATGCAGTGTTTATCTGAGCAGCATCAGCATCAGCAGCAACAAAAAAAGAGACTTTAATCCGAGTCATGATTGCAAAAGCTTCCAAAACGTAACCTTAAATTAATCTCCTTACAGCTCATAACTACTTCATAACTACTTCTATTAATTATTGATAGGACTGGACATAATTGTTTTCAGTCTTGTGCTCCTCAGTTTGTGGTTTTGATTTAGACTGGACTTGATTTAAAGCAGTCTACTCAAAATACAGTACAATAAGTAGTATCGCAACTACTTAGGCCTTTAGGTGCTTCTATTATAATATATAATAATATAATATAATAATCTATCATTGTTGTTTCCTCCTTTAATTTAAATCTAAAGCTATGTAATTTACCATGAATTCCAAAAATGTCAGTTGCTTCAGAAAATATTCAGACTCCTTTACTTTTAGCTCTATTTATTATGTAATAGATTTCATTTTAAAAATCAAAAATGAAGTCTTGTTTGCAAAAGTATTCAGACCCTTAATTCAGTACCTTATGGCAGCCAATACAACTTTGAGTCTTCCTTGGGAAGTCTCTACAAGGTTTGCACACCTGGATTTGTGCAGTTTATCCCATATTTCTGGCAGATCCTTCCTGGCTCTGTCAGACTGGATCAGAAGAGAAGAGAACTGCCATCTTTAGGCCTCTCCACACATGTTCTCTGGGGTTTAAAGTCTTGGCTTTGGCTGGGACACTCAAGGACATTCAGAGACTTATCCCAAAACCACCACGATGCTGTCTTGTCTGTATGTTTAATGTCAGTGTTGAAACATTGACCTGGTCTCAGGACTATGTTGCAGGTTTTCTCTGTATTAGGCTGCTTTTATCTTTCCCTCAGGTTAGACCACTCTCCCGATCCCTGCTGCTGAGAAGTGCTTCAAGTTCTGCCCAAATAATTCAGTTTTCGTCTCATCAGACCAGTTAATCCTTTTCCTCATGGTCATATAAACCCTTTAAATGCTGCTTGGTAACTCCAAAAAGTGAAAAAAGGGTCTCAATATTTTCTGAAGCTAATGTATACAGTCATTTTTGTTTACTCTAATAATTTCAACTCATTTTTGATGCATTTTGTTTCATCGCCAGAGATGTTACACAAATTTTCTATTTGAGTCTTTATTAAAAAGACCATGTTCCTTTGCTGCCATGTGATGTTTCTCAGGGTCTATAAATGAATATACAAATTAACACTGATGTATTAAGTTCAACTACATGACCGAAAATGATGAACTAAACAAAAATAATTTCCATAGATATCTAATTTCCATATACATCCAAAAGGTTTACTATTCTGTATTCCAAGGAGGAACAAACAAAATCAAACGAACGAAAAAACTGACAGACGAACCCCTTTAGTGGAAGTGAAAATGGTGAAGGCACCTCAAATGCCACTTAAAATCTTAAGAATCTAATGGATATTTACAAGGGCAGTTTGATTCTATTTCTTTCACCAATGTAACCAATTTCCCTTGCTTTTTTAAAAATAAGAGCCTTAAATAAGTGGGTTAAAATGAATGTATTTATTAGTTCAAAAAGCAGAAATGGCTCTTTAAAAATCTTTTGAGTGGGCACACATCTCAGCAATTAGGCTGCTCCATAAAATAACAATAACAACAACAGCAACAAAAATATATAAAATACTGGTTCTGGAAGACCAGAGGCACTGACCTCAGGGTAGGACCACTCAGGGGAGTAGTCAGTGACCATAAACAGCCGGCCTGTGGCCTGAAGCATCCCCAGAGCCCCCTGGGCTACAGCTGCAGAAACCACCTCTGCCACATTCATGTAGGACAATGAGCCTGCCTCTCCGGTGTTTCCTCCTGCTCCAGCTCCTGCACTCAGAGACTGGGGGCTGCAGCACGGTTGAAGGCAAAGCTCTGTGGGGCTGTAGCCAGGGCCCCTGGCCCCTCCATCTTCTTGGCCTTGCTGGGGAGCCCCACCAGCTGTATTCTGACTATCAGAGGTGTGTGAGGTGACTAGTTGGTGAGCATATAGCGCTCCTCCAGCTGACATGGCGGTGCTACTGCCATCCACTGAGATGAAGTCATTAATGAGGTCAGAAAACTGGTTTCCAAAAGAGATGTCAAAGTGATCCAGACTGATCTCCATGCCTGCCCCACCTGCTCCTCCATTACTAGCTGCACCACCTAAGCCTTGGTGGGTTGCAACAGCATTGTAGAGTCCCTGGACCATGGTTGCGCCTTGGAGTAGAGGCTGCAGCTGCTGCTGTTGCTGTGAGCGGTTGCTGCTGTCATTGTTGTTGTTTCCATTATGAATTGCTACACCTTCTCCTGCACCTCCAGTCCCTCCACTGCTACCATCTGACGCCTGCTGAAGGTAGTGTTCTGCACCCCCTCCCTCTCCGTTTCCTGTCCCACAGGCCTGAATGTGGTCTCCTGGCTTGAGAAGATTCTCAGCTCCATTCTCAGCAGCTCCAGTCTGACCTGAACTCACACTGCCTGGTTGATCCAGACCCACCACCTCCTCATGCTCAGTGCCAAGCCCAGGAAAGGTCCCCTGGTACTGTAGCAGCTGAAGAGAGCCAGCCTGACCTGGCCCCTCTGTGGGTGAGCCTCCATTACAGTTGGCTCTGTGCTGGGTCTGGTGGGCCTGATGGTGGTGGAGGTGGCCATTGCTGCCAGGGGAGTCCGTCTTCACCACCTGCAACCCCATATAAGCTCCAGAGTCATGGGAGTTGTGCTCCATCAAATGTGTTTTTTGGCCCATGCTGGGCCTGCCCTGCTGAGCCTGGCTGGACTGAGAGGCATCCTGGAGAAAGAAGCTGGGTGAGCGATTCTGGTGTTGCATGTGAGGACTGGACATAGCTTGACCATAGCTCACTGTGGTAGCATTGGAAGTATAATCCTGCTTTGCATCAATGGCACTGAAATCCATCTGCTCCAGGGTGGTGCTGGGGCTCAGACCCCCACCAGATGGAAGGAGCGAACCTGCTGGATTCAGAGTAAGGCTGCCCTGGCCTGAGCCAGCACCAGATGACACAGGCACACCACTGCCACAGTTTACTACTGCTCCCACCTGGTAGCCACTCTCCTTGGCTAGCTGCTGCTCAAAAGATGTGTCTTCTGTTTTGATATTCTTTACCAAAGCTGAGCTGAAGTTGTAGCCATTGTCTGACATGGTGGGGGAGCGCTGCAGACTGCCATTAGTGCCACTGCTGCCACCAGAGGAGGATGAGGTTGAGGAAGAGTTACCCTCTGTCTTCAGTGCACTGCCTCCATAGGTCTGGCCCTGCTTGGGGTTATTCAGGAAGCAGTCGGGGTCAAAGTTCATATTGGTTTCTGGTATCTTGATGGTTCCAGCATCCAGACTGCTGGAGAGCACCAGTTCCTCAGCCACTCCAGCTGTTGACAACATGGACAGACTATCTCCTGCTGCAGTAGTCCCAGGTTCCCCTACACCTCCACTGGGGAAAGCAAATTTGTGACGATCAGAGGCCACAGACAGCACCAGGCCCTGGGTGGTGGCATCTCCACCCATCAGGTGAGTGTTGGGACCCCCAGTAGGGGACATGCTATAGACAGGGTCTCCAGCGACCTCCGACATAAAGACACTCTGTGACAGGCCAGACATGACGGAAGCGACATGGCTCATCCCTGTTACCACAGGACTGTCAGCCATGTCTGGATCGCTGTTGAGGCCACTGCTGATGGAGACAGGGGAGTTCTGTGTGGTGTCAGGAACCTCAACCTGGTTGGTGGATGACACCTCGGTGCTGTTCTGGTGCAACAAGACAGGCTTGTGGACTTTGCCATTGCGTTTCTCCCTGGCACTGCCCCCTCCACCTCCTCCCCCAGAGCTTTTTCCTCCACCATGGCCACTGTGCTCAGTCTTCCCCTCCGACACATCGTTGTTTTGTACCTCGGAGTGGGCGCTGCTGTAGCCCCCGGAACGAGGGTCCACCTTGGGGGAGATAATGCGGTGTTTAGCGCTGTTGCATTTGTGGTGCACACTGCTCCCTGCACCTGTATGTGAACAGAGAAAAATAGGTTGGGTGAGTTGATAGAGAAAGGGGAAAAAATACATACTATTGATTTCAGTGTACTAAATAACTGTGTAATGCTACTGTTCAAGGAGCAGAGACAAATATGGATGATCTGTTTGTTCTTGTACTTATCAATTTGTGAATGTTGTTTTTCAAAGGATAATAAAACTAGCTCTTCTTTTTAGTATACAGTGAGTGAAGCCTATGGGATTTGCATGGCTTGTTACCTTAATAACTAAAACTCTAACTGGGGGTTATTCAGGGCAATTTGTTTTAGAAATAAGTAAACCACTGCTCTACATTTTTTCCTGAGTTACAGCCTACTGAAATTACACAGCCAGCTATATATGATTGACTAACACGACATTCGAGAACAGCTGGGCTTTTTCAGATATGGCCCTGACGCAGTTATCAGTAAACAAAAATTATAAGCCAATGACACTGAAATTCAATTTCAGTATAGATCACCCACCAATAAAAGACCCAAACAACCTTGTCTGATCTACCATAGGAAACAGGTTCTTTATGTTCTTGCTGCTCTTCTTGTTGAATTTTCAAGTTCTCTCTTGAGAGCAAACTCCATCCCTCCCTCTAGCCCTTACCCAGTGTGCCCGTGCAGAGGCAGTTGTGAGTCCGGGGAGGTGGCTTAGTTTGGTGGCTGTCCAGAATCTGTTGCACTAGCTGCTCCACTGAGAAGCCAGAGCTGCTGTTCCCATTGCTGCAAGTCCACTTGATGCCATGAACTGCCGGGAGAGAGGAGGAGACAGAGATGTCAGCCAGCTCAACAGACCACCAGCCACGCCAACCCCCCGCCCCACCCACTGCCCTCGCAGTCTAGCTGCCAGCATCCCTCATGCTGCTCACTGGACACCTCTCTAAAATGCTCAAGGTACCATGATCCAAAAAAGAAATTCCTCTTTCTGTTTTGCCCACTGACTGGTATATGATCAAATAATATTGTAGATTCATTAATAAAATTATCTTTGGTGTTAAACATGTTCTGATCATTTTTAATTCCAATGCTCTCTATAAAAACGCTAACATTTGTGCTCCTTTTCTATATTTGCCCTGCTTCCTTTGAAGTGAACCGTTGCTTTTCTCTGGTCTTCGCTTTAAAGTCCAGCCTTTTGCACTGTACTGCTCATTCAGTCAGTGTCAGTGTCTTTTGCTACTTTGTGACCCTGTGTCGGTGAGTGCTGATGACGGTGGCGACAAGCTCAATCTTTCCAACCTCCACCCTAACCCCAACCTATGACTCTGACAGAAAAAGGCTCTGGGGAGGAACGTCACCTAGCTGCTACTGCTGCTGGATCTGCTGCAGCAAAGGAAAAAGAAAGGTTTTTTCCTGTAAAGCTCATCTCTGCCTCAGTCACACCTTTCCAGCACCTCCTCGTACTTTTCATTGCTCTATTTGCCAACTAGCCACCACTTCTGATGAGAGAGATAGTGGTTTTAGTGGGTGTAAGGTGGCAGGAGACACCATTGAGTGCTGCAATACTCAGGCTCTCAACCAGAAAGAAGGTAATATTTCAGAAGTGAAGCATATTTAGACTATCAAACACAATCAAGCCAGCTTTATTTCAAGTCCCCACCACTTCTGTAACTCATTTGCTTAAATATGCAAGGGAAGTATATAGAGTGAGGATTAGAGGATGTATGAAAAACAGTGAGAGTTTGCTTATTGCATGTCTGTTTGCATATGAGATAAAAGGAGAGGCGGACGATGTACGAGAGTGAGGGTAATGCAGATTAAAAACAGAGCCCCTTTAAATCAAAGTGAAACAAGCTGGGAAACATGACTGGGTGAGTGTGATAAGCATCTAAGTTGAAAGCTTTAAGATCCTTTTGGTCACCAGCAGATGTCAGCAGAGCTGCTGTGATCAAGCTGGACAGACAACTCATTGTGGCAGGTTTTAGAAACAAGCAAGATTCATTTTGATCTACTATACAGTCAGAGATATTCATCCATTAATTTACAGGGAATGAGCTGAAAAAGTGCGTGGACAGAAAGTGTGTTTGAAAAGTTGAATCTAATGTGATTGTAATTACTGCACAAACAATTGGGTCTGCATGCAGATCCCATTAGACAGTACATCTTTAGTCACTGCTCACCTCTTGACAGAGTGAAATGCAAACGGTACAAATAAGGCAATGCTACTATTACTAACCCAGAGATGATATAGCCATTGGCATACTTAAAATATTGCCATTAATTCTTTTTCTGTACCAAAACCAGCAGGGAGGCTTCAAGACACCAGAGCATCCATTCTGATACTCTGACCCAAACAGGGTGACAGAGCAAGAGTGAGAGAGTCTGATGTAACAGTTTACATTCACCATGTAGTGCCATCCCTATTTGCCTCTGCCCTGATCCCTTATGCCAGAATTGCCACAGAACCTCTTCATCAGATGGACGTTGCGCCCGAAGGCTCTGTGTTGTTGATGTACAGTTACCACCACATCCTCCTGTCTGCTCTTTTCACTGAGGGTTATGCTCCGAAGCAGACATGACAGGAGGAGTGCCACTAGGCTTAATCCCAATGGCTGAAACAGAAAAGGCAACAAACAGCAACCCAGTCACATCATCGTCCTGATGACTGCGTCCTGTCATGAGCAGCATCACATAGCTCTAATGACAAACACAGGTCTGTAGGGCACATGCCTCTGCACCGCCGGACACTATATAGGGCAGTGGAATACAATACATTACAAGATGTCCATTCCTGTCTGTCTTGCCTTAGTCTGTTCTTCTCTGGTCCTGTCTGTCTAGCCTGGAGATTGGCCTTCTGACTATCTGAGTGTTTGTTAAAGCCACTCATGCGCTATCTGTCAGTAGACTAGGGGCATAGCTGTGGAGGGCACTGCGTGTTTATAGCATTAGACCAAAAGAGTGAATCAAGCTGGCTGCCTTGTCTATGCAACTGTAGCGTGACTGAGTACTGATGCCACCCTCTCCCCCCTGTCTTCACCCCGTTGCTTCTTCTCTGTCTCATCAAACACCGCAGGGTGTTAAGGAGGATAAGGTCAGACAAGGCCATGTTTCACAGAGCTTATTTTTGAACTGCTGTGTGTGATCATCCATGCATGTGAAAGTTTTTGTGACTGAGACCATGAGCGTATGTGTGGCTGTGTGTTTGTGGAGAAAGAATAAGCTCAATCGATATCCACATTTCTGCTTTGTTGTTGTTTTGTTTGTATCATTAGAGGTGTCAAATGGTTTTCACACTGAAATGTCATAAAGAGAATAACAAAAGGAAGAGCAAGAGGGAAGAGGGCAACTGCACTGCAAAAGTTGGCATCGTTCCAGTTTGACATTAAACAGAGAGTTTGTGTGCTTATAAAAATCAGCTCGTGAAATAGGAACCATAATCATTCTATAAAGAACCATTTTCTTACAATATAACCACACAAATCATATATGGCCACGGCAAACATACTGTACACACATGCAGTTTTGCATTCTGCACTCAACACTCAAACTACAACATTTGATGGTGCACAAGCCTGACAAAGGGAGAGGCAAAACCTGTCTTGCTAGTTTATTGTCCAAGGAATCCTCTGAGGGATCGAGCAAGTTTTGCTATAAACAAAAATGTGCTATAATAGTGGAAAGATATATTGTGGTGTGTAGCATTCTTATGCATTGCAAAAACACATTCATTAAATATGCAAATTTTGTCTTCTGAGATGCTGGGAAAAATACATTGCCAATATATAATTTGAGCCAATATATAATTTGAGATGAAATAATGTAATAATACAGCATGACCTGAACACTAAGCTGGACTCCTTACAGTGGGATGTGGTTGCTTTCTCACAGGGTCACTAGATGGCAATGTTGTTCCATCACTGAACTTGTGCTGAAACGCTGGTTGTTCCAAGGGAAAGACAGAGGAGTAGAGAGTAGAAGAAAGATGGAAAGCAAAGACTGAAAGCAGGAGACGGATTTTTTCTCTTTATGTAGCCCCCTCATGTAGCCTGGCAGCTAGAAGGCATCTCACACTCATCCGCTTTGTCCCAACAACTCCCAAAGTTAATGACTTTACGCATTACTGCAAATGGTGCTTGGTTTTTACATTAGGCCACAGACGTAATGAATACAGTAGGCCGTTGTTGCTCAGTGGCTGTCCTGAGGTAAAGCTTCATTTTAAAATATGTCCTAAAACTGATAGCAAGCAGAGCAGTGAGGAGGATAACAATATAGCCCAGACCTAAGTGATGATGGCCCAAACTGCCTTTTCAGTATGCAGCCAGCGTGCATGCATGCTTGTAAAGCTGCTGACACGTTCCTCTTTACCTGGCCACATCACCAATAATTGGCCATTGGAATATCAGTCACAGCCCTGTTGGACCCTGCCAGACACACCTGAATCACTGTCTGGTTGTTAAAGGTATCTTAACAGCTTTCTGAAAGATTTTCAGTTTCCCTCAAGATCCCTATTTGGCTATTATTATCATCAGACAAACCCTGGCATTTTCTACAACATTGCCCCAATCTTTGGGCAGGTCTAGTGACTCATAAAAAAACATAGTGCATCTCACAGAGCATTAGTAAAGCTGATAGCAACAGGGATCAATCCATGGGGGGCAGACAGAGCCAGGGAAGGGGTGGGGGATTTCTGGTGAGTCAGACATTCTTGCTCCCACGCATTAACATCAATCAATAACCAGCTTGCTGCCCTCTTTTGCCTTGACTTCCTTCATGGGCCAGAGAGGAGGGGCACTCTCGGCCTGGCCAGAGTGGTGCCAGAGGTCTAGGGGAAGAGCTGATCTTTGACCCGTAACCAGCAGACGGCTCCAGGAGGCGCACGCACTCACTGGCTGAAGATGCGCTCTGACTGAAGTGCTCAGGGCACTTAGTGTACCAGCTATAAGTTAACAGGACTGGACACTGAACTACTATGTTTAGTTTTTTGTGCATGAAGGCTTGTAATAACTACACAAGCCTTTTTTAGAGGAGACAGCAGCTGCTTCTATTAAAGGCCATGAATAACATTTGAGACTGGTGTGACAAGAACTGATGAACGCAGAGTTCTGAACAGGATTATTCAAATACTCACACATGGGCTTAAGCTGGCCAATCAGCTCCTCCTTGGTCCACTTGGCCCACTCCTTCTTGTCTGTATTGATGGAACACAAGATCGGGCCACATGGTTTCCCACAATCCTCGATGGCTGGGACATTCAAATAATGGACGAGCACAATATCAGGGTTCTGTGAGGGAAAGAGAAAAGAAGGGTGGAGGAGATTAGAAGGAATTGCATACTTGATGGTCTTAGTCAGACAAGTGACATGGTTTCTTGGATATAAATTACAATAGGAAGGAGTGGAAGTGACACATAGATACTGTGGCTCAGCTGTGAGTGCTTTTATGTGGAGCATGCCAACCGGTTGATGAGAATTAAAATGCTGCTTCATGGTAACCTGCATAACAGACAACAGAGCCCAAGTACAGACGAGGAGATGCACAACCCAATACACAACCAGAGCAGAACAAATCCAGGATCAGAAATCTGCAATAATCTCAGTCATTATGTGACTGTATCTGTATCTCCAAATGTGTGTGTGTCGGGTATACTAGCATTTGTGCTCATTTATGTGTGTACTTGTATGTGCATATGGGTGATAATGTAATAACTGTGCTCATGTAACACACTTATGACATGTTGTCAAGTCCTCCCACATGGTGAGTTGATGCCCTCAATTAACTGCCTGTATTTACCAAGTCAAAACTCAACAATTTGCAGGCAGCAAATTGTTACTGGGCTACCTCTGCAAATTCCCTACATTGACAGCTTATGAATAATAGGTAGTGTTTAAAGCAATGTTGTGCCGGTGTGAACAACATGATTTCACTTCTGTGATAATGAAAAGCTTTGATTACCAAGTATGGCAAAGACTCACGCAAGGGATGTGTCTGTTTCAGTCCTTATTGCTTATTAGAAGCATCTCACTGACACTTAAGTCCACTCAAGCTTAACAATACAGTACAGTACAGCAAATACAGTAACATATCTCCACACTGATTCAAGCAAGGATGCAAACAAAATCTACACTGATTCTAACTGTCTGATAGACTGACAAATATAAGTATAGCATATGGAAGAAAAACTGTAATCAGTGGTATGAACAAAATAAACACAAATACACAAAAACATGCAGGCACTTCCAGCTAAACAAGAAGCACAAACTGACAAAGCAACAAAGACCTCGATAGAGAAAAATGCTGTGGCAAAGTGTGTGTGTGTGTGTGCCCTCAGTTTGAAGCGTCATCAGTACTAAGTGGCAAATAAATCAAGGCTGCTACTGTAGGTCCATGCTCCCTCTCAGTGTATACCATTAATCTGGCACAACACCCCTCTCCCCTTCTTTCCTGATCCCTTCTCATCAGACAGGGGTGTGGTTGGGGCACAGAGATCTACAGAAACAGCTACGTCTGTGAAAAATCCCAACAACTGGTGGATGAACATGGTATGGGTATAGCTAACGCTCTCCATAACTTCTACCAGGTGCTGGTATTTAATATTGCAGTTGCACTGTGATCTCATATTTTCCTTGTCCCCTGTCATTGGTATGGGCAGTAGGTGATGACTGCTGAACTGTTTGGATGGAGATGGCACAGGGCAGTGTGTGATGCCCCCAGATGGCATCACCAGCTGTGTCAATAGCTATGAGATGCCCTCAATCTTTACTTGGAATGAGGATGCAGAATGTAGATGGCTTCATTCAGTTACAAGCATACAAAAATGTATGTGTATGTTCATGCAGGCGGGAGCGATTATGCACAGACACACCGCTCATGCAGTAAGTGTATGCAAACACAAGAATACACACACAAACAGAGCAAGGACACACTCACTGGCATACTGGCATAAGACAATGTAGATAGATAGATAGATAGATAGATAGATAGATAGATAGATAGATAGATAGATAGATAGATAGATAGATAGATAGATAGATAGATAGATAGATAGATAGATAGATAGATAGATACACATGGTTTCGTACAATCTACACAATCTATTCTTTCCAACACCCACACTCTCAGCTGTCTCATATCTCTTCACACATAGGTACATGCAGCTCCACACATATGCACTAAACACAAAGGAAGAGACCACATGGCATGTCTTACAACTCAGCCATACACAAGTAATTGGTGTTGCGGTGTTACTATTAAGAATCTGCTATTTGTTATGAACCAAGAAGGGAGCCAGAGGTGTATGATGTCTAGAACTTGTGCTCTCTTTCCACGGTGTTGTTGACGTTGCTTCTTACTCTTGACTCAGTTTACAACATGTTTAACAGTTTTCTCCCAACCCAGGCTCACCTCTACTCTAAGAAGAAAACAACACAATGAAAATGTAAAGCGTCACATAAATCTATCAGGAATGGTAATTTAATTTAATTTCCTGCTGGCTGCTTTATTTTTCCTCAGTGTAATATCAGGAGTTGGTTCTCCAGGAGTAGATGAAAAAGGCTGAGGGGGAACTTTTTTGCCTGGATACTATTTTCCAGAGAAAAAGAGATCTCATTAACTTATTGATTAATTGTGTAATGTAGTCTTTTCGTTGTTTTTTCACTCGTTTCCCATGTGGGGCTCAGGGCAGCTTTGCAAACTCACATCCGCAGTGGAAGGGAAGACTGGGATTCAGTTTCAGGAGCCTATGGTGTGGATATGGGAGAGGATGTGAAGCTGCTGCATGATTATGTGTATGATGCGTATGTTGATATGTGAGTTTGAGCCTATTAACACATACATGACAGCATGCTGGCCATGTCTGTAAGCCGGTGCACTGAGCACTCACACGTTAAGGCCTCTTAAAACAAGAAGGGATCATGTATGCGTAAAATGTAGCGTGTCTTCAGCCAACGTTTTGATGTTGCCGTGTTGTGTTAATGTTTACTGCCCCTCCCTGGAACAGATGGATAGATGTTGAGCTAATTACTAGCAGAATCTTAGGGAGTCAGCCATGGGGGTGGAAGGCCTGCTTAGTGGGTGGTAGAGTGCCTTCCTGCCCCTCCTTCCACCACTTTCTTGCTCAAAAACACACGTAAATTCATCAGTATGCATAGGTATTAACGCACATACAGTATAGGAGAACACACAGTCATGGGCGCGCTCATACACATGCACATCTACAGTCTAATACACAGTGCATAAGGCATACATGAAAAAGTTTTTGTGCCAACGCGCACACACACACACATGCGTGATATGCAAGACATCGCCATCGCAACCGGAGGATAAAGGTGCTGTTGTAGCCAGGCAACAGGTTTTTCTAGCACCCACGCACTTAGAGGCAGCCAGTGCTCCTACAATCTTTCTGTGACTGCCTACCTCGTCCTGACGTTATACACCCTGTTCTACTCCAAAAGACAAGGAGGGAGAGACTGAGAGAGAGAGATCCGCTAATGGAGCTGAAGACATGGACAGAGTTAGATGTTGGTGGTGACCTTCTAAACTGTGCTGAATGTGAGCCAGTGAATGGGTATGTTGAGCTGCAGCTCAGAAATAACTAACTGAGGTTCGAGTACAAAGCATATGTATTGATGGAATCTTGTATCAGTGGTCAAGTTATGTGCCTGCTGCCTTGTTAAGTCTCTGTGACCCTGCCACAAACCTGCCATTCTCTTGAAACACCTCCATGTAGCTACTACTTCAGCAGCCTACCAAAGCTCATTAGGAAAATGAGAGCAAGGGAAGGAGACATAGTCTCAGACGGAGATATGTGAAAAGACAAAGAGACAGAGACGGAAAGAAGAATATGAGTAACAGCTCTTAAATTGTCAGGCAGACAGCTCTTCTCCATGGTTGTTCTCTACCACAGTAGGCCTCCCTTTCAGAACTTGTGCACAGGAGCGATAAGAACACCATTAACATGAAAGGATCTTAATTGAGAGGGGATGCTTCATGGAATTTGGATGAGCTGACGAGAAACCTTGTTCCTCTCTGATAAAATAACCCACACTGAGGAATGGTGGCTTCAAAACCTGTCATACGAAAGGAAAGAGCAGAGCAGACAGGGGCTCAGGTACTCTACTTTTACTCTGAGGAATGAATGGAGAAAATAAGCAAAGGAGGAAAGGAACGAGACAGTTCTTTATGGGAGAATTGAACTAGCATGCTACAGGGATATCCATTGCAATACAAAATATCATGAAAGCAGGAGCAGGCAATTGTTTTGTCACAAACATTTAACATCAAAGCATAAATACAGAGGGGAGGTGCATGTGTTGGTGTGTTTGTGTTTGTGGATGTTTCTGAGCCTTTGTGTATTTGTGTCTGACTACATTAAATTATAAATAGCATGTGAATGTGTGTCTAGAAGGAGATTTCTGTATGTTGGTTGGCATATGTGCATCATTTTGCATGCAGAATGAGAGCGAGGAGCAATGAGTGTTAGCCTGAGTGTGCCTGCTGTTGTGACTCATATTCATACTGTCAGTATGTGCAACACACAGTATGGTGTGCATTTCCGCATATGTGGGTGCAGTTTCATGAACATGTCATGTTTCCTGTTGGGTGCTGTGGTCTGCTGAATGGTTCTGAGGGGTTAAGGGCCTTGCTCTCTCGGCTGTGTGGGGGCGGTTGCCTTGGCAGTGGCACGGTGATGGATGGCATGGGGTGCCAGTCATTAGGCAGCCTCCTGGCCTCTGGCACTGAGGTTGCACTCTTAAACACTGCCTTCTCCTGCCTGTCCCCAAACACCCCCGCTCATTTCAAGGTCAACTGCCTCTGTGGTGCTGTAAGTTCACCTCCACAAGGCACAAGACTTCTTCCTTTTGTTTGGAACCTTTATCGCACACTGCCAACGGGTGTGTTTTGGAATGTGGGGGTGGCTGGCTGGTGCCTTGCCTCATGCAGACACACAGAAACAGACACAGATATGCAGCACATGAATACACACAAGCAAACACACACTGACACACACACACTGAGGTAAACAAAAACCCATGTCAAACCCTCTTAAAGAGGGAGCAAACAGCCTGAAGCTCCTGTCTATGGTAGCAGAGCAATCCTCTATCTGAACCCACTTTCCCCCTTCTCTCTGGGTCCTCTATGACAAACTCTTTGTTTAAATGTTCCCAGTTTAGGATATAGGCACCCTAATTGGGGTGTCTGGAGTCAATGCTCAACTTAACTGCTACAGTTCACCCTCTATTGCACCCGGCACTCAACCAACTACAACGCTGCCTGAGTGCCAAGCTAAAACGATGCCTGGGGTGGATACCAATCAGAATCAGCTAGTAAGAGCCAGTTTACAGAGGTTTTCTTAATGTGAACTGCCTCGATTGCCTCTGTCCAAAGTCTTTCAGAGGGAGGGCAGTTCAAGAGGCACAGCAGGATCCCCTGATTTAGGGAAGATTCATACTCCTTCTTTTTACCTACCTAGTGTACCGGCTGGGAGATATGAAAGGCAGAACTTGGAACTTTTGAGGAACAGGAAGAGGCCAGCATGTTTGAGCATGTTTCAGAGGAAGCCAGGGGCTGAGGCCTGTGATGTTTAATTCAGCAGCACATAATCACTCCGATGGAGTTGAGAGCAGGGCTTTAAATAACTCAGCTTAGAGGGGCAGAACTGCTTCATTCTGGGTGGGGGAATGCACGTCTGTATTTATGTGTGTGTGTCTGTGTGCCTGTTTGTGCACTTGTGTGTGTAATTGAGCAGATATGTTGATGTGTTCTGCATTTCTGCATGTCTGTGAGTGAGTATGCAAGAGTGCTTCTCTGTTTTTCTGTGTGGTTCCTCCCTGCTTTGAAATATTTTATTTGTGCAGTGCACCACAGTAAAAGGTGGAGTGTGTTTGTTGCTATGCCAAGCGTCTGCGTGCATTACAATAAAAGTGTAAAAGGCTGGTATTCAGAGCCTGAATATGGAAGAGCATTGTGGATGCCAAGCAGGCAGGCAGTAAGTCAGGCAGTAAGCTGGGCAGTGAGGCATTGAAGCCCCTTTAGCTGCCACAACTCAACTCACAGTTTACAGCCTACTTATTCTTCCTAAGGCCCTTACAGGCCCTCTCCATTAGTTGTGGTGCTCCCAAGTGAGAGGCCTCACCGCCGTGGGGCAAGCTGAGAAAGGGCCATCAGGAGCCCATCCGGCTGCCATAATGGCCTTGGCTGAGCCCATGGCACTGATCCTAATTTTCAGTGGCCATCCAGGTGATACCAAGTCACACTAGAGTAAAGGGGGGGAAGGAAGTTACTGAGCCCTCTCAGACACAGGGAGGATTTAACTGTGTGCACTCTCTTCATGGTTCTTTCCTTTTGTTTCCACCTCACCATAACCTCTCAACCTCTGGCTTTCTCTGAGTCTTTTCCACTTGCTTGCTCTCTCATTTTCATCTCTCTTCCTCCTAGGGCAAAGTGCAATTCATTTGGAGGAGGAAAACACAGCTAATGCCATGTCTCTCTATTCCTTCTCTTCTGCTCTCACTCCCTTTCATTTCACTGCTGAGTCTGATTTTGTTTGTGTGTGTCGTCTTTCTCCCTGTGCCAGTCGACAAGGCGTGCTATTTATGTGCTTCTGCCTGTGTCTGTGAGCGAATCAGGACTTCACAGGAGCAGCCAGGGGAGAGAGATGTGCTGGTGCATTTCTAAACAAGGAGTCACAGGGAGGACTGATGTGTGTCCAGCAGCAAGAACGTCCAACCTGGCCACTATCTGCCTCTGCAATGGCCCACTGAACGACAATAGATAACACTGGTTTGTCAGAATCAGCAACAACAACAACAACAGTGAAGTTTCTAATAGAAAACAGATGCAGTCAAGCACAAACTCTAAGAACACTAACGCACATATATGTAAATATGTACACCACACATGCACCGAGAGACTTACACACAATAACAACAGAAATGGCCACAGGACTGCTGAGGCTGTGTGCTCTGTCAAACATGGTGAGGGGCTCATTATTATTACTGGGCTGGATACTGGAGCAGCCCCAGAGCTCAGCTTGGCAAGACCTCTCTCCGGAGACACACACACTAGCCTCTACACACAGACACACACACATTCACACACACCATACAAATGGGTAATCAAACGTCTGCCCCTGGGAAAAAAAATGCTCACATGGTTTCCTAGCAACCAATGGTGTGTATTGGGTCGACATGAAAAATGAAAAATAAAGACTGTGTGTGTGAGTGTGTGGCTGTTTGTGAGACAGAATGAAAGAATGAGGCTGCGATAAAAAAAAAGTGCATATTAGAGAGAGGTAGAGGGGTTTATGGGGTGAAGTATGGAGTGCTTAGAGATAAGAAGTCGTGAATGGGATATGAAAAGGTAATGAGGAGAGACAGAGAAAAGGTGCCATCAGAGGTCTGCCAATCTGATCGACAAACAAAAGCATTTCACCAGCCTCACTAGAGGGGCAGTGTTGACTGCGATTTGAGCAGGTCCATTGACAGTTAAGGTCATGGGAATGTGTTGTCAAATCAAAGCTCAGTGAGAGATCATCACAGGAATAAATCAGTATCTTACATACTGTTACAAATATGTAGCAGAGCTGCAGGGGGAGAGGATTGTGCAAGAAAAAAAGCATAGGCATATGGCCTAAAACACACTGGGGCGTATCACACCAGGTTCAAATGCAAAAAAGGGGGTTGTGCTATACCCAGGTCATGCAATCAGGTGAGAATAGTAGTTTGTAAAATTGCTACACAGTGCTGTATAAAGAGGTGTAGTCGAATCTCTGGAGCTCTAAAGTGTCTTTTGATCATTGCTGAACACTGTAGCTAAAAAACACCAAGTCCCCTTTAAAAATGATTCAACAGAGAGACAGAGTTGGGTTTTATTTGTTTATCTATGTGCAAGTGTGTGAAATGCGAGGAGCAAAGCAGTGTACAATATTGTGCATGTGCGTCTCCATAAGATACCAGTGAGTGTGTGTGTGTACATGTTTGGTACATCTGTCTGTAAAATTGTGTATGTGAGGTAGGGAGAAGCAAGCTATCTCCATCCAGCAGCTGCCACAAAGAGGCTTCCCAAAACAAGCGTAGTGCTGTGACAGAGACTGAGCGACTGCAGCCTTCTGGTGGTGTAATAGGAAATTAATTGAGACCATCAATATGGTATTAATCATTAAAGCACAGGTGCTGAGGTGGCACTTTGCTGACTGCTCTACTGTTGGCAGCACTTACACATGCAATCACAGTAAAGGTTTGACCTGGTGTTTTACAAAAATGTAAGGGAGGACAAAGGAGAAAAATAGAGACAAAGGAAAATTAGAAACAGAAGACGGTGTCCTCTATTTAAACACACAGAGACAGTGGGACAGTTCTTATACACAGAAACCCAAGGTCATTCTTGTTTTATCTAGGAAAAGGCTAGTGTTTTCCTCTTCTGAGCCCCCTCATACAGCAACTAAATAGACAGAAATTGAATGGAAGTGGGTATTCTGAAAGATGTTTAAATCAGAAAATGTCAGGTAAATTTGGGAAAATATTCATCAACTCCCTTGGAAGCCATGTGTCTTATAACACCTAATCCTTTGTGAGACAAAGCACAGTGAGGACTGGAGTGCCAGTGTTAATCAGCCAGAGGAGTGCCAAATTGTAGCAACTACATTAAGCCGTTAAGCACACCATGTCTCCAAATTGTTGAAGGTGTCTCACTGAGATGAATGTTTCTTCTTATGAATAATACATCACACATATACACGCAGACCAAACCAGACACATATTTTATATGTATATGAACGCACATGCACACACTAACTCATGCACCATGGCGTATGTCTCTTGCTGAGACAGTGCCACAGAAGTACGGGATGAGGGTTTGTGGTGGGAGGCAGAGTTCGACAGGGTGACACTCCCAACACTTTGTTTGGACTGAATGAATTCTAGCATCAACTAGCTTCCACAGGCATTTTACACTAAACCCTCAGCACCCTATGTCTGTCAGTGTCAAGGCTGAGCCTATGAAATGTTTATGATTCAGGAGCTGCAGATAAGACGGAGATTGATCTGGATCGAAAGGCAAATAAGATTGCCAAAGCCCAGAGTCAGCTGAAAAGCAGGGAGAGGAAGTGAAGGGGGGGAGGAAAAAGAGAGTAAGAGAAGAAAATGCATTAACACAGGTCTAGCCCTGAGAGAGAGCAAAGTAATGAGTACTTCCTCTACACACACCAAATACTGTGGAGACAATATGGACACAGTATCATGACAAGCTGATTGATGTGTGTGTGTATGTGTCTGTGTTTGATCCGTTTGCCTGATTGCTGCCAGTCCTTGAGACTTGCAGCTCTAGACTACTGATACGATCTGTGGCCCTGTGATGTGTTTGAAAGGCTGGGCACCCCAAATGATGCCATCCCTAACAGCAGGTCATTTAAGGCTATTTGTATGCTCAGATTTAAATTTATACTGTAGGTTTGGCTATAAACATTAACTTGGAAAGGAAGGTTGTACATACATGTTTTCAAGTGAAAACCACTGACACATCGACATAGATGATGAACAACACTGCTATGCAAACCATCAAGATAGTAACGGTCCTGAGAGAATCTGAGAGAAGGAGACCCAGGCTCTCTTTTAAACCTTGGCAATAATATATCAGCTTTCATTTACAGCATCTAACAGTGGAACAAAAGGGGAAATTATGTCAAATAGAACATTTTTCAAAGGCAAAAGGGGATGTCTGGATGCATTAATATGTATATTTGGGTATGTGCATATAGGATGAATGGAAGGGTTAGACTCTTTGATGTACTTCCCGACGGCACTGGCCAACTTGCTGGAGAGGAACAGAGCAGAGGCCACCAGAGAATTAGGGCCCAAGCCCTAGGGTCTCTTCTTTCCTTCCCCCTCTCAGCCTGCCTTACCCTCCCTCCTGTGATCAATACTGGGTCCTAATCACTGAGGACAGTGTCTTACTCCTCTCTTTCTCTCATCTACTCTTTCATTTTTACTCCTCATGGTCTGCTTCTATCATATTATTCACGGCTAGCATATATAACCTGTACTTGCCTGTTCTTTCTGTGTGTACTGTATGTACGTCTGTGTACGTATGTTTCTATATGTTTGTGTCTATTAACCACACACATGCTGCCAGTTTCTATGCGTATTTGTAAGAGAGTCAGTTTGAATCTCTGTAAAGCTCTGTATACATGTGTTTGTGTACAACACGATAAGAGAATATCCTTGAAAAGCAACAGCAACATAAACCCCAGTGAATTATGAGCAGCATGCATAAACTTGAATAATAACACATCCCCTTCTTTCAGTGGCTTTATCCCAGTTATCTAATTACCCATGTCTTTTTTTTTTTTTAATAAACTAATGAACTTGGTTGGGTTGAGGCCTGGAATCTTATAGGCAGTAAAAAGTAGCACTGCTTTAAACCCCAAACTGCATCAGAACATCTGAATTATTGGTAGAAGAAATAATTATGGGGCAGAAGAGCAGGCATCAATCCTGAACACCAACAGTGCCCTCACTGGAAACTACCTCACCCATAAGCCAAGGCTCCATTAGGTATTGTCTGGGGCCTACAGGCTAATTTGTTTGCATCAATAATACATTCAAAGGATTTATCTAACTTGCAAATGAGTGTTCATTTACTGGTCCAAGAGGCAGGGAGGGGAGCAGGCAGCAGAAGAGAAGGTGTGAAAGGCTGAAACAGCTGTCTGGGGCTATCTGGGACACAGTTAACTCTTTGCTAGGCAGCAGGACGTTCATCCATATCTACCGGTTAGGCAGTAGTACTGAGAAATGGCAGAGTCTGACAAGGTTGGATAACAGCCAGTGCTTTTGTAGGGCAGAGATAGGCCAAGGTGCTAGTGACTAACTCTTGGAAAGACATAAAAAATGAAGCAAAGTGCTCCCTCTCAGACATATTACCTGCTGCACTGAGTACTCTCTGATCGTTTGCCAGATGACGAAATGACAAAGAGGTATATGCATGTCTCTGTTAGAATACAAGAATGTGGCAGTAGTACTGGTAGGGGCTGTCCTTGGGATCCCCAACACCCTTTGATCTCCATACTATGCTGTCTCCCACAGGTGACACCAGGATGTTCAAAGCCAAAAAAAGTTGAAATAAAAATGGGGGGGTTGGGTGACTGTTATCAGGAATGAGCTACAGAGATAGAGGAGACAAGAGAGAGAGAGAAACGATGGGAGAGGAGGAAGGAAACTGGCCATGAACATATGCTGCCTCTCTGTGCCAAGCCCCACTGGCTCAGGCAACCCACGCATACGCTGCACTGCTGCTGCTGTTGCCACTCCAGCCCCCTCCAATACCAACACCATGGCACTACTTAGTCAAACAAAGCTGGAGAGATGAATCTGGAAAGAGACGGGGTCTCCCCAGTCTCAGCACTGCCAGAGTAGGACTGCTTGGCTTGGATA
Organism: Mastacembelus armatus; assembly: GCF_900324485.2. Taxonomy (NCBI): domain Eukaryota; kingdom Metazoa; phylum Chordata; class Actinopteri; order Synbranchiformes; family Mastacembelidae; genus Mastacembelus; species Mastacembelus armatus. Next base: position 7,484,722 of record NC_046639.1, on the reverse strand, counting down.
ATGCAGTTTGATTATACTCACAATCATATATAGAAGAGTAGCTTTCAGCTTTTTTGCCTAGCAGATCATTTATGACATTTCTGTTGTGGGACACAGTACAATACTCATGATGAACTGTGATACAAGATCCATTTTTAGAATCTTTCTATAGGCCAGTCTCTTCCATTATGATTGACTTTACATTCATTATTGGTAGAATATCAGATTATTAAGGTCCGGCTTTATAATGGAATTTGAAAGACCTATGGAATAATTTTCAGGTCCCAAATTCCTAAATTTGCTAACAATCAGTGGTTGAAACTCAGAAGGCAGCACCTCCCTAAAGTAACACATTAGGGAGATGAATGATGCTGACTGTTTTATATTTCTCTTTTAAAGACATAACAAAAATTTTTAACGGTTGGAAAAGCTGTATTTGTGTGCATGTGTCAGACGGCACAAGTGTACTGATACAGGATGTTTGATGTACTATATACGTAAAGGTATCATTAACACTGACAGGTACAATTCGGTTTTCATTCTTTAAACATTTTGTAAGCACTAGACCTAAAATTCACAGAAAGGTCACATACTGATATTTTTTATACAGTACATAATAAGGTTTTTAAGTTATATCATTTATGTATGAAATATTTTGCGTAATGAGGCTCATACATTACTTGAACTGCTGCAGTGCCGCTAGGGGGTTCCACAAAAATGTGTCAAATAATGACTGACCATGTATTTGATTTTACCATGTTAGAGGAAAGAAGGGTGGGCGGGAGGTCAGGGAGTGGAGGGAGAGCAGGATCTGAACGGCTTTGGAACACGACTGAACATGGCTCCCAACTGGGATTCAAACCAAGGGCAAAAAACAAAACCAAACATAAAAAACCTCACAGATTCAGACTGCTTGCTTGCTTCCTACACGTGCACAGACACACACACATACGCACACACACACACACACACACACACACACATGCACACACAAACACTCTTGCAGACTCATAAATCCACACCTACCCACACATGTAATAGACCTATACCAGAATGGAGACACACAAACACCCTCAGACGCCCAGATATATAATAACAAATGCTTGTATAACACAGAAATCAAATTCAGGGTTCATCTTGCAATCTGAGCCTCACAAACTCAATTCCCCTCTGCTGTCTAGCCACCTCACGTTCCACGCCTTTTCCATGTGAACGAATGGGGTCAGTATCGTCACATAAACATCATCCTCTGCTCTCTCCCCTTTCACAGTGAATGGATGCTGAGCACTGGTGCATATCTACGGAGGGATGGCAAGGGCACAGAGGAGAGAAAATCAATACTATATCTCACCACTAAGCACAATCCCAACCAAAAGCAGCTGGAGTTTGCAGGTTGCTCCATAAACTGGACGGCTTCATCTGGCTGGCCGCTGTGTCGGTGGATTGCTACAGTAATGCACTATAACACAATGGCCTAAACCAGAGCATGCCAGACACAAAGGTGCACACACACACACACACACACACACACACACACACACACACACACACACACACACACACACACACACACACACACAAACACACAGAGACATGCAGCACACTCTTAGCAGCTGGGGAACAGTAACAGCAATGAGAAAAACTCTCATGAGGCAGAACAAAGTTGACAAACACACTCTACCCTGGTTCACAAACAAGGAGAAGCACTTCTGCACCATTTAACCCATCCACCACTTACATCCACAAGCACATGGTCATGTTTGCATACACACACACACACACACACACACACACACACATATAGGCAGAGACAGGTTCCCTAAAATACCTGTTCTAAAAATAGCAGACAGGAAGTGGGACTGAGGCTATTATTATTGCACACACATCCTGCCCGGTCCCACCAAGGAACAGGAAGAGACTAATGATTTTCCTGGTGCAAGCAATTAAAAAACTATTTGTCACCTGCCAGGCTGCATATGACGTTAGGGGCCTTGGCATGGGACCACATATACACACTGTATACATACAAAGTGGGTTGCACCTTAACAAGTGGTCCATAGGCAGAAATGGTGACAAACAGGTAAAGCAGGACAGGGAAACTAGGTAAGAAGGGAGGGAAGTAATTGAGTTCGGTATAAGGCAGATTTTTCTAAATAGGTTAATACGGAGCCACACAGCCTCACACAACATACCACCATCAAGAAGTCATGTAATATTTAGAATCCAGCCAATGAAAATCATACTGCTGCTACTGGCCTCCTGGCTAAAATAAAAAATGTATACATCTACCTCTATGCCATGAGGAGAGGTAGAAGAGAGAGTCCACCTCTCTCCCATCCATAAAACTGACTCTCTTCCTCTTTCCAACGTAGCCTGAAACGTGCAGGTTTATACACAGGTTCATTTCAACTGATTTGCCGCAATCCCTGCTGGATTTTGTCTAAATGTTTTACGGTATTTTAGCTCAACAAGAAAAAGAAAACAAACTGAAAAATCACATTTGATTCAAAATCAACATTTTAATACAATTAAATGGCTCCCAATTTTTACTTTGCTATAGTTTCTGGAGGGGGGTGAGGAACAGCCTGTCAAATCTTGGTTATCTTAAGAGGGTCACTTGGGAGGTCACATTTTTTTCTTTTTTGCAGCTGAGCACTCCCCTGTCGGGGTACATGGTGAGGGGAGTGTATCATTTGCAGACTCGTATGATAGCTAGGATGCCACATTGGGGGCCATCAGGCTGACTAAAAGCTCCTACTATTTATAAGAAAACATCCTCAGATGCTGCCACAGGAAGCCAGTATTGGGCTCTGGAGCAATGGGAGACAACCTATATAAATTGGGAGGGGGCAGTAAATAATATTAAGACAAGTGTTATGCCTCCCTTGCACCACACCGCCCTATCCAGATCCAACTTCAAGCATACACTCGGCTGCAGTAATTTACGAGGCAGCTCGTTAACGTCGGGTGATTTGCACTGCTCGTTTGCTCCCGCTCATCTTTACCAAATGATCTCATCTTCTACCTCTAATCTTCTAACTCTAATCCCCCATTCTCAGAGCACCTCCACCTCTCCCACCTCCTGTTTCCTCTCCTCCTGCCGTTCCCCTTCTTCTACCCTTTCCACTTTTTGCTTTCTCTCTCCTCCTCCTCCTACATCCTCCTCCACTGTGTCTTCCTAGGTTTGCGTGGGTAGGTTTTGAGATGGGGGAACAGAGAGAGATAGGAGATAGCAGAGCCATCCTACTAAAGGGTGTGTGCATGTGTGTGTTCAATATGACATCTATCCAGATCAAAAAAAAAAAAAAAAAAGACTAAAAGAAGTCTGGTTTGACTCTGAAGGCTTTATGTGCCCTTGTAGTTACTTTCCCAGTGCCCCCTGCTGAAAGCGAATGAGAAAAAAAAAATCTTTTCTTGAAAATGGGGTGAGAGGAGAAATCCTGGGGTGACACAGTGGTACAGAGAAATAAAGACAGATAGAACACTGGGATGGAGGGTGGGGGTCAAGTCAGAAGGAATGGCTGAAGAGCAAAGGAGAGAAAAGAGGAGGTATAAAGGAAGACAAACAGATGAACCCAAGGTTCATAACAGAGATAGTCATTGACAATTAGGAAAACAAATTACATTGTTTTTATCCATAATAAAATACCTTTGAGGCTCCCTGAACTTCACTATCCACTTCAACTACTAAATTGATTCACCCACATTGGTCCAGTACTTTATCTTTATTTTATATGTTTTTCCACAAACAGCCCTTAATCTTTTCATCCCTAACCCACAGAGAAATCAGACCAGATGCAGCCTACACCCACAGATAGACAGATTTCCACAATGAAAATTGCCAATTATAGAAATTGCAATCAGAGCTGTTGGTTTGTATGTTGATGAGTGCGAGCTGGTTAAATGAGAATTGAGATCGATATCTTACTGAATGCAGAGTGAGTGACTCTGGCCTAATATTAGCAGGGCTTTCATTTCCATTCCCTTTTACTCTTCTCTGTCTTGAACACACACTTTCCTTGTCTTCCCTGTCCTCACCGCTATCTCTGCCTTCCACGTCTTATGTCACATCCAAGTGATGGTGTCGGGATGCCTGCCCTCATCCACAGCTAATTGGGGCTCAGAGGGGTAATCAGGGCAGGACAAATCGGACAGTTCTGGTCATTAGCTGTGACCAGTGTTCTCTGGGAAGCTGGGAGAGAGCATGTATGCTTCTGCCATCTCCCCTCAGTCTGCATAGCTACATGGGCAGACCCATGGCTTGACATGAGTGGGAAGATTGGCACAGCACAGAATACAGACATAGTGAGGGGCCACAGATCTCCTCTGCTTTCTGCAGGCAGGGTCTAAACAAAAATAAATCAGGATCATGATGTGTCACAATGCTCTTGAGCAAGTTTACAGTGTTGGTGCTGGTAGAGTTAGCGATGTCAACAATGAGACATCTGTTTCTTGCCCTGTTTGTTCTGTGTGTTTTTTTAGCTAGCCAGTGGAAAGAGTAAAATAGTCAGAATAACATGCAAAATATTGGTGTCAGTAGCAATCATGGAAGTCACAAAACGTAAACATGTCGATGGTGCTGTCCTCTGAAAGCAGGGAGGATGACTTTGGAGCAAGATGAATGTCAATTCGCCTTACTGGCAGTGCTTTAACCTTTCAGAATAACTGAATTATTTAAGCAGCACATACCTGTTGTGGGCCTCTGTTTCTCCATCTGGGCTCAGACTGGTTAGGAGGCTGCATGAGTCTATGGTCGTGCACGCCTCTTTGGCCGCAGAGTGAAAATGGCAAGACAAATGCAGCAGGGGATTTGTGATAATTGGCCGTGCTGGTGGGCTAGGCGACGGGCCTAGAGAAAAGGTCGCAAGCACTGAGGAACAGATCAGTCTGCCAGGAGGAGAGGAGGCTCTCTGTGCTTCTGGGGTTTAGCTCAACTTCTCTCTTTCATCCAGTGGTGAGAGAGCACTCCAGAAGGGGCCTTTAATTAAGCACCAGAGTAACCTTCAATTTGTTTAGAGGTCAGAAGCCCTAGTGTCACTGTTTTAGGCAGAGATAAACTCAGAACTAACTCCATATTTTCTCTCTGAGCAGAAAGACAGGGTAGCAGACATGCTGAGAGGACTAGAAGAAAAGTGATAGCTGGGAGACCGACATAGCCGAATGCTTATGAGTTGAAAGGACTGAGAGGGTTAATGTCAGATGCACCACATCTGTGTGACTGCACACAAGGAGGAGGGGAAGTGAAGGAGATGACGGGAGCCACAGGGACATGGCTCACACCCCGACATACTCGTGAAGCAGCTGTTCTCCTCATGGCAGAAAGAGTGGGGGCCTGCCAGCAGCAGCATGCTGCCGAGAGCACCGTGGTCTCCCACCAAAACGCAGAAACAGAAAGACAGAGCCGGATACACATACACACACTCACGCTGCCACCCGTTCTCCTGCCAGTCCAGAGTTGAGGTTTTGAGTTGAACAGTAATGTCAGGTGGTGGAATCAAATTCATATGCTATAAATCAGATCTCATACTCTGTAGAGGCGCATTTCCATTTGATTCAAACAACAGCCTGCATAGCTAAAGGCATTTATATTTCTACTGCCTCCGTTTGCCCTGAGGTTGTAGACAGCCAGTCAAAACCTCACCAGGTTTTCCTGCCTCTCTACCCTCTCAGTGAAATCAACAGAATGGTGCCCAGGCTCATCCATGATTTATCTCAGTGAAATATTCATTATGTAGCCTTGCATAGCCTGGACGTATCTGATGTGAATCTGGACCTGACAGCTCTGCTTCGTCATCACACATCACCTGAGCCACTCTGAATCCAGTACCTGTCTCCCAGTGCTCAACACAGAGGCAACTAAACCTATCCGAATGAAGAGAGGACTCTGGTAGATATAAAGAATCCATCTGCCTGTCTTTAGCCTGCAGGCATGTCTGCTCTGGGTCTGTAGCTACTGTATCCTGCTTGCACACTGACCTATGATGGATCACCACAACATAGGAGCTACTCAACTTTTCCCATTCAGTTAGCTAAAGAGAAAGAAAAAGGCCTCTGCCCTGACTGGTCCCAAGGAGTGAGGCATGATGAGTACATATGTTGGCTTCAACACATGACCTCCTGACAGCATCGGCTATGTGTATTGATCTTTGGAGATTGGTGAGCTTGTTATGAGAGGTGAATGGCATGGGAGCTCAAAGGCACTGGGTGTTTTTTGATAAATCAACACAGAAAAAAAGACCAAAAAAGAAAAATGTAAAAAAAAAAAAAAAAAAGAAGAAGAAGAAGACTGTGATGTGGGGAACAGTTAGAAAGGTTAGAGAGGAACATGTTTCAGCACCACGGACAGCATCACAGAGCCTACACTGCTCTTTAATCACAGACTTATCACTCTGCCTGTCCAATTAAGTAACCTTTGAATTATTCCATAAATTAAAATTGCTGAAATACTGTCTAATAGTGCTGGAATGATCACAGGGACAATAGTGACAACTCATTTTCCTACATAACACTAATTCAAGTGGTTCCAAAGTCATTATACTCTGAAGGACTAATGTAATAAGAAAAATGTAACTGCAGTAAATGGTGATATTAATAATGTATTCATGTGAGACAGAGACTGGAGCACAGTGGCCTAAGCTGAGAAAGGTAAGAGGGAGAAAGTGATAGCTGTGAAAAAACAAGGTCGTCAGCATTCCCTCCTACCTTACTAGTCATTTCATTATCTCATCCCTCTCTCCTTTTCTCTAAAGTAGGAAAAGGGGGAGAGGCTATTGACCCCTCTCTGTGTTCATGGCAGGCAGCAGGACAAATGAAGTTTCTCCTCAGACCCCCTCCGTATTAATATCATAATTATCCACACCTCTGTGCCCCGCCGGCCAGCGCAAACTCCACTGTCAGATTTGATGGAGAGGCGCAAGCAGGGAATTACATTCGATTAGTACTAAACAAGAGAAGGGGACACGGAACGATAGCATCAATCAGTGCCACCAGGACAGGCGAGATCCTTTGTGTCAATGAGGGTGTGTCTGTCTGTGCATGTGTGTCATGCTAGTTTGTGGCAGGAAAGGTTAGTACTAGACTTACACTGGTGTGCCTTTAAGTATCTGAGGACTTGGGGGACTTTGTGTGCATGGCTTTTGTTGGCAGAATTAAAAACAAACCATGATAGGAAACAGAACACCATATCCACTCCAATGGGATTTTTTTTTTTTTTTTTTGAGTGACACCACACAGTCTGCTCTGGGCAGCTCACTGTCTCAGCAGCAATTTGGATTCATTCTTCTCAACCCCAGATAACTGCAGTAGTACCTTTCTTCAGTCTCAGCAATTTGTGAGGATGGGCAAGACATTTTAAAGTGGTCTTATGCCACAGAGAGGCAGTGGTAGTGTGACTGGATGAGCAGATTGAGAGTGAGAGGTGAAAAGAACAAAAGAAAATGAATGCAGTGAGAGAAGACCCCCCTGCCCCACCAACCCCTTGCAGGTCTCCATTCCTGTCCCTTGTCTCATTACCCAGGCTTTGACTCAATAAAGAGGGGATAAAGAGTGGATAAAGAGGCACCCATCCACAGGCTAACACCCCTATCCAAAACACCTTTCACCAACCTCACTCTGTCTGTATTTCTTGCTTCATGCTTTCTGGCATTGTTGCACTGTCACACACATATCCAAAAATACATGCATATACACACCGTCATCCCTATTCTGCTGGGGTTTTTTATGCTTTGAGTCTTTCAATCTATTTTCTCTCCAGCTCTATCTTCAGTGTGTTTTTTTAGCCTAACTTTTTAAAAGTTGTGTCCATCTCACTCGCTCTCTCATACACACTCTGTCTCTACCCTCTCTGTCCTCTGTGTTCCCTCCCTGTCGGAGCTGTGTAATAGGAGTTATTTTCATCCCTGTCTTTCCGTGACTGTGGCCGCTGGATGGCTGAATATTTACATTTTTCACTCACTGGTGACCTTTCCCTGTTGCCGCTCTGGGAGCTCCAGTCTCCTTGCTGCTCTGCTGTTGACAGACTACTGCCTGCAAATCTCATATGGACACAGCAAATGGTACAGGGAGTCAGGTACAGAGGGTTCAGAGACTGGAGAAAGGTGGAAAAATGAGAGACGAAGATTGAGCGAAAGATTGTTGTAACCAGGACTGACTGTCAGTTGTCTAACTGAAAATGGCTCGAAGAGATAAAGATATTTAAGGTCCATCGGCATCTGGGCAGATATGGACTGAAGTGGTGTAACCTTTTACCTCTGGTGCCATTAAAATTGTAGTTACCTGTCAGCAAAGATGGTCTACAATAAACTGCCTGAAAAAAGATGCCAATGCCAAAGAAAACACTTGGTTGTGAATAAATGGTTTTGTTTTGAATGGATGTGGAATGAATGGATGTGTTAGCTGCACGAGTCATATGAGTCATGTTAAGATATTAGCTGAGCAGTGTGAGAGAAGGAGAGGTGAGGGCCACAGGTTCACTAACTTGGCAGATGTGCAGTAACAGGAAAAAAAAAGGTTGGGCCAATGAACTCCTGAGAGTTGGATGAGTGTTTATGTGTGTATGTCCCAAATCTGACAGAGAGAAGGCGAAAATAAAAGCTGTAGTTTTAAAAGCTAGTGACCCAGTGCGACCCCAGCTCTTTGTGTTATTTGCCCTCCATGCAGTGTGCACACATTTCCAAATGTCTGCATGTGTCCTTGTGCTATTTTGCACTTGTCAAACGTAGCTTTGACCTGACTCTCCCTGGAACTGTGGCACCTTTAGGCTTGAATTCAACCTAAAGCCCTGGTACATTTAGAGTCTGCCTGCATTTTTAAGCAATTTGATTTAATAAATGTAAGTGGTTATCTTCCAAGTTACTTCTTCACAGTTACAGTATACAATTCCCTCTTTGTATTACTACTCCAACACTGCAGACCAGCAAGGAAAAACTGTGGAAACAGGAAGAGGATATCTTTTTTTCTGGTTTGACGAAATTATTACCAAAACAAAAAAAACTGAATTTGTTTATAAGAAAATATGAGTACTATAAGACATGAAAATTTAAAAAATGTGAACCTATCCTTAAAATAAAGCACTAGAGTTTGCAAAGAAAGGCATATTAAAATTATTATGCACCCTAAAACAAGTGCAAATAGCACTGTCTTATGATTTTTTACAGAATTAGAATTACACTTTCCATGCAGCATTATTTCATTATTTCAAGTGTTTTTGCTTCCACTTCTTAGCCACTTTAATAATATACTGTACTTCTAATCACATGTAAAATATATTAAAGTGAAATCTACCTGAGAAGAGTCAAGAAGAGACACGCTTTTTGTATGTTAGTGTGGCTGTTACTACCTGTCACACAACAGAGAGCAGGACTGAAATAAACAGTTATTTATTTGGTTTGCTGTGAGAACACTAATTATTTTGATTACTATTAAAGCATTGTTGAGCCAGCTTTTGTCTTTTTTTCCTTGCAGTCTGCTCCCCTCTTTTGTTAACAGACTTTGTTAGACGGGGATGGTTAGACTAAAAACAGATTTGTCTTCTGGGTCTTCAGCACAGCAGAGAGCTTGTGACTCGGCAATTCTTGTCTTTAGAAAATACAACTTAGAGAAATTGAACTAGCAGCACGGTTGTGTAAAGTGTGTTTATGCCAAGGAGGCTTTTTCTTCAAACATTTTATAGTAGAATATAGTGTACACATAGACATAGAGCTACAGATAGATGGGTAGATAGCTAAACAAAAATAGCAGCAGCTCCACACACCCCTATTCTCTGTGTGTATGCTTTATGCCCCCTTAAAATATGTGGCTGAATGGTTCTGCGTATCAGGCACCTTCCAACAATAATGGCTGCCATGCTAAACGAAAATGATGAGATGTATTGGGGAGGTGATCAAAGGACTACTATTTACAACCACTCTCAGCCTGCGGACTTGACGACCCACACTATACTGAACAGGGAACCTCTTCCATCATGCTTTTACTGCCCATCACTGCAGCTGTTAGACAGGGAAGATGGCAAAGCTTTTAGCAGACTGAGATACCGTCCTCGTGCTGGACTGTGTGTATGGGCATTGCCATCAGAAAAGTGAATGACTGGGAGAGATAAGGGAAATGGAGGCTGGGCAGAGTAAAGAGAAGAGAAAGAGAAAGGATAGAGAGAGAGAGAGAGAGAGAAAGAAGTGGGGGCAGTGGGGGGGATAGGTTGAAGTCTGCCTGCTGGCTGTCAAAGGGGAATGCTTCAGTTAAATGGAAACTGATATCATGCAACTCATTCAAGTTCTTGTGGACAGGCTGGGAGAATTTGAGAGTGAAACTAAAGTGTGGTGAACTGTACAGGAGGAGAAAAGGAGTCCTTACCTGGAGCAGCCAGTAGCACCTGCGGTGGAAGGTGGGGATAATGGAGGAGTGGACGTAGCAGCCATACAGACACTGGAAGAAAGTGAGACAGCAGAAGAGGAGAGAAAGGGGGACAGAAAGAGAGGATATTACACTATAGTCAAACACAAACAAGACAGACTGACCTCTCTGCTAACCACGACAGCTTTGAACTTTAAACCCCTGACCTCTTCCCTCCATATGACCACTTCCACATGGACCTGCTGACAGAAGCTATTGTTCTTAGAAACAAAGACCGTGACCTGGAAGGATAAAAGTGGCTGGGGTTAACCAGTAAACACCTCAACACCACCATGTGACTACTTCCTTTCTTTTCCTCTCGTTCACGTTTATCCTGCCCTGCTTGGTTAGAGCCCCTGACAGAATGATTCAGGTGCTCCTTATTTTACTCTACCCACCAACCCCCACCCCTCCCTCATCAACCCACAGGGCACCCCAGCACATAACTAAAGCACAGTGTTATTAATATCCTTATCGTAAACAGATAATACCATGCCTGGGGGCTCGTTACCGTAGAGAGAGCTAGGCAGGGCTGATAACGCCTCCTGGTATCTGGCAGAGGGGCCAGGAGACATTTTTCACCAGCCAACAGCAGAGGCAAACACAGTCAAGCAGGGTCCACCAAGGAACAGGAGCAAGACAGCACTTATCCTCCCATCCTCTCTCCTCTTCAATCTTTCTCTGGGAGACCCATGTTTGCAGCTCCCAGGTAACCCAGAGGGATGGCCAGCCTGCTTTTGCTTGTTTACAACAGCAACAAGATTTTACACCACTCTACTTTCCATCTACCCTCACCAGCTAGGAAATAGGCAGAGATTTTTTGTGACATAATATTTGTGAAAGGTAAGGGTGAGGTGGATTGCACATAAGACTGGAAGCTTTGCTCCTACAGGAATAAACCAAACAAGCAGGTCAGGAGGGTTGAGCTTCTTTCCAATCCACTTTGGTGTAACCGTTTATTTAAAAAAATCTGGAGATATCTGGGGTGATAAATACACTGTACATAATAACACAGTGGAGGAAGTGTATGTGTGTGCAATGTAGATGTGAATGGATACGTGGTATGGAAGGGGGCAGGAGTGGGGAAGGGGGAGGGAGGGGGACTGGTAGGGCATAGACATGATGGGCTACAGTGGCTAGAGGACTGTGTGATAAATAGGTGCCTCGTAGTGAATTATGTGCTCATCTTGTTTAAGTAAAACCTACTTAAAAAGAGCAACATTAAACCATCTGATTAATTATACCAGAGTACCACTGCACAACTTCACAGACTGGGCACATGGTGTTCGACGCATCACACAGATGCTCACACACATCCGCGTAGCTTCATCCACACACTGACATCTTATGACCAATTCAAAAAACAAAAAAACGGGCCTTGACTGTTTCTCCTGGTGTTCCATTGTTGCAAACATATCTATTGTGAACTGACTTCAAAACTACCAAACTCCACGTGTGAGAGTTTGAGATAGTGAAAGCATGCAGACTTCCTCCTGTTCTTATTTTTGCAGTAGTCTCATCCATTACAGCTGTCTGAAATGGGATGTATGCCTCCTCCCACTCCCATAGCTCTGCCATCCATTACTCTACGCTGGCAACAGACAGACACTTCCTCCCACTCCCACAGTGCATCGAACATCACATTACTACAGTCAACTGCAACTTCTACCAGCTAACACATTTCTACTGTGCAGTTTTGTGAGCATTTATGTCAGAAACTGTAATTTGTACTTTTTTCAAGGATCAGGCAGTGATGCAATATGCAATATGGTACTTTCGTCTATAAAGCATGAAACTGTTTATGCATTTCAATACAGTCAAATGTTGCAATACTTTTGTGAAAGGTGCCTCCAAACAGAAATGCTACCACTCTGTCTATTTAATATTTGACTTAAACCTTCAACGCTGCTTATACAACTGTAACTGCACATACATTTTCACTGCACACAGAAAATGGCAGACTTTTAAATGCCACTTGAGCGATAAAAAAAAAAAAGTGCTGTCTTGTTAATTCAGATTATGGAGAGTTTATTGATATATCATGGTTAATACTGCTCTAGCCTGAAGCACTTGGCTCACTGAGAACAGGCTGTGGCATTGCTGTGTGCAGTTGGATGAGGCTGTGGCTTGCTACTCAGGATTGACAGGTGGGCTGGTGCAACAGGCCTCTGTGACTGGGGCGACTGGGGAGTGAATAAATTAGCCCCCAGGCTGCTTTTCTCTCCCTCTGTTTACGCCATTTCTCAACCACACAAAGCAGCTTAACAGACAAACAAGCCGCATTAAAGCATAACATAACTGTTGCACCTGTCAGAGCCGATATACAGTAGGCATCAAACACATTTGCACACACATATGAGCTTGTGCACCCTCACCCTCCCATAACCCACTCGCACACATACTCATCCATGTACCCTAACTCACAATGAGCACAAAACTACACCCACTTATAAACACTAAAATATTCACACTGAGACAAACTCTTACACTCGCGCACACATTCTTATGTACACTTACACAGACAATCACAACAGACAAGATAGGCTGGTACACCAAGATAGTTTTGAGAACACAAGCACGCCCACAAACACAAAGCTCATCATACTTTAGCACTTATCAGTAATTCAAGACGCATATCAGTTACTGGTGTTTCTGCTGCACTCTGCATGCTGAGCGTCTGGGTGACAAAGTGACGGCAGCAGAACCATTATTTGCTGTCTTTGGGCTGTGACAGATGACAGCACATCACAGGGCAAGCAATTAAACCATAATTATACACACATATCTTCTCATAAAAAGTGCAGTTTCCCAGTGTGTAATTTTGAATAGCTTTTGCTCACTGATACAAACACAGAGAAATAAAAACATAGGTGTGCATGTGCACGCACACAACACACATATTCACAAACATGAGTGTATTATTGTGTATCGCTGTATTCGGGGTGCAAATGAGACACAATAGGAAAATGATACACAACAGTTTATCAAAGTATTCGCAAGCAGCGTGTCCATAATGTATTCATGTGCTGTCACTGCGGACAGCAGGAAAACAAGAGTTACAGCGACGTGTGTCCTCCAAAGTCAGACACTGATGCAGCAAATTCATTTGGTGTTGTCACTCAAGCAAGCGGCCAAGGCAATAAAACACTGGCATGGCCCAGTGAGAGGGTATTATTGCCTGGCCTGAACACCCCCCCTTTGGGGTGTTAAAGTGGTCCTGAGTGGAGCAGGATCACAGTTCATACAGGGCATACAGGCCAGACAGCCAAGTGATAAACAGTTCAGCCTAAATAAAGCCTTCAGATATAAAGGCAGGGCCACCACCGTTACCTGCCCTGCTGTTGGAGGCCATCGCTACACCTGGCCTGCCTGTTGCCCTGGCGACACCTCACTTACTTTCATTCATCATGGCTGACAGGTGTCAGGCACAGCTAGAGATGGGTTACTAAAATGCAAATTCTGTGGAAGCAAAACTGCCAAGCAGACGTGCATTTATACTGAGCCTGAGAGAGTTTTCCTCTCTCATTAGACCATAATGATGTGTGAAGACAATTCTAATCAAAGCATGGCACATTATTTATGTTGGTAATTGCTGTTTTCCTACCGTGATGTAAACGTCTTTCTGTCAGAGGCTGCCACACATTTGTCTGCCTGTTGGATTGTCAGTCCAACAGGGAAGAGAACACGTAACATGCACATACATGAACAACATGCCTGGGATTTCAGTTACATTACCCTAGTTTCCTTTATCACATCCAGTCAACTCTTTTAAGGATAGTTTTACTGTTGACTCATGTATGACTCCTGTGTTCTCTAGTGCTTTCTCAGCTAACATTTGCTCACACATATCACTCTGGATGTGGATAATCTACAGTCTAATGCCATAATTTATCAGCTCTCATACTATCAAGTGACTTGCTTTGCACTATTATACAGTTGTTGACATGGACATCCACCTGGTAAAGTCACTTCAGGCTCACTGCTTCATTAGAGGCAATGTATCATTTTGTGTGTGTGTACTTCTGTTTGTGTGCAGGTTTGCATATGTCTATTCACATGGATGCCTGGGGCAGGTGATTCAGCCTGGGGCACAGCAGCATAAATAGAGCTCACGCAGCAGCCAATCAGACAGTACTATCAAATCCCATCCGTGGAGGGAATGCAAAATCCATACTCAGTAGAGATTCATGGACCATGCAAGATTCAAGCTACCCTCACCATTGACAGCATTCATGATGACTATTGATTAACCAACGATGTCTGCCTCTATACAGACATGATTAGATGACTTGTGACTGAAAAGTGCCACTTCCAGTTTGGAGGATGAGCTCATTTTCAACACATACCATAATGCTCTGCATTTCACCTGTCTTTACACTCAGCCGCTCTTTTCTCTTCTCCTCCAATCATTCAGAGGGAATCTGACTCTGTAATATTTGGAAGGGTGGCATTATGCCCAGAACACCCATAATATACAGTAGCTCTTTTGCATTTTGGATTCAAGAGAGAAATGCACAGCTCCTGTATGGTGCAATGATGATGCCTTGTATACCAGCCACGTTCTCCATTAAAATTCTTCTCCTTCTTACCCTTCTAAATGAGCCACTACTTGTAAAGTTGTAACAGTATAATTCTTCAGTGCATCTGAAGACTTAAGCAATGGCTGATGAGACATTATACATAATAAATCAAAGGAGGCTTAGATTTATCTCCTCTGTCCTCTCTGTTGGACCAGCTGCAGCCTCTAAATCAGTCAAAACTGAGCGGGCTACAAAATGAATTGGCAGGCTGCATCCATGCTGAAAGAAAAAATGAAAAACAAACCTAAGTTCCTCAACAAAGCAAAACAAATGATGCTTTGGAAAAAAAATGCATGTGTTATGGAAATGACTGACTAAAAATAGCAAACTCATTGTAAAATAAACACAAACAATTGATAAACAGGGCCTGAAGAGGATAATTAATTAGCTATGCGGGACACGTAAACATGGCTATAGATCAAGTTCAAGAGGAAAACAATAATAGGGCTGAGGCAGTTAGAGAGAAACTCCTGACCACTTGCCATGCCAAAAGCCATGACTCTCTCTAGCCTCATTCCTAAAGCTAAGGAGGACAAGAGCAAATTTAAGATGTAAGAGAGGAAAAGCATTTTAGGGAGGAAAAGTGTGGTGCTGAGGTTGGATATAGGAGTTATATATTAGGCAGAGGGAGAAATGATAGTGGGCCAGACAGAGGGTAGAGAAGAAGAATAGAAAGATAGACAGGGGGTGTGGGGTTTACAGCCACGCTTTGGCACGTGCCCACAGAAAGCTCATGCACATGCCCAAGCACGTCTGTCTCCCTGACTGAAGACATGGTGTCTGTTAATGCTAATGCTAGCCAGCTGGGCTCATTGCCAAAGGCATTAAGTGGAATCGAATTCCAACAAACTAGCTTTAATCAGCAGGTTTTTAAGGTTAGAATTACTCTCCCTCTCCTCCAGCCCGCTGGCCAAGGTTAAAGCAGACACAGGCATGGGCTGTGCTCAGCTAATGGGATGGAAGGGTGGCATGAAGCCTACGGCATGCCACCGTATACCAACAAACTAACACACAAAGGTACAAACACAGCTTCACACAGGAGTGTGTGCAAGTCACACCTACAAATACTAATGCCAACAGACATAGTAACAGAAATAGTACAGTTTTACCTTTGTGTGACAAAGTACACAAAAATGTAGAATGCAGCTCACTTCATATTTCAGTTAATATGATCCTGTGGCAAACCAAGAAATGTACATGGACACAAACACATCAAATAAATAAACCTTGACCTGTTCTGCTACTATTCTGAATGCAGCATTGCATAAAGGCCTGTGCACTTATAAGACTGCCGAATACCTTAACACAAAAATGCGTGAATATATCAGTCTTTCTTTTCAACTTCACAAAGAGTCAGTAAAGGCCTTTCCTTGACCTCAGCCTACAACAGCAGTGAACACATTGATGGCTGTCAACAAAAGGAAGCTCTGTAAATGTCGCTTCTCAAAAGTCAAACTGTTTCTCTAGTGCCCACACTAAAACAGAAATGGTAGCAAACCACCTCTTTCCACTTTCTCCTGAACATTGGCTTTTATTTTTCTTATCATTCTCCTCTGCCTCCTCAGCTACCTGTGCTCCTCACATAAGAAAGTGCCCTTACTTCAGAGATACAACAGATAAAATTTTCTCAAGTCAAGTCTTTGTTTTTCAGATGCTAATAGGCTGCCTTGCCCCTTTGTGTTTGAACTCATTGCATCTTGATAATCAAAATAGCTGTAGTTAAAAGTCTATGTGAGAAGATTAGCAAATTATACTGAGTGAGGAATGGCAGGTTACAAATGGATGTTAAGTACAGTATATGTGGAAGAGGTAAAATGGCAAATGGAAACCAGTCATTAGTTCAAGACACCACCTACGCATTATCTAACCTTTAAGCTGACCCCTAGACTGCCTGACTGGAAGAGATGTAAAAATGTCTTACAGCAAAAAAGAGTAATGAGCATTTGTTTGCATTACTAGCCGGGACCTATTGGCAACTACAGGAACTTTATTTCATTCAATGTGGAGTAATTGATACTGCGATCAGCTTATCAGGCCACAGCCTAAAGACATAAGGTCAGAGGTCAGGTATTCTCTGCAGGATCTAGCTCTAGTGATTGGGAAAGAGCTGAGTCTATGAAGACTTTCCCGTCCATGGTCTCCCCATCACAGTTAACCGTTCTGGAGAACAGCTAAAGTGATATTAACACACGGGCATTCATTCACTTGTACCTCTGATGAAGACAGGGAGGAGAGTTAAAGGTACATGTGTAGCTACAGTATGTAGTAGATAAAAACCATGTCTCAACAAAAGAAAAGTGATGTATTTTTTCTGACACTGTCCTCAAAAGCTGACTGCTTATCCAGGCCTCCAGGCATGACTCTTATTTAAAAATAAATAATTAATAAAAAAAAGCATCACATGGTTAGACTGCTGCTGCTTCATAAACATAGATGGCATTGTCTGAGTCTGTATGACCGCCCATTAACCTTCCCTTGTGTTAGCTGAGGTAGGAATAAAAGTACCACTGTGTGGAGAAGGGGAGTACGTCCTCTGAATTAATGAGAGCAAACCATCCAACCCTCTGTTTCCCCCTTAAAACACATAGAAGAGACCTGCTGAAGATGACATCACAGGCTCAGTCTCCTGCCGTGGGTTATGCCAAGCAGACTTGCTGGCTAATTACAAGAGAGAGCTCAGATTTGTAATACTGCACAGTTCTGTTAGGGCTGATTAGCGGAGCCTCACGCCTTCTCCCCTTGTCGTGATATATAGGCACTCCAAATTTCCAATATCTCCGGTGTGAGCAAGGAAAAGCTGAGAGTGACTGTAAATCATGACAAGTCCTATTGAGCAGAGGACAGAAAAAAGGGATAGATGGAGAGAGAGGAGGAGAGTGAGCGACAGAGAAAGATATTCAGCTTCTATAGAAACATGAAGGGGAAGAGGAATGGAGAAAATTATTGAGGGAACAAGGTGATGGGAGAGAGAGTAGTGCACGTACTGAGGAGAGAGGAGCACACATCAGGGAGACATGAGAGAGTTAGGGAGGAAAGAAGAGGGGAGAGGAGAGGAGATATGATTACCAGGGAAACAGCAAGAAAAAAAATCCTGCCAGGGAGAATGAGACAGAGTGAGGAGCAGACAAAGAGGGGAAAGAGTGTGGGGGAAGAAAGCAAGTGGGAGGACAGAAGAGAGAGAGAAAGAAAGAGAAAGAGAAAGAGAGAGAAAGAGAGAGAGAGAGAGAGAGAGAGAGAGAGAGAGAGGAGGCGAAAGAATGAATGCTAACAGGGAGCCCAAACCCAGTAGTGAGGCTTTATCCTTCACAGGCGGAGGAGCAACAATCGCAAACACATTTTCTCTCGCCCTGGCCCTAAGAGAGATAAAAAAGCAATTTGTATTCTATTCCTATTCAGCGTCGCTTGGCCTGTTTCTCTGCCTGCATATTTGTAAACACAGCTTTGTCAGAGCAGCTTAATCTTCCCAACACAAACACAGACTACAGGAAGGAGGGGTGAGAAAGGGTGAGGAGGGAATAACAGTGATGAGGGGTGAGGAGGGTGAAGGACCAGTAAGAAAAAGAAAGGAAGGGTGAGGAAGAGGGTGAGCATGGGAGAGGAGGTCTGAGGAATAACGGGGGAGGGGGAGGGTCATATGAAAAGCTGGGCAGAGCATCAAAGATCAGAACTTGTTTCTGTCTCTGCTGCCATGGGATGCCCCAAAGGTCCCTGTGTGTGACGTACAATGCATTCACACACACATCAGTGACTGACCCTTGGTGACCCACTGGCATGCATGGCAAGTCCAACAGGCCGGATTACTGAAAGAAGCAAAAGAACAAGGATCAAATCATTCCTCACACATGGCCTGGATGTGACAGATGGAAGAGGTGGGCCCTGTCCTTCCTTAACTTTTACTGTGCCTCTGTCTGGTGCTGCACATTTAACCTGTCGTGAAGCTTACAGGAATGTACAAGAAGCTTTCCGGGGAAAGTAGCGTCCATGTTCCGTACAGACACACTCACACAGTCATGTGGAAGGACAAACACTGCAACTGACTGTACATTAAAGCAGAGTGACTGAAGTAGAGGGAGGGAGAGGGAGGAAGAGAGGAGACTTGGAAGTGGCGATCGTCTGGGTGCACATTCGCTCACAGAGCCGTGAAATTAGGCAGAGCGACACCTGCCAATACGCATTGCATTAAAGCAGACTAGGTTCACCCTACTCTTTGGCCTACCATATTGGCCTGAATTTCTAACTTACTCATTCATACTTGGAGATCTCTTTATTATGGCCCACAGTGCCCAATTAAAGACTGATAGCTGCCCCTTCCACCCCCAGCACTGCAGAGAAGGTGGTCCTATTCTTTAGAGTATGGCAACAGCCTTCATCAGCTCTCCCCTCGCCTCACCGCTCTTTAGCCCCATAACACCCAGCACACTTAATTTAGACAGCCAGGCTCAGCGATGGGATTAGTACGATTGAGTACACTGACAGTTATGACATTGATCATGAAAGTACTATGGAAACACTAGCAATCCCACCCACTGGATGGTATATGTAGAGCTGCGACTTCAACAATATAACAACCAACTGGTTTTAAAATAATAAGCATGACGGTGAAGCAATTCCTCTTCTAACACATTACACTGCATTTGGACCTATTAGAGCTTACAGGGCAACGGCATCACAATAAAAACAAAAGTGTGTCCTGGAACTGTCAACTAGACAGAAAACACGACTGATCTGCTGAAGCACTTATAGTACTGACAAAATCTTGCTGGTGTGCTAAGCAAACTTTAGTTCTCGCAACAAGTGTTCACCCACAACAGCATTTCCTGTCTGTGCTCCACTGTAGATGAGCCTATAGCCTAAAAAGTCCAATTTTTCCAATGCTCATAATTATGTCTGTACCTACATTGAGAGACAGAGAGTCCTGCAGACACATACACAGCCAAACACACAAAAGACAAATTTGGAGAGACAGGGATTGCCACAAACAGACAGAGAGACAAGCAAAGAAAGACAGGGAGAGCTGCAGACACACAGCAGGCAGATGGAGGAGCCTGAGAGCCCCCAGGCAGCCCTGTGATGAAGACAGTGGGGAATGCAACTGAAGGAGCCCATGTTATGTTCAGATTGTGATGAGGAGAGGGGATGGGGGTGGTGGTTATGAGGGTGGGGTAGGCAGACAAGAGAGAGGAAAATATCAGCCAGTGAGCCAAAAAGAGGGAAAGGAAAGCAAATGAAAAGTGACACTTTAATTCAGAGGGCTTCTTCTGCCTGAGTTATTATGAGATGTTTGTAAGCTGGCTTGTTCATGCATCTCCCCTGGCCTCGTGCCTGGCTCCCTCGCACTGAGGAGACCTGTGGCGCTAACCTGTCTTTATCTGAGCTGCACAGCAGGGGACAGCACTCTGCCACCATCCGCTGCTTTGATCCTCCCACTTCCTCCATGGCTGCCTCACTGACTCCCCCTCCTTCTACCCCACCATTGCTCAAATGCCTTCCTGTGTACTGTAGCTCCTGCCACGTCGCCAAAGTCCTGCATGCTCTCTCAACTCTTAATTTATTGCAATTACTCTAATCGGGAAGTCAAAGGTTAGCCTTGGATTCACAGAAACACTTTTGATCACAGCAGTGCACAGGTGCTACATACAAAGATAACTACTGAGAGGAGAGGGAAACAGAAGACATACCTTAAAACCAAGTGTCTGTATGAAAAAGAGATGTACACAGATATAGAGAAATAGCAATGAAAAGACAAGGTGAGAATGAAAGGCCCAAAGAAACAAACACAAGGAGAAAGAAAAATGTGACTGAAACTGAGATGATTTGACATTCTGTCAGGGCAAAGCTCTGTGTTTGAAAACGGGACCGTGACCAGAGTATGTGATTTAAACTGTAGAAGAAGGGAGGCCATGAGGTGTGTTTTGGGCTGGGGCAGCAGCTAGGGAGCAGACAGATAAAGGAGACAGACAGATAAAGCAGGTAGACAAATGGAGGATGGGAATTATAGGCACACAGTTACACGGGCTAAAACGTACGTGATATACCAGACAGGTACAACCTGGCAGCCAAACAGGCAAGAAAGGAGGAGGAGGAGGGAGTAAGGGGCCTGAACATAGCAAATTCAATCAAGCAGAGCGATGTGTGCACACACGCACACACAACCCACTACCTACTACCAGACAGACAAGAACATTGATAGATACACTATATGCATACACAAAGGTGGTGTGATGAGAAATGTAACAGTAAAGCAGAAAGAGGAAAAAGACCCAGAGCAAAGTCAAAGTGAATATAATTGAGAGAGAAAAAGAGACAGAGACAGACACAGAGATGGCAGGGGGGGCTGGGGAGGGCGTAAGCTGGAGTGCCGACAGGTCTCCAGAGGTTGTAATATATAGCATCATTTCAATCTCTCAACAGCAACTACAGCCCTCCTTTGTCATATCCTTCCACAGTCTGAGGACACAGAGATACTTCTGTCCTTCGGAGCAAAATCGGCATTCAAGATGATATAATGTGCTCGTTTTTTGACATTATATCCCCAAATCTAGATGGTTATTTGTAGCTGGATGTGCTCTCTGTCCCCATTCTCTTTTAAAATCTCAAGGTTACTAATGGCAAAGGATGGATATGAAATGCCAACGTCAAACATGTTTCTATGTTTGTCTTGAACACTTCCCCCTTCTCCCTGAGAGGTTCGAGACCAATGGTTGATTTATCTACTGCATGCGCCATTAATCCTGCAACCATGCATGCCTCCGCTGAATAATTGATCTCTGCGCTACTGTAACTAAATCCGTCAAAACAATGACACCCCACCTCCTTCTCGATCCCTTCACTTCCTGTTTACCACTCTCCTCACCACTGCCTTCCCACACCTCCTTAATGCTCAAGTAGCTCTTGAAAAAATAAGTCTAACAGTCTTTTCACAGTTTCCTGCCTTGTAGAATCAGGGAAGGGACGGGTTAGTTGGGGAGGTCTTTTATCTCCACAGTTCAGTATGTGACGCTGATGTGCAACCACCAGAGGGAGATACCTTCTGACTGACTGTGTATTTACAGTACGGATCCAGGGAGGGGGCCCAGCCACTTGCCCAAATACACAGAACAAAATATAAAGACGTAGCTGACAGGATACTCTGACAATGCCAACACTTCCACTCAAGAACTCCTGGCAGCAAAGTGAGTTGAGGATGAGAGCAGCGATGACCTCCTAAGGTGATCAGCTCTTAGC
This sequence comes from Mastacembelus armatus, assembly GCF_900324485.2. NCBI lineage: Eukaryota > Metazoa > Chordata > Actinopteri > Synbranchiformes > Mastacembelidae > Mastacembelus > Mastacembelus armatus. The sequence goes on along the minus strand of NC_046639.1, from coordinate 7,462,553 downwards.
TCTCTGTCTAGACCTCAACAAACAGCTGCTAGGTCTGGAGCAGAACAAACAATGACCCTTAATTTATGTTCACCCCGACACCCCGCCTGTCGCTTTGACTTGTTTTTGCATACTGCATTTAAAGTAATAAGTACAGTATCTCCTTGAATGCCACAGTGCTATAAATCAGAGAAAAATAGACCTGTCATCTTAGTAAACTATGCATAGGACCAGTTATCATTAAAAATAAAAGACTTCTGTTAGAGGTCTAGCCATGCATACGGATGAGGATGGGACCCATCTCCTTGGCTCACCCTAACCTGGCCTACAGTGGAGGTATGCATATACAAACACACATGCACAAACACATACTTCAGCAAATGAGGGCTGAGAAAGAAGGGCAAAAAAAAAAAAGCTTCAGTTTCTTATTTTAAGATGTCTGCTGTTATCTTTATTGTTTAATGTAGCAGCATGTTTACTGATGTCCATACGTCAGAAAGATTACCAAAAGAAATTGCAAAAGAGCTGCTGTAATCTACACTGCAGAATTTACTTTTGAAAGGTAAAAAGAGCATTGTGTCTGACTCCTCAAAGTACAATACTCTGAGCAGTTCTGCAGAACTGGATCCTGAAGACATTGAAAGATATTGATTCCCTCAGACCCCAAAGCCCAGATAACCGCTTCACAAATAACAATTTGATTATGATATTTATGCTGTATAATGACTTCTCATGACAAATAGCGTACAATCACGGAGTCATTCAATCATAACATGTTGGTTGAAGTGACATTACCAAGATTTAGGTCAGCGCTTGGAAAATGAGCTCCGGATTCAATTGCAGAGACGACATTGTTCAATGTCACGACAGTGCCATGAAAATTTAGCATCATTTGTTATGTAGTGCCATCAATGTTTATGACAGCCAATCCATCGTCAAGTAAGCTGTATGTCAACCTTTATTTCAGTTTTATGACACATGGATTGCATGGAATGTCATGGCATGTCATGTCTATGTTCACAGGTGCCAGAGCACATGTGATGGATACACAAGACGAAGGTTAGAGAAAATCAGTCTTTAAACACCTTCACAGAGGAGCGTTGATACCCTTCATGTTAATCAGGCAGCACTGTTTTTGTGCCCCTGTGTAAGGTGGCAGGTGGATGGCTCCCAGCAGTGATTTGCATGCAAAGCTGCATATTCTTCTTCTATAGCAGGGGACCCTCAGGTGTAACTGAGTGGAGGTTCCTAGTGGCACTTTGCCCTCTCCCTGCCTAAACAAGATTGGGCTGGAGTCCCCCTCATCTCTGTGTGCACACCTCCCTTTGCTTTTCTGAAGGGAGCACAGACACTGGAGTGAGATAAAGAGGTCAATGTGACAGAAAGTGAAAAAAGACTTTGGTCTTTAGTCAAAAAAAAAACCAAAAAAACAAACTTAACATTTACCTACTGTAGCTGATTTCACAATCCATGATGTAAGACTACAGCCAGGGTTTTGGATGATTCCTCCTCTAGCTGATGTTGACACTAATGGAGACAGCCTCTTGCTAGAGCTGGAATTTACTCTGAAGGTGCAGTCGTTTGAAAGCAATTGCTACAACCAATTAGCTCCTTGAAAACAAGGTGTATCCCTAAGTGATACTTGATTACAATGAAGATGGTCATACATCTGTGTATACTGTACCTACAAACAGGCCTCCAGTACTAGTTGACTGCTCAGTAATAGGCTTTGGAGGTCTGGGAAGTGCTGCCACTGCATTTTTAGAGTGAGTAGATTTGCACTGCTACAGAGTTCGTAGAGAGGACTCTGGGAGAGAAAAAAATCAGTGCAAAGTAGAGTTTCTGTCTCAAGTTTTCTACAGCAGGTTGTTATCTGTCAGAGAAAGAGAGATACACATTACAGGCACACACAGACTTAATTAAAGACCCTTTTCCATCTGATGAACATAGTTGAACTGTGTTGTCTGTCTCAGCCTTCTGATAAATTCATTCCGCCTGCCAGATATGAGCCAGTTGAGCTGTGTCTCAGCCTCTGTCTGCAGCTGCAATTCTTCAGATACACTTGGTGACACAGCCCGGCCAGCGTGTCCACTGTGGGCTATATGAAGACTGACATGTTCCAAAGGCTCTTACCACCACCGACCGTGCACTTTCTCAAGAGGCCCCAATGCTCCTGCTCTGTCTCATTATGTGGCTAAGATGTTTGGGGGTCTCCCTGTGTCACCTTGTTGCACTGTCAGCTAGCATAATGCATCTCTAGGGGGTTCCTAGCTCCTGCAGCACACAGTTTGATTCAGCTGTGAGTTTGTGTGGATGGCCTCCTCAAACCAATTCCTTTCCTCACACATGCTAGATTCTTTTTGCATCTAATGTACCATTGAAGTGTCACTCAATTTTCAATTGACCCGTTTAAGCACAATACTTAGATTTATCTAGGTATAATTTCAATTCATGCTCATTGCTGGGGGTAAAATTTAATTTAGTTGGGACATTTACACAACCAGATGACAGTGGGGCATTGGGAAACACCAGTGAGATTTGCCATCTGGGCCACAGTTTAATAAAAGGTTGTGAAAAGATCTGCATGATGACAAACAGCAAGAATCAGACACCACAAAACAAAAGCAAAACAATCAACTTCTTGAAAAGGTTTAAATGACATATAATATATTTACTGGCAAACATAAACATAAATTGACACCGGGAGGCTGAGGGGGGTGAACACAATACAGTCTCTGATTGCTATTACTGGCATAAGGAATGACAGTGTGCACTAGATTGGAGTGGTATATTGAATTTCATGTTCTTTGAAATGGAGTCTGAAATGTGAGATTTGTCTTTTGCCTCTGAATAGCTCTCACCACCAACACCCCACCCCCCCATTCTCTCTCATTTGGAGACTGGCACATTCAGTTAACTAATGTGCAGTATATGGCAATGCAACACTATTACCCCATTCTCTCAACTGCCTGTCGAAAGGATGGAACATCAGATGTGATTTGGAGATGCTTTCTTCTTGTTTCCGTTTCACATCAGAAACATACCTGCTGGGAAGATTTTCTCTCTATAAATTTCCCCTATCTGCTGTCGAAATGCTATTCATCTCATTATGGTTGATTGGGATCCTCATTACATTAGAGAGCGCACACAAGCATGTGTGTTTTCATGCATGTAAATAAAGACAAGAGATAATGAGCATAGAGAAAGGGAGCAAAAGAGAGACAGAGAGGTAGAGTGGGAAAGAGAATGAGGGAGGGAGGGGTGTGTTAATGAGTGTGAGATGTGCTGAGGTCGCTGTGTTTGTTCTGTAATAGTGTGCTGCCGCAGAGCACTGCCACCTCAGGTGGGTGATTAGCAGTAATTATATAATTACACAAAATGTGATAATAAACAGCACAGAGGGAATCAGCTCCATCATCTACTTTGCATCACCTCATATATACACATATACTCATTTTCTCATGTGCAAACAAGTAAATATAAAAATACAGTTTTTGCTTTTTAACAAACACACACAGTCTATTCACGCATAGCTCTGCACCAACACACAAACAAAGAGACAGAAAAACTCATTCGTACCCAGATAATTCCAACCTGATACAAAAAGTAATGGAACACTCACACTTGTCCTCCACTCGCACCTGTGAGTAAAAACCGATTTGCTCCCTGACACACAGTAACGGCCAATAAAACAAGTGCTGACTTGCTCCCAAAGGCAGTCGAGGGGAGCGGGGGGACAAATGAACACAAACTGGGAGTAAAAAGCTGCTCCCAGGAGGATTTTGGCTTTTCTGTAGTCCTCATCCACCTTCCTGCTTGAGTGAGAAACACTATCTGAAAGACTCCACAACTGTCCATCTCATATCTGGGCCCACTGCAAAACGAAACAAATGTGTAACAAAAAAAAAAAAAAAAAAAACAGAGAGAAAGAGAAGCACTTGTTTGATGCATCTCTCAGCACAACTGAAGTGGCCCTTTTATTCACTAAGAGCAAATGCAAAATGTACATGAGTGTATGGCTGTTGGCATGTCAGAGTGTCTGTGAGCAGGAATATGGGGGCAATGGTCAAAAAGAGACAAGAAATAAATGAGCCATCCAAAAATTTAGGGTTGGGTTGGATAACACTATACTAAAAAAAAATTCACTGTTAAATTACAGTAAACTACTGGCAGCTAGAGTTGCAGCTTTGAACTATTATTCAGCTGTGTACATGCTGTAATCTATAACAACAAAATAGAGAATATACTTTGCAGTAAAATACTCAGTTGTTTGCTTTGCATTATACTGTTATTTTACTGTATCTACTGTAATCTCCATAAACAGTTCACTTCTGAAAAAAAGTGTATTATAGTACTGTAAAATGTGATCTTTACAGTATAACACTGCTAGAAGCTAATGCTTTAAATATTTTAGAAAATCCCTGAAAACTTCTAACATAAAAATGGCTCAGACAAGAGATGCCCTTACAACACACAGGCCTTTATTAAAGTCAATTCAGTACTAAACACTAACACATTTAAGTGATTACAATTTTATAAAACCCAAAATTACAGTTTAACACATTCTCAATATGCACTTAACCCGTGAACCCTGAACTCAGTTTCCTTTTTTCATGAACTATGGTGAGAGATGGCCTTACAACAATACATTTATTAAAGCTACTGCATAAATAATAATAATATAATCTATAAGAACAATTGCTTGTGTTAAACAGATTGTCAATCTGAACACAATTTGCATAATAGTCTTTAGTATCCATCCATGATGACCGTGCGCAGAAAGCAAGTGCAAGAATAAACCAGAAAGACTTTTACCTTGAAATGACAACATGAATTGTCATCAGTGAGTGTGGGAGTGTGGGTTGTGGACTACACAAAGGCCCACTCAAAGTCCAAGAGGCTTTTTATAAAAGGTGGCCACATGGGGATTCACAGTTGCTGCCCTTTTGTGGACCAGCTTCCCCTGTCTGACCTTGGTCCCCCCCCCCTCAGTGTTCATGCCAATGAAGCATCTAAAATGTAGTAACAGGAAATTGTATTAAAAGAGAAACAAAACAAGATTAAACCAAACAAAAAAAAAACCTTTCAGTAATGCAGACAGCATTAACGTTAGATTAATTTGTCACCAATCTCAGAGGATGTTATGTTTTTCTTGTAAAGTGCCCCGAGGCGACTCTATTGTGATTTGGCGCTATACAAATAAATTTAAATTTAAATGTAACTAACATTATTTGGCAGTAGAAGAGACAGGTAGTTAACTGTTAACTATGCAATCAAAAGCCACGTGTTTGTTTACAACAAATCAATGGAAGGTGACGTCTGACAACGGACTAAAGCTAAATGGCACATTAACATGACCAAGCTAGTTAGCTAACTTAACTTATAACATACTTAACTAACGCTAATGTATTTGACATTTACTGTAACGTGGTACAAAGCAATGATATCAGATTTATCCCTTCAGCAGCTAAAGAGAAGTATGCTCGCTAAGCTAACGTTAGCGGAAAACATGTAACGCTATGCTGCAAACATCCGGTTAGCTCTAAAAAAAAAAAACACACACCGTACCACCGCCAGCACCCGCAGTAACACTTCCGGCTGCTGGAGTGGCACCAAAATACCGCGGCACCTCTGGGTGCCACTCCTGGTGCGGTTAACTAGTGCCAAAATGCTGTGGCACCTCTTTAAATACCAGGGCAACTATAGTGCCAGATGATGTGCTGGGACGTGATGCAACATGGTTTTGTTAATCGATTTGTGGGCCTAGTCTACTCTACTCAAGTACCAGACTCTGATTAGAACCATTAACAAAAATCCTGTAATATACAGTAAGATAGTACAGCAGCTTGCTGTTATTATTTACTTCCTGAAACTCATTAACCTTTACAGTATTCAACTGTATTCATGAAAAATGGCACATTACTGTACAAACTCTCCTGTATTTTTCCAACAGTTAACAGGGTGCCAATGGAAAGAGAATGGGCAACTATGGAGATAGATTGAAGAGGATGGAGGAAAGAGAGGGCAAGGTTGAGATCCAGAGCAAAAATAGAAGATAGGAAGTGAGAGAACAGCATGGGGTGGAAAGAGGGGATAATTACTGCTAATAAAGCCTAATGGAATTCAGGCCTCACGTCAGGTGCAAGATGATCTGATTACTGCTGGGCGGCTGGGGGAAATTGGGAACTGATCCGTTAATCCCGCCATCCCCTTTTGTCTCTCATTCAGTGTGGGAATGTACGCATCTGTGTGTCAATGTGTGTGTGTGTGTGTGTGTGTGTGTGTTCACAGTACTAGAGAAGTATGCAAATTTCCTTTAACTCGGTCTTGTAAAACTGATGTACACAGCAAGCACAGTAATCGAAATATTTCACATTCATAGTTTCAGTGTATATATTTCAATATAGAACTATACAACTCTACAGTAAAACTCTAAATCATATTAGATTTCATATTAGATTGTGTCTTATTATTAGTGTGTGTGTGCTGCTAACTTATCGAGAGTGTGAGTCACAGGGTGTGTTCTTTGAGTGTTCGCTCGCTGTGACCTGTGGTGTCCCTGATTCAGATCACAGCCCATTACGCTCTCTGTAGTAGTCTGTGTATGCAAGTGCATGTGTGTGTACTGTACATCTGTGTGTGTGCTATGTGAACTTTTCAACTGCCTCTCCCTCCCCAGGCATCCTGCTGATGACTGCTGACCTTGGCTGAATATCACAGTCTGGCGACACAGAGGTCAATGGAAAATGCTGTCTTTCCACATTGCAGCGTGGTACACTGTGCATGTTGTATGTCCATTAGTGTCTGGGTCAGGAAGAGAATATGAAAAATAAAAACAGATAGGAAAAGGCATTTTTTCAGTGAGTGATACTGTATATATTTTTGATATAATTAGTATACAAATATATGTATATATTTATACGCACTGGTCACTTTATTAGGTACACCTGGTCAATTGCTTGCTTACACAAATTGCTAATCAGCCAATCACATGGCAGCAATTCAATGCATTTAGGGATGTAGACGTGGTCAAGTTGACTTGCTGAAGTTCAAACCAAGCATCAGAACAGGAAAGAAAGGGGTTTTAAGTGACTTTGAACGTGGTATGGTTGTTGGTGCCAGATAGGCTGGTCTGAGTATTTCAGAAACTACTGATCTACTCGTTTTTCACGCACAACCCTCACTATGGTTTACAGAGAATAGTCCGAAAAAAGAGAAAATATCCAGTGAGCGGCAGTTGTGTGCACGAAAATGCCTTGCTGATGTCAGAGGTCAGAGGAGAATGGGCAGACTAGTTCGAGATGATAGAAAGGCCACAGTAACACAAATAACCACTTGTTACAACCAAGGTATGCAGAATACCATACCTGAACGCACAACACTTCAAACCTTCAGGCAGATGAGCGACAGCAGCAGAAGACCACACTGGGTGCCACCTGTCAGCTAAGAACAGGAAACTGAGGCTACAGTTCGCACAGCCTCACCACAATTGGACAATAGAAGATTGAAAAAATGTTGCCTGGTCTGATGAGTCTTGATATATATATATATATATATATATATATATATATATATATATATATACACATATATTCTTATGTGAGTACATATGCTCTTCCTCATCTACAGGAGATCATCTCCAGTTTGCTGTGATATTTCCTGCTCCCATTTGGCTTCAGCCTGACTGCTGCAAAGAAACAGTTTCAGCATAGTGAGCTGAGAAAGAAGCAGGCATCATTAGCCTGGGTGGAGATGCCTTTCTAAGCCTTCTTCTATCTCTCTATAGCACCTGCTCCGTCTCCAGATGAGATCAGGAAGGTGGGGCAGTGGAGGGCAAAGGAAGGGTGCAGCACAGGCATGCTCAAAGCGGGAACAGAGGCAGATGAGGATGTAGAAGAGAAATAGGAAGGAGGAGAGCTGTGCATGGAAGATATCAGCCCATGCCTTAAACCTGGCTCTAGGCACTTGTTATCATGGTTTGATTTCTTGCTATGCTGCTCAACATACTCAACTCATTGTAATGGCTGTTGGGTTGAACTTGAATGTGGCAGCTGCAATTCAAAGGGATTAGCCATTTAAAAAAGGGAAGATGTTTATTTTCAAGTGCTAGGCTTTTAGCATATTTATCAAAATTAACTTCAGAGGCAATGGGGAAATACTATCAATCTAATCCCTGAGGAAAAAATCTGCTTACTACATTTACTACCCAAAAAATGCTACCCAAAGTGTTGTCAAGTTGGAAAAAAAAATCAACAAGATGCATGTAAAGCCATGGCTTTCTTAGTGTGACCAGTAAATCACTTTGAACAGTACTCACAATACTAGAAGACATACAGGAAAGCCTTTCCCTTAACCAGATATCATTGCCTTTCAGCACCACAAGCATTTTTCACAACCACCAGGAGGATGAAAGACTTATATGAATCATTATGCTTAACATAATAGAATATTGACCTTGTGTTGTGAGAGAGAAAATACACTTAATACATGAGAACAGTCTTTTACTGATGTTTACTTTACTCTGCACACAAGAGCATGTTACCACTTCACATGACCTGCAGTATATTACAAGCTGGTTAATAATATAATTTAGCAGCACCACAGTAATTCTTACTTAAATCGGCTTTGAATTGTACCACAGTCACTGACCTTTCTGAGAGGTGTTGTAATATTTTTTCCACAGCAGTCAGTCCTCCAAGTAACATGTGAAGTCCCTATATAGCTGGTCAGGGTCTGTTTGCCCATGCCATGAAAGACTTTTACAGATACACATAGTGTGTAAAAAGGTTTTTATTACAGGCCAATGTGAAGGTTTGTTGTGTTTTTACAGAGTACCATCTCTGCTTGTTGTGTGAGGGTGGGATAACATATTGGATGTTTATTAGACCTGGAGTCAATGCCCAAGCCAGAGCACTGCTATAAAGCTGCCCTCTATAGCTGGTCAGTAGAGGCAGTCAACTGGGCTGCTAGCCTGCTCAGGCCAGATGCCACTGGGCTGCTAGGAGAACTTCTCTCCCCTAATCCCTATTACCACCAGGTCGTCCTGGAAAGATCTAAGAGTCATGCACACAGACAGGATGTCTGCTATGTTTACTGTGATACGTGACCTCTACCAGTACATAGTGGTATCTGAATGAAAGTTTATAACACACACTATATGTGTATGTGCTGGTATAACATACGGTAGCCAGCTCACAAAAGAATACTAGCTGTTTGCCAGATCCTAATTACACAGCACCCTGCTGCAACAGTCCTCATGGCTGCCATAGTAGGCAGTATAAGGCGGAATTGTGGGAACCCCTTCTTTATTTATTTTAGGCTTCTTTAATTTTTAAAGAGCACACTAAGCATTGGCCAGAAGCACTTTAGAGACTCCTGCAGCAACATAAGATGAGCCTGACTAAAACACTGACAAACAAACGTGCACATACAAAGCCTGGGCAGTGAGGTGAAATGCTTAGGTGCTTAGGAATTGATGGACACAGCCAGTCCTTTTCCGATCGATCTCTTCCTCATACTATTTAGCACGTCTGTTACTCTGAGGCCCATGGCCACAGCTGTGTCTGCATGCTTCCACAGTGCCAGCTTTACTCTGGCACGTCTGGCAAGAGGATCATGAAAGGCAAAATATCAGTCTGCATTTGAGTAGTGTCTGAAACACGCTCAGGGAATCGTGGCAGCATTATGGAGCTGAGGGGACCTGGCCCCATCTTTATTGCTCTTTAATCAGAGCAGTGCAGGCTGGGTAAAGATCAATGATCTCTGAGTGTTAGCATTGACGGGGGCCTACAGCTCCCAGTCAAGGGCCCCTCTCCCACCTAATGTTAGACTTAATGAGCCAATTAGTCCACAGTGGCGTGGCCGGCATCTTAAACTGTTGTTTACTCTGCATTCATTATTAATATCTCATAGTTAGGTATGAATAAAATTAAAAGGAGCAGTGAGACCATTAGCTCCCCATGGTGGATGCTTATTAAGATAGGATGCTTTGTTATCTGAGGTGGTAATTGTTCGTAGTGGGCAGGATATGCTGCTTCAGTAGTAAGCGTGGTTTGATTTATACAACCTTGGAGATGTTGTTGCACGCGTGTATGAGAGATGGAGTGGTGTGGTTTGCTCTAATGCCTGTGAGAGAAGAACAACAGCCTGCATCCAGTGGCGTCAGATGCTGCTTTAGCTCCCTCATAAACACTGTTTTTACCCTCCACTCCTTACCATCTTTCCTCCCTTCTTCCCTCCCTCACACTTTAACAGACACCTCTGGGAGGGGGTATGCAAATTAGTTATATCTTCCCTTTCTTGTCATTCTATCTATCCTCTTTATTGTTTTGTTTCTTTGTGTTGTTTTGGGTTTCTTATTCATACTACTTTTTGATTTCAGAATGTGAGATTAAAAACTACTAAGTGGTCAGGTTAGGTGTGCAGGGAGGTGAGTCAAAATCAAACACCTTAAGCTATCACCATTAGGCCAGAGCTTGCTGTTTTTTTTTTTTTTTTTGCTTGTTTGGTTGTAGCTCATGATGGAGATAGAGTGAGAGTGTGTAAATGGAGGCCGGAAAAGAAAAAAAAAATCAATAAAACATTAAAATCACTTCAGTCAACAGAGCAGGACCCAGCTGCATCCACCAGCTCTTTTGCCCAGAAAGATTTTCTGCTGCTGCTGCATCTGTTGATGGGACTGGCTCCAAATATTCAGTAGGCAAAGCTGGGTACACACCTCAGAGGATTTCATTTGGTGGAGAAGAGACAGTGTTCAATATGAACAGAAAGAAACATATTAAGGGGATTTTTTAGAAATGATATAGAGGTTAATGGCCTGAGGCATGGTACTTATGACCAATCAGTGCAATTCTTTGTGAGAATTCATAAAATGAAATGATCAGTGAACCAATTTTGAATGCCTCTTACTGTCCCCAAGGCAAGTGGCTTGACAGATACTGGCTGAGAGGGATAGTCATTAAATTAAAACAGAAATCTCCTAAAGGCTATATTACAAAGACTAACAAATGTCAACATTTGTGCTAAAGCCTTCTACAACCATCCTACATGTCCTTATTCATCGGTTCATCTATGGGCTCCAGTCAGAAAGCAACAGGGTAAGCCTTTTTGATTCCACTGCTCCCTGCCACTGAAGCAGCGCACAATAACTCATAGCCAACATCGTGCTGGAACGCGGCAGCAATTGCTTTCAAGATCCCATTTAAAATAGTCCTGGTGACAAGCCTGCTGCTTTAAATAAGCACCTCAGTCTGTCTGGAGAGGCTCCTTAATCCCAGTGGTGAGAGACACTCCAACAGGAAGACACTGGAGTGAAAAAACACTCCTACACCAGGGACTGGAACAATTTACAGCAGGTGACTGTGGGAAGCAGGATTCACCAGCAGGGTGAGATAGAGGGAGTGACACAGAGCGCATGGGGGTGTGTGGAGAAGTGGAAAGGGGGAATATACATGGAATCAAAATGAGACAGCTTACCTACAAATACCTCAGTTCCCGCACCCACACTGCCTAAAATACATCCTTTAGGGCCACTCTAACACAAATTTACATTTTAAAAATGGAACTACATGAAACAGAAAATACAAGCACAGAGAAATAAAAATATACAAATCCAGGAAGTAGAAGAAGGTAGGTGTTTCCTACCACTGTTCACTTTTTGTTTCTGGACACTACTCTCTGGCCTCTGTATGTCTGCCAGGCTGTGGTGGGAGCCAAACTCAATGGCAGCTGGGTGACATAATCTTGAGCCGTGGGTGGGGGGTGGGGGCAGACAAAGGGGCCTATGACAACATCTAGCACGTCACACCACCTTCCTAATATCTCTCTCATCAGTACACACAGACATGCACACATGTAAGCTCTCCTCTGATAAGAGTGCGTCCAGTACACACAGGTAATGTTTTGGCTTGTCCTCCTTCATGGCTTTTTTTCACATCTTCTCTCATATGCTTCCTGACCCACCCACTCATTCTTTTCCACTCCCAGCCTCTGTCCCCTTTCTCCCCCACTTTTCTCCCTCTCGTTCTGCCACCCTATCACTTCCGTCCCCCTTCCCTTCCCTCCTCACGCTCCTACCATCGCTGCCTCTATACCTGAGGCTCTTGTTCTTTTATAGCAAATTGAACCTTTCACTCTGAAAGAAATAATTACTCTCTGGAGAGAAAGGGGACTGCCGTGGAATGCTGATATGACACACAATGTCACCTTGCCACTCAGAAGCTGCCTGCACACCCAGCTAAGAGAGAGCGGGGAAGGAAGGATGGGGGGAGAGCAGGTCAGAGAGCAGAAAGGGTGAGGAGGGTTATAGAATAAAAGTAACTGAAAAGTAACAGAAAGGGAAAGAGAAAAAGCATAGGTGAGGGAAAGGGGAAGCGAGAGGAAACTGTGCATGTTTTGGCAAAATAAAACAGGTGATGGAGAGAGTGAAACCACAAAGCATAGTAGGTAATAAGCCCCAGGAAATGAGGAAAGGAGTCACCAAAACATATAATAGGGATGAAAATGAGAGGGAGGAGACTGATTGAAAAGGCTGTAGGTGCTATGTGAAACTGTAAAGCAAAGTGAAAGAAAAGGAGAAGAGAGGATTCATGGTGAAAAGGAGATAAGTAAGGTTACAGGGTAAAAGTGGGAGAGAGGTCAGACTAAGAGACTGGGACTGAGAGATAAAGAGAGCGACAGACAGAGTGTGACAGCAAGAGCCCTTACTGGGGTCAAACCAGGGATGGATCCATCTACATCCATTGGTATTTGTAAGCTGGGGGAACAGTAGCAGAGAGAGCCATGAGCCGGATCACTGCCATTTCCACTTATTACCCATCATGCCTTTCAGCAGAGTGGCCATGCGGTCACGCTCTAGCCCCCGGGAAGCTAAACGGCCCTCTGTGAGCTGAAGGGCAGAGGGGACAGAGAGGGAGAATGAGAGAAGAGGACAGGGGAGAACCATGAGGGTTTTCAGCCCTGTAACACAGTCAGAGGCTTTCAGATGAACCCAGGGCCACATCCAGACTTTCTGTGGGTAAATGGATCAGCTACCAGTGTTCATTTTATCAAAGAGAAATACCACAAAAAATTTACTGTTCACAACATTTCTATAATTAAAAAACAATGACAGATTCCAGTATAAGTTTGTCACTGAATGAAAAACAAGAAAACTATTAAAAAAATAGAGAGTTGTATTATCAGGTACACATATCAAGACCCTTAGCTCATCGCTTAATGACTGCTCTCTGGTAACCTTAATGTGCTAAAACCTGATTTTCTGGCAATGTGGGGGCAGTGGAAACAAGTTTTGAATGCAGCAGTGACTAGTGTCTCCTCTAATACTGTTAAGCTGTTAGGAAACAGCATAGCTACATATCCAGCATTATCATTTGTTTGAAATCAGCCACCTGTAAGTCTGATAGTCACTCCCTGTTAGCTCTGTTTTGGCCTCTATCATATATATAACAAAACTATGAAAGCGGTGTGAGTGAATCACAACAGCTAAAGAATGAGCTGAAACTCACTTTAAAGCTCCATAAATCTGATGGTAGCTGCATATTTATGGTAATTCTCTCTGAGTTTACCCCTTTTACATTGTTTTCACACTGTCATTTCATAGAAACAACCATCTATTATCTACCGCTGGAGCCAATCCCAGGTGACACTGGGCGAGAGGCGGGGTGCCTTCTTGCTGTGAGGCAACAGTGCTAACCATTGCACCAATGCACTGCCCCATTTGACAAATTAGTACTATAAAGACATAAATTATACCTGCTTTAAAGATAGATGTGTTTTAGTTGAATATGAATGATTCAACATTCCTGGATATCACTGTACTATATTATTAAATGCACTGTCACATTTCGGCTGTTTCAGTTTCATCACAGAAAACCAGCTGAAACCACCCAGGTGCTTTTCTTCAATGGTTTATGGGTCTGAATAAAGTGCTTCTGGTAGAGACTCTACGTACTGTACAATTTGACAGTAATAGGTTTATGTAGCACTCCGCTAATTTGCAGAAGACTAATAAGATGTTCTCCTAAGCCTCTGACAACAGTTGTGCAGTATACTGTATGTGTTCTGCAGCTCTGGAGGGAGCTATTGTATATGGAAAAGTCTTAAAATGTATAGATTCTTGCCCCACTTTAGAAAGTGCAACGGTAAACCAAAATAAACAGATTCCTAACATGATTTTATATTTGTCATACAACAGAGCACTTTACCAGCTTGAAACAACATTCTCCATCACATCAGGTAGTGCAAGGGTCTCCAACCCTGGTCCTTGAATGCTACTGTCCTGCTTGTTTTCCAGATATCCCTGCTGATTACCTGGATCAGGGGCGTTCAGCCAATCAGAAACTGGAAGGGCAGCGATACTAGGAAAACATGCAGGACAGTCCTGCTCGAGGATCACGGTTGGAAAGCCCTGAGAGAGTGAGTCTGTATGTGGCTATAATGCTACAGTTATGATAACATGGTTGATGGTAAAGGGGAAAGATACTGTACCTGTCAGATTTGTTACTCGATACATAGTTTCAATGCATATAGATATGCATACTGTATATACCCACACACACCTCTGTCACGTCTTCCACTGTAGCTTGTGAAATGAGGGCTATTTTTAATATCTGCTTGGGTGCCTTCTGAATAATGGGCAAATATTACTCAAGGTCACAACTCATTTGTCAGGTTGTGAGTTGGAGGAATGGCCCAGTGCACTAAGGCTAACATTCAGCTTTTATTCCACTGATAAAACCCACAGCAGCTTTACGAGTACAAGCAGTTAAAAATGGAAGAATAACAGGCACTGGTAGGACAGAGGTTTGTGGCAGAGTGGTGGACAGCACAGCATGGAAGAGAATAATTTGCAGGGAAAGATGGAAGAGGAACGGGGCTTATGCTTGGACCAAATTGGAGAAAACTCATCAGTTTATTGCCTAGTGATGTTGTAACACAGTGCCAAAGGTGGCAGGAAGAAATTGCTCTGAGGATAAATCATGTTGCCTCTGCATCCATGACAGCTTTAGTCACAATGATGTCCACAAAGGAGCAGTGGTGATCAAACAGGAGATATGATGACTTCATTCACATGTCACACACACCGTACTACAAACAACCTGTGTCTCTCTGGGTAAGCATTATTTGATCCTCGGAGACAGGCTCATGACAAGCCATAACATGACAACTAGTCTCATATCTAAGATGGTGAATGACAAGAGAGTTTGCCAAGTCTATCTATAATACATAGAATAGTAAAACAGATACAGAGGACACCACTATCGTGTCATGCCTTGCAGCTATATTATTAATCATTGGGGTTTGCAGTTTACTGTCATACAACTGTAAACTATTACTGTTCTCTGCCACTGTGCGCTGGCAGCCCCACAACCCCTGGTCTAAGGTTATTAAATCCTACAGCCTCCAGCTTGCATCTCCAGCTAAGATGCTTCCATCCCTGGCCAAAGACTTTTATCTTCCTCCCCAGCACAGGCATGGCACCTTCGTGATGCTTTCAATTTTCTGCCCTGTGCTTCTGTGTTTTATGGGCCTCTGCAAAGGTTCCAGACTGACTGGCTGGGCTGACCTAAACTCCCTGCCTGTTAGTGCATGTGCTGTGGTTGGGGTGACATCAAGTCCACCGGCCAATCAGAGACAGTGCTGTGTGGCACATCATCCAACCATTGAACACCCGACACCTCATCCACAGATACACAGGAAGACATCATGTTCCACACACACACACACACACACACACACACACACTGGCAACACATACAGCACTCTCACATAGAAAAGAGTAATCATAACACACACAGCACCAGGCTGGGGTGACAGTTGCTTTAGTCCAGAATTTTATGGCTCTTTATAAGGCCCATTCGTTGATCTGAACAAAAATATGATTTTCATTGGCACAAAGACTCTGAGTCAGTCTTTGTTTTTGTTCCAGTTCCTGTAAAAATGTGTTATGCAAAGCTGAAAGGGAAATGAAATTCCATTCTAAACTCAGAAACTGTAATTACCTATACAGAGAGGAAATCACAACTGCTGTACAGGCAGAGCATCTAGGCACAAGGAGGAGCCTGGGTTTGCTCCTATGTTAAACAGCCACATATTTCTTTCTCAGTGTGCTGTCTTCATCCATTTGTGCATTTATAAAGCTCCATCATAGCATTAGCTCTAAATGGCTTTTTATTGCATGTGATAGTGGTCAGCACATTCTGTGTGGCCAATAACAACGCAGTCTGACATACAATGTATGTCATAGTAAAATTAAGGCCAGTGGCTGCATCCTGTACAAGTAAGCCCACCGCTTAGCATAACCTAGATAAGATTTATTATATCATCTGAGCACATGAAGTCTTGTTGCAAAGGAACTTGATTAGTACATGTTAGTTTTATTGGAGATAATGAATAGGGATGGGATGACCAATAAATAGCAGGTGTTCCTTCCCGGGAGCATCCATCATCCAATGAGAACACATTTCCTACAACTCTCCATCTCCCACAGCTGCTGTGTGAATGCCGCTTGGCACTCCATGGATCCAAATAAAATCTGTACTGCACCTGAAGACTGAAACTCTCTGAACTTGGCTTTTTGTTCAGGTGCAAATATAAAATAGCTCAATAAGGAGGATTTAAAGCAAATGTTACATGATGATGGCCTGATGGCCAGAGCGTCTAACCTTCAGGTCCTCTAGGTGTCTCCCTTGTTGGTGTGTGTTTTTTCTCCTCTTCATGTATTTGTATCTGGTCAGAGCAGGCTGAGGGGTCAAGTTGCAGGACCTTGCGAATCCACCCTAAAACCCTTTGGCTTCTCAAGCTATTAAATCTAAACCCCATGTGGGGCATGCAGCAAGGATAGACAAATCTAGCTCTCCTGAAAAGCTTTGAATAGTGAGGAGAAGTTTTTCCTGTGCAGGGGAATATGGTGTGATGCATTACATTTCTCTACCCAGCACCCATAGCCCACCGCTTAGCTGATCTTTGAAAGATATTGCTTATAAAAGAGATGACTCCAGGCGACGGCCAAGTTCTGTAGTTTTATTACACCTTGGGGCTACAGCGGCCTGTCTTTGGAGAGATAAGGTTGTACCCTTTTCATTTTGTGTCCTCCGGCCGATATTTTAAGCTGGCTTGTTAAGGGCAGGCGAGCTGAGCGCTGGAACAGAGTTTGATGCATGGCTTTACAACAGGAGCCGGGCCCATAACGCTCAAAGGCCGATCATTACTGACCTTAATAGCCCAGTCTGCATCTGGGCTTGATTGATCGTGCCTAGCAGGTTGTGAAATGCGCCATCTGGAAGGAAGAAAGGTGAGATGGGCAAGCGGAGACGAGGGAGCAGGCAGGCAACACCAGCCGAGCACGGAAGAAGGGAGGAGAAGAAGAGAGCAGGAGGAGAGAGGGGAGAAAAAACACAAACCTAGACGATCTTGTACTGAAATTGATGGCCATAGTGGGATGCTGTAGAAACTTAACTGCACTAAGAGGCCCACCAAGCACCATAAACACTGTCCCTGACATAAACAACAACACTTAGCCAGACTAGGTATATACAATATTCATCCGAAGAGATGCTGCTTGGTAACTCTTGTTTACTTGCTCTATGCTCAGGATAAAATCAGCACGGCTTAAGGTAGGAGAGCAGCTTGGTAGAGTAAGTTTAATATGAGTTATGTGAAAAAGTGTGATGTTATATGCATGTGTGATGTTTCTTTGCATGTGTGTGTATTGACGGGGGATGTGAGGGGAACAGAGGGCGTCTTACTACAGTGCTTTACATCCTAAGGTAAGCATAATATTTGATCCTCAACCACTATTGTGCATTAGTGCAAAATATCACGAGACACTCAATAGTCTAACGCTCAATGGAAGCCAAAACCCACCCGAAGAAACAAAAAAACCCTGCTTTTGAATAACAGTAAAGTCGTGTCTCTCTGAAGCACCCTTTTTCTGTTCTTAATCTATGAAAGCCTGTCATCTTGGAAGAAGCACATGATGTCTATATGCCATACGAAGTTTATGCATAGTAACTGCATCACTCAAATCATTCATGCACAATCAAATTTCACTGCTATAAATATTTAAGTTGGCAGAATACCGTGGAGCAGCCCTCTCGTGTCAGCAGAAGTTCCTGAGAGCCCATCAAACTCATGTTCTCCATTACCATACTCTCCTTTCAGTCAGTCAGTAATGGTAGCTACTGTACGGTAGGGTGAACTAATGTCTGCAGAAAAAGGACTCTGACAGACTCCTTTTTGCACTTCATTAGACCAATTATTTGGCTTGCTGAATCATTTGACCCAGCCAAATCAAATGAGTTATGATAAATGCAGAAAGAGTTACACTGCATGGTGACTTTCAACATCACGACATATGTCCATATGTTTCTGCATTTGGCAAGTACTCCAACCGATAGCATGTAACATATTAAAACTTGGAAGTATAAACGTGTTTAACAGCAAATGTATGTATGCTGGAATCAGCACCACAAAATGTGTTAGGGGCCAACTTACATCTGAAATATGACATCTGGTACCAAATAGGATAGTAAAGAAAAAAACAGAAGAGAGAGAGAAGGAGAAGGAACAATAGATACAGTACAAACGCAAATTGTGTTTACACTACCTGCATAGTGTGTGTTGCCTGTATGCCTATGTACCTGTCTGAGAAAGAGATCAAGACACACAAGCATAGAGTCTGTGCATGTGTGCATAAGCTTTTAAGAGAGTAAAAGAGAGAGAGAGAACATCAGTGTGTGTGTGTGTATGTGTGTGTGTGAAAGGGGAAAGGGATGACAGAGGGCCAGGTGGAACGGAGACTTCTGTCGCTGACTCAACACCTTTCTCATTTTATTACCAAATCATCCATGACAAACAGCTCTGCCGTTTGGCAAAGGTGAGGCAGGCAGGATAAGAGCTGGGATGAGAGCACAGGAGGTGACCTCAGTGGTGCAGACAATGCATTGGTAATGTAACATATTTGTGTCACTTCAAATGTCACCTTTACACGATGCAGCCATCCATTTGTAGATGTGCTGGGGTGACACTGATGGCCCTTACTTCCTGTAGACTCGCAACATCACGACACAAAAAGCTGGTGATGGAGAAATCGTATCACCTGAGTGACTACCAAAAGAAAACACTTGGTGACAACACAATCAATAGAGGCAGTAAAATATAAAGCAATCCTTTTTGTGAACGTTCAAAATCAAGTCAACCATAATAATGGAAAAATATTTTGAACGTGCTAAAATGGAAATGCTGTGCAGAAGATCCATTTTATTGAACATATCACTTACTGTTTATAAAACACCAGGATCAACAAAAAAACTAAATTGCAGAAAATGTGTGTAGCCTTGTTTTTTTTTTTTTTTTACATTTTCTTCTAGTTCAGTCAAACCTGCTTGTGAATTCCTGCTCATAAAACAACAAGAACAAGATTTTTCTGACCCTTATTTGGGGCCGGTGCTAGATTGAGCAGACATGGTTCGGACAGCTCGGTGCAGGGGAGCATGGTTGGAAAGCAGGCCTGACATTCTTTGATGTCAAAAAAAGCCAATGTCTTTTGGGGCAACGTGAGAGGGAGCAGATTAGCCTGATTGACGGCTATAAGATGCTAAGGATGGAGCTTGAAGCACAGCAAGCCAGGGCGTTGGACTGGAATGGAGTTCATTCATGAGTTACGAGTCTGTTTCAGTGATGTAGTAAAAGATGAATAAATCCTCCCAACAGCCTGTGGAAAAAAAAAATACTACCTCAGGCTTGTGATGGAGACTCATGCAAGATAACAGACTGAGACACTGGCGACTGACACACATACAGTATACCAGAAACTCTAACCACAAATCAGCAACAGATATGTATAGTAAACAGCAAAACATCACATCAAACTGCCATGCCACTTCAAACTACTTCTCTTTCTTCCACAGAGTTTTGTATCTTACCCACAGTCAAAAAAGCGGCGAAAAGAGGCAAAGAGTAGCCCTGAAGACTGTCATGCTCTCCTTTGTCAAGTTTATTTTTCAAGGAGATATTCCCTACTTAAGAGGCCAAGGGAGCCTGTGTGATGTCCTGTACAGGCAAGGAGCAAGCTGATATAAATAACAACACAGCTAAGAGCTCTTCTCTCTCTCTCACAAGGACACAGACCTGCAAGGACAAATGACCGTCCCTGATGCTGTCCCTGAGTCCCAGTGCTAAAAGAGGCCAGGTTAAGGTTAAGAGGACTTCTGCCCCTCCAACACCACCAAGATGCATTTACTAAGTCAAATTTCTCTTCTCACAAGAAATGTAAGCAGGGATAAGATTTTAGCTTGAGATAACCTACTTTACAAATGCTATTATAATGCAGGTGATGGGAACCTCAAGGATTTTGACTGAGGAAAAAATATGACGTAATTAAATGGCTCAGGTTTTGGGTACACATTAGGATGGAGTAGCTGAAAATCTAATTAGTTTACAGGTGTCAGCACAGGATGTTCTTGACTTCCTATTTATTATAAGACTGACTTGGGTAGAAGCTCCCAGTGGAGACCAAGTGTTAGGGATTAACATGTCATCACAGAAGGGGGAACACAGACATTTTGACAGTTACACTCGTGAGCCGAGGCTTCATCTAACACCTGCCTCACACCTCCCGTCCTGACGCACACCTGTTCTGACACAGTGTGAGGTTCAGAGTCGTTGCCGGAGCATTGCTTACATCTGTCCTGGCCTCACAACAGCACACCGTGACAGGGGGGAATGAGAGGGGCCAAGGATCAGGAAAATCAAGGAAAGAGGAAGCTGCAAAAATAAGCAATTGATGGAAATTTCCCATGGAGGAGATGGGGTGGAGTAATGGCAACGGCTGAGCACGCTCAGCAGCGCTGTGGTGTCGAAGTAACATTGATGCATGGTGTGACCTTACTTGTAATGCCAGCCTTAATCTACGCAAGTGGAATAAATGAAGTGGGGCCGCCGCGGACGTGTCACCCAGACTTATAAAGACAAATCCGCCGCCGCTCAGAGCTGTGTACATGTATTCATAAAAGTCAGAGAGACATCTCGACAGAGCAGAGTGCCCAGTATTGCTGGCTGGTTGGCGACGAGCACATACTGCCTCATGGTTGTCATGGCTGCGTGGAGCTGTCCATCATTAGGTGAAACACACAGAGGGTAGGGGGTGTGAAGGTGAAAAATAGATGGCAAGAAAAATAGTCAGATTAAAAAAGCTGAGGAAGAAAGTAAAAGTAAAAGACATTGAAGGGGCAATATGTAAGAAAACTGTTTTTCTTGTTAGAATAATTTAATTGTCAGTTCAGTGGATACCCCAAGCTAACCTTCATGAAGGTTATAATGTTCAGACTGTTTTAGAGAGGTGTTGATCCAGCTGTATGAGCATATTGGTGGTTGCAGTTGGTGATGTTGAACCATGCGGCATTACGCATTGAGGTATCTCTGTTATTTAGCCAGTTTTATTAATCTAAGTGTAACTAAACTGAGTCTATGCTGCCACTCTGCACATTTCAAAACATGCAAAGTTATGCACAAAATATCATTAATGCCAAGTTACTAGAGTTTTGAGTAAAAATAACATGACTAACCTAATATTAATGTTAATTACATTTTTTTTAAATTAACACTCCTCTGTGGTTTGTTTACACAAATGGAGAAGCTGTTTCAAACCTTAGGCATTACCATCATGGCAAAAACACAATCTTTACAAAAACCTGGAACAGATGATGATAACAAACCCTTAGTTTAATCATCAGTGGCATTTCTCTAAGGCAATCAAAGATTCCTACAATACTTTATGATCAATGCAGAGGTATCTTTACCGGACTCCCCTTTCCCTAAGGTTGTGTGAGTATTTGAACATGATTTGTGAGGAAAGTACTTGAAACTCACTCGTTTAAACTGCTTTATTGCAAATCCCAGTGCGCTGACACTAACACAACTTGTCATAACCACTCATTACAGTTTAATGACGGATGTCCTGACAAACAATGTTTTCAGCTGGATAGCCGACTGGCTGTCAAGTTATCTGCAGTCAATTCATACTTGGCTGGCTTTATTGGCAATGTAGTTCAAGTAAAGAGTCATCATTGATCACAGTGCGTTTAGCCAGTTTGTTTCGGAGCAGTGGGAGCCAGCCGGATTGACAACAAGCCTACCCTTGATAGATGCTGGACTGACAGTGGACATATGGATGTTGAGCACGGACACATGCGAGGAGCACTGGGAAAACAGTGTGTCTAACATGCCAACAATGTTATGTCCACTATGAGGCCCACTCTTCCTCCCACTGTCCCCCTGCCCCCTGTCCAGTCCTCGCTCTGACATGGCTGTGATTAATGCCTCAGGCTAAGATGATGATAATAATGATCATAATTAATCAAGGGTTCTTCCTGCACCTCTAAAAGCCCACAGTGACCTGGAAAAGATACCAAGACCTCTTTTCCCCTCTTCTCCCTGTCTCTCTCCCTTTCTTCCTCTCTTCCTCCTTTCTTTCTCGTCTCACTGACAGGCCTGAACCTCTGCTCGGCAGAAAGAGCCATGCATTATCCTGCCATCACCACTTCTATTTTTATCACACCGTCCATCACTATCTCTTACTCTCCTCCACCCACCTTTCCTCCGCCTCTCCAAAGTGGAGTTTTCTTAAAGCTGCCCCATATTTCCTGATGGAATAACGCTGCCTATGCAAATGGCTGGGAGTCAAAGAAGCAACCTAGGTGACAGTGAAAAACTAACATCATCATTCCTTCGACATCCACAGAAACAACGTCCAAAACAAAAGACACCACCCCTTGCTGCCTGAGGCCTGGTAGGACTCTCCCTTTTTCTCACCTCCATAGCATATTCCTGAAGGTATGACAGACTATCTGCCTGTGTGTGTGCGCGTGAGAGAGAGAGAGAGCATTTCTGTGAGGAATGTGTATCTTTCTCAGAGATCCAGAATATATGCAGTGGCAGAATGATATTTTAAATTCCTTGGCGGCTGCCAGGTAACAGTAGCCTGGAGCAATGGAAAAGTTTTTTTTTTGTCTCACCTTCTCTTTATTTCCCCTGGTGAGGAGGATACAAAGCTCTTTTGCTCGGCTGAATCGTACGTGCCAGGCATGTGTTCAAACCCCCCCCCATCCACCAGTTACTCAAATGCACATTGCATACAGCCTGTCGTAGTTTTATTTTATTTTTTTTACTGACTCCTAATACAGTGTGTCCAACAGCACTAAGTACCTTGACACAGGTGCTGAAAGTTCTCACGTGTATCTCAGATGCTGAACATTCCCCACATTCAAAAATACAAATAGCTGTCACCACATGCAACTCTGATTTAAAAACTCAACACTGCCATTGTATTCAAATAATATGAGGAGGTGCTTTTGTTGCTGATTTAATGTCTGTCTGTATCTGGGTTTGCATTCCATCACTTTTCTCAGTCTGTATTTTTGGTTTCACTACAAAAATCTCTCCAAAATAATTGCAAGTCATTTGTACCCCTGTGCCAGCCCCAGCTGCTCATGGTGAATCCTGCTATAGAAACAAATGCCCATGACATCATCAGATCCCGACCCACACACAGCAGGAACAAAGGAAGACCTACATTTACCCCAATACCAACCAGGTGTCCTACATTTCCAAATTACATAAGATACAGGATCTTTTCTTGTTCTTCCCTCATGCGGCATTCCTCATGCATTTCAAAATGTCTCACCAGGCACTTCTGCCAAATTGAGTTCTTAAAGCAAACAGATGAATACACGGTACATTGCCTATTACTGTCATTATCGTCATCACTGACGCTCAGCCCAACCACTAAACACATATGTACTAAAAATTCACAATAGATCTGATTCTGTCTGAGCCAGAAATGCACTCTGCCGATTTACAGCGCAGTTCCTCTCTCTATAAGTGCCATAATGCTTTATGATCTGATTCCAATACTATGTTGACACCATGAAATTAAACAGTTACATCTCACCAATGGTAAAACTCAAACTACATTTGCTCCATAGCTCATGAGTCAAAGCACATGTGAATAGCTTGGTACCAGTCTCAACCCCTGATAGAAACAAACTGTTGCCAAAGTTGAAGAATGTTTTCCAAAAAATAAAAAAGACTTAATAATTATTGGGACTTAAAGCAGAATGCACATCTAGGCCTAAAAAATATGACAATGACAGACACATAAGGTTAAGATCTTATTCATACTCAAGGTCATACAACGTCATACTAGCTGACAGTCATTGATTACCAAGGTTGTAGAAAAATGTCAGCACAGAGGCTGTTTTCTATTTTTGATAACAGTGTAGCGTGGTGTGCTCAGTCCGACCAGCAAAGCTTTGAAGGGTTCAGGAGGTCAGTCCTCCCACAAAGACCTTTTTCAACCTATCCACCAGAGACCTTGAGCATATTGCATTGCAACAAATGATGAAGGGATTGATGTATGAAAAGAAGAAAAGAAGGTTTTACAGGATAGTGGGAGGGAGAAGAAAGGAGCGGCAAAGTGGAGAAAGTCTCCAGAGTCAGGGGAACAGGAAAGGCAACCGCTACTGGCAGCGGGCTAGTCATCTTTGGTCACTGGGGTCAAGGTGAAGAGCTCAGAGGCAATGACTATACAACTGTTCTGCCAAGACTATGACTAAAAAAAAAAAATCTAAAATAAAGGCTTCTTATCACAAAAAATACAGTCTGGCTCCACTGAACACAAAGATGTTGTTGATAACCTTGCACTTGTGCTCAACATCATCTCTCCCCAGGAAGCTGAAGGCAGGGAGGAAATATTGACAGAAATGTTTTCAGATTATATTCTCATGACTAAATCAATACACAGATGGGCCATCTCTTCAGAGTGGAGTTAGGATGGAGTCATTGTGAAGGTCAAGCAGTTAGCCCGTTAAATAGGTATGTGGGCGCCCGATTTGGCAGCACAGCTCTACCTCCTCCTGCACAGCACAGAGGTAGCAACCTTGAGGAGTTGATTAGCGGTAGAGATGGCTCCCACGACACAGGAGACCCCTGCCTCATAAAATCCTGGGCTCCGTAACAGAACAAGGGAGCCTGGGAGAGGGGAACTGGAGGGAATTCAAGGCAGAAGAACTGCCTGCCTGCCTCATCTTTTACAGGACAAATTAAAACCACAGCGGAACAAGTCATAAAACAGGAAATAATGAATTCAATTATACTTTTTAGTGTTTAGGGGCTGCTGGTGAGATGTGCTGAGTGGGCAATGCGAGGCGCACACACAGCAGCGGGCCCAGTCTGATGACTATGTTGGTGGCACTGAGCTTTGCTGAGGGTTGCGTGTGTGCTGACTACATGTCTGCATGCCCCTAGGAGCAGTTTAGACCTCGACAGGGCCTTCATTAGCAAATGAATGACTCTTAATTGGCCTGGCAAATACACAGGATGCTTGTTGATTATAGGAAGGGATTTTTTCAGTCAGTGCTTGTACTTTGACACAGATGCACAAATACACAAAGTCAATACACAGCATGATACAACTAAACTAGCACAGAGGCATGCTTTAGCAGAGGCAATACTGGCAATAACTGTCATGTCATCAAAATGAGAGATAATTCAAGGCTTTGCTGTGCCAGGTTCAAAGACAGGGCTTCGGCTGTCAACAAAGGCTTCTGACAAAGAATTCTGGGACATATTCTCTTTCTTCAGACTATCTATACTTCTCCCCATCTCCCGCTACCTCCCACCACCTATTTTACACTCTTTTTCAATCTGCTCTGGCTTGTCCCCTGGCATTACTAACACCTCAGCGGGAGGGAGAATCACAGACAAGAGTCCTGGTGTCCTAGATTCAGCAACACTGGCAAGAGCGCTAGGACTGGCCTGTTCTACCAGCTGCCATATAGGACTCAAAAATCATTCACACATAGCACATAGCAACAGCCCAGTTCAAACACAATACCGAAGAACCTGCAGGTCTCCCAGTCACTGTTCACATACACACATACACCCAAACGCCCGAGGATAAAGAGGATGAAATGTGTTATGGTTCGGATTATTCCATGTTTGTTATATCAGTAATGCCATCAGCACACTCTTTTTATCTGTGCGTAGCAGTGTGTTTGAGTATTTCTGTGACTTAGCAGATAGAATAAATATATAAAATGAAAACAGAGTAGAGTAGAAGGATAAATATATTGATTTATGACTATGAGCATTTGTTAACCTACAGTATGAGTAAATAGTTGTCAGAACACGAGGAGTGAGAGAGGGACAGGATGAAAAAAGAAAGTATGAGGGGAGGAGAGAAAGTAAAAGGGAACGAGAGATTGAAGGTGAGAAAAAGACAGAAAGAAAAAGCACGAATGGTACCTCAGGAAAGTCACTGTCCCCTCTATGCCCCAGCCCCTGGTGCCACTCACCCACTGCCAGCCTGCCAATTAAAGCTCTGATTAAAACCGACAAAGTGTCTCCAAATGAAGAAAGAGCTGTTGGAGGTCCTAACTGCTGAAGCCTGTCAATTACACTGCCACAGAAACGTGGTGAGGGAAGAGCAAAAGGGTACAGCAATGACACGCTAAGCAGGGGGCATAGATGAATATAAGATCTCTCTCTCAGTGCTCAGTGACTCTCCTCTACAAAAATCCACAACGTGTGAGAAGGAATTTCAGTTTGGAGCGCCTTTTGGGTGGCCAATTTGTTCCTTGACCCCCAGCTTAAAGTCTTTCATTTCTTTTGTTTGAGATAGGAATTGAAAGGGGGGGAATGCTTGGGAAAATTAGCATACAAATGGTCATATTTTTGGGAAAAAATGTATCATAAGGAACATTAGGTAGACAGCATGGACCAATGACACGGTGTCCTTTTTGCTACCTGTTGTTGCATGTTGCCACTGTAAGTCATAGAAGCCCCACAGTGACCGGATGAACAGCAAAGCCCTCAATCCCAGATAAACCACCCACAGTGTACATCAGCTACTAAAATATGACGGTATTCGTGAGGTCATAAATCTTGTTTTAGCAGGATGGGAAGAGAGAAGAAACCCTAGTCTCCCCTGCATCATTACAGCTGCATCCCTGCGGCCCATTCCACCTCCATTTAAGCTAAATGTCAACTTTTCAGTTTTTTTTTTTCTTTTTGTGCTTCCTGCAGTTGCCATTTGTTTTAACACATGGGGAGGAAAGGAGGATATAAGTCAACATGAAGAAAACTATAAAGAGTTTGTTGTCAGGGCTGAGTGGAATGTTCTATCTCTTACAAAGAAGCTTCCAGTGGACAGTAAACTTGGAGATAAAACGGATTCCTGATCTGTCTGAATTTCTATCCTAGAAGCCAATAATATGAGTAATGAGGTCTGCTATTTGTTATAACAATGCCCTGTACCTGAACTAAAAAAAAAAATTTCACATCCAACTAGGACTCGAATAATCTAATACTTCATAAATGTTAGTATTATTTAGACATTAATCATCATTAAGAACCCTAATGATATTCTTACAGTTTAATTAAATTGGAATGGGTTTTTTGTACTCATGGTGCCAACTGAATGTATTGAAAATGCTCTGGAAAGGGCGCTCAATCATCTACAGCCAGATGGCTGTGGATTAAGAAATGACTGGTGTGCAAATTCATGTGAGTTGGATGAAATTGGGACGCACCTTAGATACATTATTGTCACTGTCAGACTTTCCAAATGGGGTAGAATACAATGTAAAAATGACTTATCATCCATTTCTGTATGTTTTGACCAACAGAGGGCATTAGAAGGCTGGTGAAGGGAAACAAAATATATCATTAATTGTACTACGGCCATTAAAAAATGGGATATGGAAGCATCTGTTTAATTTATTCATGCTTTCTACTGTTTTTGTTAGTCACCTTTTAAAGGTTGGTCTCCTATGTTGCTGTGGGAGGGAAAGCTTGTGATGGCGTCAGGTGAAAAAAAAACAAACAGATGAGAAAGCGCCTCCATGCCTCATAAAACAGAGCTCGCCATAGAACCATTTCCTCTCAGCACATGGTAAAACACAGCTAGAGGACATACAACAGTCTGAGGCAGGGGAGCCAACCTACTGGCACTCTAATAACATTAAGCCCACTGAATCCAACCACTCTCTCTCTCTCTCTCTCTCTCTCTCTTCCTGTCTTTCTGACTCCTCCAGCTGACAAGGACAGAAAAGAGAAAGCTTGAAGATTGAGAATAAGGCAGTAGGGCAAAAGAATGAAAAGGCCAGACAGAAAGGCAGAAAGAAAGAAGGAAATAGAAAGTCAGGAAGATAAAATGAAAAGAAAGAAAGAAGACAAGAGTGAAGGTATGAGCTAGAGAAAATATCTTATTTTTCAGACCAAGCTGAGGCCCTAAGGGGTATACAATAAACACTCTGTGAGGCAGTCCTCACCCTTTACTACTCTATTGGCTTATTCAGAGGGGAGGCAGCCGCTGTTAATATTTCATGGGCCAACCAACAGCATAAGGAGGTGTAAGCTCATGGGAGATTCCCATACTGCCCCAACCCCCAACTCCCCCTTGCTCTGGCAGTCAGGTTTCAGAGCTGTCGCTTAAGTAAATTGTATTTGTCATTACAACGTGTGTTGTGCATGTGTTAGCATGTGTGCATGTAATGCTGCCATATCTGTCGATGTCTCTTTCTCTCTTTTCCTGGCAATGTAGGATAAATGCATTGAAGAGCAAGGCTGAGTGGTCAACGCACCCATTCAGTGGATTATTGATGGCAGCCTCTATCGCTGAATTGAGGAGGTGTAGTGCTGCAGAGAGGGCTTATTTATCCCAGCAATGTAATCTACCTGTCCACCACTAAACCACATAACATCATATAGCTGCCTTTACATCCATCCTGGCTGCCACATTATCCACCATAGAAAACACTTTTCCATTATGAGGTTAGACAACAAATAGGCAGACATTACTATAAACAGGGGATCATTACATCTTAAAAGCCTTGATGTCGCAGGCCTGACATTTCGCCTTAAGAGTCCTTTGTCCACTGCACCAATATAAGACAACAGACTTTTTTTTAAGCCAATCATGAGCTTTAATGGGCAATTGTAAGATGCTGTGTCAGACATCCACAAATGGGCGCCATCCTTCATTGGCACCTCTCAAGTGTCAAGGGCATGAGTTGAAAAAAAAAAAAAAAAAAAAAAGCAGGATGGCCTCTAAGAGCACAAAAGAGACACAATGAATCCAGTGCTCTGGTCTTGGCTGTAAGAGGCACTTTGCTGACTCTGTCCCCTGTGTGCCAGAGCAGCAGGACAGTCCTTTGTGTTGCAGAAGTCTTGGGCCACTGAATTCCCTGTTTCAGCGATTCTTTACTGGGGCCAGATCCCGAGAGGTGCTGCATCTCCCTGGGCTCCCCTGCTGTGACTGACGTCCACCTTCTGTTCTCATGTAGAGGGGCAAAAAATGGGCCACAATCTGACCCATTTCAACGACTCCTTACACTACTTGAATCCCAACTGTCCTTAAAAGCCGAAAAAGTTGACAAGAGAGGTCACCTACCACTGCAGTATGCACTCAATATGGTATGAGAAAAAATTGTACAATAGAAGTGGCTGGTGGAAGCAAAATAACAACTTGTTTTTTTTAAAGCCTCTTTTTAAAGTTTTCACTGGCATTGTCAATATTGCTGGTGTTAACAGGTCCAGTCTCTTATCATTCTTCAACTGGGAGCACAGGAAAATTTGCAAGACAAGAATAGAATGAACAACTGGGCACTAGTTAACATGTCAGCCTCAGGCAGAACGTGGTAATGGAGAAAGTTGCTGCACAGGTCTGTCCCTGGGAAACTGTTAAAGCCTGTCCGGATGGAAATGTTTTCATAAGCCTATCAAATTCATCAAGGGACTGTTTTATGGGGTCATAAAACAAAGTGTGATAAATACAGTACCTCAGGTCAAAGAGTTACCCATGGTGCAGCCAGAGATTGGGCTAAACTAGCTTAAGGCAGAACAATTATTCCTCAGAGTGATGTCAAGCCCTGTATGGCAAGGGTTAGAGCATAATACTTAAAATACCGGTGGGAATTAAGGACATGACCCTAGTATTATTATCTTCCACACTTCCAAACTCATTAGATTGACAGAAACAATGGGAGGGAAAAACAACTGAATCAGCTATGATACAAAGTCCCCATACTTGCAGATGTCTGCGGTGTAAAAACACTGTTTTACCTACTGTGGTTCAGGCAGTAGCTCTAAACTTACTTTTGAGTTTGAAGTGAAGTGGCCAGAACTTGACAAACATGTCACTCACAACGCCCTTCTTGTCCATCAGATGGATGAGCCAGACAGGATAAGGCTTAGATGATGTGCAGCTGCTAGGGCCAGATGAAGAGGTAGGAGAAGGGGGAAACACGGTGAGAGAGACATTGAGCTGCAAATGAATGCAGAAGCCAAAGAACACTTTGACAGGTAGATATCTTGCTATGCACGAGATCCACCTCAGGGGATGTCTGGCTAATTTCCTGTGAAAACAACAGACTACCAACGCAGGAGGCAGCGGGTGGAGGTATAACAGAGAACAGGGAGGAGGTGAACTATTTTCAGTTCCTCGAAAAGTCTCATCAGAGTTTGTTCGGGTGCCAGTACTGACAAGGGACAGGTGGACAGGGAGAGAGGTGGGGGATGCAGTGATATGAAAGGTGGTGGTTATGTCTGGGCTGAAACAGCTGTGATGGAGACCCCTCCCTGTTTGTCGAATAGTGGAGACGTACATGATTATTCAGCAAGGCTCCTCATCTGCATCTCGTTTTGGGACGCCCTAGCCCCATCATACCCTGGCTGTCTGCTGCCTGAGATCCTAGTGACAAACATAGTCTACATAAATACATTAACACTTAATTTCTCTTTCACTCACTCTTTTACACACAAATCCTGAGCCTCTGTTTCCATACCAAATGGCACCAGGGAGAGGTACGCACTGAATGGCAAATGACATATTCTCTGTAAGGGAAATATGGCTCCCCATTCTCAAGACATATTTGATATACAGCCAGTGCAAATTAGCCAGGCGGCTACAAGTGTAGAATGAATTGATATTCCAATCATCTGCATGATATAACTACACAAAGAACAACAGCAAAGTCATCTGCGTCGCCTTGATTAGTGAAGTACACAAGCAGGAAAATGCAACTGTCTGTGTATACTGGAAGCATACTTTCTCAACACAGGCCTGTGTATAATAAGGGTAGCCTCCAATAAATTGATACAAATATTCCAACAGAAATGGGGAGGCTGCTTGATCAGTGAGATGTGTTGATAAACAGCGATGGTCTCTATTAGCAAACACTGCTGTCATGAACATCCATGTCTCTTCCAGGAGAGGAGAGGAAAGTACAGAGTGAATGAAAAATGGGAAATAAAAAAAAAAACAAGGAAGGGAAAAAATAAGGAAATGAAAGGAAAAAAGAAGAAAAAAAAGAGGTGAAAGAGCGAAACTGGGGTTGTTCTCACAAAGGTCAGGCTGATTGTCTCTGCCCAAATATGCTGGCCTTTTCAAAATTAACTTGGCAAGGGCGATATTTTCCACAAAGCCGGCATCATGAATCAAAGAAGCATCTATAGTTCATTCCTGAAAGCAAAGCAGCTTCCCTCCCTGCATGCTCCACACTCTTCAGTGACACCCCACCCTCCCACACAGAGCTGACATCTTCAGTAATTATGTAATTACCACCATGGCAGGCCTAATTTCAGAGATAGTATGTTATAATTGTATTCAGCCGTTCATTAGTTAGGCCAAACATTCAATACTCAGTGTGCAGGTGCGGCAGGGGGCCAAAGGCTACTTGTTTTTTGGAACACAATTGCCATGTCAATGACTTGATTGGTTTCTGCCTGATATCGCTGACAGGACAGGTTTTTGTAATTTACCAATAATTACCCTCACTCTCTGATACAATAAAAAAGTCACTGGTCTCCGTTAAGATAAACCAATCGGGGCGTGTTCCATCTGCTCCCTGCTTCATAGTCTGCATCGCTGGTGTGAATAATGTCCAGTGGGCTGTGCTAGACTGAATTAAATATTACACAGGAAGAAAAAACAGCTCATGTCACCAAAGAACAGGACATTGTGTCTACTGTATTAAATGATAGTAAAACAGTAATTACGTGAGTAATAAAAGCATGTTAGGAAAACCAGCAATAGAACTGCTGTTTAACATGATGCATTACATTAGTCAAAGCAGCAGTATGTCTCTGTGAGCTGTCTTTAATGGATTTTTTAAACAACAATCAAAGCCAGTAATCTACATGAACGGATAATAAAGTAACAGCTTCTGACTGTAGCAAATACATTGTTGGCTTTGGAGTTTTAATGGGCAAGACTGGTAACAGGGAAAAAACGCTTAACTTATAACTGAACGGAAGTAATTAACACTGGGTGCAACATAATTAAAAGGATTTGGTCCTGGTCTGGTGTCTTGAAATGAAACATTTTTCTTGTGATTAGTGGGTGGATAATATCACACTATTATTATGTTACAGTCTGGTTAGGCAGACAGACAATTTGGTCCCAGTAACACCAGATCTGTCCCAGTCCCTGTGATGATTTCTTCAATTAAGCCTTTCTGGCAGAGGAGGCCAAATGCTTAACTAGGCAGAATTGGAGCTGCCACTAGCTAGAGGTAGCAATGGGCTCCACTTTAACAGCTCATTCATCAGCCCCAGCACTACCACTGGGCCACCTGTTCTGACACCACGCAGGGACAGAGTCATTTGCATTCTGCTCCGACCCTCCACTCTCCCCCTCCTCACTTTCTCTCCTCCTTCTCTTTCTCTGCCTTTACAACTTTAAAGTTCCTCAGTGGCAGCTCTGGCAGCTAATTGAATACCAGGGTTTGATTTAGTTTGAAATCAATTTGGGAAGGGGCTTTTCATTCATTATGCTCCTTGGCTTTGGTACTATGTCTAAAATCCCTCAAACTTTGGCAGGGGCTCGAACATCATCAATTCAAAGTGAAATTAAGTAGCCCTGAGTTAGATTGACAGGCAAGCAGAACATGATGGGACGGGGAGTCTGTTGTCTAGAGAATGGGTGGACTTTCCTCTTCACTCCTCTCCTCAGGAGTCTGTCTCCACTCTGCACTTTGTCACCACCAGGTGCTGCTGTGAAATAAGAAGAGAGGCGTCGACAGGAGGCAGCCATGCACATAGCTTGACATTTTAGCCAGCTCCCTGCAGACACATATGGTGGGAGGATGTGTGTACGCGCTTATGTGTTACAATTTGTGTCTGCATTCAAGCATGCATGTGTGCATGAATTCCTGTACTTTTTGCCCACGTTCGTACATATAAATGTGTTCATCTAAATTGCCTACAAGTGCTACACTTTGGTGCCAACAACCTGTCCTCTATCTCTCCAAATGTGATTTCTACATTTTTGTGACAGCATCCTCCTGACTACAAGACTGAACACACTAACCACAGTCACTTATAAATCATGACAATGCATTATACGACATGTTATAATGAATAATAAAGCATTGTACAACACTGTATTTGAACACATCTTGGTTGGTGTTGTGAAGAAATACGTGTTTGAGCAGAGCACATTCAGCAAGCACTTTTGTGGGTCTAAGAGGTCTCCTTAACAAAGACTGGAGGGTTGAATACCAGCTTTCAATAAAGAAAAGGGATAACATTGTCAAGTGAACAACTGTAAGAGGGCCTTAACTAAGAGGGATGGACACTTGGCATCACAGCCACTGTTGGGGACATCAGCGGCAGAGATCACTGCAGGTTTTCTCCACTTTAAAAGCAATTTCTTCCTTTGGAGCTAGACCCCCCCATCCCACCCCCCATCCTCCAACTCTCTTATCTTCTTGTGTGCTCGACTCAATTGTCATCCAACTGACTTGAGGCTGTGTTAGATTGTTAAAGCCCCCGGATATGGTAATCTGTGGGCTGCACTGACCTTGGGAGAGTGTGTTTGCAGGGTGTCAGACCCCCTAATTCATCAGAGACAGGCCATTAGCTAGCTATCCAGCCACACAAACACACAATGGAACAGGAAGGCAAGTTCTCAGGGAAACAGCAGCAGCCCCCGTTCCTGAGATATCATTAGTTACTGCCTTTCAAAACTGCTGAATTGGGACACTTACCTGACTTGCCCCATTTTTTGCACCACAAGAGCCAAGATGTTGATGAATGGCTGTATGAAACTGTCACTACCAGAAAATGGAGAGAATAGGGTTAAGGACATATCCTAGCTAAACTCTTCAACATTAGGGACTAAGCAGGCAATCATATGAGAGTCAAACAATAGAATTTACCATTTTTCACCATCGCTTTGGTAAAACAATAGCACACCACAGACATAAACTATCTAAGCACAGTCCCTCTTCGGAGGATTAGTGAATGAAGGACAGGATATGTAAATTGAGCATTTTCAAACAGTTTCAAAGATGGTGAGGGTTTGCCACGTGAGGTCATCGGTTGTGAACAGCCTCATATATCTAGATGCCAAGTGAGATGGAATAGTAATTACTCCTGTGCATCTCTGTGCAGAGACATAGCCTCTATCTTGTAAGCGGCAATGATTGACAGCCTCAATAAGAGACTCGTGCTGTGCCCCCTGCCCTCCGCCTACACGCCCCTGCGACGACTGGTCAAATCCATCGTCTGGTGCCCCCCAGGCAGGGCATGGGTGACACCCCCCCTCTGATAATCCTGCCCATCACATCCATCATGCCACCCTGCTCACCCCATGAGAGGGCACAACCGAGGGAATCTAATCAGGCAGTCTAATTGAGGAGCAGGGCTGGCCAATACCCGGGCTGGGAGGCTGGCTATGCCTGGGCAGGCTCAGGGGACGTCAATAACACTCAGCGGGTGTCGATTCATCAGACCTCCTTAATGTCATTAGCCCTGAGAAGCTTGCTTCACCCCTCTCTCCTTTCTTGTTCCACATTCCATCTATCCATCTTATTCTCTCATGTCTCAAACTTTCTCTCACTCACCTTCTGTTTATTCCTGTCTTCCCTGTGTCTCTAAATCTATCCATCTCCCACTCTCATTACCTTCTGTCTCACTAATCTTTCCACTGGCAATAATATGTTCACCTTGCATAACAAGTTCAGGCCTTGCCTAGAGAATGTCATATTTGTGTGTCTGTATTGAGGAAATGAGCATGTGTACGCTCTCAGCGCCTCCTCGTTTATACTCCACAACCTGATTCTTTTGAGCCCTGCCCCTCTGCCCCAATATGTCCTTCTTCTTTCTTTCCAAAAACATGTGGCGCATTTTCCAGCTGTTTATTAAACAATGCCAGAGCTTCCTATGAGCAGGTGATGCAGTCAATTACTCCACAATTACCTGGGCAATTATGCATAGGAGGGGAGAAAAAAGCAGTAGCAGAGGGACGAAGAAGACCTTGGCAGAGGTGGATCGGCTGCTTTGGCAGTGGTTGGGGCCCCGAATGGCGAGTGATTGAGACCTTGACGTGACAGTGCCAGA
Organism: Mastacembelus armatus; assembly: GCF_900324485.2. Lineage (NCBI taxonomy): Eukaryota > Metazoa > Chordata > Actinopteri > Synbranchiformes > Mastacembelidae > Mastacembelus > Mastacembelus armatus. Next base: position 7,427,171 of record NC_046639.1, on the reverse strand, counting down.
GAGAGTGCAGCTTTAAAGGACGATGTGCCCTCTCACCTGCCAAAAGCATACACTCAAACACACATACACAACCACAAAAACACAGCTTCGAACCCTCAGCTCCTGCCCCAGTACACTGACAACCTAATACCTGTGTGTATGTGGCTTTTGTGAGTGCTCATGACTGCTCTTTTTTGTTTTGAACAATAACTCTACAGTGTCTCTGTTTTTTACTCCCATGACAATTAGGTGTCAAAGGCAACAAAGAAAGGAGTGGAGAAGACAGAAGGAGAACATTGTAGAGGGTAGTACGTACAAAAGGGAAGAAAAAAAAGGGAAATTAGAGAAAAGGTGCAGGAATTGTCTTCATACTAATACTAAATAAAGAAGTGCTGGTGCTTGTTTCCTTGTTGCTGCTTTGAACATCTTTTTAAACGTATATAAAAAACAGGCATATTTGGTAACATGCACATTTCCTTTCTTTCAAACCCCAGTCACTATCACTAACAACCAGTGCTGCTATGCAATCATCCATGTGGACTGTTTTACACATTAACAAGGAAGCTCATGTCAAGTGGGCCTGACAAGCATGTCTTGGGTCAAAGTGAAGCACATAGTAGTTATTCTGAAACAAAAAGTGTCAGATAGAAGAAGGTTTAGTGTATTGCCTGCCATGGGAGCTTTATGCACTCAGACTGAAAATATTTTCACTAAAATGGGTGAATAGTAAATTGCTTAGTGTCAGCTCATCATTTAAGGGGGATTGTTGATGGGTATAATACTCCCCAGTGCATGGCTTCTTCAAATAGTCCCAAGCCAGCCAACCCCTCTAAACTCTTTCCAAGTGTAGTGATGTGATCCTGTGGCTCGAGTCTTGTCTGTGGACACTAAGCTTTTAGTTATGACTCCCCAAACTCGTCACTTTGGCTCATATTCGTCTCTGTGTTGCAGATTAATTTATAAATCCCTCATCAAGAGGGAGGATGACTGACCAGCCAAAGTAAACATGACCACATTTTACTGCGACACAGCAGAAGCGACAGTATGGCAGAAAATAACTGGTTTTGCAGCAGGAGGAAATGGTGAGTATTCTGTGATCCTGATCAAAAGCACAGCCCTTGTCCTGATAGATTGTTCAAAAAGAAAGCACATTTGACCTTGGCAGAGTTATGTTCTTTTTGTTGTCCATCTGTGCACCTATCTGTCTGTGTCTAGCAAAGAAGCAGAATTAGGTGGTCACATGATTATTCTGTGTTAGTGAAGATGGGCATGAGGGAATTACCTCACAGCTCTGTATCTGAAATCTGTGGGATTAAGCTCCATTAAACATGGAGCGCTGCCGAGCTTTATCTCGGGATTTCACTCTGAGACAGAGCAGCGCACATGAGGAGGAGGGAGAAATAGCGATGAAACGTCCTTCACCTTTATCGACCAAATTATATAAAAAAAGGGGGGATGAGAAAAATTGCTTGCCTGTTCCACAATACAATGATGGAGGGGAGAGCTTTGCCATCTTAAGCTCATGTGCGTAGCATTCTTAAACATCCAGAGAGCCACTTCAACACTGGCCACCACCAGCACTATAGCTGCTCCTGGCTCACACACACACACACACACACACACACACACACACACACACACACACACACACACACACACACACAAACACACACACATTCTCTTAAAACAGGCCTTTCCCCTCGGCGCACTGGTCACTTAATGAGAAATGACCACTGCTGAGGCTTTGCATTCTCCCTGCACGAAGAAAAAACACACCCACTAATTATACATACAAACAAGCAAGTAAATTTGCACAATCGAACAAGCTCTGTGGCTTCAAGAGTAAAGCAAGATGAATGAATTGTTTAAGTGCTTTCATTTAAACTGATATAACTGCACACTCATAATGTAAGTGTAATATTTTGTAAAGCATTTTAAGAGTATCTGATTAGATTAAGTGCCGTAGCTACGCTTTACTATAGTGAAATCAGCGCAATATCCTTACACTTCTTTGGAAAGAATGACCATGAATAGCCTGTGGATGGTTTCATTTGAATAATCAATAAGTCACACTAGCACATTAGCACATTGTCTGTGTCCACCTATGTATTCACCAAGAAAATTAACCAGCGCTTCGCTCAATACATTAACTGTATAGCCGCAGAAAGAAAAAAAAAGTGAGCATGATGGGATTCAGGGTGGTCCAGTGATGAACACCTCCTGTGTCCTCTCTTCATCCTCTTTCTCCCTCTCTTGCTGTTCTCCCTCCTCTGGGCTGTTATTGATCTGATCTCCTCTGCTCTCAACTGGAGCCATGATTCATGTTGTTCCGACTGGCCCTCACTCACCACACACAGACACAGCTCAGTCATGCCCTCCCCTATCTATCTGTCCATCTGTCTCTGCCTGCTCACCCTCTCGCTCTCTCTCTGCCCTCAGGCAAGTCAACCTGCTGTCCACATAGGGCCACCATGGCACAGTTTGCTCCTGTATGCAGTTATTTATTATTATCATTATTATTATTATTATTGGTATTGTAATTGCTGCTGGTTCTTTGTATTAACATTTATTTCCATTAGGTATCTTTCTGTAAATCTTCTTGAGGGATTTTTTTAATTTGAACATTCGAAATTTATTTATTTTCTTCCCATTTGTTTGTTGTTGCTGTCCCTGAAGAGCTGTACACAGAGACCTATTCAGCTGAATGTATAATTGGAGTTTTAAAACATATTTCAAAGTTTGCATATACTGTAGCTCTAAGTGGCTGCCTTTGATAATACTGGCTAGAAGGTATTTCTTTTTTTTTGCCATTTTGATCAGCTGTTTGTGCCATTTTCATAATATGCATCCTTTCCCTATTTCTTCTGAGTTCATCTCTCAAAGTGATCACATCCATTCCAAAGCAGAATATTCATTTTCTGCAGAAAAAAACACAGCTAGACATAGAGAGAGAGAGAAAGAGAGAGAGAGAGAGAGAGAGAGAGAGAGAAGAGGGGAGAGAGAGAGAGAGAGAGACAGAGATGTGTATAGGCCTTGCAGCAGCAGGAGCACATAAAAGCCCAGCTTCAGCCAAGGCCCCTGCTCCAATGTGTAGAAATTAATTGAGTGAAAAAAATCTGCTGTTTAAGGTTGAAGTGGGTTATGGGAGGCAGTGTAACAATTGTTTTCTGTTTGCCAGGGGCTATATATCGTTCATTCTGGCTTTCTCTCTACTCTTCGCTCGACTCTCGCCTCGCCTTCCCTCCTCACCCGCCCTCCGCCTTTGCCATCCATCCACCTTCTAAGCCTCTCTTGCTCCCTCCCCTCCTTTTCATCAGTCTTTTATTTTCCACAGTCTACAGTCTAGTTGATTCATTTTTATCTCTCCCATTTTCATCTATCACATCGAGGACGTTTTTGGTATCTTTAAACATGATTTTTTAGCAATAACAGGCTCAATTTATGAAATGAGGTTTTACTATATTTGCTTATGTGTATATTTAGTGTGTGAATTCACTCATATATGTGGGATACATGTAATAAAACAGTTTTTTCTTACAGTGAAACTATACAAATGTATGCAGATGTAATAATTTGTGAGCGGGAGTATGTGTGCATGTCAGTGCATCTGCAGTATTTGGTGACAGTGACATTAACAGGGGACCAGTGTCGACACACAGTGCAGAACAAGCTTAGCACCCCCTTGGGCTTAAACAAATGACTCATTCTCTCTCCACATTTAAATGTGCAATAGAAATCCACTGAAGTCTGTTAGTGACTTTCATTCCAGCAGCACCAACAAGAAAGAAATACATATCAAAACAAAAACTTAAAAAAAAAACAAAAACAAAAACAAAAAAGATTACACAAAGTGTTGAAAATCAACAGGAATTGAAGAAAAAGGGGAGAAGAAATATGAATGTGGTGCACAGGACAAAGAAGAAACATCTATTCAGATTACTGTGAAAAGAACAAGGTTAATGCCGATGTATTAACCAGGAATGGAATAAGAGAGATGGAGAAGGCTATACAAAGAAAAGAAGACAGGATAGGAATAAAAGCAAAAGAAGGCAGGAAGACACAAAGTCATGACTAACAAACCTGGCAAGACAAGACCACTAATGAAGAGCCTCTTATCTGCATTAATATTTCCTCTGTTGCCCAAAGCAGAAGGGTTAAACCTGTTTCCTGCGTTAAACTCCTCTTTAGCACCCTTTCATGTAAAATATCAAACCTTTCAATATCACTCTGAGGAAAGCACAGCCGCTCACCCTGTATAATTCTATACAAACACTTAACCATTCTCTTTGAACTTTGCAGCTCCACTCATTATACCTCCTTTGAAGAGTGAATATTGGAGCATTGGTACGTTTTGATTTTGCAGTTATTAAATGTAACACAGCAGTAAATTACATCTAAACCTCTGTATTGCTGGTTAATAATACATAGTTGAAGTGCAGTAGCCAGCAGAATAAATTGCCAAGCGAAGAGAAAGATAAAGGTAGCCAATGAGCAAGATGCTCGAGTATAACAAATTCATCTCACTGCAAATGTCAATATACAAATATTTTTGCAGATGAGGCAGAAAAGCTCCTGTGGCAATATGGGACCAGCTGTACTGCCTTTTTGAGTAAAGAGGAAATAATGTCACAGGATGATTCCTTCTCAAAGCCCTTGCCCCTCTGTGTATAGCGTTATCCTAAACACCGGCGCTGCGCTCCTAATCTGACGGACATTAAAAGAACCAAGTGTTCCAGAGCCAGCAGGGGAAAGAAGACAAGGTTCTGCCAAGGCCTTACAGCATCTGAAGAAAACTGCTGCTGTTGACATAGGGGTCTGCCTTTGCTAAAGGAATGGCCTCATGTTAACGGAGACCAGTGGAGTAAGCAGCTTTTTCTAAGGGAAAATGCAGATGGAAGTAAAAAAAGACAGAGAGAAAGGGAGAGAAAAGGGAACAAGACAAAGACAGATGGGTAGATAGGAAACTTACAGATTCAGTAAAAGACATCCTGAAGAGATATCCAAGGCATCTCAAGTAATCTATATAATGCATTTTACAAGTTTTCAGGAATAGAAAACCACTCTTTGATTCTGCTCAATACTTAGGCTTCAGCTGGCCCGTTGCTTCTGGCCTGTAGACAGAAAAGCCCCAGAAAGGTGTGAACCAGCCAAAAGCTGGTTGTAGATCATTAAACTGAGATTTTGCAAAGGACTTGCACCCTGACATAAGGGAGGTGAGAGTAAGAGTGATTCTGAAACGACTTGATTTTCTTTGAACTCCTACCTTTAAATTCTAGTGAATCAGCTGAATCCAGCAATAGTTTGAGGTCAGGACTGGGCTTTTCAGTAGATAACAGTGCACACTTGGTAGTGGTGTTTTCTGAATACGACTCTCTGAAGAATATTCTGGCCTGGATCTGAGAAACGGTAGAAGGCAGAGGTCTTGGTAAGAGTTGCTCATTAACATAAAACTTAGGCCCTGTGTTGCCCAGGGATCTGGGTTTCGCTCACGAGACCAAACAAAGGGAGAATTCATACTAAAAGCAAAGCACAGAGCCTTGCAAAGCCTGCTCACTGCCTGCAGCACTCTGTTTTCCTCACCCTTTCAACAAACCTCTTGCCCTTACTTTACATATCTGGTGTAGTCTCTGCTGTACTACTCCTAAGGGGATAACATATATAAAATGCTGGCAAACTCAGTTGATTTGGTGTACCAACCATATTAATAAGGATAATGAGCGACATGAGAAGAACTAGGAACCATCCCTGCTTCGGTCTTTGAAGATTTTTGTGTCAAATGTCCCCAAAGCAACAGTCTTATAGCTTCAAGTCATTTGCATTCCCTAATTTTACTGTCTTCTTTTGATTTTTTTAACTACAAGCGCAATGAAGGAGGTGTGTGTAGCTGCTGCAGCTTTTTCCTTTTTCACTGGACTCTGGAGAGAAGTTGGGAGCTGCATGGGGAAGCCTTGATAAAGCCTAATATATCAATGAAAGTCAAAGTCCTTGAGTTTTGCGACAAATTAAAATATTTTTCAGTCTGTTCCTGTCAACGGTTTCTTCCTTCCCTCTTTACAGTGTTGGAAGGGGACCCCTGTGAAGATGCCTCAGCATGACAACACTGCAACATGTGGCAACAAGTGGTAAATTAAATTACAGAAGCCGTCAATAATGCACAGCCTTTTGACAGGCCTCTTATACATTCTCTCCCTACAGAAATTCCTCTTCCTTTCTCCAAAATTAGCCCCTCAAATCTGGTTGCTGGAGTGAAGTGGTGATAGCAGGGTCAGCATGAAAGGCTGACTGAGGGCTTAACTGCTACTGAGTGATTTGGCAATTGTAAGATGTCAGAGAGGAAAACTAATTACTGTGGGCTTAAAGGAAAACCATTGGTAAAGTAGATGCTCCCAATGCTAGGGGTAAGGCGTTCATGTGGGAAGGCTTTGGTTCAGTTGCTAATAACAACGTAACAACCCCCATTAAGCCATTATCCTAGGGAGAGGATCACTGCTTTAATCTACTGTTTGGGGTAAAAAAAAAAAAAAAAACTGTGAAAAAAAAAAAAACCTGGATATCCAGTACCACCACCTACATACCATGCAATGACTGATCTAAAATGAGATTTTGTAATTTTTAATAAAGGATAATTTCATTTTTGATGAAGTTTTTTTATAGTAGTGTTTACCTTCAATTTTTCTCATGTTGGTTTGAATACATGAGAAAACCATGTAGTTCCTGTGCATGTGCAACTACTTACTATTACTTTATGTGAGTGCAGAAGGTTAGGAGTTATAACCATGGTAACTGTTCTTTAAAATATCACACACGCATTGGTCTCAACTCTTCCACAATCAGGTAATTCAAGATGGAAGAGTTAGCTCTGTGAGCTCCAAGGCAATGAAAATAATACTGAATAACCAAGCAGGCTCCAGGAGTACAGAGAAGACAATGGAAGGTAATCGATTTACTGTCTTTACAGAGCAGGCAACTGACTGTTGTCTAACACACAGCCTATAAGTTTGAATAAAAATGAAAAATACAAACTTTTTTGCTATGGGCATTGCCTGTATCAGTAATCTGATCTTAATTTCACAGTTGACTTGTAGCAGGGGCAGAAGGGGAAGCATGCATGCTGTCACCTCCTTTCTGTAACGGGTTTGTTTAGTGCCCTCTCACATCTGGCTTTGCAATCTGGTGATATCAGCCTCTGCATCTGTAAATCAGTTATACTACTTCTACTATGTGAAAACACCTACAGCCAAACAAAACAACTCTATTTCACAGATATGCAGCTAGTTTGATTATAACTTACCAATTCTACTAGCCCAGGTTCCCATGAAATAGTGAAATGCTATTTTTCCCCACAGGTTTTAACTAGCAGATAGAAAGGTAAAAGTGCTGCATAAAACTGTGCCTTCATAGATGCATGTGAATTCAGAGATAATTTTGCTTGGATGGACAAAAAAATAAAGTGTTTGATTTGCTGCAAATGGAAGGGCTAGACTTCTTGTAAAAAAGGAGTTAAATGTTGAAGGTCATGTGATATTGAAAGCCAACGTTGTGTAGCATCCAGCGTGCATCCTCTAGCATCCACTCCATTACAACATTAGCAACTAATGTTTTGACATTTGTCTTCATTATTATCAATGAACAGAGGCGATTGAGCCACCAGCATGCTCCATTACCTTCCTTCATTGCACAGTTGCACAGTTGAAATCACACATTAGGGTGGATCCGACATGAAATGACAAGTTACTGGGGCTAAGAATGCATCAGCTGATTATTTAGATGGCGGAGGGTGAGAGGGTTGGGTGAAGGATGGTGACGTGGAACTGAGGCAGGAATGGGAGTTAGGGAATTGGTAGAGAACTGTATTGGCATTAAAGTCTAGGGAGCGTGGGGGCGCAGAGCAGCAGAGCACACCTTAAGAAGAGAAGCTCATTTCAATCGGTATAATTAGCCTGTGGTAATGAAATAAGTCAGAGGCACTGCCACCTTCACTTAAGAGAAAATCGATCTGCATTTGAGGGAGTTTATTAAAGCTTAGGAATAATGGGAAGATAGGACAGAAGGGGTGGAGGAGTGGAGGAAGATGGGGGTTGAACCTGCATTAACAGCTAATCAGCTACAAAGAGGAGGTAGCAGTGGGGCAGAAGCTTGACAAGAAGCAGGACTAAGATTAGGTGGAGTTTGTCAAAGCAGATGTGTTTGAGGTCTCTGCTATTTCACAGCAAGAAGCCAGGGGATGCTAGAGCTATACACACTATTAGACCTACAGCTTGAATTAAGATGACATCACTCTGTGGGAGAATAAAACCAATCAAAACCTGGTGCAACCGAGGATCCGGGCTGATAGACAGCCACTAGACATCCTCATTAGAGCAGTTGCAGGGATCCCCATAGAAGACTGGCCATGCCTGTGAAGCGCATGAACGACTTGAGCTTGGGAAGAGCAGGGTGTGGTGAGATAATCACTGATGGACATCTCTCCTCAGGTGCCCCAAATTCATGCCGGTTGCTGGGGGTGCTGCTCGCTCATTTATCCAGCCGTCTGGCCAACTCACCTGGAGTGATGGGGGAGACGTCAGGAAGGCAGGCTGCTATTTCACGGCCTGTTAAGCGCTAATGCCGCAACATGCCCTGCGCTCCAATTTTAGGGAACAGGGAGCATTACGGCCCAACTCAAGGTTCTGTCCATCTGGACTGTGGACTTTGAGGGTAGTGGAGGGAGGAGGGGCGGCTGAAAGAGAAAGGGCAATAAGGAGAAAGAGGGATGGGAGTGAAGTGCGACAATGAAAAATCTAGTGAAACAATTAAACGACTGAGAAATGAGAGACACTGAGAGAGAGAAAGACACACAGAGAGTGAAAGGCAGAGCAGGAGAGAGGGAGGGAGAATTAGAGTAGAGTCTTGGTTTACACGGCCTGCTGAGCTAGCACTGTGGAGCAGACAGGACAGCAGCAGCACACACTGACATCTACTCCTGCCATGCTAGGCTGCACCTCACAGGCCCCAGAAGGCCTCTCGCTCCTGGACTCACAGCCTCTCCCTCTGCTGGAGCCACTGAACGTCACTAGCCTGAACCACCAACAACATTTGTCCTCTCTGTGCACTAAACCTAGCACATGAAATAACTATAGAAACTCTATTAAGCACTGGGTGGCTGAGGAACCAGAGCAGTTACAGCACAGCATGACTGATGTAAAGAATCTCCTGTAAAACAAGTGAGGTTATGCTTAATTTATGTCAGTGCCTTGTGTTCTGCCTTGGGAAGGTTCAGTTTAATATGAATTATGCATATACATAGATCTTTCTTTTCTCCTTCTAAATGGAGTAGTAAGCAGAAATGATCTTTTCCATTCTTGAGGCCTCATACAAGAGGGGGCTGAGGTCATGTCAACTGTCCAGGCTTATGGTAAGTGTGACTGTTCACGATGGTTCCCATCATACTGGTTACAGTAGTAATGGATCATCTCCTTCTGTACATCTTGAGGGGTGAGGTGTTTAAAGGACATGACTCAGGTCTTCCAAGACATTTTAGACATGGTTGTGTACACACAACACAACCTCAGTAGTGTAACTCAGCACAAATGGTGTGTAAATGTTTTTTTTGTTGTTTTTTTTTTGTACCATCACTTCAGTGCATCAGGACATCACATGATGCGCATGATGTCATATCCCGCCCCATCACATCGGACATGATGAGTCAACAGGACCAAAGAGCACATATAACATAATATGCGGCATATAAAATGAACCAGCTCTGGCTTCAAGGGTCTTTTGTGTTTCCTTTTACATGATTCCTCCCCTGAATAGCCAATCTCTTTAGCTAAGGCTTGCCAGAAATTATATTTTTTTATGAAGTGAGACTGTTGCTTGCAGAGGTCTAGATATTTTTACACCATAACAGTATGTTTCTCCTCACCCATTATGACAACTACAAAACCACAGAAATGCACCTGCTATCATTAAACAACAGAAGTCTTGGAGATAGAGTAGCTGTGATGAGCAAATCGAGAGAGTGACTCCAGCCGCTTTTCTGGAGCACTGACCAGCGCTGATGCTGGAAAATAGGACAGAGGAGTACAGTGCTCTGTTTTGAGGGGGTGGGGGGGTAGTGGATTGTAATAACTGTATAAGCCATGTTTACAGTAGCAGAGCAGGCTAATGCTCCACTTTACTATGTTACATATAAAGTTTCAGGCTTTTCATTTAGAACAGAGATCTGAGAACAGAACTATGAAACCATGACCGGTAATGATGCCATCTTTGTTTATTACAGGAGGTAGGAAATCAACAAAAGCTGCATAGGGGTGGAACATGAGAAGAGCTGAAGATGATCACACAGGTGGAAACCCACAAAAATAGGCTAAAATATATTTCAATAAATGTAAACTCACCCCAAAACACAAGTGCAACCAGCAGTATAACTATTGTATATCCTGCTATTGAAACAAAAAAACAAAAACCTATACAGTACTCTCTAGCAACATGAGGTTGTAACTATGTGGTATCTAACTATGTGGTATCTAAATTGCTGCTGAGCATACAGCTCAGCTGGTTGCCACTTAGGTCTAATGTACTCCTTGTGTGCCAGTGGCAAAAGATTGAAGTAAAACATGCTAATAATGCCCTTTATGTTAAAAAAGAGCAAACAACAGAACGGCAAAATCACTTCCCTCTTTGTTGAACACTATATGTATCCTGTAAGTCTGCACATCAAACATTACTGTACATAATATATTAATATCACTATATTAATGCAAGTTGGTTGTCTAAACCCTCTGTAAAGGCAGGCTTTCCAAGATAAGTCAGAACCTGAACAAATGCAGCCCAAAAAGCAGTCTAAAAGGATGGATGCGGGTGGTCTTAACAGGTTATCAGACCACTGCAGGACCAGAGATGACACTGAGCCGGCCAGGCAATTGACAAATATCTGGAGGTGTACAAACAGAGAGCAGAGCCCCTGTATGGAGGATGCCTGAGCTTTGTCTTTGTCACACTGTGTGACACAAACTCACAGCACCAGTCCCTAAGGTGTGTGGTTATGTGCACATGTGCATGAATTGTGTGCGTGATTGCATGTGTACTTGCGTATGTCTAGATGTTCAGACACACACATACACGAATGGGAGACCACAGTCTCACACTCTCACTTCTCTTTCCCTACTCAATCTCAACTACTGTGCTTCTGGCATCAGTGTTTGTTGTTAAACGTGTGAAAGGGGCCAGAACCCAAACTACTGTATACTGCTATATGAAAGCAAAGGAAGTAAAAGAGTCTGGGGCTAAGACTCGACTGGACTCATATATGGCACTGCTAATAAATCAGCCACGGGGCCAACACAGTATTGCCACCACCTCAAGTCGAGCAAGACTGAGCCTGGGTGAGCCAAGGACAGATACAACTGGGCCTTTTATGGCAGCGGCTGGGACGGAGAGTGACTTGGTGCAGGGTGGAGGGAACGTTAGCTCCACAATACTGCTTTGAGCCAGCAAGATTAATGTAGGCTCTCTGGAGCAAAGGCAACATCCAGAGCCTTAATAAGGTACAAACAATCGGTTCCACTTCACTGGCTTCCCAGGGAAAACTATTGTTGTGCCGCATTGTTTCTTGGTGAGACCCTTTAGAGAGACGGGCGGACTGCAGCATGTGACTGTCTCCATTACAGCCAGGGGAGAGCTCACTGTAGACCTGTGTTTGTCTGTGTCAGGGTGAAGGTTGGCTCCCTCCCGCCCCATACCCACCCCTCACCCCACCTCTCTCCCTGTTCACTCCCTTTAAATCCAAACTTTCGTCAGTCCACTCACCTCAACTCCCTGCACTTTCAGCTTCATGTGATCCTCCCGTGTGGTCTTCCCGTCTTTCCTCTTCTTCCAGCAGTAGCCATCCTTTCTGTACTTCACCTTCTTCCTATTGTACAATATCATCGACCCATTCTGCGGCCTGGATCCGTGGAGACGGGACAGAGAGAGGGAGAGAAGAAAAAGAAAGCAAGATCAGATGAGATGAGAAGACTTTTTAGGCAAAGCTACAGCACAGCTCAGGGACTCATTTTAGAGATGTACAAAGAGGCCCGACACGAGTCTGCGCCAGGCAGAAAATGCACAAGTGACTTAGATGACAAGACTTCTTTATGGTGTTTTTCAGCATTGGTATGCACAGTTTGACAATGAACAAAGCACCCTTCAGCATACATTTCTCCCAATGAGAAGTGCGTGTGCTGTGAGCAGCTAAACTGACACTCCTTTCCGCAGAGTAAATTACATGAAGGCCAATATGTAAAGGCAAGCAGCATATGTGTGTGTACGTGGCTGAGGAGAGGGTGGGTGTGTGTATGTGTGTGGGGGGGCTTCCTTTCTTATGTCTCATTCATCCCACTTAAATGAGTTGTGGTGTTGGAAGTCCCTGGGGGGAAGAGTCGATCCCCCCTCACACTCCATTCATAATTCATTCTCCCTCCACCAGGCCACAGCCTGTTGGCTCATAATGATATAATGTAACTATTTGATGATAATCTGCCTTTCCACTTCGATTTGTAACAGAGGCATTTGGCGCTCAGTGCTAAACATTAACAGAAAGTGTAGCATAAAACATTTATGACTTACTCAACAATTAGTGAGCAGTTGGACATAGTTTTGTGTGTGTGTGTGTTTGTGTGTATTGTGAAGCATCTTTGTATCATCATATGCCACACAGCACATCAGTTTCCCATGCACTCTTGCACTCCTCCAACACACACGCACACACACACACACACGCGCGGAGCTCTCCCAAATGAGAACAGGTTTGCCACAGTGTTTGGTTCCTCACAGTGAATGAGTGGGAAAGCCGCCTGCCCAAGTTGCTGAGGAGGCAGTGTAACTGTTGAGGGGGGCTTAACCAGTCAGCTGGTGAACCTTGTTAGCCTTGTGCTCACTGCTTACATGCATAGGCATAGCACACTCTCACACACACATGCACAGAGCCACAAACACATAAAGCTGGAAACAGAAAAAAGGGTAGAAAAACTCTCATCAAAGAACAAAAGCTGGGTTGATTTGTGTCTGCTGTAACAATATTCAAAATAAGAAAACCCAGTGGTTGTGCTGCATTGTTTTTGTTGTTTATTGTTAGATTTTTTTTCACACGGGTTATTTATAACACTGCATGCATCATTTTGCAGGGCTGTCTTTGGGGGCCAAGGCGCATGTTTATCTTGGTATCACTCATCAATCATTTTCCTGGTTGGATCTCAGGGGCCAGTGTAGAGGGGGGAGGAGGTGGAGGTGTGGGTCCCGGCAGTCCCTACTCCGTGCCCCCTGACAGCACCTTCTAATGAGAGATGCCACTCACTTATACACTCGCTCCTTGCTGATCTCCTTTCTTCCCTTTCCTCCTCCCTTCCTCTCTTTATAGCCCCTCTCTTCTTGTCAGTCAACTCAAACCGTGCACCAGGGAACGTCTTCGTCTCCTCCCTCGTTCCTGCTCTTCTTCTACTTTCTCTCTCCCTCTTGTTTCATCTATCTCAGGATCCCTCACCTCCACTCTCCCATACCTCCCTCACTGCCGTCTCGCATTTCACACTCAGCATACTTTACAGAAAACAACTATTAAACAGACATTTTTATTGGTCAGTTTGAGAAGTGGAACTGCTCAATGGCTGTATGGGATATACACAAAGTATAAATTGCGGTTCTACTTTACTGCAACTGTAATGCCAGCCATCGTGGGGGAGTGATCATAAACATACTCATTGACTAAGAACTTCACCGACTGCTGCAGTCTCAGCCTGTACTTTTACAGATCTTCATCCCAAATGTCACTTGAAGGACATTGATTGGACATGCCTACATCAGCAAGTGGTGCCGATCAAACAGTCGAATGGCCCTCTCTTGCAGTGTGTTCCTATTATTTGTTTCAATATGATTCTGGGTTTTGTCCTTCAAAAGACACAAGGAGTATGTGCTTCTTAAAATGTAGCCCTGCGTGAGACAAAAAGATGGGCGCGGATGAGATAAGGCAGAAAATCAAATGACACAGGGCTATCTGATCTCCTCCAGAGCACTGGAAATTGGGGTGAGGCTTTGGTGTCAGAGGCTCCATGCCGTATTTATCGTCTCCGTGCAAAAATGTATTCGCTCAGCTATTTTTGACGGACTGTTAGGTAGATGCTATTTTCCATTCAAGGCACTTTGGACCCAGAGGAGAGAGCCCAGGTACCCACTCTGGAGTAGGTCTGAGGCAGAGGCCACTCTAAAATGCATGCTTTAGCAACATAATGTGTTTCCTCTCCCTCCTGCTGTCTGTCTCTCTCTTTCTCTCCCACTCATTTCCTACCCCTGTATACTTAGGCATTTCAATTAATCTTATCAGAATTATACATATTTATACATGAGGGGGAAAAGCTAACTGCTCTGTTATCAAAGAAGTATGACAGGAGGTGCTCTGTCTCAGATACCTAAATGTGGCAGATTAATATGGAAATACAGGCCTCTGACAAAGTACACACAAGCTCCAGAGCTGCCCCTCTCTTCTTTGGAGTTTGCAGCGATAATAAGCTTTACCCTCAGGGTGGTGTTAGGCCTTGTCCAGTCCTTTAGGAATCATTTATTTAACCAGGTAATGGCATTCACTCAATCAGATGTGTTCATCTGAAAAAGTCAGGGGGGGGGGGGGGGGGGGGGGGGGGGGGGGTTATGAGTCTGGTGACGTGTTCAGCCTGTGTAACAAAGCCAAAGCACTGGGGCCCTTGCCCACAGTCAAAACACTGCTCCCAGGCTCAACTGTCTAAAGGACTATAGACACTAACTGGTAAAGGAGAGAAAAGCTAAAACAGACAGAGACCGACAAATCTGCGTGAGAGATACTCCTTGTCCAACAGGGGAGAATCGACAGCTCTGCTGAATCCTCCTAAATGTTCTGAAAAAGTACAGTGATGGAGCTTTGAATTGTTTTGATTTCAACAAACATAATTTTATGAAGAACACAAAAGGCTTACTGTGTAAGTGCTTACAAGTTTTTTGGCAAATATTAGCTATTCATAGAACTGATAAAAAAATCAAATTGTATATACAGAGTATGTTGGTCATTATACAAGAAATAAGCTATTAGTGTATTTCTAGACTCAAAATTACTCAACTGTATTAAGTGTACTCAAGTGTAAAACAAGCATACAGCATTTTAATTGGCATGCCAGCTTATAATGGTAAGAATTCTGTGTTGCTGGATGTATTCTTGTCAAAAGGGTTACAGAGAATGAAATATTTTGTCTTGGTGAACCAGTGTAGCAGTAATAGCTGGGCTCCAGCCCCCCTCCTCACTCTGCCCTATTCCCCATGATGCTCTAGGTTTGATTAATACCATACATGCTGTTTTTCTCCCTAGCAAGCTCAACTGGCAATGGAGCCAGGAGGGGATGGAAGGGATGAATGAGGTGAGGAGAGGAGAGGAGAGGAGAGGAGAGGAGAGGAGAGGAGAGGAGAGGAGAGGAGAGGAGAGGAGAGGAAAGGAAAGGGAAAGGAAAGGAAAGGAAAGGAAAGGAAAGGGAAGGGAAGGAAGGGAAAGAGAAGGAAAGGAAAGGAAAGGAAAGGAAAGGGAAAGGAAAGGAAAGGAAAGGAAAGGGAAGGGAAGGAAGGGAAAGGAAAGGGAAGGAGAGGAGGGGACAGAAGAGGAGAGGAGAGGAGAGGAGAGGAGAGGAGAGGAGAGGAGAGGAGAGGAAAGGAAAGGAAAGGAAAGGAAAAGAGAGGAGAAGAGAAGAGAGGCTTTGAAGATCGGAGGGTGAGCTGTTTGGGGCCTGAAGTGGCTCAGAAGGGAGGCGACTCCTGCTGTTCTCAATTACCCATCAGAGCCTTTAGCCATCACAGCCTTTACCCCACTATGTCAACAACCACACTCACACCTACTGCTCATCAAAACACACACACCTTCATTTTCTGTCAGACACACTGAGCCTAATAAGTACAAATATGAGACACAAATATGCCTCTGAGAGCTCATTCACTCACTCACTCACTCACTCACTCACTCACTCACTCACTCACTCACTCACACACACACACACACACACACACACCAAGTTTCTTGTATCACTGTTGCGTTATCCAGAGATAACATTAACAACAAGAAGAGTGACAGAACAACAAAAACACATGAATGCTGGCCATTACTGTTTCTGTCAATCACAGGTAAATCACAGGTCAACTGTGTGTGTGGTACACACACATTTCCAGTGCTGTTGACACAGAGCAGAGGTTTTTTCATGGGTAGTGTAATTATACTTCAAGCAACTGTGCTCTATTAGATGGCACATCATCTCTGAGCTGGATGTGTGAGCAAAAAAAGGTGCTAGCACTGCACCGGGAGCTCCTATCTGGACGCATCACGTGCAATTGATGACTCGCAGATAAGCCGCTCCCTTCAGCCCTGCCAAAGAATGCATCAGGAAGTGGGGCGTTTGCTGAAACTACTTTAAATGTAAATCTGCCACGGCCTAAGGATTGAGATTCATTGTCTGCACTGCTCTGATCCCCTCCAACTCCCCCGCCAGTGTTCGTATGTCGAGACGCCACAGGTTGCATTCCTCCTTGACTGCCAATGAGGCCTGAGCACCTGGTCACAGCAATGACCACAGTTCTTCTCTAGTCCTGAGTGGCCTAAGCCCTCAACCTTGAAGGCTTAATTATATCAGGTAATTAAGGGAGTAAGGGGGATTTGTGGTGGGTCAGTCACCTGGAACAAGTTACGCAAGTTACGCTTTTAAATCATATCGCATTGTCTCTCTTTCTCCCTCACATGTTAAACGCTTTCCTCTCACATGATGGTCAGCTTTAAAAAGTATTACAGATAATTAAGAGAGAGAAAACAGTCACAGCAATTGATATGAATTAGACTGGGTTAAATCATGTTAATTTAAGTTAGCCAAACATGGTGTCATGTACTAATCTCCAAGGTTGTACAGATGGAGAACAATGTTTGTTTACCCAATGTGTTCAGCTAAATAGCTGTGCCCCTGGAGTTGTAATTCAGGATAGGGAGACAGATCATGTGCCTCCCCTCTTTCTCTCTATCTATACTGCTGGTGATTGCCACAGAACTCAGGCCCCGGCCCACTGCCTTCCAGCACAAAACAGATGTTCCCCCCACACTTATCTCAATGAAAAAATCACAGACAATTTACAAAGAATATAAATTACAGTTGTAGCTACACATCATTGTCTCTGTCCCTATAAGACCTTGTAAAGAGGATAAGGGTGAAATGGTCTGGGAGGGTGGGTGGATTGTTAGGGGACAACATAAGGCGGATGGAAGCAGTAAGGGAGGAGGGTGGTGTTGCTCTTATCTGGTCCAGAGCAGCCCGGCAGAATGAGAGCGAGGCTGGTGACTGGCAGTGATGCTGCACTGATAGTGCTAAGCCGGTTTCATGCACATTTCAGGGAGGCTGCCATCACTACTCAGACTTAAAGCTCTCAACTCCTGCCAGTGGATGAGGTTGGGACGTTATTTACAAATAGCCATGTCATACACTGGTTACACTGCTCCATTCTCTGTGTCAACACATAGCAGTAAGGGCTAATGTGCAGCTTTGATGTACAGCTTAGGTGACACGGGATTTGAATTTCAGTGAATGTAAGATTTTGGCTGTCAAGATATTTCTTATTTATTTGAAATACACACTGTATGTGTGCATTAGAGTGCATATAATATGTTTAACTGGGTTGAAATGCTGATGACTTTCAACTGCTTGCTCAAAAGACTTCCACATCATATTTGTGCTAGAAGTTATTTTCAGCCTTTAGTCACTATGCATATGCTTACTTGGAAATAGCAACTACAGATATATGAGTCATACCTCACATCCTCTCCACTAATCTTCACAAATCATCCGTGGTGTCTCTCTGTATGTTGTAAATAAAGGTGCCTTCAAAATGAAGCTTCTCTATAACCTGGCACCAGCTGACAAATATATGCTGTGTGCATCATGCATGTGTAGACTTAATTCCTGTAGCACCGCCTTATTATGACACTTTGCAAAAAAGATGCTTTTGTGCTTTCAATAAAGCACATCTGCAGGGAAATGTGTACAACCTTATTTTATGTCGTGGGTAGAGTTGCTGTTTTAGCAGCTTAGTTTTTCCCATGGTAAGATAATACTAATGCAATTAAACCTAAGTGGAAGTAGACTGCAGCAAGAAAAGGTCAGGTTTTCATTATTAGTAACAACAACCTTGCTTTCTATTAAAACAAGAAGTAAGAGAACTCACCAAGCCACCAAGATAATGATGTGGTCATGTATTTTCAAGAGCCTATTTCAGAGCTGAGGACCAAAGAGTTTTATTAGACTTTACTGGTTTCTTATTAATCCTGCATTCAACATGTGGACTTGTGTCACTAACACTTTAAGATAAGAGTGGAAAACCCAGTATAGAAACCAGAAGCAAAGATAAGTCAGGAAAACAGTAAAAGACAGATTTCTAAAACTGGAGCACAAAGTGTAAAACTAAATCTGTTTTGACAAAGGTTTATATAAATGTACATATTATTATTGTTGTTGTTGTTGTTATTCATACAACAACAATAATAATTAAAGTCCCTAACACCTACTACATTTACTACCTATTGTTTGGTAACATTATTACAACTCCACATGTGGGACAGACAGGCACCTGTCTTTCACCAGGCTAGGACAGAGACAGGATGGGTCAAGGACAACCTCTCCTCCACATCATGCTTCATGCCAGACTAAGCTTATGGATCACCCAAACGTAGCCCTCCTTGCATCTTCTCCAGAGCAATGCCACCACAGTGCCACTGACCTTCCCCTATCGATCCCCCAGTGACGGAGCACAGCTAAGGCCAACTATTGAACCACTTATGATTAATTCACAAATCCTGCCTTGTCCACAAAAAAGGCAAGAGAACAAAGAACCAGCAGTAGGAACTCAAAAAACAGTATAAAAGTATAAAGAGATATTGGATTAAAACAAAACTCAATTTTTAAAGTGAAACTGAACTATAGTGACAGATGTGCTGCTTTGCAAGCTGACCAAGCTACACAACACATCTCAGAGCTCCACCTGTCACAAAAATCATCAGCACAGTCCTAGGGAAGGTGGGGTTCAAAAGGGGGAGTGAGAAAAAAGGAGTGTGTAAAAGTAAAGAGACAGACAGGAAAGCAGACCGAAAGAAAAAAAAGAAGCCACTCTTCCTCTCCTTTCTTCTATTCCTTGGTCCTATTTTAGTCATGAGGATAGACCAGTGAGGGCGAGAGGTTGAAATTGAGCTGTAACTCTATCTGTGTGCTGGAGCGAATCAGAAAGTCTATCTCACCTTTCACCCAGGAATCACAGCTCTCTCTGTGCCCTGTCTGGTCACTATACCAACCACAGCCAGGCATCATGGGATTAATTGGAGCCCAGGGCTCAGCAGCAGCGCGGGCACAGATGGAGATTGAAGGGGAGAAGGACGGACAACAGCCACGGTCAAGTGATGGTGGTCATGCAGATCAAATCGAATTTGAGGCACTGCTTGCATTGCAGAGCTGATATGGTCTTGAGGTAACACTAAACATATCAGAGACCAAGCCACCTCCACAGTAATGCTTGGATTGGATTCCAGGATGAAGTTCACAGCATAGTGCTAGCTTTCTTCTCTGATCCCTGTGTGTGGTATGGGGATTTTACACACACACTGACACACTGATTCGCCTTTATAAACACTACCCGTGCCAGAATGTTGAGTATACAGAACATCAACAGAGGGTATCCTACAGTGTTGTGTGTGGCCTTGGTGTGTGATAAAATGAGAAATGATGTGTACAGCAGATGAGTTAATACAGAGTCATGTTTTCCAAGTTCAGTGGTAAAAAAACTGAATTGTTTAATTTCGAATTTTAAATGCCCTTTTAACATCAGACCAGGGACTACTGCTGATTAATCAGCATTGTCCACACGAAACAAACAACAAAAAGACAATGAAAAGCAATTTGCTTGAAAAACGTGACAATAGTAAAAATCTACACAAAACGCTGAGCAGTGGTGTGCTGTGTGTCAATAAGAATATTAAGTCATTATGATGGTGTTTCTTCTCCGTAACAGCTAAATCAAATATACAATATTACAGCACATGCTGGTTACTCCTGTTTAGTTGGCAATTATTCATGGGAAATAGTTTCAGAAATGCAGCAGATACTCTGCAATCAAGACAGATTAAAGCTGTTCAGCTGGCCAAAAGATCAGATCTGTATTGTATTGGGAACCTTCCAGCTGTGAATGTGCACTACTGTGTGTCAGTGTGGAGCAGAGTCTTGAGCACACCAGCTCAGTGAGTCTACTGTACCCTGTAAAGAAAAACAGATAAAAGAAAAACATGAAGGCTTGCCATGCTTGCTAGCTGACAATTAAGGCAGACCATGCTGTTTCTAGAGCTGCTGTAGATACTCTGCAGACAGTTCATATGGTGACCATTGGCCATAAATAAGTATTCTAAATCGATGTGTTGCAGTAACTATGGCAATGGAAAATGCCATGGGTCATCCATTCAGGCTTAATAGACTGATAATCTTCATTGAACTGCATGACTGTGGTAGATTCACCCAAACACTTCTGACCACAAAGATCAGCAGTTACACCAGCAAGTCAAAAAAAGTTTTTTCTCTCAAAATTCACAGTGTGATACCAGCTACACTCTATTGTAGCTATTTGTCTAAGTGTTATGTTTTGTCCAAGTTCATTTATAACCAAGGCAAACTGAAGTACATGGGAAGACTGACTGAAAGGCAAGATCAGCCTGAGAGGGTGTGGGTAGTATATGATGTTGAGTGTGTTGTATATGATGTTGAGTGTGTTGATGTGAGGGTATTAATCCGTTGGTCCCACAGGCACTGATGTGCTCTCAAACTCTATTTCTCAGGGGACGGTTGTAATGACCCTTGACCTTGACCTCTGGCACATGTCTGGTATCACTCCACTCTGCCTCCGATGAATCAGCTGGGACAAGGACCTCACATATGAAAACACATACTATGTGACTACAGAAAGCAGAGTATAGGTCAACTCTGCTTCTCCTGGTTATACACACCAACACTGATAGACTTTACCCACACAATGAAGATGATAGACTGTGTGTATACAGCAATGTTTATCTAACCTGGTCCAGCAACAGACTCCCACAGCCATCTACTAGCACATGTACTGTACACACACATCTGAATACACTCATAAAGTAGTCAGCAAAGCACACCTCTAATCATAGCCACCTCTGCCTTCTCATTTTCCAAGTTCAGTGGCCCATGGAGCTCCCCCACACTAAATCACATCAGCACTCTCTCCTCCATAAATGATCCAAACACAAATATTCTCTTACCCTTCCTACTTTTATTTCTTAAAAACATACTCCGACACAAAGCGTGTACACACACACACACACACAGAACACACACACACACACGTAAAATATACAGACAGAGACACACTCAAGCGTGGCCCGTATGATAGTAGGCATGGCGTAATAAATCCCACAACAGCTTGGGGTGGACTAAACACAGATGCAATGAGCATCTAGCCATGCCTTCCAGAGACTGAAAAGGTGTAACCTTCCTATTCCGAAACCATAAAATGTTTATCTTCAGTCTGGCACAGAGCATGACTTTTACACACTTCCTGCAGCAGCATTTCCAAACTACGACAGCACACAGGCCTGTCACACTGGCCCAGCTGATTGACTATTTCCCCCACATTTGACACACCAGTGAATCTGCTCATCAGTCACCTCAGCAAGTAGGCAGTGAGAACTAGGGGGAGGGGAAGTCAAGGCAACAGTCATAGTATGGCGAAGGGTTCGTTCTGGATTTATATTGCAGATAGGTTCTGGCAAGGGAAGACACAATCTTGGATGAAATTATCTTTTATTCACTTAACAGTATAAACAACATTATAAGTCATCAGCTAAAATATGACGTAAATTTTATTTAGATCCACTACTGCCGACCTGAGACTGCATCAGATGTGTAAAGAATGTGGAAAAGGTAATCAAGTAAAGAAGGACCACTTTTCATGCTGGAGTCCCCCTGTCCTGCTGTGGAAAATTCTTGAAGGACAATGAGACATGGATCTGGTCAGTGCAGGCATTGTGATGAACCACTTCTGGAAGTAATTGTGTGAATTTACATCATCACTTGACATTTAGCCTCACACTCCACACACTATCAGTGTGTGTTGTCTTGTCTGTGTTGGGTTTTTTGAGAACACCTTTATGCATGAGTGTGTGCACATGGAATTAAAATACCTTTCCTTGACATTTAGCCTTGCTGTCCACATGACGCTCTGCAGGAAGAGGCAACATGAGAATGCAAATCCTGAAGTCTGCACTATATTATTTTTTGTGTTTGTGTCTATCTATGTGTGTCTGTTTTTGTCCAACCATTTCCGAATTGAATACACAGTTACTGAGGTGGGATCCCTGCCACTCAAGTGTTTTGAGAGGGTCAGGAGACCAGGCACCATATAGGAAAGAAAGAGGAGAAGGGAAAAGGCAGGCTGAGGGGAGAAGCAGACAGAAACACAACTAATGAAGGAGTGGAAGGGAGTGGTGAAAGTGTCAAGGCACCTATTTTATTTCTGGGCAGGAGCTAGTAAAGACAAGCTAGTAGCCTTTGCAACTTTAAGATTGCCATTAAACTCTCGCCTTACCCATGTTTATGGTTGGCTTTGTGTGTCAGAGGAGAAGGGGATCGTAAAGCTGGGCTTTGTCTGTCTGCCATCGATTTATTTCCTTCGTTAGGGTGATGACACTGCCTGCTTATGATGTCCTAGCACAGACTGTAATTACAGAGCACTTCTGTCTTTATTGATGTCACTTTGTTAGTTTAATTACGCTATATTGGGTTTTAGAGTCGTGGCAAGAGCAAAGCTGTGATGTAGGGCAAAAATCATCAATGGAACATCCTTTTTTGAAGATGTTGGGGGCAGAGAGTTGGGAGATAATTATTTCATAGACAGACATCTAAAATAGACCCTGTGCATTTCAACATCTACAAAGGCAAAGAGAAGGTAATCTGAAATTTAATGACTATTCCATCTGTGTTATGACTAAAGTCAGAGGGAGGAGGCAGTGAATGTGATGAGGGCCCTAATGGAAATGAAACACCTGGGTTCAACCTTGAGAGTGACTGTTTACGCGCCCAGTCCCCAGGTGCTTGGGTTGACTAAGAGTGGCGCTGTATGAGAGCCTCTGATGTGTGGGTGTGTGTGTGTGTGTGTCTGTATGCGAGTATGAGCGTGCATGTGTGTGTACAGTGTATATATATGATGGGATGGGGCCCAGGGGAAAGCAGTGCCATGTGAAGGTGACCCTTGAGTGGAAGAGGAGGAGGGAGAGGCCACCTGCTTGCTGGCAGTGGCGAAATGAGGGTGACAGCCATCCACCTGTCTGAGAACACTCTCATTCCAGATTCCATCTGCCCACCCCTTTTGGGATATCTCCTCCCCAGGGGACCCTGTGACCCCCGCTGTCGTCCACTTGACCAGGCCTCCTGTCCACCATCCCCAGCCAGCTGAAACTATCACCACTCACCTCTGACCAGAGGCCATTCTGGGGCACTGTAATACAGTACAATACATCGAGGGTTCTGCAGCACACGTTGGCAGTTTTACTCTGTTTCTCCTTTTCTTGTTTTAAGGTAACACAGGGCCCCAGGCTTTTTGTGACTGTGCTGTAAGTCTCCTGGCTTGGCTAAGTCAACAAAGGTAGCCGACAGAGAAAGGCTTTATTTGCTCCTTTTTTCCTCCCTTCTGATCTTCTCTAAACTGAAAACTCATCATGGTGTTCTGTTGCACAGATAATCACCGGCCAACAACAGAACAATTTGGCAACTCAAACAATGCTCATATAGTACACTGTCTATTTGTCACTTCTCTCTTTCTCACTCCCTCCCCCTGTGCATGCAACTGCCTGTGTTTCTTGCCATTGTAGTGTGGAGCACACACAGAATTACATTCTCTTGTCAACCACCCTGTGGATAGATCTCTTTATCTGAGCCTGTCTGTCTGCATGAGCCCAATCCCTATCTCCCATGACTGCAGACCTGTGGCCTTGACCTAGAGCTGTGTTTGCTCTTCCTCCATGGGCTTCAACCACATAACTGAAAACGGCCTGTGTGGAAAAGACCCTCCAGATGCCTGACATGCCTTCTGATCTCCAATATTCCTCCAGGGCTGACAGGCATTCTGTGCTCTACCTTACAAGAGTGGAGAAACAAATGGACACAGAGAATGATTGAGAGGTGGATGGAAAGAGCAAGGAAAGGAAAAAGAGGCTCTAAAAGACAGAGAACATTTCACATGAAAAGAAACATCAGGTCTTGCACTTGCATAAAATGCCCTGCAAGGAAATTACTGACTTGCCAGAAGATAGTGTGTCCACAGTAACACAAATCTAATTTAGGGGAACTTACAAAGCTTTGTAATTAAGGCAAGCTGGGGCTTGGAGTAGCATCTAGGAGCTATATTTCTCTGCTCTCAGTTCTAGCAGAGCTCTCTGCATGTTCTGCATGATTGCCTGTTGATTCGCAGCATATTGGTGTTACCCTGACTGCCTCCCTGGAAAAAGACACAATGATATCTCTACCTATTCATGGCGGACGTCACAAGGAGAAGCTGATTAACTGCTCTGTTGCTCCCGTAGGTGGGTGGGCAGGTGGGTGCGTGTGTGTACGTGTGTGAGGGGGGTTTCTTGCAAAGCTTTTCTCAGTTGTAAAAACTTGAGAAAGACATGAAAGGAGCTCACAAGATACAGCCAAGAAATTAATGTGAGACAGAAAAAAGTGCAGGTTAAAGAACGGCAACACCTTGGAAGAAGGACATCACATAATTGGAAAACAAAAACAAATGAAAAAATAAAATCAGAGTACAAGATGAGGTAAGATGTAACATAATTAGAAGGAATTTTGCAGAAATTAAGTACAAGAAAAGGCTAGGTTTGATAGAATAAATAAAGTTGGGCTTTAAAAGGTGTTTTGGCATGTTTGTGCTGGCAGCTAGGCAAACTGGAAAATGCTGGTAATGAATAAGGTGTTTGAGAGCGTGTACTGTGCAGGAGAAAGCAGAAAAAACAGATCCCACCACCCATTTAAGCTACACTTTGATGACTTAAGAATGAATGCATGCTTTTGAATAGTCTTTGCCATTCAGGCTAATATTACAAGGCCAAATTATTTGCTTTAGACAGGATTGAGTGCTCTGACCAGACTCTAGCTTCATTAGGAAAACTGGAGCAGCAGCGCAGTTGGACTCTGCAACAGATGACAGTATTGTGGAGTTTTTGTTGCAGCTCAATCCATCTATTACCATACATCTGCAGATCTACACTCATGATAAATAAACTACTCATAAATCTTTGCTTATCACAAAAGCTAAACTGTCCCCCACAACAATAGCATTAGTGGGAGCTTTGGCCAAAGGCAAGAGACAGTAATAGATAGTAATAGGGTTTACTACGGGAAGACAGGAGGCACAGACAGGGAAATGCACACTGACAGACTTAGATGTAAAAAAAAACTGTTAGAAGATGGGAGATTGTGTAAATAAAGAGCAGTGGGAGATGAAGAAAAATGGTTGGATGAGAAAAATTGTGTCTGAACAAGAGAAAAGGAAGCTAAGGGGTGGTAAGAGGGTGAAAGAAGGGCAATAACAAGGAGAGGGAAGGTTGGTCTCATTACTATTAGACTTTCTCCCTCCAGGCTCAGGTGACCCCAGCTCTGCAGTGCTCTGCCTTGCACATCACTAATCATTTGGTTTTAATCACCAGGATATTCTTGCCCTTTGCCCCTCCCCCACCTCATCTCCCCTATCTTCATGCCCTACTGTGCACCCTAGCCTTTGCCAAGGTCCAGCTAATTTTATTCTAATTGGCCATAGCTTGGGCTAAAACCGATCTGCCTTTTTGTTCTCATCCATCCATCCATTCTGCCTCTATTCCACTCCCTGTCCTTTCTGTGCTTCCTCTACGTCCCTCACTGTTGCTGCCTTCACAACTTGACGCCTGTGCTTGTTTCTTCATCTCCCCACTGCCTCCTCTCTCTCTGCCTCATCTCTCTTTCAAATCTAATTTTTCTCCATACTCATATGCTGCTGTGGCCACTCCCTCCCTCTGTCTGTCTTTCATGCCGTTCACTGACATCACAGTTCTGCGAGCCTTTTCCAATTTCTGTTCTCCCTCTCCTGTTGACCTCACATTCCAGCAGACGAAACAAATTGCCTTGATGTTGTCTGCCAACAGAAAGCTTTGTCTGACCGCCTCGATCCACACACACTGACATGAAAGAGAAACGTGAAGCTGTTCAATTAGGTAAACCTGATGGCTGAAGTCTGACGAACTCCCTCTTTGTATGTAGGCATGAGAAGACACAAACTGTGCGTCAAGTGACAGTGAGAAAAATTAGAGTGTTGTAGGAAGAACAAAGGATGATAAGATGCCCGCTGGCCAAAAAGCACACAAAATCAGAATGAAACAGACAGTCCAGGGAGTTAGCTGTCTTCCTCTTATGCTTGTGCGAGTGCAGCAGACAGTGTTAAATTACAGACAAGGAAATATTTCTTATGAATCCTATATTTACTTTAGTCCTTAAATTGTCTTAGGGTTGATTTTGGTTTTGATGACTTTGAGCTTCTCACCAAAATAAATAATTTGAAGTCATGTATTCAAATCATTCTTAAGAAAAAGAAGCCTTTTAATTAAATAGCTACACATGAAATATTTTCAGCAGCATCTCACAATCACTGGTCATCGGGGCTAACTCTACCTTCACATGCAAGCACAAAAGGAGAGAGGCAGATGGAAATCCTGCTTAACAATCACACGCTACAAATCCTCTACTTTTCTTTTCTCCTCCAGATCAACAGCTCCAATAAATTTTCATTACACCTGTGTGAAGCGCTTCAAATAGAGCCACAGAAGCAGAAACTAATTACTTTCTAATTTATTGACTAATGGCCACAGCCCTGGGAGACAGCTGCAATTGTTCTAACAGTCCTGCTGCTCCAACTGCACTCAGGTCCACTTTAGATTCATAACCAAAATAATTTATCATTACAAGCATATTAAATTGAACCATATAGACCATAACAGTGGTAATTTATATCATTTTGTTGTTAGGGATGCTTTTCCCTCCCCTGTCTTGAACGCATGCAGTCTTTTCAGTGGGTTTCTCTCAAGCCAGTTGTTATATGTGGCAGGTTCACTTTGTTCTTCAAAGAACTCTTTGTTTTGCATCTCATTCAGTATTTGTTGAAGCTTAAGGTAGAAAGGAGCCGGAAATTACTGTGTTGTTTTTTTGTTTTGTTTTTTTAATTTAGAAAAGCCTGAGCTGCAGTTTATGTGGTACAAATAAACACATAAACATGACAGCCAAATCAGAATACTGTAATTTCTTAAATGTTAAATGTACAGGGAATGATAAAAAAAATCATGAATATAGATTAGGTGCTATGTTCTGACTTGGGGAAAACTTTTAATTTCTATATTAATTTTCAGCAATTGCCTTTATCCCATAATGCATCTCTTTCTTGATGGGAACAGTGCCTTCCAGGATGTCAATGTCCCTATCAGTGAGACACAAATGGTCACCCAGTGGTTTGAACAGCATGATAACAACATTAGCCATGTGTCAAGTCTTTCTTAATCACTACAGAGAATGCCATTTGTGCATTGATGGGATAATCTGAAGCAAAGTATGAGATGGCATTTTCCACTGGCGTCATTAGGATGGAAGGCCCATATGATCAGCAAATTCATTATGTAAGCAGTGATTAGTGTTGACCTTGCCCCCTATGAGGTGAGTGGTCTGAAACAATGCCAATAATGCCATGTCGACAGAGCCGATGTTTCGCTTGCATATAGTATAGAACGGAACAGAATATGTATGGAAATCCTGACAAAAACTGCATCCTTTACAGATATTTCCCTTTGATGTCATTGTTATGAGGTTTACACATAAATGTACCAATAAATCCCCAAAGATAAGTTTGGAATATACTAAAGTTTTATTGTTTTCTTGTACTGGTGTTTCTGTATTCCTGTTCTATGTATTATGCTAAAGAAAAAAAATCCTGAAAGTTTAGGAGTTTAGCCAGATTGCAGCAGAAAGACCATCGGATCTTTGGGAGGAAATCCAGCCTCCCACGAAAACAACAACCAATCCAACTATGTTGATAGTATCAATATTGTATTATGTTGTGTTACTAGAAGCTCTGTTGATGATGGTGCGGCCGTGAGGGAGGGTCTGAACAGTTAACAGCATGTCTCTGTGGGAGGAAACCTCCATTCACACCTCCATGTGCAAGGACATACTCAAATTTCTACTAGTTTTTTTAGAAACCACACACACAACAATGTTGCCCAAAATATAAGATTTCAACTCCGGTTTCCTCCCACAGTCCAAAAACAGTTGGACCAATGTCAGGTTGATTGGTGATTCTAAATTGCCCATAAGAGTGATCATGTGTGTTTGTTTTTCTATATGTGGCCCTGTGATGGACCTGTGACCTGTCCAGGGGTGTACCCCCTGCCTCTCACCCAAAGAGACCTGGGATAGGCTCCAGAAAGTCCCTGTGACCCTAAATAAGTGGGTATAGATAATGGATGGCTGGATGGATGGATATAAAATTCAAATGTTTGCAACCTGTAAAAAACAGTGTAGAACGTACAATGCAGACGATAATTCACATGCACTTGCTTCGGTTTCTTGTGCTCACTCACTGTCTGCCTTTTTTACTGTACAACCTGACAGTTGACTAAAATAAAGGCCTTAACATGGCAAACCCTGGCTGTAGATCATCATTCATAGCTTTTCTAAAAAAATGAATACATATTTGCAGATCACCCAAGCTTAGGTGTCCATAGCAACAATATTATAAATGAGAGTAATAAATGCAAGATCTGAAGTTCGTAGCCAGATCCTTATTCCTGTTTTTATTTAATCATCCAACACGCCCACAAAATGTAGACACACATAAATTGAAAAACACACATGCCACTCTTCACCCTCCCATTCTCTGACTCTCTGTGTCCTACTCTTTAGGCCTTCATGCTTTCACAGGTTGATCAATAGAACGTAGCAGGCCACAAATACAGAGAACAGGGCATGTGTGTGTGTGTGTGTGTGTGTGTGGAGGGAAGGGAGGGGTGTCCCCTGGGAGAGACAATAAGGACATTGAGAATAAAATAGACTCTAGAGACACACAAAGACACACACAAACACATGCACGCAACCCGTCCCATATTCTCTGGCCAAGCAGTGACGTCAGTCTCCTGTTTAAGGCACAGCCCACCTAATGGAGTATAGCCAAGACACGATACACAATTTTGTTTGTGTGTGTGTGTGTGTGTGTGTGTGTGTGTGTAATATAATGTTGGACTCAGAATTTAGCTGCTATAGCAGAGGCAAAGGAAGGACACAACACTATAGCGGAACACACACAAAGTCAAGCATAATAGCCATTAAATCAAAAGCAATCTCTCTGCTCCTGACAATTCATACACAGAGAGCTCTCATGCATGCATGTACCTGTACATACACATACACAAAATTGACAAATACCACTCTTCAGTACGCTGCAGTACTATTAAGTTACTACAAAAGTGTGGAAATAAATTGTGGGAGGAAATGAATGACATTCCAACAGTACATCCTCTCCAAACCTGAACAAAATGTGTCAGCAGTGGGAGTATAAAATCTCTGAATGAGAGTTTTTTGGCATTGGAGATATGGAGAGAAATCAATTTCAGGGCCAAGTATGGTGCCAAGGACATCCAGAAGGGCACAGCTCTGTTGATCTGTTCATATCAATTTGCTCCCTCTTGCAGACGGAGAATGCCACTGTGTTCTGCGCTGCATCTTTAAGGAATATCGCCCTGATAACGGTGCCATAAAACACATAATTTTACAGTCAAACTATCTCTGTCTCAAATGCACTTGGAGCGGAAGCCATTTTCAAGCAACATAAAGTTTAACATGGCGCTACATCTGCCGAGCCGCTAGGTTCCACGCTACATGGGACTGGGCGATTTAATTAGGGGACATGGTATAGTGTTGCATGGCACTGCAGTAAGACCCACCCTCTCAATTCTGACCTGATCACTCCTGAAAATGTGGTTATCTCTGCAAGAGCAGAATGTGCACGGATGTGGTATCTACCATGAAAAGTTTGTAAAAACTTTATCATTAAACACTGGCATAAGTCGCACTGTTATGAACAAAATCCTTGCATGGATACAAGCTATAAAGATGAGCAGCTGGTTGGTATCAGCCTTTCAATGTCTTATTTCTACATGGTGCAAAATATTACAATTTATATCATTTTTACCCTCTATGGTTATGTGACAATGTTAAACATCATGAATATTTTAGATGTGGATATACTCATTGCCCATAACGATGCTGTTATTATAACAGAATATTGCTGCTGGATGCAAAATATATTAATATTGAGGTACTTGTGACCATCCAACTGTCTTGTCACGACATTTCATCCATCTTAAACACACATTTTCTACATGAATACATATTGAAAATAAACCCATTCAAAGGCTGGAGCAATTTTATAGAAATGCATAGAAAACAGCTTGAAAATAAAGCAGAGATTTAGATGAACTGCTTTGATAATCATTAGTCGACTGAAAAGTGACTTTCCCCCAGTCGATATAACTTTCTGAACAATAATGTCTCCCTTGAAAAGTCATAAAGAATAATTTCTTTTAAAGTTTCCCCTGATTTCTAATGGAGTCTCCCTCCACTGAGCATTTCAACCACCTGAGTGGGAAGCCACCAGATCACTAATGCACCCTAATTCAGACCATATAGATTATAGATTGTCAAGGGCAAAATTTTGATTTTTGCCTTGACCACCTGAGAGCAGCTCCCAGTATAAACTGAGTGGATCAATGGTGATGGAGAGCTGAGAATTGTGAGGGACTTTACTACTTACTGTTGTGAATTACCATGCACAACTGAAATCACTGTGCTCTGTAGACCCTTACTAAGAGCCAAACAATCTATACACAACCTAAAACAAAAACACATCAGGCATTTGGAATAATGAAATATCCGTAAATAACCGTAAATGCATTTGAAAACAATATCCATAGGGTCACTTGTCAAAAAGTGAGAACTTTGATATATCCTCAAATGCCTTTCTTTGGAGGCTCCACAGATGAGTGCAGGTCACGACATAAGTTTCTTAATGGCAATCCAAATAAAGGGGTGGCATGTTGGGTTCAGGGGGAGAGAGGATCGGCCAGATGGAGGCACAAAGGCAAAGGTTCAATTAAAATGTTGAGGGAATCAATTTGTTTGCCTTAATTACTTTGTTAATTTGCTAAAGCATTTACTTCAAAAAATCCTGTGTCATGTTTTCTGCTGTGATAATGGAGCTACAGAGAGAGAGGAGTGGCTTGTTGGGCTGAGT
This sequence comes from Mastacembelus armatus, assembly GCF_900324485.2. Classification (NCBI taxonomy): domain Eukaryota; kingdom Metazoa; phylum Chordata; class Actinopteri; order Synbranchiformes; family Mastacembelidae; genus Mastacembelus; species Mastacembelus armatus. Next base: position 7,395,773 of record NC_046639.1, on the reverse strand, counting down.
GCCTTTTAAATGGCTCACCCTCTGCTACTGAATACAACACTCAGTATGTCTGCTCGCCCGTCCCTGTGTCTCTTTTGCGAGGTGTGTTGGTAATGAGGCCCTCCTGTAGTGTTGCACTCCACTCCTGTGTTGGTACAGTAAAGCGCACCCCCGCTATGTCCTGACATTCTGACAGATAGGAGCCGCAGAAAGCATATGGCCAATGCGCCAATGCCTCAGACGCCCTCCAAACTGTCATAGGGCTCAGGCATAATAAGCGGTAGAGAGATCAGCCCGTTTTACTTAGGAGACATTAGTCATCACATTTTTCCTTATCTGCCACAGATCAGCTACAAAAAAGAAAAGAAACCCTTTTACTTTAGAGTCAAGAGGTCCCATGAATGTGTGACTTTACAGAAGAAATCCATGTAGTTCAGCGTGGCAGAGCCAGACAGGCACTCTTAGAGAGAGCATACTTCGGATGGCTGCCAGAAATTGCAGATACATCGAACAATTAAAATTTGCTATCTGTGTTTTATGGCTAGGCTGCATTTCACATGTGTCACAACATGGAGTCAAGAGGCAGACAGTCAGGGCAGAAACACAGAGGGATGTCACTGACTAAGGCAGGAATGAGTGATGGTGTGTCGGGCCAGGAAATAGCCGCTCTCCCTGTCAACTGTCAATGCTGTTAGTGTCCAGAAGCTGAAGTCCACAGCAACAAGACGTGATTTTAGATAAGGCTCCCATCCAGACCATGCCTTTGACATGGCCTCCCTCCGGCCTACACTCCCTATGCCAGTCTCCTTCCCTCCCCCTGTCTGGGCCTAACAGTCTAGACACCTCCCAGCACGCGAGCCCTCACCCCAGCTAACCCGTGCTCAACTATTCTGCTTTCTCTCCACTCAAAACTGCGTCACAACACTGGCTGGAGGGCTGTGAAGTGCTACTGTAAAGGACAGAACAATGCCAGGCAGTTCATTCTCTCGTATTCAAGTCATCCACTTAGAAAATGTTGCTCAGCAGTGCATTTCAATGTTCCTGCAAGAGCAATTGAAATTATTACCATCCAACACTTAGCTAAAACTTATCAGTCAGTCTCAAGGGTTGACTGTAAGTGTGAACAGCTGTAATGAGACAGCCAGCACCAATCATTCTTTATGTAAACACACCATTGAAATACAAAAAAAATAACAACACAAAGTAGTTATTTTGTTTAATTTGCCTCTTTGCATACAGACTGATCTGCTGGTGGCAGTAAACCCACCTAAGTCTCCATCTATTGTTGCCTGGGCTGTCTGTTATGTGAGAGAATCCACATTGCGAAAGTCTATGTTTCCAGAAACACTTCAATCAGCAGGTGGAGTGTGAACACTGATACTAGACCTAATGCAAAGCCCTTAAACCCTGACCTGCTGCAGTAAGTGGCAGGGGTTGCAATGCATCAACGTCACTTCCCCGTGCACAAAGATAGAGCCTCATACCCATAACTGATCTCTATTAAATTACCTGGATTAAATCAGAGATCCTTAATTAGGCCCCAATAAAAGTGTCATGTGGCTTTTGAAACCTCTGAGCATGCGGTGATTGGATAAAAATGTGAAAACATACTAAATGAAATTGGTTTACTGCTGAGAGTGCGCCCCATGATTCTTGAGCGAAGCAGCAAAGCAGGGGGAAATAAAGTGAGAAGAAATAAGGGAGCGTGAGAGAGAAAGAGGAGAGTCACACAGATGCAGAGAAAGAGCAAGGGGAGTCTCAGGGAAAGTCACACCTCTTTGCCTCAGAAAAGCTCTTAAATTCCATGTGTGAGCTAAGGGAGAGAGCTCTAAAGAGTTAGGCTAAGATGCCATGATACAGAATTTGACTGTTGCAGAGCAGTGAGCTAATATAGTCTGCCACAAGCCACACTTAGGAGTGCTACGGGCATGACGCAAGGCTCCTGTATATAGGCCAGTACTTGCATGCATATATATGTACATACAGAACACACACCTTTACATACACACTTACCAACACATTTGGGACTGGTTTCCTTTATAAAAATTGGAGCGTGATGCCTCCCTGCTCCTCTGGAACCCTTGCATCTACTAGTGTCAGGACCGCCAAAAGCTTTTAAGTGCTTTAAACTCATAATAACCCTAATGCTTAGTCTCCCCCGTGAGCTCCGTGTTTGTCAGTAAGAAAATGAAATGCACTTGAAATAGATGCAAAGATGGGGGGATGTTCAGACATTTTGGGAGTTGCTGGGGATTTGGCGTCAGTAAAGGCATTAAGAAGGGAACAGAGAGTAAACAGACTCCCAGGATGTGTTACTCGGTGAGAGGGAAAGTTGGAGCGCGGCAATGCATAAAACTGGGAACACACACACAGGAGCACACACTGGGCTCCTTATTTTGCCCTCTTCTGTTGCATATTAGCTTGTTATGTTGTTTGTGATGTTTCCATTTTTGAGAACATAGGCACTGAAAAAAAAAAAAAACCCGTAGATCCACTGTCACAATGCACTGCAAGAAATAGTAAGCACACAAACAAAAAACAGCCCCCAACCACCTTCCCACTCGCCACTAATCCTCTCATGCCCTAATTGTGGGTGCAGTCACCCCAGATTTGTCTTCTTCATGGAGGGAGAGAGAGAAAGAGTGCAAAGGCTCTGGCTGAGAACAGACCACCCCGTGTTCCCCTCAAAATTATTCTATCTGCCAGAAGTCACCAGAACGGTAGGTGGTACTCTCTCTCCATTATATTTCACTTTTATCTCACTTCTCCTTTGCCTCTCCATCTTTCTGTCATTTATAACTATTATCCTTTCTCTCCCTTTTTTTCTACTGTAAACTGCCTAAGATGATTATGGATTGGGATGGTGCTGGATGGGGAAGGCAATTCTCTGTCTTTGTTTACTTAAAATAGGTTTAATTTACTATTATCCAACAGAGTTGAGAACCTCTATGAGCTTCGTAATATGGGTTGGGGTACAAAAAAAAAAAAAGTCAGTTAGCACCCGGGTTTGATATGGTGGTCCCCACTGAAAGTAGGCAGGTGGCTGTTGGTACCTATTGGCAGGAGATTCCCCTTGGTGTTTGGAGCTTGTTGGTTGCATTGTGCCAGGTCTGCATATCAGCAGGATATGCAAGAAATCAAACCCACTCACCAAGGACACATTAAAACAGGCTATTAAACTCTTTTAATCACAGAGGGCATCAGTCAACTCAGCAGACTCCCACGTCACAGGCCTTAGAAGAAGATGCTAGAAAGGAGCCAGCAATTGGTGGCTGGCTGTGTTTTGTCTGAACAGTGTTGCTACTGTTGGGAAGGCTGCACTGGAGCAGAGCCATGCCAACCTTTAGAGCAGCCCTCTATTTTCCTGTCTGGTCCCCCCCCCACACCCTTACCCCCTCTCTCTCTCTCTCTGTCTCTTTGTGTCTATATGTCTGTCTCATACTCTCTCTTCACGCACAAAACCAAGGCACTCACTAGGTGCTGGTGCTGCACATTTTGATGCTTGGCTGTCACTGTATCATTGTCTGGTGACATAAAGCGCAGTAAAGCACTGAGCAGTGATGAAGTGGAGAGGTTTTAAACCTGCGCTCACTGGCACATTTCTTGCCTTTCAACCAATGTCATTTGGAGAGTGTCATCATCCCAGTGTGAAAGTAGCCACCCCCCACCTAAAACACTGAGGAGAGAAGGAAAGAGAGATTCATCCTTGGAAGTACTTGCTACATTATTCTGCTGGAGGCTTGATTAGACAGAGGGGGTAATTTACGAGCCACTTCATTGCCAATTCAACGGGCACATCACCTGTAAATAATTGAAACCCTTCATGTCCATTTTGACATAATCATATCGCTATCATGTTAATGTATCCAGCAATGCTTTCCTTTGGGTGAGGAGCAGGACCACTTTCAATCTTGGCTGACCTGTCTCCATAACTCTCCTGAGTACCACCCTCTAGCAAACAGAAAAAAAAAAGAATAAAAGTGAAGGACTGCACTGAGAAATGCTGAAAAATTGAAAATACAGTAAACAAATACAAAACCTTACAGCAAAGCAGAGGTTGGTGCAGGTGGAGGGCACACATTTCACACTGGCTTCTTAATTATCTTAGCTTGTGAAGTGGATGAGAACGATTCATCATCTTATTTATTTATCTCTTGGAGTTCTATCACTATAGCAGTGATAAAAACATAAATAGTCAAGATTTTGCTTGTAGTAGCTATTTCTACTATATGGGTTGAGAAAAAGAGGAATCAAATCCTTTCTTTAATTGTGGGGAACTGTGCCATTGTGGGAACTGTCTGTCTCAAACGCATTTCATTTATAGCAATGAAAAAAACTTGATGGGGAGTTGAGCTATTTTTTTTTTACTTAATTTTAAAAAAGTTATGAATATTAATTATCCAATATGAAATGGTTCTCACCTTTCCTTCTGCACACTCATCTCAAATGGGCACGACAAAAAAGATGTGAATAATTTATCAATTGACTTATATTTGAATTCACTGATGTAAAATTAATACATAGCTATCCTCCACATTTCACCCACCCCATCGTCTCCCATCTTTAATGAAGCAGTTAAAGTAGTAAGAATCTTGTCTGGGGTGAGGTACTGACTGACAAAGTGGGCAGGGCCATGGAAGATTGGTGTATCCAGCTAATACAAATCCTCATTAATGAAGATATTGCGTCAGAATCAACAGGCTAACTATCTTCCGCACTAAGATGGGTAAGAAATACTATTAAGTGTTTCATGCAGAGAGAGCTGCTGTTCCTCAGGGAGCAGCTTTTTGTGTTCCTTGGCAGCAAAAACAAATAAAATAGGCACAAATGATGTAAAGGGAGGGGTTGGAAACAAACTCCACCAGATGGGGAAGGAGTAAAGATCAAGTAAATAAGGGTGGGAGTGGGGAATGGGGGATATTACCTGAATGCTTTCCGTATTGTTGTATGATGTGTAAAGTGGGCCTGTTCTTTCTTGATTGCTTAATGTTGATGAGGTACAAAGAGGTCAGCCTTGCCATTTGCTGCTTTTACTCACTGAATGATGCTACGTGGCAACTCATCATCCACTGTACTTCCTGTACTCTGAGGCTCAGCTGGGGCAAAGAAATGGGACAGAATGTGTGCCAGTGTGTGTATGTGTATGTGTATGTCCATGTCGTGCCTGTTCTTTGCTGGTGATTCACCCAGCTCTCTGGCAGGCATCCAAAACCTATTTTCTCCTTCTTTTTACATAACTGTAAACAGTATCACTGGATAGCCGAGTGTCATGTGTCCTCTCTTTTTCTCGTCTTCCTTTCCCCATCCTCCACCTTCCTGTATGTGTGGGAGCTTTTAAGCCCTGTTTTTGTTCCCTGGTGCTACTGTAGCACCCATGGGATATTGATGTGACCAGTCAGGAACAGACGTTCTCGGACCACACCCAAAACAGAGAGTGACAGACCACACTCCAAGGCAAGGTGCGTGGGACGACAGGCTGTTTCAACCAAAATGCTCCCTAGAGATTTCTAAAAGCGCAGGATCCGGGATCCGCTACACCATATGCCTAAAGGACAGTATCCAACTGGGCACCAGGGCATAAGACCCATAGTCACATTCATCACCATATTCACCAACATACGGCCACGCAGCACCAACAGAGCAGAGTGAAGAGGTAGAAGAGGAAGGTACAAGAGTAGGTGGAGTACAGGGGGAGGAGAGTTTGAGAAAAAAAAAAATCCAGGAGGTGAAGGGAGAGGAGCAGTAGAGAGCTTGTGTGGAGGGATGGTGTTGAGGAATGAGGCAGTCTGTGTATTAAAAGTGTCGAGGTGTGTAGGAGCGATGTGTAGGCAGGGTTTAGTGTCTGGACTGCTCAGTGACTCAGGTGTGAATAATACGTCACATCTACCTTGTGTGTGTATATGTGTGTGTGTGCCAGGGAGAGAGAGTGAGAGAGCATTAGGTCAGTGTAGGGCTGGTTGTCTCTGTGTCTAGGTGGTTGAGGGTGTGCTCTACTGTGTCTATAGCCCGCTCCATGACAGCTAGCCTGCACGCTGCTCACCGGTGCAGAAGTGCTAATTGAATTAAGTCTTTATTATGAGGCTGCAGAGGCAGCACTTCTCCCCATCCCAGCCCGCTTGGCTGACACTTTCTCCTTGAACACCTGCTTGACATCAACTTCCTCCTCTATTTATTTATCCCCTCTCTCCTGTGGCCAGCCACTGGCTGCACTCCTTATTCCCCTCCACCTCCTCCTCCATGCTGGCATACCAAGAGTAACTAGGCCTGCTTGTTTTTCATTCTGTTTCATCTATCTGCACTGCACAATACTCCTCAGATAGGATAACCTTAGCATCAAAGAATAAAGCATTTTTAAAAAGGTACACAGGCACTCAGGTAAAACATGCCCTACACTTCAATGTCTATTACCACCCAAAAAGGGACACATAATAAAAAGGATTAATTCTGAGAACTGATCCTGCCCTTCCTGGCCTTCAGCAGCAGTTCTGGTGAGTGTAGTGGGAATAAAGGCGATAAAGCTAGATGATGTTCTATGTTCTATTGAATAGTCTCCGGTGGGCAAGCTGGCCAGGGTAATATACAGCAGCTGGGATGAGAACTAACATATATCTAGTCCCCTGTCTATTTCCACTAGCCTCAGGCTCAGGCTGCTTCCCTGGGCTCAGCTTGGGCATTACTTTAGAGGACAGACAAACAAGAGACACTATTAAGTTGGCTAGGAGTCTGAGGCCCAGGCATTTGGCCCAGCACTAGCTGTAATCTATTGACCGTTTGCATTCTCCCTCCCATGCCCCAAAACCACAGGACTTTTCTCTATCTGTCAGTTAAATCCATTGCTCACCTCCCTCCATCTCTATCTGCTGTTTACCCACTCTATTTTTCTCTTTTTTCTCTCCCTCACCCTATGTCAGCTCAATCCCCCTCTATTCCATCTTTTGCCTGCTCTTTCGTCTGTTTGCGTAAATCCTATCCCCCCCTTGCTTGTTCTCCTCCTCACCCCATCCATCACTATTCCTACCATCTCCATCTCGTCTGTTCGCTTTTCTTATCGACATGTTTCCATTTTCTAAACTGCTCTCTCTCCATCATATTCACTCTTCCTTCAATGGCCATTTTTCATTTTCTCTCTTTCATTCACTCTTACATCATGCTCTCTGGGTTCACCTCAGTCCTGTCCTCTCTGTTTTCCCTGGTAGGCTTTATTTCACCCAGCCTGCAAAGCCCCAGGTGGGCATAGCTGTCCTTGTCAGGTCTGGTGACCAGGTGGAAGCACCATGGGACAGTGTCCTCCAGGGCACAACAGAGTGGGGCAGCCATGGAAGTGTCACTATGCAACAAACTAAACTTTTCCTCATGATGAGTTGGAATAAAAACAAGAGAAAAAGGACAGAGGAAAGAAATGAAGGACCTCACACTGGTTCACACTAAACAGTCCCTTCATATTTACTTAACATGTGGATTTTTTCATAAACATGACTTGATTTGGTGCTATATGTCTTCCTGTCTTTTTCTCAAAGTGATCTTATCTAATACCTCTGAATCTTTTATGTGTTTGTTTCTGTATGTACCCCTCTATATTTGTGCCTTTCCCATTCTCTTTCCCCTGCTGCTCCTGTCCTTTTCCACTCTCCTCTGAAACTCTGCCAGCCAAGAGTGCCACAAAGCATTAGTACCAAACACTATCAGACGCCCTTCTCAGGCACAGCCTACACATCAGTCCCCACCCAGCTTACAAACACACACACAGAAAGCCCAGCACTTGCTCACAGTATATGCCAGACTAGGTGACAGAAACAGAGTTTACACATAAGCCTACTGAGGTCTTATTCACAGTGGCAGACTCACCCAGATACTACCTCTGTTATAAAAAACACACACACACACACAGTTTACACAGACACTCTATTTTTAATTCAAAACACATTTGCACAGTTTCACTGGTGATTATGCACACACATACCATCTCAGTGCATTCATAAATGTCTGCATAGGTTCAACCACAATACTGTTTTCAAATACGTTGTCACGCTCTCAAGCTCGCAGACATACTGCTTGCATACACAAGAGAACATTTATGTATGTATCCACATATGTAAACACAATCTCCTCTATCTATTTCCTTCTCATTCACACATATTTAAATACACTCACACAAATCAGCATACATTCACAGGCTACATACACAATAGCAAACACCATACACAATAGCAAACAAACAGTCATTAGTAGATTTCAGGCTGCCTCTCAGTTCTGCTCTACTCTGTTGTTGGTGTGCCAGTGCCTCTGGGGTGGCGCCGCTGCTGTAGGTTTTAATAAAAGCATTGTCTTTGGAAGCTGTCTAAAGGGAGTCTGTTTCATTTTGGTGTGCTGCTGCTGCTGCTGTGGATGTGGATGTGGATGTGGGAGGAGAGAGGGCTATTGCGCTGGGACATGGGGGCGGCTAGGTTCAGTGTCACTGCAAGGCCCTCCAAGGAGTGGTGCTTATTGTTTGATAGTTTCAATATACAGTGTGTTTTTGTGTTCTGTGGTCATGTAAGCACATGTGTAAATCTGTGTGTTCTAAACTTGTGTACGAGTAAAGCAAATGGCTGACGCAGCCTACCATTTTTTTTTTCCCCCCAACCATAAGAAGTCTACTCCATGTTTGTATTTTGTGCAAGACAAGCGGTTACACAAATAAACACATACATGCAGAGCAATCTGGATGACAGGCATAGAAGCACTTCTCTGTTGTGTTTTGAGATGGATTGCTGTTAAGCAGTACTATAAAATAAACAGTGGAGAAAAGAAACACTAATGTTCAACTGTTCCACTCGTGAAACCATGTGCCATCTAGGGGATGCTCAGGATAACGAGCTATCTTTATACGACACACAGGTGTCCATTAGCTCTTTGGGCTGACCAATCTGTGACACCCTCTAGTCAATAGTTTCTCCATCTGTCAGCATACAAACACCTCTGAAAGAACCCCTCAAGGAGGCATCTGTGTCATTTATGATGGACAATGAATGCCTGCTCTCAACAGGAGCACAATGTAACACCCATGATGAGGTTAAATCAAATGTTATTGTCTAGATTTGGAACCACATTGTTCCTGTGCTTTCCTTCTGTTTTCACTCTCCTCCCACAGGCACCTTCAGATCCCATCAGCTGAAGCAACATGGACACATCTTTAAAAGGCGAAAGGAAAGAGTGACTACGGCTATCTGGAAGAATGCAAGAGAGCAAAATCCTAATTGTCCCTTTAAGTGCGCTCCCTCCTGTGGAGTGAAGGTGTGGGGGTAACGGCCATCCTAAATCACAGCCTGGCTGTGGCCTTCATTAAAGCCATAATGCCAGGCTCTCCCTTTAATGGAAATAGAATCCAGCGAGGCTGTGGGTGTAAATTAAAGTGTAAGGCCCGAGTAGGAAAAGATTTCCCCAGCTCTGACAGGTGCGGCCTGAATTAGCTGTAGCACTGTTCAAGCAGTCAGTGGGAGAACACTGGTATTGATTTTAAGCACTGTTGCACTTCCTATCTGAAAGGGAATGTGTATTACTAGAGCTAGGCACATCAATCACTCAGCATTCCACCACTCTCCCCTGGCACGCTTCAGATTTTGAAATAAACAGAAACAGACCTGAACAAAAGACAACACTGACTACACTGATACTGTAAAGGCTGTGCATGAGTATTAGTCTAGCAAGATACATCAGGGCATGCACATAATTGATTCACTTCATCCCATCTTCCTTGTGTTGACAGGATGCCATCTCTATTCAGAACATGTCCTGCACGGCGTGTCACCTTGGTCAAACAGCTGGCGTCAGCTTCTTGAGCTCTGGCTGCGGCCCACTCCCATGTTTACGACCTGCATGTGTCAGAGTTGTTACATGCATGCGGTGCAGCCATGCAGCGCTGTGGCTCTCAGTGTATGACTTCTCTGCTGCTTATCTCTGCCTCCAATCATGCCCCTGTGACCCTGTCAACCCGTGCTGGCAGGGGGAGAATTAGCCTACTTAGCCTATTCCCCACAGGGGTCAACCCACACACAGACATGCAGACAGCACACTTGCAATCAGATGTTCACACACCCACCTGTACCCAAAGATATGTGATGACAAATGATAAGCCAGCAGTTAGCCACAGGTGTCCCAAGTTTGACCTTTCACTCGTGACCTTGAGCAGAAAGCTTTTCATACAATCAATCAGCTCCCATCAATCACACATATTTGCTGCACCCTTTCACTCCCCCAACCTTTCATGGCCCCAACATTCATCACTACACTCTACCCTTTCACTGACATCTGGGAAAACACAAACACTTGTCTCCCTGCTTCTCTTGCTCAGAAACACACACATGCAGTAAACGCACACTTCTTGTCCTGAAATAACAGCTTCTTCAAAACATGGAACATGTTGTTGTGTTGGCAGGGGATCTGTAGGTGTTCACTAGGGGCTGCTCCCTAGTGACATATTTACTGAGATATGAGAACCTTCACTGGGACATGACACCGGGTTGGAATTTCTGAGCACACCGGCAGCTGAAACCACTGCATAACAGACATGCATTGGTGACAGACTGTGGCCATGAGCATCCTGAGGACCATTTGGCTAGAAAGTTACTGGATCAAAAGTCTCTCACATCTCACACAAGTGTCATTTTTAGGCTGTCTTGTGCTAGAGGATACCAGCATTCTGACATTTGTAATGCTCTAGTACCCTTCACAGCCTCTTTTTATTATTTTAACCCTTTCGTATTTGTTCCTTAATGTTATACTACAGCACACAATAACACTTGTATGTTCTGGAGAGAGTAATAAAGGTAACTTCAATACCAGCTATGCCAGGCATATGCTATGATTTAAATATGCCTGAAATTGTTTTCAGTAGTGGCTTGGAGTGGAGAGCACATTCTTGATAAAAAAAACAGGTGAGCTTAGTGCTCTTTTGGCCCATGCTCCATAATCACACCAGAGAACATATTCTAATTGGCAGTGTCTTTATGCAGAACTATTATCAATGTCCCTCGGAGGCAGTGGAAAAGAGGAGAGAAGGAGAGAGGGAAGTGAGGAATAGACTATGTCAGTGAGCCCTGGGCCCATTTACGCACGGATGAGGACTGCTATTAATGCCAGCATAGCAAGTCCAGCTCGCAGAAAAAGAGAAAGAAAGGTTGAACATATTGAGCTGATTCCAAATGCATGAACATGTGAACTTTAGTCAAGAAGCTGCAGTATGGACAGGTTACATTTGCTATAGCAGACAAAAGGCTGTGTGGGCTGAGTGTGCAACAATAAACTCCAGATAGTCGAGCAGAGGCCAAAGGTGTCAGTCATGCAGCTGTCAAGTTCAGAGAAATTAACCAAAGATACTCAAACACACACCTGCCCATTACAGCCAAATGCAGAGGAATGCAATTATAAGGCCATGTGCATTATTGATTATTATCCTAGATATAGTGGATAATATGATTACATGACTGCCAGTGGTGCAACAAAACACATTTGTTCGCTGACATTACAATTAATGGTTTAAAGTTTGCTGAAAAGCCAAGGAGAATGTGTTCTTCATTTGCAAATTGGTCCAATATGCATTTGCATACATTAACAAAATAAATTAACTGCAGTGCTGGCACCCCTATTCTATTCCATTTCAAATGTCACAGTAGCTCTTGGCATTTTGTTTCATGTGGGTGTAACATCTGACCCAGACAAACACCCCCACCTCCAACAATGTTATTAGCAGAGTGGTTAATGTTCAGACAGATAGGAACACATTAACATGCCATTCAAAGCAGATGCTGCACCAGTGCATGTTATGTTAATTGACTTGCTAAAAGGCAATTATTAGTCAATATTAATATTCTCTCGTTTATCTGCAAATGCAAAAATTTTCTGAAAAGCCAAGAGTAGCCTATAATATTAAATATCTTACACTGAACATGAAGGGGGTTGCAGGATGGGAATAAGGGAAATGGTGTTAAAGAAAAAAAAAAATGTCAGAGTGAAAAAGGAAATGTTGGCTCTCTGAATGTAGTACTTTTAGGGCTATGAATCTTAAGTCATGTTTTAAAAGAGGGCAGTGTAATTGTCTTACCTTGTTTTAGGGGATGTCGTTAGCCATTCTTCATGCTTTTCAAATGTTATCAAGTAAGCTGCGATCTCCTGTGAAAAAGAGAAGCGAGGAGAGAGGAAGGGAGTGAGGCTTAGATATGTCATCTTTAATCACTGTTCTCTTGTGTTTGTAATACATCGGTGAGACTGCTTCATTGATATTCAGACATGCTATCCAGCAGCACAAACACAGGAAAGACGGAAACAGGGGCAGTGCCGGGGAGCTCAGACAGGTAAATGGAGACTGGTAAAAGTAAAGTGAAAGACAGGAGCAGAATGGAGCTGAGGTCAGATCATCTTCTGAGACCATCTTTGTTACGAAAGCTTTGATCAAGTTCTCCTCTGAGGACATCAAGGTGCTCTCAGAGAGATTGACGTCTCTGTGTTTCAGAGTGAGCAGCTTTTAACATTTTTGGTCCGATCCTCCCCCAAATCCCTTTGATCTGCCCTTGACACTCCTCTATGGATCAATCCCCTCTTTAACTTTGAATAATAACTACACGCCAGTCTCACAATATTGACATGCATGTACACTGCTACTTGAGAAAAAAGCTGGAGATCTTTTTGAGTCAGTTGTGTACAAAGAGATGCTATAGACCCTGAAGTATATATATAAAAAAGTCCAAACTGCCACTGGCATAAATAAGACACACTTCAAACACTTTCATGTTTCCCATGCCCTGCCTACTGCATCAGTCTGAGTGTAAGGGGGAACACGCTAGACCATACCCAGCCATTTTCTCACCAAACTAATGGGCAGAAATAAAAGCACTTTGGATGCTGGTGGACAACCTAATGATTACCAGCGACAGCCAGCAATTCACTCTTCAGCAAGAACATTTGTCAGCTTCACAGACTGTTAGAGAGAGCTAGAAACAAGGACAGACCTGCTGCCATCTCCCACAAAAAATATTGTCTATTCAGTTTCTAAGGATGTGCATCACGTCTCATCCTGGAGTGTCAAGAAACCTTTAAGTGTGAATATGTTGTTCAAATATTGTCTTGTTTAGTCGGTGAGGCTCAGGTTTGGGGAAGAAAGTCTCCTCCGGGGCTTGGTGTGGTTACTACACCCGTCCACATGGGGCCTCCAGAAAACATCAGCTTTCTCTACAGCCCATATTAGAAAAATGTGAGATGAATGTGACCGCACAGAGAGTTAAAAAACTGAACCAGATGTTTTTTTTATTCCTCCTTTTCCTTTCTCTCTCTCTAAAGTATGCACCACTGCAAGAAGCCTCCCAAGGCTGTGTTACAAGTGACCTGGCACAGGCACAGCACACTGGTGATAGCCCATAGGGATGCTGCAGGGCGATGCGGTGTGAGGGGTTCCCAGGGCTGGCAGGGGTCCCACCAGAGAGGGGGTGGTAGCATGACTGGCACTCTTGCCTCCAGCTGCAGGCTGGGAGATAATGCTGCGTTGATTAACTTCCTGTTCTCCTGCCATAACGACCGGAGGCAGCGAAGCCATGACAAGATGGAGTCTTGAATTTAGAAAAAGTTAGCAAGGGGATGAGGCTGTCAAGAGGAGCTCAGGGCTGCTTGTCTCCTTTATAACCTCAGCTCATCCACAGGAAAAAAAATAATAAAACAATAAAGCAACAAAAAGTACAACAGTAGCCACAGTCCACAACCCTTTGGTGGAATGAGCAAGAAAACTTGTTCTCTAACTGAAAACATATGGAGGGAGTCTAATGTTAGCTGTTTCAACAACAATTACAGTGTTCACAGGTAAGAAAAATCAATGCTTTACCACTAGGCTGAAAATAAAGTTCATTTTCTGCAAAGGTTTGTAAGTAAATGAACTTGGCAGTGATTATATTAATCTCTGCTGTCCTGTGTTCATTTTGGGAGGAATAGATGGAAGCAGGAAGCTCCTTCACTGACCTCTGCGTTTGTTAGCGTGCAACCCCTTCCATCACTCTTGTCTTTAAATCCAGCTCCAGCTACAGTGTCAGAGAATGAAATAGGACGCTGCATGGGCTCGTATTAAAAAAAAAGAAAAAAAGAAAAACAGAAGTGAGCCTCTACCTCTGGCTCATTGTGCACCCCTCCCTCTCTGAACAGATGCCAGGGATTATTCCAACCCCCCGACCAACCATAAAGGTGCAATAATCTTATGGTGAGGAAACAAACAAAAACAGACGTGCAGCCATTAAACAGCTGCAAAGAGACAAAGTTTGCATGGGCGGCATAATGAGAGGCTAGCGTGCGTTCAGGTTGAGCAAACACGCTTGCGGGTTAGTGCAGGACGGGTGGAGAGGGGAAGCGGACAAGTGGTGTGCTAAACATTGATGGTGCATCAAAATCAAACCAGCAGCTGTCAATGGGCTATGGACTCTATCTGCTGACCTCACTGCCTCTGGCCAACTCTCCATCACTGGGGAAATATTCAGAGGAGGCTCTTTGTGCACACAGCTCCTGCCTGACTCTCCCTCCTAGGTTAGAACTCTGCTGGTTCAAAGCTGTTTGTACTTTCTTTCTTTATGTCTCGTCCTCCCCACTGACATGATCCTTTCTGGGGTTTTGTCTGCAGGTGTTGCTGAGCTATACTGTAACAGTAAGGGCTGTGTTCTGCACAGGCAAACTCCCCCTTTAAGCCTGATCTACATAAATAACAATTAGTGCAAGCTTGCAGTGAACCAGAGAGTGACTGAGCAATACCTCCTCTAATTGACACAGTGGTTGCAGTAAAGCGGGCCTTTCATTTTCCAAGGGAAAGAACAACCCGGAGCTGTTTGTTGTAACCCAGCCATCTCATTTGTTTCTTTTGTCTCTGTAAGAGCTGCGACACATTGTCAGCGGAGGGGGCCGCCCCAGAACACGATGGAGCAGTCTAGCAGTTTCAGGGTTGATGGAGATGGAGAGCAGAGAGTGTTTGTGTGTGTGTTTCTGTCTACCATGTTACAATCAGAGGACCTGATTACTGGTTACCTGTCTGGGCCTGGCACGTTATTAACATGCTGCTCAGGAGGTGTCACTCCCATACTCATCAATGCTTCTTCGCTCTAGTTTTTCCTTCTTATAGCCTCCACACACCTTCTTCTGTCTGACTCCCGTTCATTCTCATTTTTTTTTTTCCTTTCCCATAACTGCTGAGGTGAAAAGGAAAGCCACCATAAGAAAATTTTCATTTTGAGATGACTGGCTTTTACTGTCTCGCCTTTCAAATGATATTTTCACTCTGGAGGTACAACATTTCCTCCAGAGAGAATCAGCTTTTGAAATGTCTACCTATTTGAAATTGGAGATGACACTAACATATTCATCCCATTTCACATTTGCACCAAGGAAGGGGGAAGTGGGAGGAGGAGCAGGAAGCTCTCACGAAAAAAAAAAAAGTATTTGACCCATTCCATATTTTAATTGTCTAAAAGTTAGTAATTAGAGTTCTTAGGATTAACTGTTGTCAGTATTTGTCAGGTGGATTTCATTAGACCCTCACTATTTCTTATTGCACAGAAGTCAGTCAAACATGTCAGGAGTGTTTGATTGAGATATTCCATGGTAGATTCACCGTCACCGGTTGACCTGAGACTAGACTGTTGTGCTCTTCGCTTTGCTTCTCTCTCTCAACTTTGATTTATTGGAGAAAAGAGAGGTATTGAGAAGACCAATGCACGAGCATTTCGATGACAGATCTGATGACTTGAAACAACTGTCGCTGCTCCATTAGAAGGAGAGATAGGAGTCTTTTGGCCTTATCTCAAGACGCATCAGACACCTGTCTCTAAACACTATCCATAATGTCTCCTTCTGCATTCACAGAGCATTGGAGCTGACAGAAAATGAGAGGCGGGGATGATAGGAGCCTGAGAGGACAAAACAGTGAAGCACATTCTTTTCTGCGCCACCCCTACATAAAAATACTAAAAGTTACATCATTGTCTGAGAATTTAATTTAGGTTTTAAAACCCACAATTTACTAGACACATTATGTAAAAACATGGACTAATGTCTCATTCTTGAGAATTGTGAGTTCAGCCATCACCCAAAAAAAGGATTCAACAATTACAGCATATGTTTGTCCATTACAGTATTATTCCAATTGTACTGGTGCTTTAGTGACACTAATGAAAAGGCACTTAATGAATAGCTGTATTAGAAAAACTAACTTTAGTAACAGTATTGATTGCAGTAAAAGCTTGAGCTAATGAAATGAATATGAGGGAGCAGGAAGATGTGAACGAATAGAAGGAACAAAGTCTGGTTAGAGAGTAGAGCACAGCGCCTCCAGCCTGCCTTGTGGTGAGGTCTTGGGAACACACCCTCAAAGCTTTGACCTTGCCCTGCACTTGAAAGCAGGAAGTGGATGAGAGGGGGCCAAAGGGGGGATACAGTGAAAGGAGTCCTCTCTGATGACCTGGGTTTTACTGTGGAGTGCCAGGTCATCTGATATTTCCTCCAGGGCAGCCCAAGAAACCAACCTGCCCAAGGCCAGGCACAAATGGACTGGTGGGGGTTTGGAGGGTGGAGGGGTTTGCCTAAGCTCCAGGCTATCACAAGATTACACTAGAAAAAATTCAAATGCAATTAGACACAGCAGAGATAGAGACAGGGATGGAGAAGGTGGGCGAGAGAGTTACACAGGAGGGAGAGGATAATCAAAAAGAAGAGAGGAGGAACAAAGTTTAAAGTTTTTTTTCCCCATGACAATGATAAATGCATTTAAAACGGAAGAAGCGTGAAGGTATGGTGATTAAAAAAGTGTGCTCTGGTTCGATTCTGCAAGCAAAAGTGCCTTCGCTGAATCATTTTGGGTTTTTTGTTTGTACTTCATGAATTCTTAATGCACTAGCCATAATGTATCACGCACTGTATCTATGTAATCTCATATGGCCATATTACTCTTTTAAACTGGGGAAAGTAGCGAGGTGGAGTGAATCTATTTTAGCAAGCTGTAACCTCCAGCTAGCCTTTAAAATTGTTTGAGCACAGCTCATAATAGGATGCAGTGGATCTGCTATCAAGAGGACACACAAAAAGACAATAAATGAGAGGGGTGAGACAGAAACAGAGACATACAGTAGGAGGAGAGTTGTGAAAGTGAAAGTAAGCAAGAATAGACTGTGGAGCTGTTGACAGCTGCACTTGGCATCTGCTGAAGAGGAGTGAGGCTGTTCTACGAGTCCCAGTACGGGGTTAAAAAGATGCCCTCTCGAGCATACTGCTCATTAGGACCTGCATGGAGCCTCTCAGGGATGTCCATGCTGAAAATGAGGAGCAGAAACCAAACTGTGTCCACTCTTTTGCTCCATTGTCAAGTAACAACAAAACTCTTCTACTCTAACTTACCTACAACCACAAAGCACCCTGTGTTTTGGCAACTGATCATTCATTTAAAGAAAGATAGGGAAAAAAGTGCATCATCATGGTTGAACTAAAGTCTAGGAGAGAATGGTGAAAATGCATGTTGCCACACCCAGTAGAGTTACTCAGCACCTTCAGCAAAAAGGCCTCATCGTATGTTTAAAACACACCCCAGGCAATTTTGTTCCCTGTGTGCCCCTTCAGCTCCTGTGGTCCAGCTCTCTCCCGCCATACAAGAGGTGGAAAGAGGGAGACGAGCCGTCCACTGGCCTACATTATACATAGTTCTGGGATCAATTTGGCATTGATCCTGTATAGCTTAGATGTTTTCCAGTAGTTGGTCAATGCCTCTCTTCACATTTCTGCTTGGCATGCTGGTCATAAGACTGTTCTGAAAAAGGAGGCATTCTCTTGGGGAGCCTCCTCTCACTTCTCATAGCTGCACACCTCCCTACTCCCACAGTCAATGTTACTCATAGCAGCTGCTCCGCCAGCACTCTGCTTTCTCTTTACTATATCACTCCTACATGTATATGTTGGCAGAGGAGAGGTCTGTCTCTAGGGAGGTGAAACTTTTACAGTGGGAAGTACACACTACTTCATTACCCTAACTTATTACTAATTTATTACTGTAAAAACATGAAAATTATCAGTGTGCATACAACAAAGATCCTGTGGAAAGTGATAGTTACACACACACACACACACACACACACACACACACACACACACACACACACACACAGACACAGACCCATGCACTTCTATATAGGGTTGACAAATCAAAGGAAAAACCATAAAAGTGAGAAATGAGAAACAAATGCTGGGCAGAGAAGGTCTATGAATGGTCTGATGAGGGTAAAAAATGTCTGAATCATATGCTGTAGCCTTCACAGTCCCCAGATCTCTACCTAGCTGAACACTTACAAGAAATTTTTCATAGCGGTTTTCAACGAAATAAGTGAAACACAAAATACCGTGTTTCATCCTGCTAGCAGAGATACCTAGACTTACAGGGGCTATGCCAAAGCTCGTGAAGCTTTTCTGGTGGCATGTGTTGGCTCAGCATCGGGCCAACACACTTCCTCTTGGCTTTTTATTTGATTTATCACATATCTCTCTGTCTTGAAGACAGAGAAATGGCAGCAAGCTTGTCAAGTAGGTCTACAGTGCTAGAGAGGTTTGTCAGCTTTAAGGAACAGTTTCATATGAAAATAATTAAAAACAATTTCATTTGGGACCATATACATAAGTTCTAATTAGATGAAGACTGCATCTTTACCGCAGATAAAAAGTAATTTCTAATTAGGATTATCTACTATTTATTAATAATCCTGTACTGTAAGTGACTTAACCACTAGTTAAAGGTGAAGTTACACTGTGTTGAAGGATAGTGGTTGAGTTTCACAAGAGACTGTGAACTATTATTTTTAACATGCAATGTACTTTCATAAGACATTTTTTCATAAAATAAATATTTGTCATGTGCTCTGCAATGGACTGGTAACCTGTCAAGGATGTACCCCTGCCTTTCACCCAAAGAGAGCTGGGATAGGCTCCAACAGATCCCTGTGACCCTAAATAATAATAAGCAGGTATAGATAATGAATGAATGAATGTAATGTAATTATTGTAATAACCAACAGATATTAGAATCTCTCTTTCCTGCCTGGCATTGACACCCAATGCTCTGCTACTGTATTTTTCTTTAGTGTAGATATGATTCTCCTATCTTAAGCCAAATATGGGTATCTAAAAACTGTGTAGAAATTCTCTACTGAGGGCGTTGAATACGCTGCGTCCCTCCCCACACCGACTGCCTCAAAACAAGAAGCTGGAGCCATATGCCGACAGCAAAACAAGACCAACAAAAAGAGAGAGAGACCAGGACCAAGAAGGAGTTGGCATGAGGTGGGATTCTTTTGGCTTTAGTGCCACGGCTGCTGTCTTGGATGTTCACTGAGAGGATATAATTATTTGGCCTTGAAGCACTACAATGGTCAGTCACAACCTCTCACACTGCAACAACGATGGAGGCGCATGCACTTGTGAAGGCGTTTGTGTGAACACACCTGTACGTGCATGTCCTGTGTTAGGGACACTGAATGAGAACTGCACATAATAGTGACTGAGATGAAATACATCCATCTTTGTCAGCTG
The DNA here is from genome assembly GCF_900324485.2 of Mastacembelus armatus. Classification (NCBI taxonomy): domain Eukaryota; kingdom Metazoa; phylum Chordata; class Actinopteri; order Synbranchiformes; family Mastacembelidae; genus Mastacembelus; species Mastacembelus armatus. The sequence continues at coordinate 7,376,231 of NC_046639.1, read as the reverse complement.
TAATTAGGCAGCATTGTGACCCTGTGGTTGTTGCTATGGATGTGTGTGAGCCTGGTAATGTAAAGCCCATATGGGACCTCCTACCACTGTACCCTTGAGAGATATGTCTTGTGTAATGACTCTATTACACCTCTCTATTCTTCTAGCTCTCCCTCATTCCTTGCCCTGCATTCCTCCAGGCTCCAACTTTTGGCAAATCTTTAAGATGTAGGAGGTTTGCAGAAATATGGATCACAACATTAGTAAACAAACAAAAATGTGCATATTTGTGTACATGCATGCATTGTGGTGCGCACTTCCCGCCGTGCCCCATGCCCCATGGCTGTCTGACCTCTGGCGTCTGCACTGCACGTCCTTTTCATCATCTATGCAGCAGGATGTCTGTGCCCCCCTGCTGACAGCCCAACCAAGGAGAACGGAGAGTGGTGGAGCCTCCATGATCCTGACCTTGCCTCAGCCTCACTGCAGAGACTCCGGGCTGTTACCCCACTCTTCTGCTAAACTTTTCTCCCCCTCAAACCTAACTCCTGTCCACCAAAACGGTAAAAAAAAAAACAAAACACAGGAACAGTCAAACTTGCTAGAGGAGGTGATACTCTGTCTCCTCTCTCTCTAATTCTCTACTGTATGTCATCTATTTGACAGATGCTCTTGTTTTGGTAGACAGCAGATATTGAAAGTGCCATGTCAGATTGTAGCCAACAGCTGCTAGGTCTGTTTTACTCTTAATGTAATTTTACAATTTGATATAGAGTGCAGACATAAATGTTACATTTGTTGCTTTGCTTTATGCTTTGTGTGAGAAATATATTGTAGTGAAAATCCACTGAGAGGGCATTAAATGTCATCTAACTATAATTGAGGTGTGATTTCTCTCTGTGGAGGCATTGTAAAAATCTAAGCACTATATCCTCAAATATCACCAAAAAATTCTCCAGAAAATCAAGGCGTGTCGGAATCACGCATAAATGAATTGACAGTGGAATCCAGAAGGTCACCATTCACTTCATATCAATCAAATGATGTCACTTTTTATTTTAGGACTCCTACAGGACCTATCCAAAAAAAAGGAGGAGAGGCTCCCCCTGTCTTCCTTGAAAGGCATAAATGAGCAGAGTTCTGTCTCATGTGAGCCTGAAAGCCTATTTATTTCAGGCTCCAGAATCAATTAATGCCTGCATTATCCTCTGAATTCCACTATTTGGTGCAGCCAAATTACTGGGGCACCCTTGCATGAAACCAATTTCTAACTTTGAATTTATGACACACCCCAGAACCACCTACAGGTCTACCTTCAAAATTTCAGCTATATTTGAACATGGAGCTATGCACGTGTGCCTAGGAGCATGTGGTGCACATATGCGTATGTGCCTTTGCATAAGTAGCATGCTGTGTTGAGAATATGTGGGGTTATATAAAGTTTATAGTGTTTGGTTCAGCCTGTTCCCAATCTGCAACTACAGTGGAAGAGCTCCTAAATACAAAATAGACTGTTCTGACAGTGTAACATGCTGTGACTAAAGACAGCTCACCACGTTATAGGCAGAAAGAGAAGTGGCAAAGGAGAGGAAGGAGAAGGAGAGAAAGAAAGAAACAAAAAGCGGCAGACTGTGTGCTAAAGGGCAAAGTATCTTTAATCGACCACAGTGTATATTGTGAAGAGAAGCAGGATTAAATATTGAACCCACACTCCTGTCTATCTACAGAGGGACATGCTCCGTTCAAGAGACAGAGAAAAAAAAAAACATGAAGACAAGTCTGAAATTTAACCAAAGGGATGGCCAGATCTCCAGCTCAGGCCAATTAACCGGCAGCAACTCTTTTTTTTCCCCATCTACTCGTCAGCATGAAAGCAGCACCCTTTGTCTGTCAGCACACATGCCTTTATCCTCTATTGGTTCTTCCTGTACACAGTCTGTATGGCACAAAAAAGCACACCCTTTTAATTTTTACATGAACAAGTCGGGCAACTATCTTTTCTGTTCCTGTCATCTCGCATACGCCTGTCAGCACACACATGTCCAGCCAGAGCACCCACACACACAAATAACAACAGCACATGCAGGCACACATACAGTATCAGTCAAATCCTCTCATGAACCGCTCTCAATTTATCTCTTCTCAGCTCCTGCCATCTCGCTGACTGATGTGATTGTTAGTTCTGGAGGAGGGCTCTCTTTAATTGAAGTGGATGGCACAAAGACATGCACACACGAGTGCATGTGTGTGAATGTGTGTCTGTATGTGTGTATCTATCAGTCCAGTGCATCACATGGCCATGGCTAGTATTGTTTGGCCTATCAGACAAGCTGTCAAATATTTTCTCTCTCGCTCTTTTTTTTCTCTCTCCTGACTCCTTGCCACTTTGTGTTCATATTACATTAATGGGAATATGCAACCGTGAAGGTCACAGGCGCCTGAAGTCAAACCAGTGTGCCGACATGCATGTTTTGTCTCCCAGTGGCAGACCCTAGCACTAAACATCGGCGTACCACTAACCATATATGTAAGCTATAGTCAACGACCACTCAACACCAGTAATCATCACATTCAAGGGCATTTATCAAACTGAAACTACCAAATACTGCATCTGTGCAGCTGGATAGGTTTCACTCGTACTTTTTTCACTGAGCTAACTTTTCCCCAACTTTTTTGCCTCTATATGCATAGTCCCATCTGCCTTGTGTGCATTATCAGCCTCAGATTTCTCCCCTCTAAAAGTTTGGCCCATGAGAGGGAGGTGCAGTCTGCTCTTTGTGAATGCTGCACTCTGCAGACGGTAGGGAATCGATCAGCCAGACGCTCCAATGGCCTGCTCCTTTGTGAGCCCAGTCTGGCACTGTGCAAGCTCTCCTCTGTTTATCTCCCTCACGTCATTCGCTGGCTACATGCTCTTAATTAAACATGCCGCATGGCTATTAATTGTCAACCAGATTCAATTTGTTCCCCGGGCACGCTGTGAATGAGCCTCTCCTCCCAGAACAAAGGTGTCCGAACAACCATGTCAGAGTTGAACAAAAGGCCCAAGGCATCACTTCTATCTCCAACAGCCTCAGCAGCTACGGCTCGCAGGCAGCCATTGAATGAGGTGTTATCCCGGCAGGTTTCCAGGCAGGTGTTCAAGAGAATTTCAGAGAAAATCGTCTTGTACATTGCCACATTTTTTTTCACCCAATGACATTTGGGCAGAAACAAAGCACTCCATCAGAATTTAGCCGCTACACCTTTGCAAGTTGTCATAATGCTTTTACCTGCACAAATACCCATTCGGTAAAATACTCTAAATCGACCTCATTTTTAAATCTTGTTAGGTTGTTTTTTTCTTTTACATGGGAACTCTTTTGACAAATTGTGGAAACAAACAAATAAATAACCCAATGACTGCTGAGATGAATCTGGGAGTAAGCAGCTGCCAAGGCATAATATAATTCATGGCCATGCATCAGTGTTACTGGAGACTGCTCCAGCACCCAGCCAGAACCCACAGAGCCAGGTGCCAACACATCCATCCCCTTGCAATTCCCTCATCCATCCCAACTCCAGCCATCACAAAAATCAATGCTGCCTTCCCAAAAACCTAAAGCCCTGGGCCCCAGCTGGTGCCAAGAATCCCTGGGTGATTCTATTGTGTCATTGCCTAAACCCCCTCTACAATACAACGATAAACCCGGCCCCTCTGCGCCTCCTAAGTCACAAGCAGCACAGATGCCAAACCAAGAGCAGCCCACATACACTCACATAGAGACCTCTCAACCACAAGGCCTCCAAGAGAACTGGCTCAGTGAATGTGAATCCAGGTCAAAAGCCATACTAACAGAGGCACAAAAGAAACTAAATTCCCAAAAATATATGATTGTCATTTCTACAAACAAAAGCAGTATTGTATTGTGGAGTATACAGTACTATGTATCAAGAGCCTTGTTCAAACACTATGCTGTGGAATTTTTAATGAGAGTGAGGCGAAGGTGCTGTAGCATATAGAGAGAGGAGATCTTTTCCCCAGTGTGCTTCTGTGCCTGCCTTTTCAGCAATCCCAATATTTTGCTGCTGGTGAACTCACTGAGCAGTTGAGGAATTACTTATTTAAAAGATAAGGTTTCCTCTGTTGTCAGCAAAAACCGCTTCTTGTCTATAACGGGAGAAAACCAATGCAGTGTGAAATCAAAGGTCACCCGGAGACAAATAGCACTAACAGGCGAGAGCAAGGGTGACAAACGCTCCTTCTCTGTGCTCACCAAATTAATTAAGAGTGGAGATTCAACATGGCATCTCCAACACAAAAAGAGAGCCTTGTTGTTTCACCAAGACTTTTAAGAGAACAAACACAATTCTTTTTTTCACTGTTGTAATCAAAGCTTGTCTGCCCGTGTCTCTCCAATGACTCTTTCATTGAATGTTTCATATGGCAGCTTTGACAAATCAGTGAACTCAATCTAGGCCCTGAGATGCCTCTGTTGAACTTGCTTCCACCTCAAAACTCTGCCCGCCTTCATCCCAAAATCCTTAGGGCACTGCATTAAACACCTTACCCCAGGCAGCCTGCTAATCCACAGCATTCTCAGGTGTCTCTGTATGGCCATGTTCACAAGATAAAGCCAAGCCTTGAGGAGACAGCATCGAGCAACAGACACAAAGTGCACATTTACGTGTGTCTTTGTATCCAGTCCACAGTCAGTTGAGGAAACAGGCTGAAAGCAGCAGGTCTGAGACCAAGCCTGGATAATGACACCTCATCTGGGAACAGCCAGCTAGAAACATCTGCATCCCCTTATCTCTGTCGAAACGACGTGCTGATCATTTACTGGATTACCCTACAGTAAGCTGCTGCCTAATGTTCTTCCACAGATCAGTGTGGTGGAAATGTTTACATAGAGCTGAATTGGGACGAAAAGGCTTGTCTCAATGTCTTAGATAAGCATGAGAAGCCAGCATGCTGGCCTCAGGCATGGATTGCAGTGCACTCACCGAGCATTGATCCCACAAAATCACAATGCTCAGTCAACCAACTGCAGAACAGAAATTTAAATAAGCTGGAGCTCAATTAGTATGAAAACGTATTCATGGAAAGTTTTAATGTTGAATGGGATCATTGTGCTCAATCTATTCAACCAGTGTTCAAGTAGTAGTACAACACTCTGAATACAGTCAAGGGCTTGTGCTGGGAGTATGCATTTAATTCCCTGAAATGCTGAATGCCCTTATTTTAGAGGTATACATTTAATGAGGAAATATTTCCAAACAGAAGACATAACTGTTAATTAGATTTACTACATTACATACTACATAATAAACTGCTGAGAAAAGTTAAGAGAACACTTCATCATCATTGTATAACACCAACTCTCCAACTTCAGGATATCAATCTGTCGATTTAAGAAGTGATTGTAAATCAGTTTCATCTGCTTTTGCTACTGGTAGCATGATGCAGTACGTGCAGCCCAATCAGGTAGTCCAATTACTTCAAGATGGCATATCCATACATGCAGTGACAAGGTTTGATGTGTCTCCCAGGATTGTCTCAAGAGCATGGAGGAGATAACTGCAGACTGGCCATGAGAGCTGGACAGGGCTGTAGAAGGGCAACAACAACACAGCAGCAGGACCAGTATCTGCTCCTTAGTGCACGGAGGAACAGGACGAGGACTGTGAGAGGCCTACAAAATGACCTCCAGCTACTGGTGTGTATGATTCTGTCAGAAACGGACTCCATCAGGGTCGCACGAGGGCCTGATGTCTTTTTGCATCATCTGTGCTCTCAGCCCAGCATTATGTAGTTTAACTGGCATTTACCAGAGAAGACCGGAATTGGTAGGTCCGCCACTGGTGCCCTATTCTCTTCACAGATGAGAGCTGGTTCACACTGAGCACATGTGACAGGTGTGAAAGAGTGAAGATGCTGTGATGAACACTTTACTGCCTGTGACATCATCCAGTTTGACCAGTTTGGTGGTGGGTCAGTGATGGTGTCGGGAGGCACAGACCTCCATGTCACAGCCAACAGTACTCAGACTGCTGTGAGGTACCAGGATGAAATCCTCAGAGTGACTGTCAGACCAGTGGGCCATGGGGTCCTCCTGGTGAAGGACAATGGGCCTCATGTGCCCAGAGTGTGTAGGCAATTCCTGGATGATGAAGGCATTGATGGAGCTCATGTTCCCCTGACCTAAATCCAGTTGAGCACCACAATTATACAACATACATTAGTACACAATTTTCAACCTGAATAATTTGTTCAAGATCCGATGTTAAGTGTTCCATTCATTTTTTGAGCAGTATACATAAAATGTTTAACTTGCACTAACGAGGGGTGTAAATGAAATACTGGATGGGGAGGTCATAGCACAAAGTCAAAATGTACCAATCACATGTAAGGTCATGTTCAGCTGTAGCTTTTGGCCTTTTATTGGTCAATTATTGTTCATAAAGTGTGTGCATGTGTGTCTGTGTGCATAGATGTGTGTTTTATGTGTTCCCTCTCCCCAGCGGGGGGCAGCACCGCCCTGGCCTCACTGCCTCCACCCACTCATCCATCCCACATCTTGTCTAATTAAACATCGTTAACATTCATCCCAAGGTCTTATGCAGATGAGCACAGAAGGGAATGTGGTGCACTGCGCATTAAGAAAACAACTTGAGGGGTGGCAGAGAGGTGAGCACAGGGATGAGACGAGGTTGTATCCAAATTGAGATGTGCCTGCATATCTCCGAATTGACCTCATTCATCAATTAATTGCCACCATTAGCAGGAGGTGATGTGGAACCAAAGCTGAAATCACTGCACTGTGGCGTCTCCACCACTAGTTTGTTGACTGTGTGCGTGCAGGCACATGGGTAAGACAGGCATTAAGCACTGAGCCAGGTACATTTCAGTGGGTGTGTGTATATATAAACGCACCTACACTATGACCAGAAAGGCAGGCAGATAGACAAACTGACAGGTATCCAGCCAAGAAATGCCAGCGGTGTCTCTTCAACAGAGCTGTGATCACAATTCAGGCCTGTCATGTGGCTGTCACTCTATCACTCAGTCACAAACACACCACACCATCACACCAAACCATGCTGCCGTTGTGCTAACGCCTGACACTGTATGGTCCCAGCTTGAAAGACATTTTTTCCCTTTGTTGCATGTAAGGCACTCGAGGTGTAATATGAAAGCTGGGCTGTTACAAATACCCAATCCTCCTAATTATCACGAGGAACAATATCAGTCAAGTAACTTGATGTGCATGGAAAACAAGAAAACAAATAGCATCTATGTGAGGTATCATCAGAAAACCTTGACACAATAGAGGTTATCAATGTGTCAACAAGGACCTCATGTCAGTTTATTTTTTGCGACAGCTATTTTTTTTTTTTACAAATTTTGAATGTACCAGAGCTATTCAAATGCAAAAAAAATCATAAAGCTGCCATTTGCTCTGTGTACTGCACAAAGATCCCAACAGGGCTATACTATGTGTGAGCAGGTGCATTTGTCAGAGACAGATACAGCGTTTGTGCACTAGCCTGTGCATGAATGGCACTTTACAGTATTTAATCCAGGAGACTAAAGTGGGTTTAAGAGGCTGTGGTAGCTGTTATGGTCTGAGGGAGTGCCTGTCAAGGCAGCGGGGCAGGTGTCGCAGCAAAGCTGAGTTATGCGTGTTGCACATGGACTCATATTTTTGAGGCCAAGCTGACGGTTGGCCATGCACGGCAGCACAGCACAGCACTTCCTAAGATCCTGTTTGTAACTGTCTGTGGAACAAGAGCCTGAGGGAGGAGCCTGTTTAAACTCACTCACCTTCACCACCGGCCTCAGATCCATCTCTGTGTACGGCATGCAGCCCACATTCACTTATGCACACATACACAAAAAGACTATACACAAAATAATATGCTAGCACACACACCTCACACAGGCTGTGTGCAAACATAGCACAGGGTCAGCACACTACATGTGGGCCTTTGCAAAAATAAACAGCCATACTCGAAGGACCCGTGTCAAATAGGCATGCATAAAAAAACACAAAAAGCACTTGACCCTACATACAAGATGCAAGACATCCAAGGTTAGTCCAAATCCTCTCTACTGGTGGCCACTTGAATAATTTTCATAAGGTGCTTTGCATGTCTTTTCCATAAACATGCTATCCTACTAAAGTTCCAGTTATTCTGAGTGATAAGCTCATTGTCTTTAACAGTGCCATAGTAAAAACTAAAAGCAGGGGGCGCTGTGTAGACAGTCAGGTACTGGCAGTGAGTGTGAGCAGGCGCGCTCAGAAAACGATGATGAAGTGCAGCATTAGTGTGGTGATTAACTCCTTCTCCCGCTCTTCCTCCTCTCGTTCAGTCCCATTTCCTCCCAGTGCGGGACGAAAGGGGAGCCTCTGATCAGTTTGTGTGAGATTCCCTTGAAACACCGTCCATCTGTGTGTGTGAGTGTTAGCTGGCATAAAAACAAGCCTTTTTCACCAACTTGCTGTCAAGATCCCTCTTCAGTGTCTCTGCATTACAAACCTTTCCTCTCAGGCACTTCAAACAGTATTAAAACTTTGATGAGATATCCCATTTGCTATGACATGATGCTAACATGCTATGGAATCTAAACAACAACCTGAATCTACTGTATATGCCTTACAAATGCGATGAAATAAATTTTACATGGGACTGCGACCTATCTTACCATCTCTGAATCCAATCTGACACACCACCTTTTCCCTCTGCGGTAAACCTGCGAAATGTATAGTGTAGTTACACATTAACTGTACAGGCTGTTGTGTGCTTTAAAAAACACCACGTAGATCCTCCCTGAAGAAAAGTCATGATTCTTCACAGCACCGTGTCAGCAAGCTGAACTGAAAAGCAATTAGGCAGCTGATTAACTCACCTGCATCTGTGATTTCTGCATTGTTAGATTTCTCACTGGTTTGAAAAAACAAAAAAACAAAAAAAAATAATCTAATATGAAACCGAGTTACTTGTTGAAATAGACTTCTGCAGAAAATACACAGGATAACAGAGAGACAGAGATCAGTCCAGCTACTAAAGTCTTTTCCAAGCAGCGATCAGAGGGCCAGGTGGCTGTGGCAAATGACCTGCACTCAATGGTGCAGTAATAGTTTCACCTCTTCACCAGAGAGGCTCTTCTGTGATCACACAGCCCCCACTCATATCAGATTGCATCACCAGCCACCAAGCAGGGAAGTCCTTTTTTTCTCACCGGTGCACAGAAATAAATAAATAAATAAATAAAAAGAAAAAGCCCAGTGGAAACCCATGGAGATAAAAGCACAGAATGAGTCAGACTCATGTTATTAGTAAGCCTGCAGACGCTGACTCCTCCAGATGACAATAACTGCGGCTTATAATATTCTGCTGTATGAACCAATTTCACCTTCATTACCCATAACATTATAGTTCATTGTTAGTAAACTAGTTAGTCCTTTATGCAGACCCAGATGCATCAATTTATGTATTCAATAGACAACAGTGTTGGCATTACTTACAGTTAATATATTTTTTGGCAATGAGCCCTCTTGCCTACCTCAAACAATCTTATAACTTTCAGTCTCCTCCACGGGAAACAAAAGTATCTTTAAACACATGACAGAGGTCGCAGCTTCACTCAGGCATTGTCTTCTGGGATACGAGTGGTGGTACTGAACACATCTCACAGACAGACTCCTCACACATGCCTTTCATATGCATTCTGACAATAAAACCCCACTAGATGTGCACCTCTTGTTACTTGATAACATTCTGATGCAATTCACTGACAAAATAAATTCCCTTTCTGTCATCCCAACAGATTCAAAACTTCTTATCATTGAAAGACTGCTGCTGCTGTTTTCTGCAAAGAGGTTACAACCCATGGAAGAGAGGCATTCTTTCACACAGACTGGCAGTCAACCTTAATAACAACAGCATTTACAATGTTTTGAGGATTTTGTAGACTTTCACCTGTTATCACCATCAGTATTAAGTGTCTTTCAGTAAAGGTGATTCTCACAGTGGGATACGTATCGCCCCTCTTCTCCTTTTCTCTGCTGTGCCCTTATAAATTCTCACCAATTACATGCCAAGGCTTCTTTTTTTCCAAGAGTAGAAATTACAGCTGTCTCCTCTCCTCTCTCTCATCCTGGCATCGCTCATCTATTATTCAGTTTTTAATTTGGCTATTTGAGGTTTGTTCCCTCGTTTGGCGACAAGTAAGCCTCTTCTAAACAGGCACCTTATCCATTACACTAAGTCTAGCACAGCAGACAGCATTCTGGAATTGACCATTAGAGAGGTTATTGATATAACCACCATTCCCTCTCATCATTATCCCTCTAATTTATCCGTAATTGTATAGCAGTTTTTGAAGTTATTCTCACCTTGGATGCAAAGAGAAAGCATCTTCACTTTTTGAAACATGTCCATGTTTGGGTAGTTTACACAAAAACCGATCCATTAAATTATGAAAGGCCAGTATTCTGTCCAGGCAAAGCCAAGTTTTCATTGTAGCCATTCTGATCAAGAGCTTTTGTGTTTATAACAAAAGTTTCCAAATTGCAGTCGGCTTTTACCTATGGTACTATCACACTTCTGGTCATCGTTACAGAGATATGCCTCTGTGACTGATCTTCAGACTCCTATAATCATATGCAATTGTGGTAAAGTGAAAAGAAAGAACATGGCTCTTTACTGGGATCTATGGCTCATTGTAGCTTATGTGTCACACGAGCCAAGGATCAATAGCACTCAATAGTCTATTAATAGGCAAGTCTTGGCTCTGTTCAGACTCTAGCATCAGCTTGTCCACTAGCCCAAGCCATGAAAAGAAGAGAGTGCAATAGAAACCAAGCCTAGCTTTTCTGTTAACAGTGAAAGCCTCTTAATCATCTCAGTTTCCCATTGACTTACCCCTCTGCGCTTCTCTCCCTCTCACCAAAGGCCCATTTTAGAGGACGATAGTTAACCGACCCCCAGATCGCCTCCTTGTCACAGATAAGATGACTATGTCTATTGAGGAGTTTGGCAGTGAGGTCAAGGAGGCTTCTTTCAGTTGCAGTGCAACCTAATTCCAGTGTGCACTGACATGTTTCAGTAATAGTGCAGTTGTAAGTGTACAATGTACAGAATCTCAATAATGAAAATAAATTGTAGTGCTTTTTCATACCAAAAAGCCATTTCCACATTCTATTCTGATGATAATAAGCTGCCCTGTAATGGGAGTGATTACTGATAGGCACTTGGACAAGCACAAGAGCATCTTCATCTTAAGTGTAAGTGATCCACCTAATAGACCGTAGTATGTAGTTATCTGATAGAGACAGTCACCAAATTCAGACTCCAGTGGCTCATTCATGCAGACAATCAAAGGACACCTGAGTAATATAAAACAAATATTGCTATTGATTTGCAGTCTTTAATTTCCTCCCACCTCTAATAATGTTGAAAACCAAATAGAGCTTCAGGCCTTACACTATTTACCATCTTGCACAGATTACTGCATCAATTCTGGTCGAAGACGATCTATTGATAAATTCCTTTGTGTTTATTTAAGCCTGTTATTTTGTCAAGAGCCTTTATTAAATACTGCACTCAGTTTAAAAAACCATTTGTATAGCTTGGCCCTCCCTTCTGTTGATTTCATGCCTGTTGTATTGCTGTATGTGCTGTTTGATTGAATGGATGAAGGGAGAAAAAAGAAGGCAGTCACTCAACAGGATGATCTGATATTCTTCTTTTTCCCTCTGGTTCTTCCACCACCTTGGGCTAACCCAGGAGGGGTGTAACTACGAAGGGGAGGTGGTCAGTGTCACATGATCTCCCCTTGGTAGTTGAGCACCGCCCCCCATTCGCGGGATGGGGGATGTCACATTCGTCTTTGTCATGGTGCAGTGTGCCACCCATTCATCAGGCCTGCCAGCAATGGCATCCCTTTCCTCTGTGAGCTCGGAGACTGGGCACGTCCGGGCCTGACTGCATTCCAGATACACACCGAGAGCAACACACAGACACTCTGATGGATTCATTTATTAGGCCTTTCATTACCCAGGGGGCCAATGGTGAATCGCAATGCACTGAATGCCACAGCAATGCACAGCTATGCTGCTGCCCTCTAGGCCTACTGATATCATGGACAAGCTTTCAGAGGACAGTATACTCTTCTAGGCAATGTCTCATTAGAGACATTTGGATTACCAATTTAGCATCAAATGAGTTATTCAATGTGCAAAATATATAATCATAAGATAATTTGTTCATGTTGCAGCAGAACTTAAATAGTATGACCCTACCTGTTCTACTGGCCTCACAAAAATCATGATTTCTACCAGGCAGCTGAACACTCTTTTGTTTCACTATGTGGCCCACTCCACACAATTCCCATGGCTCCATGAACCTTGTTTTAAAAAGCCAAATCAGAATCAGTTCTTTTGTGTATGACAGTCTGCAGATTCCAAAGCAATTGGGGAGAAACCAACCACCAGGTAGATGTGTGAGGCTAGAGTTCAATACTGCCTGCAAAACTTAGTATTATTGATTACCCAGGATGGTAAATTCAATATAGTCTAAAGAAGTTAGAATTGTGGATCTACAAGCCAAGCAATTCAATAGTGTTCATCCCAGGCAGTGGTGAGGATCTGGGCACTGTCTGATTCAATCCTAGAAGCCGTGGAGAAGGCTATCAGGGATGGAAGAGCCAACAAATGCAATACGCTGCAGCTTCAGAGAGGATCTTTGGAGTCAACAAATTTAATAGAGCCACTTTATCCCCTCATATGTTCGTGCAACTAGATTTAGTGTGTGGAGGTTCCCCCTGTGAAGCTCCTAGGAGCCGGGGACTTTATCCTAAATAAACTGTCGTCTTTATTGCATCTTTCTCCAAGCCAAGCCCTGGTTTAATTATGACAAATCCACCGCATATGTTCACCATGTTTGCCAGTAATGAAGGATGCTTAAAAGAAAATGCCTCAAAGCAACTTCTGTCAACAACAATGGCAGAGGGTAGACAGCTCTGCCTTCTTGCAAAATATTTAAGTTTTACTCTGGGTGTAAACACTAAACTCCTTTCTGATTCTACTCAGAGGGAGAATAGGCAGATGGGTATAACTGTCACAACGATAAAGAGGTTTTATCAGAAAAGAGCGCTGCTTATTTGAGAACCACAGTTGAAATTCAAAATCATCTAATCCTGTGAGACCATGTACGGCTCAGGCACAGGCACAATAGCGACAAGACTCTCATCTCACCCCGGACATTTACAATCAAGGCCAAATTAAGTGTGGCATAAATTAGCCACAGATAACATAAACTAGCGCACAGGGGATGGAGGAGGGAGATGATGTACACCACTCGAGAGGATACGATACATTTCTTTTCAATTAAGAGTTTGAACAACGTCAAAGCCTAGCTTTAATATTGCCCATAATAAAAGAACTCATTTGAATATCTGCTCCATTCTCTCAAGATATTAGGATGAGGAATCACTCGTTAAAAATGAGGAGAAGAAAGGGAACAAGATAAGCATTTATAATTGCTGCCATGTTTGTTTCCGAATATGTGACCCGCAACACTAAAATGATGTAGAAAAACAAAAAGGGAAACTGGAAAGGCATTAAAGTGCGTGCTAGGAAGAGGCAGAGGCGTGCTAGGAATGTTCAAATACAAATTTAGCTGTGAGGAACCCTGAATAACACAGGCACGGGTTGTAATCCCAACACTATGCTGCACTGTCAAGCAGCTAATAAAAATAGGCTGGTGGCAGATCAAGTCTGTGATTCAAATACACTGAAAGCCTTTCTTAACTGAACTGCAAAAATCCCATTCTGGCTCATTTTCACACTATTTATTCTCTTCTTTTTCACTCTTCCTTCCTGCCTCCTCATTGTTCTCTAGGTCTCTCTCTCCTCTCTCACTCCTGCTCCCTATCTCCCCTCTCACAGTATCATTGCTAAATCTATTTGGAGCCGCCTCTGGGAGCGATTGAGCAGAAATGGGTTTGTGCACATCTTGAAAACTGTGTCTATCATAAAAACACAGCACAAAGAACTGGTTAAATATCCATGTGTCTGGCCACTGGTAGCCTGCAGGTGTCCTCAGTTAGGGCAACTGTTGACTTGGAACAACATCAGAGCAGCACACCCACTGTACTGTAGCTTTGCTTTAGCAATGTGTGCACTGCAAAAATCAATTCTCTGTCTATCCACAACTGCTCTGTGTGCTACACACGCTATTACACAACTTGACCATACTAAAAGCGAACTAGGATGACCATCATGTACAAATATACTGCTATCACAATAACAATGCCTCAGACCAACAGCAGTACAGCTGTGCCTAGAGAGACATCACACTCTCTCCTTTTGACGAATCAAGTCGTGGGGATGACACGCTGCTTCCATTTGTTGGAGTGAGATAATATGACTTCAGCTAAAGCCCTCTGAACCTCAAAGAGCACGTTCATCTCCATGACTTTGAATTCATTACCCATCAAAGATACGTCTCCTTTTCACACACAGAGCTCTATTTGTCAGTGTCACGACACAAAGGAGAGGGGCAACTTATTCATGCCAAACATAACTCCAGTTTCAAATTTTGGTCGCCCCTTTGAGCACTGTTTTTTAATTAAAAGAGGATCCCTTTCTTGTCTTTTTTTTTTTATTTTTTTTTTTTAAGCAAGAACGTCTCTTTGATACCACTTCCCCCAGTTTGAAATAGTCATGATAACATATCTTTCAATTACAGTTTTATTGTGACTACTATCCGGTTGCCATTCAACCCTTCTCTCCTCCTCAAACCACTGCGTACCTGCTAAGAGGTACGTAGTGGTGAAGTGATGGGTTTGCATAGAAACAGAAATGATTTTCACCCACCACATGCTGGTGGGAGTGGGGAGACCAATGGAATTTATCTGCAAGCTGAGGGAACGTGTACCACCTGGAGAGAATATGTGGGGTGGCGGCGGATGGGGGAGGGGCTGTTAATGACTAGAACAGGGTGCGATGTGAGGGGATGGAGCTGACCCAACTCCCTTCATCCCATACCTCGGCTGCTTCCCTCTTCACATTGACAGGCGGGTAGATTGAGGGCTAAGATTAGCAGCCACTTTCTCACAGAAGGCCAGGGAGATACAGTATTGAGAATGAATGGCCACGTCATGTTGTCAATGTTGTAACCTTGGCAACAGACAGAGTACTATTTTAGTCCCCCCACTGGCCACTGAGATGGCTGGCAAGACAAACTGTAGGTTCTCTGCTTATGGCCAGTGTTGTTCACACACGCATTTACTGTACATACAAAAAGGTGCACATAGTGTACCTAAGAACATCACATCACATATCAATTATTAAGCCTCTTGGTCAATACAATTGCATCTCAGACATATAAGCTCATATGGACAGACAGTAAAATATGGGCACAAAGTGAAATGCATTCATGAACATCCCCTTCATTCATTAGAGTGAAACAGTAAATAAAGTGTTAAATCAGGACAACATGCTGGGACAGACAAGTGTTCGATGTCATACATGTTTGCAAGTTGGCAATTAGCTCAAGGCCACATTTGGTATTCGAATATATTCAGCAGGGCTGTCATGATTCCAATCTCAAACTAACCTGCGTTGAAATTATTTTAAATTAATGACAAAATCCCCACTAGCACATAGGCCTGAACAATGTAAACATGGCAGGTTGTGCAGGATCTCCTCATCAAGGGCAAACTGGCATAATCAGTTTGTGTTGTATAAAATAATTCCTAATTTGTTTTTTTCCCTTTGATTGGTTTGCAAGCAGAGTGAAGTCAGAGCACTGTATTAAAATCTAATCTTCAAACACCAACCTGGCTTCTACTGATCAGCCACAGGCTATTCATCACTGCCATTACTTCACCACACATTTTTGCCCTCCTCCTCCTCCACTGCTGCTGGCAGGCTCCCCTCCCTCTCTTTCTCCATCTGACTGACCTCACCTCTCTCCCTCCATCCTGACTCCCTTCTTTGATTTACAGCCTCCAGTTCAGCCCATTCGCTCTTTTCCTCGCACCTTTCCTCAATTCATTCATTATATCCTTCCACCCAGTCCCTATTTTTTTCCATCTCAATCTGAGAATGCATTCATCCTGCTCTTGTCTTTTTTTATCCATTAACTCTATTCCATTATAATTTGGCTTCATGCATATGGGTGTAACAATTGTCTTCTGTGTTGTTACAGCAGCCTTGAGGCTTCTCATTCAGTCTTTGGGAGACTGTTGTGATACAGACATGTTCCAAGCAGAACAGCTTGTTTGGAGTTGAAGGGGTCATTTCAAAATGATTCCCACCGGATTTATGATTTAGACAGAATTATTATATATTATTGTACTATAGCAAAGTACAGTCATTTGCCAATTCTTTTTATGCACACCTAGCTAAAACTAATGCAGTTTAATACAAATGTCCTGCAATAAATCCAGGTTATGACTGGTGTTACTATTTATTTTGTCCACCCCATTTTTCTGAAAGAGGTCAGGCACAACAAACTACATCAGCCAAAGTAATCACACAGTTGAGTCAGCACCTCTCTAAAACAACTTCAACACCGGCTGATAATTGTAAACTTGATTTAAGAAAAGTGTTACAAATAAACTGCTAAGAGAGTGTTTGACAAACAGGTTAACTTGGTAGTTACATCCTGTTTTTTTCTCTGCTGTGGATCTTGGCCCAAATTTAAGCCCCTTTTTTCACAGAAAGATGTTGAGATTGCAATCCAGCTCATATTGACTATTGTAATTTGAATAGTCGATCATTTCTCGTCTATATCTTGTGCAGAATGCCATTCTTTTTTCCTGACCAATTCTTACCACAATCGCGTCATTCCTATCCGTCACTCGCTCTATTGTCTCCCGACCGCTTTCAGGACTGAATACAAGATTTTATTATATGGGTTAGCCTTTTCTTATTTAACCGACTGGTGATCTCTATTTATGTTCCTGGTAGATCTCTCTGCTTGGCAAACAAATGTCTAAAACTAAACAGGTCTGATGTGGTGACTGTACTTTTGCAGTAGCGAGCCCAAAGAGATGGAGATAGTTGGATTCTTTCTGAGTTGTCTGTTTTTAAATCAAAACTGAAGACCTACTTATTCAGCAAGGCTTTTACTTTGTAGATTTTTAATTTCGTTGTTGGTTTTATCAGGGAGGTTTTACCACTGGTCAATATAGGCAGGGCGATAAAACTAAACACCACATTTACTGAAAGTATGACCAAGTAGAAACATGAACACTGAGAAAAACATTAGTCCTTGCACTGAACCTTGAGGCACAAATAAACTGCTCTCTCCAGCAGATACCCGAACTAAAGTTACAAATCTATTTAAACAAAGTTAGCAATGCGGTTTGAGCTATTGATCGCCAAAAGTGGCAAAGAATTTTGTTAAAGTTGAAACTTGTCAGAGTTGTGTAATCCTCTAGAAACATCATCCATTACAGTATACATCCAGACCTAATTTTGACTGCATGGGAAATCGTTAAATATTGTTTGCGAACACATTCTTAGTAGCTGCTGTTTAGATTAAATGTATATTAGTGCAGAGGCAAGCTTTGTTTTTCCTGTTTGGGTGGCTGTATAAAAACAGCTCTCTCTTCTTGCTCTCCAGTGCATTGTTCTTCTAATTCTGCCTGGTCCTTGTGCACACCCCCAGCAGGAGTTGCCACTTCTTGCCTTTCTGAAAAAGTAAAAATAGCACCACTTTAGGGCAGTTGAACCGCATGTTTTTTTCATTTCCTCTCTGTAGGCAACTGGAAATGCTCAGAGACAGGCTGACTGCTGAATCTGGAGGATTTGGGAGACGACTCTTTGATCAGGGCAGGGCTGAGCTCTGAGATCTCTTTCACATTCTCCCTCTTCCCCATACTCCTCTGTTTCCCTTGTCCTGTTCTTTTTTCTCCTCTTTACCTTCTTTGCTCTCTTCTTCTGTCAGGTATACTCCTCCCTCATTCATTTTTCTTTCTCCCATATTCTTTGTGAGCTGTCTGCACTTTAGCCAATTTTGCTGGCACCCCCATGGCTCCCAGACAGGAGGTGGCAGTGTTATACAGTCAACACCAATGGGTGCACTGAGAATGGCATCACAGGAGAGTAAGCACTGGTGAGAAGCAACCAGGGGATAAAGACAACACATGAACTACACGCTTCTGTACAGATGACATGGGGAACAAGTAATCCCTGGCCCCTTCTGGTTTGACTCAGCAGTCGTTTCTCTGTCTCCCCCACTGGAGATAAGTCTAATGGAATTGCAGCATTAAAAGTGCTGCATCGCCACGGTTGAATAAAACTCACAATACACCTCTTTCTGTTGCATCACAGATTTTTTTGGCAGTTTCTGTCTACCCAGGGGCATGTGTTGTAGCTGCCCTCCTTTACACACACTTTGGGAGGGGTTCTGAGCGTAGCAGAAGTGACTAGTGTAATGAAGTGGGTACAGGATTTCTTTTATCAGACCAGTTTTGATTTGTCTAGTGGATGAGGTGTGAGGATTACTATCCGCTGCTACGTAATGTCAGAGAGCTGAGGAGCCATGAGCAGTTATACAGACAGCAGCACATCTGTGTGCCGATGAAATATTCAGCACTAAGACAGCTCTCTGGAGGAGAGCAAGCAACTCCTCTACACCTCCTCCACCAACGTTAATGATTTATCAATAACTCTACCCTCCTGCAGTCTGCCTGGGATGCTGGGCGCACCTCATTAAAAACACCTGCCCAACATGGGGAGGAACCTGACATCAAAAATAGATCTATCCAAAATATGGGAGTTGGCAGGGGTGGGGTGGTCTTGTCCAAGCAGCAGTTTTACCGCTGGAGATAGAAAGGTTTAGAGCCCCTGACACCCCTCCCCTCGTATCCCCCACAAACCCACCCACCCACCCACCCGATTCCAACCACACACACACAGAGCCTAAAGTAATAGTAGGAACTGCAGTCACAGTATACAGAAGTCGGTACTTCAACCTAAACTCGATATAGTTGTTTGAATTATGCTGACTCAGACATAACCATAGAGATGGTGAGTCTTGGTAAGGTAGAGCTCTCACATTCTCGCTACTGATAACTCCAGCACTTTGCTGACATAGTTGTGTTTTACATATTGTTTAAATAAACTGTGCTGGCAGCTGCCTATAAAAACATTTAGTTTGAAGGTTTCATTCCCAGAGAAGGTGTAATTACCTGCTCAACTGGACCATAGCACAGTGATTATACTGGTATCTCAGGTAATGGTCCAAAAATGTTCCCAATTTCCAATGAAAAGCTAAGCTACAACCGAATTGTAACAGTAACTCCCTCACAATTGACAGGAACATCCCTCTGCATATGTGGTGAGGCTAGAGAGGTGCTTGACTAAGGTGATGGAAATGAGGATGTAGGTGGTTTACTGTGAATGTGAATGTTGAAACTATAAAAGAAGTGGGGTGATTCGTAGGGAGAACAAAGGGAGGGGCAAGCACAAAAAGTTCATAACCATAGAGGAAGCCTATTAACCTTGGTTGGTACTTTAAATGTCATTATTTTTAGCTGACACAACAAAAAGGCCTGCGAGAGCTGTTCTCTTAGCGATGCGCCATGTAAATCACTTTTGCAAAAAGGAAATTACTTCCCGGGGCCCAGTGTTATTAATCTAAATTCTCTGGTTAGTCAAATTGTTGCACATAATAAATATGGAGCAGCTCATGATGCTTATCTGCTGTGACATCCCATTCTCGCCAAAACATTTTTTTCCTCATTTTCTCTTTATTCATGTCTCGATGGCATTCTTGAAAGAGACAGCTCTACTAAACAGCACTAACGCTGGAGGAGTAAGACGGGTGGGGGGCTTGTAGAAGAGGAAGGGACAGGGCTGGAAAGACACACTCTCTCACTCATCTTCCCATCAGCCATCTTGCCATCTCTTGCTTATATGATGTCTGTCTTGGCTGGCTTCTCTCTCTCTCGCATGTCTTCATTTATTCTCTGTCTCAGACAGTCTAGCTTGATGACACACACAAACAAGCACACACGAACATTTGAGCTCCTCTTCCCTCTGGCTGGCAGCTGCAGATCTGGTTGCCAATATAGAGTGGACCAGATAACTCACTACGCTGTCATATTAGAATAAGCAGCCTTGACAGAGAGATCATTTGCATGCACCACATCACCAAACACCAAGTCGTCTCCTGTTTTGCACAGAGGCCATACCGTCAGACTCAAGACAGTGAGACACTGAGACGCAGAGGGTGGTAGAATAAAGGGGGGAAAGGTGAGAGAGAGGGAGAGAGAAGAAAAGCAAGACAGAGAGAAAATCCCATGCACAAACAGAAAAGAAAAATCCCATACACAAACACTGCTGTGATTATCATGTGGGAAAATAAAAACTGTCTCTACAGAACAGCTTCGCTATGCCTTGTGATAACATCTCAGTGCATGGTAAGACTTTTGTTGCTGCTCCAATGGTGCAGGCTCTGGGACTGGTGAGATTGTGTAGGGCACTCTGGTTAGTGGTCCTTTGGGCCATTTCAATAATGTCTATGTATGTGTACACAGACACATGTGCGTGTGTGTGTTTGTGTGTGTGCAGCACATGTGTCCTGATTATGCAGGTATAATTATGGGGAGGTGGGGAAAGCAGAGCCTCAAGGTCAGGCTGGTGGGGCTCATCAGCTCTAGCCTCTATCACTTTAATTAACTCCTCCGAGGGGCTTAGGAAAAGGCCCTTGTTAAAAATTCACCACAATGGAGTCGACAACCATTGTACAAGAGGGAAGGGCAACATGCCGGTTGCTAAAAATAATTCATCTAAGCACAGCACATGACTAGTAAGATGGGCCATTATGTAATTTTACCAGCTAGGAAACTAGACCAGGTTCAGTCCATGTTAACTTCTGTGTTACTTAAAAAAAGAAATCTTAAAAGTGCTGATCTCCAACTCTAAACCTTGCTGGATTCCAGGTCTGTTTAAAACAAGTTGAGGACAGGGTTGTGCTACATATGACGTTCCTCTGGGATCCAAGAGTAGACACAAGATACAGCACTGAAAGTCCACCAATATGCAGAGGGCTTTCTGACAGTGTGACATGAAGTGTAATGCTACCTCAGCATCATTGCCTCACAGGGGCTTTATTCTGTGGAGAGAAGGACAGGGTGCACTGGTTGTTTGGCCAAAACAGAGACAGTTTTAGACGGAAAAGAGGACTGTGTGGTATGAAACGCACCCACTGTAGGAGTACAGACACGTTCTGGATGACTGTAACATGGGCTGTGAGGTTATGAAGTCGGTACTGCTTCTGTGAGCATGTCTTTAACCATCCCTGGAACCCTATGAATCAGCTCAATACTGGAAGAAATAGGGTCCTTTATTAACTATTACAGTATTCCCAAAGTATTACAGAAGAATATTGGTTATTATGCATAAGATTTGTGAATTGTGCTCTACTCTTTAGTTTGAAACTGAGCTCAAGTGGAAGGAGGCAACTTATTTCTGTGATCCAATCACAGCTTGACAATATCAGATATCAGACACAATCTGCAGGGAAACTCAAATCTGATCAAACACATCCAAACTTCTGATTAAGCAGGTTAACTCGGGTTTAGTATTGTTGCATGAAACTCATATTCATTTATAATTAAGACAGATTCATTAAAACTTTGAATGTGCTCTTTATTTGCTGTATGTCTTTAAGCCCAGTATTGTGGGGAATAAGTGAATGAAGGTACTATTATGTTTGCATCATGTGCTGCAGCATAGAATGTTACATAGAATAGCAGCATGTAAAATCTTGTTAACATATCGGCAGTATTGTTAATAAATTACAATACATTGTACTTTACAATATATACTCATTGATTTTTAGCTGTAGGTCCACAGAAGTACAGTATAAAAAGCTGTGTCCTGTGATTAAGTAAGTCCAGTCGGTCCAAAAAATTAAAAGTCAAAATTAAGTGCGTGTACACACGGATAAGAAATATTGCAAGTCACAGGCCCAACCATTGTCTGTGTTATGCAACTGAAGCACCTAAAGTGACCACAATCAAAAATAATCTAATGGATGACAGCATAGATGTTAGGAGACAACCGCAAGTGTTGTTTTATGAGGCCATTATGGGGCACTTTCCACAATAAGATGTGTTGCTGAGGGTGGTAAAGGACAGATCTGTATCATGTTGTTTGCAGATCAATTTGAAAACTTTAATTAGCCAGGGGGTCAGGCCAGCCAGTGCAGCTGGCCCAGGTAAAGCTCATCAGTGAGGGGGCTTACAGGTGCCTTCGGCCCTAATCTCTCCGCCCATCTTGCTGAAATTAAAGCGGCAAATGGGAAATTGATTTCTAGCCCCCCCTGTCCATGGCAATATCTCCTTTTGTCTTAAGGACATTAGGTAGGCTTGCACTTGGCTAAGCTGCTCTTTAAAACGTTCATTATTGGTATGGCAGACTGGGCTGGCAGGTAGCCAGGGCTACCATGAAGAGGATGAAGAGGAGACGAGATCTCTAGTTGCTGGTGTTTTCGTGGCAACAGGTTGTCCATGCAACAATCCTTGAAACAAGCTGAGTGGAGAGAACGACTTTGACATTTCTACTCCAACCTGAGCTGATGCTGACATGGCACCAGATCCAAGATTGAGGAGATTAGATCACACTGAGAGAGCTGGGCTCAAGTTTTCAAACAGAGCCTCTCAATATTATTCAGGCGATCAGTTAAATCAAATATGTTAGCGCTAAGCTAAAGGAAAAAGCCTCAATGTGCTTGCCAACTTGAAGGAACATAAGTTCTCAAACCCCCAATGCATAGAGAGAACAGAACCACTGAGAAAAAAAAAACAAAAAAAAAAAAACAGGAGTGAGTCAGCAGAATCTCCAAACCGACAGGATGCTGGCTACTGATATCACATAGAATCAAATGGAGCCTAATTCATTTACCTCCCTGCATGTCACTTCCCTCAGATCGCAGTTTCTGTTGTGAGGTGTTGATGTTTTCCACTTTATGGCAGGATGCTATTTGTCATTCTAATGAACTTCTCTGTGGGAAAAAAAGATCCCAGGGAACATTTCTCAAGATGTCAGGGAGCAGAGAATGTAAAGTGTGCAACACAGTTAATTCAAGTGGGCTTGCCCTGCAGGCAAGAGGCCTGCCTGTGTATCAGGTCTTAACAGGGACAATTCATGCCAAATTAAGGCAGGGAATAGAGAATTTAGGAACAGGTCCAGAATACTGTGTTGGAGAGCCTTTTTCTCTTCATTTGGGAAAATCTGACAGACAGCACTGACAACACAGGTTGTGGCTGGTTTGTGGAACAAACCAAATAAGAGATGGCCAGGTATACAATATATACCTTTATATATTATGTATCAGGGAATAGTGTCATAGTGCTGCTGCCCCATTATTCAAAAGCCAAAGACAACAAGAGTGCCCATAGCTAATGTTGTGAGAGCAGTAGAGTGCGTTCTGCACCGTAGAGGGGAAAAAGGAGGTGGCTGGTCTGTTGTGTGCACGTGATAAATTTGCTGGTATGCCAGCGCTCTTTTCTCATTTGTTAGGCAGCCATGTGTGAAAATGTTAATGAAGGCCCATATAATCTAGGAAATTCTCACCATTAGAATTTCTTTCACGTAGTGAGGCTTTCTGCTTACACACTGACTATTGTGTGCATCAATCCTTCTACTGTCGTACTAATAATAGACCTAATTGCCTCAGTCAACCCACTTGCTTTCTCTGCCCCGCTATGCATCTCAAAAAGAAGTAGAAGACTGTCTTATGACAAGCCCATGGCATAGTACAAGGAGTAAATCAGGGTATATATAACAAGCAGACAGAAATACCAGTGGCGCTCTGCGTGGTGTCCATCATCTACCTAGTCTCCATCATCTTATCTCGTGAAATATTAAGCATCCAGATGCCAAAATATTTGCCAGGGCTCAGCCAGGCTGTGCAATACTTTAGCTCCCCCATCTCATCCATTATAAATAGGATGGAATAAAATGAGGCTTCATGACATGATGTTTCCCCCTGACCTCAAAGACCTACCTGATTTGCAGTGGTTGTTGTGTCGGGGAGAGGTCTTTGTTAGAACTAAATAATATCTTGCTTAACAATATATGGCTATTATTTTACTTCACCCCTTGTGTACATAATGTGAAATTATGTAGATCTCTTGAATTCCCTGCTTGAATTAGCATTCAATGAATCTGAATGCCTTCCCCCCCTCTTTGCTCAGAGAGACAGAATTGCATAATTACTGTAAAAGGAGAGGGACAGGTGAAGGTTTGGCAGTCTTAATCTCTTAGAGCTGAGCCTCTTTAAGGCTGCTTTAAGGGAGTGGTGACTATGGGGCCAAAACATCCATAAACCTGCAGGGAACAGCTAACACATCAAAGCATGTTGGTCCTGCACTAAAGCACGGCAGCCAGCACAGGCAAAAATAATACATTCATTCAGTATTTCCAGAAATGCAAGAGTTTACTCTTTTTACAAGAGTTACTTTTGAAACCAGCAGCAAAGGTTTATCATTTATTTATGAAGGTTTATCATTGCACCCTAAAATTCTGGGGGGACAGATGCATGTGAAGAGCTGTTCTCAAGACAAAAAATTTAAAAAAGAAATGTCCTAAAAAAAAAGCAAGAATTCAATTTTTCTGTATTGGAGCTCAATAAATTAGAAAGCAGCGGTAATTGACACAGAAGTTGGAATATAAAAATTACACATTATAGTATATATTAAAAATACATATGTTCAAATTGAATGAAATCACTGAAAATGACAACTAAGTATCAAATTGGTAAAATCTGCCAGAGTTTATTAAAAATGATTAAATCAGTTTGTTGAAAAGAGGAAAAAGGTCAGAGAAAATGTACAGATTTTTGTATTTTGTAGTCTCCTCTATTCATTGCTTTGGATAACCTTGTAATGTAAAATGTATTTTTATACATCTGCATTTTCCTTTGTACGTTGGAGGATTCTTATCGGTTTGCACGTTTGGCTCTAACGTACACCCTTTTAAAAGGTACAAGACCAACGTTATTAATAATTTTACAGTATCTGTTTTGTTTGGAAAAAGAGTAGCAGTCATCATAATGTCGCTGAGCATACACATGAACACACTCTTTGCTATATTCCCTGCTGTCAGAATTAGATGCATATACATATAGTTCATTAACATTACCACAGAATAAGAAAAGGAGATAATCAGTATGACTGTGGGATTAAATAGAAATTGTTTTTCAAAGAAGCTGACATATGAATGAGTGGTGGACTAAACAGCTTATTCCAAATATAGATGGTAATTGTCAAAGTTAAAATATCTGTGCTTAAGTATATAAGAGCCATGTCAATGATAAATGTAATAGGAAATGGGGAGTTTCATCCCATGTCTACAAGTAGCAATGTAACACTATTATTAGGGAGCTCTGAATATGCCAGATATATGTGTTTTGAAATTAACCACCATGAAACTTTTCTTAATAGTTTGGAAATATGGTTTTATTACAACTCATAAATTCAGATAAAGGGGGCAGAACCTATTTAAGCAGCAATATGATAATCCAGATTTCTGCGTATTTCTTTTGTCTGTTCAAACCACCAATGCATGTATATGATGACGTTGCTGTTTACTAATTCAGTGACCTCTGGTATATAAAAAGAAGATATTCCCTTGTATTGTAGATATAAGGAAAATACTTCTGGGGCTGAAATGTTGTCTTTTCTCTATTAAACTATTGTAGTTGTGAGTTTCATACACTGTGATGGACATTTTCTTATCATTTTCTCCAGGCCCAAACTCAACCATCACATCCCAATGGTTTAAAGTGAGCTGAATGTTTTGAATGTACTGTACATACAGTCCCAGCCACACTTAATTCTCAATTTCTCTCTCTCTCTCTCTCTTTCGCTCTGTGTCTTCCTCACACACACACACACACACACACACACACACACACACACACACACACACACACACACACACACACACACACACACACACACACACACACACACACACACACACACTTTCATACCCTCCAGGCTCATTTTGGATTTTTGGAAAGGAGACTCCCACTGCAGCCACAGATAGAGGAGCAGGTGTGCTAACCCCAGGGTCCGGAATCCTTCCAATTAAGACACATAGAACCAAAAACATTCCTCCACACTGACCTCGCCGGCAAACATGAATTACATTCACCTGGAAACACACTGCCTGTTTCTCAGAGCTATCCCTCCTGCTGCTCCACCCAGCTTATTTTAAATGTATTTACATGAGCTGTGCAACAGCCCAACTTCATCTGGTTCCAGCTGTTTGGTGACAAAGATGTAGAGTTTTGTTTGCTAATTACACAGTGTAATCTATACAGTGTGTATACTGTATGTGTGCCTCTTTCCCTACTTGTGTTGGTCCTGGTATTGAGTTTCTTTATGTGTGCACATGTAGTCAGTGTTATTCTCACTACCCCCTCAAAGATTATGTTTATTGTTTCAATTTCTAGCTCTCAGGATATCACTGCCTTCTTAAAAATGGGGGTGAAAGTTGACTACCTGCTGAGCTAAGATACCATTTGTGCTTCACTGGTGCTAAGCCAAGTTCATGCTTCACTGAACACATCCTTTCCAACTGAAATTATTAGCTATCATCTATATCATTCTGTTATTTTCCACTGCACACATACAGCCATAACTACTCAACTAAATAAGATTTCCAACCATGTAAACAAATGGGTAATATCAATCCAGCAGAAGCTATTGAGCTGTGTCAATTGTGAAGAATGAATATTTGCAGATAAAAGTAAACTTTTTTGTTTTTGATTCTAAGTGAATGTTGAAATTGAAAAGCCAGAACAGGACTCGAGAGTTCCCATTTCAGACAGTTTACTTAACATGCTCAGTGGAGGTCACAAACATAGAAACACAAAGAAGCTGGATGGTGTTTGTGGTACTGCACTGTTCACAGAAGTCCCTGACATATAAACCATAGATTCATTCCATACGGCAGTTCTAATTCAAATAGAAGTCATGTCCAAAATACTCCCACCCCCATATGTAGCCATGTAGTCCTCATATTTACCTAAAATATTAGTAATAAATCTAAATAAATTCATTGAATACATTACTGAAGTTCAGCTAAAAACCAAAACTCAACTAAAAGAACAATGTAAAGGGGAACTGATCTTGACTTGGGTGACCACAAGCATCAACCTTATCAAAGTAATTTGTCTGAGGACTTGTTGAACATCTCCAAAATGCTCTTTTGTCTGTGCTTGACTGACACTGATCTCTGAAAAGTTAATTGCTTTTGTAGTAATAAAAGACTAGAATTGAGGCTTTGATTGACATAAATAGAGGTCCTCTTCCGCCACAGCTGAGGTTTTTCACCATGTCCATCACTGCTGCCAGGTCAGTTTCAGACAATTGTGATTTATTATTAATGACATTCAGTGCACTTCCTGTGACATTCCTTTTATTGGGTCTTGTGCCTTTATGTGGCCCATCTAAGAGACGTTTGTCCGCCCATGGCCAGCTTTATGGCCTAGAAGGGAATAAATTTTCCAATGTCAGAGCCACAGCCAACAACAACTTATTTCATGCTAAAGAGCAAGTGATTCATTTTGTGACTGTGTATGAGAATTTACTTTTAAGCAACAACAATACAAGCAGCAGTGCAATAAATCTTTTGTATCTCCATACAGTGATTACTCTCTGTCTGTGCAGTGTTGGACTTTATACACAGTCAGGTACAGAAAGTTGACATAGCCATTTGCTAGCATAGGCTGTTGTTGAGAGAAAAGCAGAGGACAGATTGGGCAGATGAAAGTAAAAAAAAAAAAAAAAACAGGAAGAAAAAAAGCCGAATGAGAAGGGTTCAGGAAAACCTGAGGCCAAATGGTGATGCTTGATTTGTATTCACACCTCAGACCACAAATTCCCCCCAAGCAGCTTTGGGGTTGAGAGATTTTGAAAGTTTAGAAGCGTGCGCATTAGACAGCGCTGCAGAGGTGTTTATTGGAAATGTAGAGGAGAAACTGAACCTCCAATGGCTCAGCAGGTTTTTTTTTTTTTTTGTAGACACCCTTGGAAGAGTGTGCCAGGCCTGAAGGTCAGCCTGCCTCCTCATCAGTCCTTTTGTCCGGTCCTCACAGCACACAAAGCAGCTGGAGGCCGGAGGCTTGGGGTGCGGGGCACCCCGTCATTGACCAGCACTCCCTGCCTAATTACCTCCCTGCCCTAGCCCTGTGTTCATCCAGCTCTCTCCGGTAAGTAAGGCTGGGCTGCTGAGATGGCTGGGAGCCTAGCCTCATTAGATCTTACAAAGTCCTTTCGACTGAAGCAACATGCACAAACTGCTAGACACTATCATACTTTAATGGGCTGTGAGGAAGGCAGAGAGACACAATAAAACACATAGGGAAATACATCATACAAGCACACATCCAAGTGTTCACAACACATTAGTCTTCCGAAACTCTTATTTTGGATGTACTAACACCTTTTCTTTTAACCCATGTGACATGCTCATCTGCACTGCATCTAGGTGGTTACTCCTCTAATGGCTCCACTAAGCACATACACTCATATACGCACCACCTCCCATAACTAGCTTTGATTCCCACCATGTCAGCAGAGTTCTCCTGTCAGCATCCTCCCCGCCGTGACTGAGATGGAAAAGGCTACTTTACTTTGGGGTCTTATTTATTTGCCTGTTTGTTTCTCTCTGCTCACTTTCATCTTTATCTTTTATGACTGGCCCCTTCTCCCTTCCAAACTCCCCAGAGAGACAGGCATGGGGTGGGGGTGTTCAGGAGGAATGGGGTGTAAGAAAATAACAGAGGGGGGGCTCTTTTGAAGGAGAACGAGGAGAATTGAAAATGGCCGGTGTTGTGAAGGAGACGAGATGAAGAAAGCCAATCTGCCTGTGAGGGCAGAGCAGTGGGGGAACGAGAAAGAAGGAAGTGGAAAAAAGAGAAGGGGAGGAAAATTCTGTAGGATCCTCTTCGTCTATGAAGAAATTAAGAGTAACAGCGTAAAGTACTCTGTGAAGTATGACTTTGATAGAATAATCCTTACCCAGGGAACCATCTCCACCATGCTAAGGCTGCCAGGCTGTTGGTGTAGGCAGAGGCCACTGGGAGGTGCTGTGGCAGAGGGGGCTTTGACAATAAACCTCTTCTCACCAGCAGCACTGCTCATCAAGCAGTGGGCACTCCAGAGCACAAGCTGTTTTCTTACAGAGACGGGACTGTAACAACACAAGTTGGTCCTATAAAAACTTTCTGCTCACGTACCAAGAACGGATGGCAGTAGAAGTTTCAGACAGGCCCCGTTTTATCATCTTTTTTGATATTCGTACCTAAGGCTGTTAGGATTTGTCCTCATGCAGATTTGTAATTAAGATTCTCTTTCTCTCATCAAGTTTCTTTGTTTTTCCATTCACAGTTTTTCCATGGTCTCTTGTTTGCCAATCCTCCAGACTGCGATTGTTATAATTGCATTGCACAAATAAAATTAAAAGGAGTGAGTCAAATGAGAAAAAAAAACAAAAAAAAAAAACAGGGGGACTATGCAGCACACATCTTTTGATGTAAACTAAATGAGGAAATAGCTACTCCTCGCATTTGCACCTTCATCTTTTTTTTCCCCTCGTCAGGCACTGATGAGTGTCATTTATTTATTTGCTGGTTAATTTATTTAGCTGCTATACTCTGGGGTATCCACTTGTTATAATAAAGAATGAGGTGATTTGTTTTTTTCTCCCTCTTTCATCGCTGTGCTGCGTATGCTGTCCCTGATGGTTTGGTCAAAACACGAATTGCAGGATGCAAGCCAGTATAATAATCTAGATGTATAATCAAGACAAAGTAAGGTATGGCACATACCTTTCCCTCTGGTCTGCATCATGACCTATCCCATTACCTAAGAAATTTCAGAGTGTAGGTCCTTTTCTATCTGTATGATCCGCAACAGCTCAAGCTGCTTACAGGAGCCAGTCAGTGTCATATGAAGCCAGTTCCTAATTAAGTCCTTGACTTTGACCTTGAGCCAAATACTACATGTTAGTGCAGCTGTCATGGGCTCAGCTTGTCAGGCCCGGACTACAAAAGGACTTGGTAAAAGTACCTCTCAACACACTCTAGGGACTGTTGTGGCCCCATAGTGAACTGAGATCAGCCTCTAAACCACCACTGCATGTATCTCTGGAGAAAAATAAAACTCCTAAGAACTCTGCTGTGTTATAAAAAGCTTTCTTTCACGAACTAACAAACACGAATCAGATCATTCTTACTTACCACTCTTACTTACCTTTTCTCTAAAACCTTTGCCCTCGTCTGTATACTCTATCTATCCCTCACTTCCTTTATGCCTTCTTTCTATGTCTTTTTTTGTTTGTGACCCCTTTTACTGTTTGCAGCATGGCATTTTTCTTTTCCTCTCTCAACTCTTTTTATGTTTAATGAAATGAATGAAAACCATTGGTACATGACTCCTTCACAGGGAGACGCTCCATTATACCATGGTTTACTCAAACACAAGCCTCCCGCGATTGGCTGTAAGAAGGAAGATCAGACTCAGAAGGGTTACCCTAGATAGCGAAAAAGGCAAGCAAGTGGAATAATGGCAGGCTTACGGAGAGAGCCTTGCCCAATGTTTTTTAGCTGTTTGAAAATTGATTTATTCTTACCGATCCGACAAACCCCATGTATTCTCAACCAATGGATGAAGGATGAAAGGTATCATTTGTCAGAAACCTACTGGTCCACTCATGAGAACAGAAATTGTTTGTGAACACGGATAAAAAATCCTGTATGTACATGCCACTGCTATGTGTCATCCAAGCTGCCTTTTTGTTTCAAAACTGCAGCCACTAAACACTGAGAAATGGGTAAACTTTTAGGGGCAAAGAACATGGATTCATTTTTTTTTTTTTTTTTGTCCCCTTCGATATTTTTTTCAATTGGATTTCCCCCCAGTACACTACTATATTAACCTGTGAGATGTTTTGACATTACAGCATCATTGAGTGCCTTTGCAAAAAACGTGTTCAACCTTTTCAGTGTTGTGAAAAAGGAAGAACATCTCTATTTTCTTTCATCCACCATCCCAGAATGGCTGTTATGTTTTCCTCTTCCCTGAGGAGGAGTTAACAACCTTGAAGCTTTGTAAACATCAGTGATACATGGAATAAGAAGTAGATTATCAAAGGGATATTTTCTTGTGAAAGCAGGAAACATCTGCTATGATAAGTTATCATCATCTTTTATCTCCTGATCAATTCACACAGCAGTTTTCTTCTTTGTTACTACACCCATTTTCTAGTTAGCTTGATAAACAGTGATGTTTATCGCATTTTATCAATTGTTTTGATGTTATTCACAATTTTCAGCTCTTTTAATGACATGACAAAGGAAGGAAGTGTTAATAATATTGTTTTGTTAATATTAGTGGAGAGACCAGGGAAGTCAAATTAGTGGGAAATAAAACAAGATGAGTTTGTGCTAGAGAAGTCTCAGCAGATGAGCAGATGCCAATCAAGCAACGTGAAAGGCAGCTCTGAGTCCTAAGAGGGATGTAATGGAGTTCAATGTGAAGGCAAGGACGTGTTTCTCAGTAGGCAACAAAACATAATACACAGAGAGGTGAGCTAAAATAAAACAATCAATTCAAACAACACTACTGTGCTGGGACACCCCCTCCCCATCCAGAGGCTTCCAGCCTTTCACAATCCTGCTCTCAAAGCTGGCCCTCCTGCCTCCCACTGCCTACCCAACTTACTCCCCGTTCACATACAGCCTTACTTCCTCCCATCATAAATCTGGATAAATCCACAAACCACTGTCTGGCATGCTCCATCTGTCTCCCTCACTCATGTACTGCTATAGAAAACCTCTCTGCATCCCTGCCTGCCAGCAGGCTGTCCTCCAGGCTCACTTAAAAAAATGAAACAGAGAAAAAGAAAGTAGACTGAGTGTTCACCGAGAAGACAGGATGAAGACCCACCTCTACATTACATCACTAAAGTAACTCATCTTGGTGAAACAAACTTTCAAAACCCTCATTTATATTTACTCATCCATGATGCAATGTGATAGAGATGGGCAGACACTCAGAATGAATTTTATTTTTTTTTAAAAAAGTCATATTTCTGGTGTGCTGATTTTATAGTTCAAATAAACTTATGGGTCATTTAATTAAGATTAGTTTGCTGTTACATCCAGATATTTTAACGTTCCTGTGAAACAAAAGTGAAATAGAAAAAAATAATGCTACTGCCAATTCTAATAAAAGTGACAATGACATTGACAATTTTTTTTCTGCGTTACTTTGTTGTATTACATGCCTGAATGTGATATTGCATGACATACAAAAATATGACAGCCCACATTGTTTGACTATAGGCAAAAATGTCACTTTCAATATTTTTGAGTGATACTGTGGCACTGAAATCAAGCCTCAAATTTTATGGACAGTGTTGGAGACGAGCAGCAGGCAACTGATGTAGAGTCACACTACACCAGAACACTGATATCCCCCAACAGGGAGCACAGAAGGAGGGCACCCTGAGTCCATGGTGGCATACGAAAACACAAACGCGCACCCACATGCGCATACACATAAAGCCTGCTGCTACAGACTACCACGGCCTGGCAGTGCAGACTGGGCCCATTACATCCCACCCACCCCTTCCCACCACTACCCACCAGGGTCCTGACCACACAGTAGGTCCACACCCGGCCATGGGGAGCCATGTGTTAGCATTCAGCAGAGTGAGAAACAACAACACCAGCGGGCTCATATCATCATCCACCTCACAGCTCCCAGGGCCTGACATCTCCTCATGGTGCTATTGTTTCGGCTGAGCGCTGTTCTCTTGCCCTTTTCCCTCCACTACAGTGCTCAGGAAAGGGCTGCACAGTCAGGGGGTGGGGGCTTGTTCAGACAGCAGGGGACCCTACCAGCACT
This sequence comes from Mastacembelus armatus, assembly GCF_900324485.2. NCBI lineage: Eukaryota > Metazoa > Chordata > Actinopteri > Synbranchiformes > Mastacembelidae > Mastacembelus > Mastacembelus armatus. Next base: position 7,343,314 of record NC_046639.1, on the reverse strand, counting down.
CAATGGCAAACAACAAATATGATTGGTTAAAAGGAGGCAAAAGGGAGTTTGACAGGAAAAAAATCTGACCATTCCAGCTGTCCTGAGTACTGTACCATCTGTGTATAACACAATAAAATATCAGAGTAGAAAAAAAAAATGTGTTTACCTGTTGATGGCAGTGATAGCCCAGGAGGAGCCACAGACATAAAGAAAAAGAAGAAAAAAAGAAGGAAGAAGGTTTGTTAGTTTGCACATATCTGATAAGACAATATGTACCACGTACGTAGAGAATTATACTCCATAAAGGCCACTTAAATTGTCTGTTTTGAAAGGTATTTAAAAAGGAAATGGTTTCAGAATCTGAATCAGCTTTATTGGTCAAGAATTGGTTCCACACACAAGGAATCTGCCTCTTGTACAGCAGCTCTCCATATGCTTTGTAGGCAACAAGAAAATTAATATAAATAGAAAACCTAAAGAGACAATAAATAAATAAAGCAAAAACACAAAATAAATGTATTGCTTTAAATGAAGACCTTGTGTTGTTACTGTTGCACTGTGGACAAATACTGCACTGCTTGCTGCGTTCTGTTTTCCAGACAAACATGATCAGTTTCTTAGGTGTGATGTCAAAGGTGGTTTTGGTGTACAGTGTTTAGTCGTGCCATCCAGAGCAGAGGAGTTTATACAGTTTGTGACCAGGATGTTTGGGGTCTGCAGAAATCTTCTTTGCCTGCCTTTTGACCCGTGACTGCACTGTACAGGTCCGCAATGGAGGGCAGGATGGCACTGATTATTTTTTCTGCAGTCTGGAATGACCACTGGAGTCTGTTCCTGTTGTGTTTGGCTGCTGAACCAAACCACCCAGTGATGGATGAGCAGAAAACAGACACAGTGATTCCCCTGTAGACCTGTACTAGCAGCTCCTGGGGCAGGCTGGACTTCCTGAGATGATGCAGGAAGAACATCCTCTACTGTGCCTTCTTGATGATGGTGCTGATCCATTTCCTGAGACATTGTGAATCCCAGAAACTTGAAGGTGAAAGTGTATGCGAGTATGATGGAAGGGGGTGTGCGCTGTTTTGATTAAAGAAGCCCCATAAAGCTTTATTCTTATGAAGCACATCTGTTTGTGCTTTCTTTTTTAGCTAGTACAAGTGGAGATGAGTGAGAGACACATCCCCTGTACACATGACTTTGGTACAATTTTATCTGGATGTGATGAGTGATTGATTGTGTAATTCCACATTCCCTGAATAGATGCCCTCATGCTTTCGATGTATAATATCTCATAATAAAGTAACTTCCATGTTGACCTTGGTTTTACCTGTTCAAGGGCACTGTCATTATCACTCTGATGTAGGCTGGATCAAGCCACCCAATTTACTGCACAAGACTGCTGACACATATTGATATAGGCATGCTCTTTCGACAAGTGCACTCTTAGTCACATACAGAGTATAAATCAGAAAGGCTGCAGAGCAATTTTCTCAGGCTAGGAAGTGAAAAGTCAATGCAAAATAAAATGAAATTTAATTTAAAAAAAATAAATAAATAAAAATAGTGTGGCCCACATTCCTAAAACTTTCAATTACTGTAATGATGGACTATTTATGGCCCAGCTAAATGTGCAGCTATGATAGAGTATGCTTTGCTAAGTGTCCTCACGGAGACAGGAAGATCTGAGTCTAATGGCCTGTGGGTGATGGTTGGTGGAAGGTTGTGGTCTTGCCTGGTATAGCCTGATTATAATAATCACCAGGAAAGCCACTGATGAGCCAGCTGTCCCAAATGACTTTCCTCATGGGCATTAAAAAACTGCTCCTACTGTATATATATGTTATGGTACCTTTTGATTTATTCATATCCTGCACCCACCAGTATACTGCTTATCCGTACGAGACCCTCAGCAGCCGAGATTTTTACATTCTGTGTGAAATGGCCCTGCAGACGGAACACCACCTGTCATCAACACAAACAGCCTGCTATGAACAAAAACAAACTAAAAACTGTGTCACACCATTAATGTAGGCTACTGATGCAAAACCACTTGTCTCGCAATGATCATGTTTGTGCTCTACTGTAATATTGCTTTCTTTGGTCCCTCCTTTTCTTATTTGTATGAGATGGAAACTATTTATTTCGTCTTTACAAATAATACAAAGAGTGATACAAAGAGGCATTTGGTGTGCTGTCTCTTAGAAGAAAGGAGACCCACAGGAATTTCATGAATAAATGAATGAATTAAAATTCATGTAATCATACTTGAGGAACAACCCGACCACTACAATACACCAGGCAACCCACACACAGTTGTTGCCAGACTGTCAAGGAATCTCCATCAGTAGTTCTACTTGTGAACAACCACATATAATCTCGGAGTACACAAGAGGGAGGGTTCACTATGGCAACGGCACGTATCACCTTCAGCAATATGTCTTTTTGTGGATGCTTCTTCATTAGGATTCATGGATCATCAATGAAAACAATTCTTTGTCTCTCATTTGGCACTGTGTGAATGATTGTTTGCACACCAATAGGATGAGGATGAAAATATAGACCTTCCATATTTAGACTAAACAGATTTTTGTTCTGCTTCTGATACCAAGGCTGTAATATACCTGACCAGTACTGCAAAGCACAGTGCAAACATAGTTTCATGATCACTCCACTGAAGTTCTGAATTAAATATGCAGTCTTTAGCAATGGGAGTGTGCGACTCAAATGTATTTTAGAGCGATGAAAACTACGCCTCAGACATTAGCATATAGAGTACCAGTCAAAAGTTTGGCTACACCTTTGACACCATCAAAACTATGAAATAACACATATGGAATTATATAATAAGCAACAAACTCCTTAAAGTAAAGAATCCTTAATGTAGCTTTTGTTTGCCCTGATGAAAATTTTGTGCAATTAGGGCCACATCTTGAGGTAGTCATCTGTTATGCTTTCCAAATAACAAGTGAGCCTTGTCAAAAAGGTACTGTAACGGGTGGAGTTTTTGCTTTCTGCACCTGAAATGCCGAGATAGTGTTGTATACAGCAAACAGCCCTATTCAACTGCTGTAGTAATGGCTATACCATGGCAAGAACCATTCAACAAAGTAAAGAGAAATGACACTCTCAGACACAATATTCAGTCTATCTAGAAAATTCCAAGAACTTTGAACATTTCTTCACACAGAAGACATCTAATACTATGGTGAAACTGACTTGCATGGGGGCCACTCCAGGAAAACAAGAGTTAACTCTGCTGTAACTTGTTAGAGTCACCAGCCTCGGCAATCACCAATTAACAGCACCTCTGATTAAAGCCCGCAGCGCTGCTTCCCAGAGTTCAAGCAGCAGACACAGCTCAACGTCAGCTGTATGGAGGAGACCGTGTCAATCAGAGTTTCTTGACTGATTTGCTGCAAAGAAAACACAACCGAGGGAGACCAGTGAGAAGATGAGAATCGACTGGCCCAAGAAAGACACGGACCAGTGGAAATTTTTGGTTCCATCCACCAACAGAGAAGGTGAACGGATGGTATCTGCATGTGTGGTTCCCATTGTGAAGCATGAAGTAGGAGGTGTGATGGCGTGGGGGAGCTTTGCTGGTGACACTGTTGGTGATTTATTCAGAATTCAAGGCACGCTTAACCAGCATGGTTACCACAACAATCTGCAGTGACAAACCATCCCATCTGGTTTGTGCTCAGTGGGACATTACTTCATTACTTTCAACAGAACCATGACCCAGAACACACCTGTTGCTCTGTACTATGTGAGCAACTTTAAAGTGAAGGGAGATCTGTATGTGACCCAAAGGGTGGCTACTTTGAAGATCTAACATTTAAAACAAATTTTGTTTCATTTGCATTTTCTTCCTTATTGTATAAAATAAGAAAAAAGCAATGAATGAGAAGTATTATATATCAACACACACACGAAATCTACAACAAAGAACTTGCTATCAAGGATTCCACAAGTGTATGCTAATAACTGATTATGTCCTCCATATACTGATTTACTTTATAGTAGGTCTGGTAAATTCATAAACTAATGGGTTATACAAACACTTGTGCTTACTGTGGAGCATATACAGTACATGTTTTATAATGAGTGAGGCCGAAGCCAAGCAACTCATTACAACTATAACTCTAAATGATGGAGCCAAGATTTATTCAAAATATATTTAAAAAATAACATTTAAGTGATAAAGGCCAAGCTTTACATTTGTATATGTATTCCTTCTTGACAGTGCTACAGGAGCAAGCTGTTTTAAAATGAGTCTGGAGACCACAACATGCTCTAATTGATATGACCTTTAATTGCTCATTCAGTGCAGGGGAAAGACGAGGAAGACATCAAGCCAGTCCGCTGTGGCTCGGGCTAAAGAGGCGCTGTGTAGATTGGCCTACACTCCCAGGCCCCGTGGACATAATTAAACCTGAACAACAAACACTTACACAAGCACTCTGCTCTCCTGAACAGAATTCTGAAAACATCCAGGACACCATCTCACTGGTCTTTTAGTTGGTCCCTCAATCAGAGTGGATTTGTTCCTGTGCTAAGAATATAATCTGAGACTGGACAATTATGGCCAACATAAATGAGGTCCTGTTATCCATGACCAAAATTAGGTTAGTTGTAATTAAGCTCTAAGCCTGCATTTCATCTGAACTGTTTGCTAGCCACTGCTTTAAAACCCACAAAAAAAAATTAAAAAACTGGACAAGGACAATGATGATTTCACATAAATCATATGAGGTAAGAATAATGTCTCATATTTTTTCAGCACCTAGTAACAGCTATCATGAATACACCAAAAAAGACTGAATCACTCACTAAATGTTTCTTCATCCATAAGGGATGTACCATACAAACCCACTCTATGTGTAGGCACATTCCTGAATTCTCCAATGGCACAACAGATGTACAAACTCTCAAACAAACATCTGCATTCTTCTTTGTAACACTTACAAAAAGCTTATCTGCATTTTGCACAACAGTAGACCAGAGGGAGCAGAGAGCTGTCCACATATGCTTTGAATAGAGAGCATAAGCTGACAACTAGACCTTTGCATGGAATTAAGCATCCTTCATTACTTGACACTGAAATTCACAAGCCTCTGCTTTGAATGAGTGCTCAGCTTCAGGTTAGCTCTGGGTTCAAGTTGTCCACCGGGGCCCTAGCTGCAATGTGTTTGACTACTATGTATTCAGACCAGCAAACTGCTGGTCACCAGACGATCCCCCTGGTGGGCTCACTGCTGGCCTTTTGCAGACCTCCATCATCTTCACCTACAGTCTGCCTACACCCCAGAGAGCTCACACTAGAACAGCTATGAATGCAGGTGCTGGACGTCTAGACAAGGGGCTCATTAGCTTTCCTGCAGCTCCCCAGCTAGTGATTGCACAGGCCTAAGCTGCCTTGCCTGGAGGGAGGGGACAGGTCCTGATTGAGAGCGTGCTTTATTACAGGGGCTTAGGTGGGGGCTTCAGGATTAACACATAAGTCTTCCACCTTCATGGGTGCAAAGAGGACTTGTAGTACTCTGTGCAGCTGGAGGGGGAGTGCAATGTCTTTTCTCACTTTGCATTGATAGACTGACCAGAGGCTTAACACACACGTCCTGGAGGTCTGGATGGATTTGTGTTACTTACGGCAGTCAACCTAAATCTCTAAAGGGCACAGAGAAGTTTGTTAAATGTTAATTTAAGTTAATTAGTTTTAATAACTTTGGCTTCACTGTGTGAGCTTGCGTGTTTATGTGTGTCTAACATTTCCAGACATTACTACGTGAAAGACCTCACAGTGGGTTGTAATTGTTTCAGCTCTGTTTTTCACTGCAGGGGAGAGCCGGTCAAAAGAGTGGCAGCCTGTGCCCTTTCCTCTCATGGGTCTCTTTCAAATGGGCAGACTTTAAGCCAAGCTGCCCTTCAAACTGATGCCTAAGTATGAGCTACAGGTGAGTAACATTGTTCCAACTGTGTGATATGCAACATGTGACGTGGCATATGCAGGGCAATACCAGTAATTTCTACTTTATGGGGTGTTTCAAAATTCAAAGTTCACACATTTAAAAATAGAGGCTTTATTTAGTTAAAAATAACTTGAATTACAAAACTGGTCATTTGCATGCCTCCAAATTCAGTACATAAAGATGTATTTCTAATCTAACATTCAAATTGCCTTCAAGCCTAATGTTTATAGTCAACAGAAGCTTGCACCTCTCTATATATTACCAAAACCACTTTCCTCAGATGATTTAGCGATAAGAAAGAAAGTCAAAACAATAGTGAAACAAACAACTTTTCTCTGCTGAGCCTTTTGCATAATTATGATGCCTGAAGGCCAGCTGATTCACTAAAATCTGCTCTCTGTAGGGAGAGGGAAACCTAAAATAGCAGCATCTGACTGTCACACAATTGGCTTAGACTGCACTGTGCAGCTGTGCTCTGAGCCTGTCTGTTTGTCATTTAACTGATTGCTGCATGGCTGCCAACCTATCAGGTGCATCATCACTGGAATGTTGCTCACTAAGCACCACCACAAAATTTATCCCCAACTCCTTCCAAAAACATAGGGTCAAAAACTGTGTATATATGAAGCGGAATGAGCTACTTCTTCAAAATATAGTTAACTTATGATTGCAGCCACAGAGTTCAAAGCTTGGATTGTACAACTGCAGATATGAACAGAGACAACCCCCACCACATCCTTACATATTAGAGGAGAGGAATAAAGGGAGATGGTGAAATGTAGCACAACAGACAGTGAATTCCAGGGCAGTCCTAGTTAATTACAAATGTGATAAAACACCCATCCACCTCTGAGGGTTATTATTTCCTGCCAGTACCTTCATGATTGGTTTCAGGGCTCATAAGAATGTGCAGAAAGTCCTGGGTGCAACAATCTGATTTAAAGTGCTTACAATTTAAATAGCCTATAAATATTATTGAAGGTTAATGCCCAATATGGTGCCAGATTAGTCCACAGAAGTTAGTCAGGGTTGAGCACCAACTCACCTTGTATGTTTCCACATACAAGCTTTGTCATTAGTACAGCATGAGAACTAAATATGCATAATAAATGAAACAAAAATTAATTAGTACAAAAAAATATTTTCCATTATTTTATCACCTTTTGAATTGAGGCAATTTTTCAACACCAAAAAGCTTTATTGATTATCTTATGGAAAATAATTACCCCGTCGCAATTTCAGGTGGTAGGTAAATGACTACTGCAAGATACAGTCTATAGAACAAAAGCTGTAAGAAAAGCATTAACATGCCAAACATATGTGCACTTTGTGTCAACACCATGTCATTTTTTTAACACTGCCAGTGTGTGACTATGTGGCAGTATCTCCAAATATTAATTAGCCTTGTCTGTCTATCTGATTACTGACATGCCTGAAGTGAGGGTGATAAAGAAGGCTCATGGTTTATCTTCTCCCTCCTCCACTGAAAAGGAGGTACAGCCAGATAAAAACCGGTATCATGAGGTTCATGCATGGTGAATCATGTCCACAGTATTTTCTCTCTCTTCTGAAGTCAATAGGCCTGTAACGTGAGCACAGCACCGGGCTGTCCCTAGGCAGCCTGAGTGAACCCACTAATGAAAACAGAGGAAGGGAAGGGAAAGAAAAAGAAAAAGAAACAGAAAAATGTGTGTTTGAGCAAACACAGGAGGAATACCTTCAAGGTCACTGTCAGAGAAAAAAAAGAGAAAGGGAGGGAATGAGGGAGATAGAGTGATTGAGAGACAGAAAAGGAAATGCTGAAGAGACAGTTGCAGGTGATGATGAGGAATCTGGGCTCAAACAGAAAATAAGAGCTGAAAACTTTTCTTCTGTGCTCTTTGTTTTGGGCTGCTGCTGCACACTAAAATGCTGTGGCCAGTGATGTGGAATCACAATATACTGTAATAGTTCCTAAATAATTCTTTATTTTCACAGTTCACTTATCTTTTTAAGTGCAGAGGATTACATGGACCTTACAACAATAAAACTACGCAGCAAGAGGATAAAAAAAAAAAAGGCAGGCATCATATCCTACTGGGCAAACACACAAATGGGCTTTGTTTCATTTTTATGACTATTTTAACATTACTTTATCAATAACAAATCAGACAGTTTTGATAGCTCAGCACTCAAAGTAATAGGCAACAGAGCAATCCATGGAGCATGCTAAAAGTGTTAGAGTAAAATGGGTTGTGGCTGCACAGCCGTGTAACAGGAAAAGAACTAGAGGATGAGGCCTGTCATAAGGACGTCAGAACCGGACTGTTCCAGAAATACCCCAGTGCGGACATACACTCAGGCGTGACGTTACAGCAAACCTATTATCTACTATTCTGTCACATTGGCTTTTCCACTACAAACTTGGGACCAAATTCAATTTCAGCACCAGCTTCTCTGACCATCACACAAGAAACTCTCTCCTCTGGCACCCTTGCTGAGTGGGTGTGTCCCCTCAGGGAGAAGATGGTGCTTTTTACAGCACTTCACCGAACCTTAAAAAAACACTTAGCACCAGATCCACAGTTGATTTGTTTTTTTTTTCTTCCCTCCACTATAAAGGCATCAGTACTGCCACTAATCAAAAAGAGGCCAGCAAACAGAAACACAATGTTTGCTGAGTTTGCAACTGTCAAAAAAGATAGCTGTCCAAATAGAAACTTTTCAGGGGCGGTGCAGTCATTCAGCTCTCAGGGGTTTATGGTGAGGAGTGTGTGATATGGGTATGAGATGTTTGTCATGAACTGATTCTAGATAACAATTCAGTTCTAGCGCGTTTATCATTAATATTTCATCAGTGCTGTGGCACAGGAAAGGAGGCAGGAGAAACACCCACAATCAAGAGTCACAGTCAAGAGCAATACCAGCTCAAGCCCTTGTTTTTGATCTTATCATTTGCCTGGAAGAGATCTGCTTGAAAAACACACCAAAAGCAGACCTTTCAGCTGCAGGAAACAAATTCTAATGTGATGAGTGGGTGTCGGACTGACTGTGTCTACCCAGGCCTTACTACCAGCCAACCATCTCTAAAGAGGGGCCCTGTTTGTGAATCAAAGGAAAGCTGTTAGGATAAGACCCTTGTTGCTTCTCAGACAGCGATGCTATTGAAACAGTGGCATACTTACTACATGGTCCTCAGCCATAATCAATTACAGTATAATGAGTAATTCCCTTCCAACCATCGCTCATGTCATTTGATGCATGGGGCAGTAAGAGCTGGGATGTCGATCTCAAGTCAGTCCACGACAGTTGAAAGACATGAGCCTTTCAGTCTCTGTCTCAGTGGTCCTTTGCTTCCAAGCATTGTTGTTTCTCACCTCTTTTGTTTTGATAGCTCAGCATTTCACTTGATCAGGCTTTTGTCGACAGGGACCTGTGTGTTCAGTATTAAAGCCACAGAGGAGAATTAAGAAAAGGATGTCACACAGCTCAAACCAGATGGCTCCTGGGTCTCTTACACTCCTTTTAATCAATAGGTAGGATAACACTAGCCAGAATCAAGAGGCAAATGAGGACATACAAAAAAAACCCCAAAAACACAGGCCGTACAGCTGTGTCAGAACCTGCATAAAATATACTCACAGTGCTAAAGAGCTAAAGTGAAAATATATGCTTGGTTAGTTGGGAATATATCACATAATTATGCTAAGCTGTGTAGCAATTATATGAATGAACAGATCAAGACTTACTATGCTTGCACACCTAATACACAGCCATGTTGTTTTTATGGATGGTATGTGTTCAACTTGTATCCTGTGTCAATACGTGGGTGCCTCTATTTTCAAAGGTAGCTACTTTGGGTAATGTAAGTGTCCCTCCAAACTACGCACAGTCACACACTGACTCAATAAAAGTCTGTTTCTGAGTTTCTCAGCTGGTGTGGCCAATTAGTGTGAAATCTGGTGACAGAACTGTGGAGGAGCTAGGACAGTCCTTGTGTAATTATTGATCTAAGTTTACTTGCCTACTTGGCTACATGTGGGGAGGAGAGGACACAGTACAGGGTTGTTCTCATACACTGCCTAATTAATTGTGACATAATCTGATACTATAGCTTAAAGTTGTTGAGGATTTCTGATCCCCCCACTGGTGTGTGGACTCAGAGCGCTGCTCGTTGCACCGTAATTGCAAAGCTTTGGCCTGGTGTCACAATTAGAGTGGAAACCAGCCTTATTATATCCACTGTTATAATCTCTGCCAGGCCCTATTTACCCCTGCTCTAGTTTGGTTTATTTTCTTTTGACACTGTGCCAATCTGTATAGAATACAGACACTAATCCCTGCGACTACAGTTTTTTTTTTAATAAGGGCTCATGCAGGCCATTGCATTGGCATCCCTTCTGGATTTTTGCAGGACAGGTGCAATAATTATAGTGACAAGACAATAAACATGGAGAGGGATATCTAGTAAAAGAAGATTTGTGGTTAAACATTAATGTCACGCATCATATTGCAGGGAGCGTGTAGCAGTTTAACTAGACTAATAAACACTGTCCAAATTTATGGAAATACATCGTATTTGCAAATTGTCGTTTGTGAATTTTACAGTAGTTTCTAGAGGAAGCTGTTTCCTTTTTCCACAGGCAGAGGCCTCTCTGCAGTTCATGCATTCTGCTGGTCTGAATGACAACCCACTCCTTGATTTGATTATTTTGTGGGCCAGAAGAGGACACAGGTGGAACTGCAGAGCAAAGTCATTTGTAGATCAGCTTGAAAGAACCTCCTCTAGTGTCTCATTAGATCCTGTGGGTCAGACAAAGAAACACTGTGGGAAAAGCACATAATGCATACTGAAATAGCGTCTGAGTTCAGTTCACGATTCTGTGCCGCATCTCTGAAGAAATGCTAACCAGCATCTTTCCTTTTTCGACCTCTCTCTGGGATTACTTCTAAACAGTCACTCTCTGAAAGCTCCTCTACAGCGCTTCAGCCAGAAAGACACATAATATTTATCAGAAGAACAGAAGAGCTGCACAGAAAAAAGGGAAAGACAATTTAAGTGGTGTCTTTGATAAAGCAGTGTTTTTGAAGCACAGCCCATTTACCTTCAACAGGACAAGAGGAAATAAGGATGGTAAAGTGTGTCTCACGATGGTGCTCCACATCAATACACACCACAAATACCTGGATGCTTCCCAAACAGAGGAGAGACTCTGAAACCGCCCCTCCTGCCTTCAAACCTGTGCTCTTTGATCTTCTCTCGAATGTGAACACTGTTACTGCCTGCACCACAGAGGGTTCAAGCACCCCACAACCTCCACTGCACTCATCCACCTCAATATCCACACTGTGCATTCTCGCTTTTAGAAAACTTTCGAAAGAGGGCAGAGGAACTTTTTCCCTCAGCACCAGATCATCTTCACTTATGCTGCATGACGGAAGGTGGCTGCACTGTTGTGAAATGAGCAAGTCCCATTGTGCAAGCACCATTCATGGGCCAACCGATCACTTTCTGCTCATTTATCTGCTTCTATTTCTCTATGCTGATCAACATTTCAGTGTTGGCTATCAAAGGCAGAGGCAGCACAGTTTGTTTTTAATGTGATTTCTTTGGCATTGGCTAATAAACAGGGCTGTAGCACCATCAGTTGAGGACTAAATGACCCACCACGGTAAAAGTGAGATCCAGCGAGGGCCTGCACTGACAGATTCAATCTCCCCTTCTCTGTACTGCTGTAATATCTATTTTAAATTTCTCCTCCTGACTCATCTTTCATTTTTCTCTGCTTATTACACACAAACCTAGAAGTGGAGAATAGTTTATGCATCCCATCATTCAGATTTAGCTGAAGTTAGGTAACTTGAAAAAAATGTCTTTTTGTAATATCTACATTTTGGAGCATTTGTCATGACTGTGACTTGAAGCGTGTTTGATGTCTAGCAAACTTTTTTTTTTTTGCATACTGATATTCTATTTTAACTTAATCTCCATGGTGCTACTTTGTTGGTGTAAACAAAACAGAAGCACAAATGCTGATGTGATGCATAACTATCTGATAAGCTTGCTGATGTATAACTGCTCTGCAATTTGTTTTGAGCTGTTTAAACATTATAGCTTGCTGAGGGTTTTCTGGTACGACTTGAATCATTAAGACAATAAAATCTGCAGTGAAGTTGATGATACTGTGCTTTCATAAATTTCAAAAATCTATGGAATGGAGAGAATATAGAGTAGGATATCTACATGTAACATATTTTAACTCCCCTGTTTATTCGCATTTCATTTTCTACTTATTCCGCACTTCAAACTGTTTTGCTGGGTCTAGGAGGTTGAAAATTTTTAGGAGGCGTGGGAGTAATTTGAATAAAAAAGTTGAAAACAAAAACAACAAACTAACATAAAAGTCTGAAATGCATGGAAATGTAGTTTTCTCTCCTTTCAACAATATACCTCACATTTTACATGGTTTCACTGTTTCACATCCGATGACTACATGATTTGTTTCACAGCAAAATAATTGCTTTTACTGTATGTTGATAAATTTGCAAGTAGTTTGATAAAGGCTCTTGTCTTTCATGGATAGTTTGGCTCTATTAAATGTTCAGCAGCAGAAAAGACCATCCTTGGCAGCACTGTGTCATCTAACCACCAATAAAAAGAAGACACAGTGGAGTGGTTTCACCGTTCTCAGCCAACTGGAGGTGGGCGACAGTTAGGGCTCTCCTGTCCCGTGAGACAGAAACTGTTAACACAGCAATGGCTCCAGCATTGCTGAGTGGTACTAACAGGGGGAGGGGCTGTGTAGTGAGAGGACTCACCTCTCTCTACCCTCCAGTTTCCCTCATCGAGCAAAAAAGCTTTCTCTTGTCTCTTGGTCTGGTGTAATGTGCATCAGGATCTCTAGAATTCAATTACTGTTCCCTTTTAGCCGCGCCTGTAATCTTCCTGTTCCAGTCATATGCTCTGGGTGCCAGCCAGTGTCACACACTTTTCCCAAAATGATTTCTTTTATGACCAGCCAGCGAGAGCACAAACTGTATGCAGTTAGAGAACAGATCCAGATCCATTCACCCCACCATTTTGCCTAAACCTAATTACGTTACATTTGGGGGAATGTCACTATAAACTGTGGGTGTATAACAGTGTACTCTCTAATGAGTGCTCAATTAAACAGAGAGCACCCACAAGGCAAACTGGGCCAAATAAAGCCAACCAAATGCTTTCCAATAGACACAGTCCCTTCTTAAAGTCCTGAAGAAGTCTTCAATTAAAAAAAAAAAAAAATACTTCACTGTGAAAAAATGATGTCTCCATCATTCCCTTCCTGGTGTGAAAACTTTCAAGACCTCCCTGAACAGAAAATCTAAAACATTTTATTTGTTCAAACACCTAAAAAAGAAATTCAGCATTTTCGGAAACACATTTGCTCACTTTTTTCAGCAAATATATGATATTTTTGAAACTCAGTAAGCTTACATATTTAATTCAGTTTGGAGGAACTCTTTCTGGGTGAATCATTGCTTCTTACAAAGTTGAAAAAATTGAGTGAGGTGAGGAGAAGGAAGGTCTGTGGGCTCTGTCATCACCTCTGACAAATGTGGTTGTGTTTAATTATCAGTTGTTTACTCTCCTGCCTCACACGTCAATCTCATGGACCCCCAAAAATATGACACACACTGTGGCCCCACGCTATTAACTAGAGTCAACAGAGCAATGATCTGTGCCTGGTGTTCCTGTCTTGTGATAGGTGAGGATCTACATTCCCACCCCTCCGCTCCACCTGCCTCTCCTGTCTGCCAGAGTTAATTTATCTGGGTGATAAGCAGGTGGACAAGGGGAGGAGAAGCCCTCAGACTGAGCTGCACTGTCAGACCTGGCAGACTGAGTGACAATGCTAATAGCCCCGTCCCATTAACCTCACCACACGCTTCACCTTTATCAACCACACAGAAGACTGTTTGTTTGCTTGTTGGATGATAATATTTACCTCGTGATTTGGCGGCCCCGAACATGACAAATATATTTGTGCATTTTGAGAAGGTACTGTGATTCAAAGGGGTGGTCCTGAAAAAAGACCGTGCTCTGTGCAGCTCCAGACTGATAAGGGCTAATGTTCATAGCCTAATCTGTAACTTTAAAATGAAAGAACGTTCTTGTTTCTCTGTTCTTACTTTTAAATGAACAATGTCCTTGCCTCCCATTATTCTACCATGCTCTTGGCTTAATACCATACAATACAGTTCAGCTCCATAAAGCACAATGTATCTGCCCGTTCCATTACTGCATTTAGGCAGTTTATTCTTATCTTGGGGCCACGACCCCAAGACAGAAAGAAGTTTGGTGTTTGTATATGGTTGAGTCCTGTGGTGAGCTCACTGCTCCAGTGCCAGGCACAAGTCTGAGAGATATGGCTTTAATTGGAGAGTCACTGATCCTGCAAGGCATTTGGGTGCCAGACGTTAGCATCAATGCTTCTCGCTGTATTCTGCTGCGCAATCACAAAAATGATATTGGGGGACAGCAGGTGATCCATAAAAGCTGTGTTTTAAAGCCTTGTTAATTATTCCTTCAGAAGTCTAATGAACAATGGGGATAAAACCTTGTGCAGGGCAAATCTATTTGTGGGAGAGGAGGAGCCAGCTCTCTTTCAGAAACAGTGCTTCAGAGCCTTTACCCCATCACATCTGTCAACACGAGTCTATCATTGTTAAGCTCACACACACGCGCTTTGTGCTTTGATCATGCCTCCAAATATATCTGCTACAATATTTAGTAGTCATGTACAATTTTAGGGATATGGTGTTTGGATGGAAAACTGTGTCTTCCATGCATAATGAAGCAGATGCCGAAGATTATATGGTTTGGCACGGAATCTGAATATGCATAGATTATCTTCTATTTGATTTAGCAGCTGGTGTCTGTGTGCAGATGTGTACAGTACATCACTTACGAATACTGAGACCTACACATTCTTGAATTTTGTGTAGTATGTTATACCTCCCTTTGTGGAAAAGACATCATATTCTGTATTTGGCTGGAGAGGTCTTAATACATGGCAGGGCTGCCAGCTCTTTCGCTCCGTAAGAGATATGAGAAGAGGGAGATTAGCTCAGTTACCCATCCATGACCTTGATATTACGATGGAGACAGATAAGAGCTTTCTTGTTCCACCTGCCCAAAGCCTGCGAGGCTGTTTAAACAGCAGGCAAAGCAGTCATCATCTATTCAAAACTAATGTCTTCTGGAGTTCAATTTTTCAGCCATTCTATTCAGTATCCTAAATAAATTAATGATGTCACATGCTGGCAGAATAAAACAAGCTCTGGAGCCTCCAAAGAGATGGTTATTTAGAACTAAGGAGCTCAGGGTGTGTGCAGCCAGTATTTTATTTTATTTTATTTTTATTTTTATGAAAATTAATTTTTACATAGATAAACTGACTTTAAAGGCTTTATGTAAAGTAAGTGTAGTAAAAAATGTGGCACTGTTTACTAAAAGGTTTCAGTATTTACCTCTGTGACAAACAAAAGTGGTAATTCCATGGTAACTATGTCATAACATTAATAGACGATGCTTCACGGAAAGCCCATTATCTGAACCCAAAGATCTTAAGGCAACTGTTAGACATAACGAGAAGGGCAGAAGTGATCCACACTAACAAAGAGATTAAAACTGCTATGTGGAGCTTAAGCATGCAGCAATCGCTGATGGTACTAAAAGATGCTGGTGAGGTTGCTGCTTTCCCAAGCAGCCACAAACCTTATCCTTTCCTCTTCGATCACATCCAAGACTAAGATATCTTTATTTTATGTTTTTAGGATTTATTCCAATTTATGATAACAACACACAATATTATGAATTACTGTAGCAGTATTTATTCATAATGAAAAATAAAATGCAATGAAAATGTAATTTCATGTTGTTTTGTGTTTTCTAAAGGAAATAAAAAAGGTATTGGAAGTCTAAAGTAAATGTATTACTGTCTATGTTCTGCATAATCTACTTTTAGGCAGAACATATAGTATAATACTTATCTACTGCAGTAAGTGTATGGACCCATCACATTTTGTGGCCTGTTTTCACATAATAATGATGTCTTTAAACTAGTGTAGCTACATGTTTCCATTGCTGTTGTGCTACTTGTCACTTTAGTACTCACTGGTTATTCAGCCTGGATTGCATGTCGAATACTTGCTCATTACTGAGTCTCACTAAAAGCACCTGCAGTTGTCCACTGTGGGCTATCATGTCATGGAAGAAATGCTGAGCGGGCATACCTATCTTTTACTAGAATGCACTGAGAGTATTAAAGATAAGACATTAGGACATAATGAGTAAAAAATGTCTCTCCTACACTGGGCCAAGAAGCTGATGGAATTTTCATGCTAGACTGAATCCCAGATGCATTCGGCAGACAACAGCCACTCAGGACATATTTGTTTGTTACTGATGAGGTAGTAGTTAGTTTGAAATACAGCATATAAATATATTTATATATATAAGTACAGTGATGTCATAAATGTGGACAGTATTTTTAAACAATTTTCTAGTGCAAGCACATATATGTGATGAAAAGATACAAATGTAGAATTTGAAAGAAATGGTTTGTCATCCGTCTCTTTTTTGTTTGTTTATGGGTTAAAATTTGACTCTAAACAACTGAGATTGTAATGACTATCATGGCCATTACTGAGGTTTATGTTTGTTTAACACACATGCCACAGTCAGTGGGTTGAGTCCGAAGGGAAATAAATCTTTCTAGACATAGAAATAGTAAAGGCTCTACACACAAGTATGATAAGTAATTTAAAGTAGTACTGCGTCTTTTACACAACCTGCTTTTTTAAGTCCCTGGATTATGCTAATAAAGCTGAAAATGCCCTTTGACCCATTAAGTGAACTGATCTTATTTTGAGAGCCATATTGGTGATTCATATAGTATGCAAGCTCTAGCGGCTAAACAAAGGAATGTAGGAAGAGGAATGGGAATAGATGAGAGTGAGGAAAATGGAGGCAAAAAAAAAAAGTTGAAAGAGAGAATAGGTATACATGAAATACATGATATGATGGAGGTGGTGGTATGCCAAAGTTATCCACTGATCCATGTCGTAACAGATGCAGCAAATTTCAGGCTTACAGCATAAATACATAATAAACAAAAATTAATGGAGGCGAGCGCCATGCATGCATTTCATCGGTCTGTGAGTTACCACTACAGTGACTGGAGCAGGGCAGAAGCATCCATATGGATGTTGCTTAGAGAACAGACTTGTTAACATATCTCCTTCACTGCTCCTAGTAAAGCATTACAGAGATGGAATATATATCAGCCACATTTAATAACAACAATACAAGTCTATGTGGAAGGGATTAAAAAAAAAAAAAAAAATATGATACAGCAAAAAATTTTCTGCCAAGTATGATGTTCATGCCAAATTGGATCAATATCTCTGGGCAACCATCAGTATGTAGTGCAAAGTACTTATTGTAATGTGCTGTTCTGGCTATATATATATTAAGTACTCAATATCATATAATGACACAGTGTTAGAGAGGGGAAATACTACAGCTACATCTGCAACATAGTGTGCAACAGAAACACTGACAATTTGTCAAAGGCCTTGTATTATCCCGTAACAACTGATCAGCTGATCAGTAACACCACTGTAAGCGGGGCGGTGAAGAAGCAGTACTCTGAGCTTACATCTGAATTCCATGGCTTGCAATTAGAACAACCATTTTTCCTCACTAGTGCAGCAGAAAACACGAAGAAGTCAAGGATGATGAATTAGTCTAATGATTCCACAGTAATATCACTCAGAGACAGAGCTGGGGGAAATTGGTGTTCCCAAGCAAAGGGCCTAAAATTACCCCTTAAGATATGGGTGAACTTTTACCATTACAGCCTCAGTTGCTGTCATTATTCACTGAACCCTCTTGTTTTTGTTCATGTCAACTGGATCCTCACTGCCTTCGACAGCCATCATGGCAACCTTCAATTTCACCTTCTCTCTTTTGCCCTCTCCTTTCTGTATGATCTCCTGCTATCACAACAGCAACACAAACCTAGTCGGATGCAAATGCTTCCTGCCATCTTTTCCCTCGGCCTTCTTGTCACAAAAAAAAAAAAAACTGCCCCCTTGGACCTAAATCTGGGGCATGATAGAGGAGGTATATATTGTATAGGCAGTCTCAGATGGCTGGACTTTGTAGTGAAAAAGAAAGGGCGGGGGCAAACATGATACGAAACAACACACACACACACACACACACACACACATGTAACATCATGAGGCCTTGGGGGCGAAGGCCACAGAAGTCAACCCAGCAGTTCAGTGGTGAACGCTAATTAGTGCACAGCTCTGACCTTGACAAGCCATCCTTTCTCCTCTGTCAAGAGGCAGTTGTTTCCACAATGCAAAACAGACTGAAAGAAAAGCTCGGCTGAATGAGATCTATTGATGGCAGGGAGAGCAGTGAAGAGGCAAGGAGACAGGAATAAAAACATCGCCACGACGGTTGACATACTCCCTCAGCAGCTTGCTGTGACTTTGGCTTGTTGCACCCTCATTTGAATGCATTACACAACTTTAGAATACAAAAACACAAACCCCAATAAATAAGGCCTGTGTGTTTCAGGCTGTGCCAGTCTGCGGTGATCAGGGCCTTTCAGCCCACTCTGCATGATTAACAGTGGTAGCAACATTTTGTTTGAATAAATTAGAAATTCCACTGGCTATCCACTTTTAAGAGAGAGGGAGGGGGAAACACACAACCAATATGTCTTTGTGTGCAGAATCTCCAAAGACCCAGTAATTGAATTTGAACAAAAATTCCATGTTTACACAACAACAAAAGAAATTAGATAAAGTGTGGGGAAGCAGCAGAAATTAAACATGGCTGTCACAAAAACAACTCAATGCAAGCCCTTCAAAGTTAATGTATTAGCAACTGTCTTTCACTCCTGATGCACAGTCAGCAACACAGAAATCAACAAAAACTGTAGGCATCAAAATCCGAAAATATCAAAAATATCAAGTGGTTCTATTTTTAGCATCTGTTTATTATTTGAATCCAAAACCATTCACAAGACCTGAGCAAGCAGTCAATATGGGGCAGATTATGCTCAATCAACACACACACAAACAGGCTGCTGAACTCCCATATTACTGTTATTACTATCGATATTACTGTTACTGTGATAAATTTCATTATATGTCATCATACATCTTACTAAACATGACAGAAGGTTGTAAACAGAGCTGAAAAAATAGGGAGCACCTGTGACTGAATTGATATTCTGGACCAAGGTCCAAAAATAGAATTCACAAATTTCTGTATTTGTATGTTGCTCAAGTACTATTGAGAAGCTAAATGATAAACTGTTTAAATGAAGCTTGATTAAATACCCATGTACTGCGCAGTGGTTCAAACTGTGCTGAGACAGGAGCTTATATCTTGGACAGTAATCTTGGAAGTGACAATTTTATTCTCCATCTCAATGCATGTGTCGTTAACAACATAATTAGCACATCGCAAATTGTAGCATAGCTACAGGCTATAAGATATTCCCGCAAAATGCGTGCTTGCCAATTTTTGACTGCCCTATGACACTGGACAACTGTGCATTTTCTGCCAGAACCAGAAAAAAAAATATTATTTAGATTAGCATGTTAAGTAAAATACCTTATATACCCAGTGGTTTTAGAAAAAGGCTGGCAGTATATTGCTGACTAAGGTGCAGCAATTTATTGTAAACAATGGCAGCAACAATAATATAGTACAACTAAGACCTACAGTAAAAAAAAAAATCTACCCTCAGTGGTATTGTACAGTAGATAAGAGTTTGTCTGTAATCTGTTTGCCTTTTTCCCAGAGATTTTCTTGCATTTATGACTTTTTCATATGGGGTTTCATGTATAATGGAAGCTAGAGTGAATTGGGAAGAATGTAAATTAAGAGTCAAGCTTGTTAGAAGGCCAGTTTGACTGTTTACATGCAAGACTTGTCCTGGGTCGACCCTAGTTAACAATTCATGGTAGAAGATTTTCTATCTCTCAGCCAGTACTTGGCACAAAATGCACCTGGAGCCAATAGGTGTTCAGCCTGTCTCAGTGCACTCACTCAGCCCCTTTTAAGCTGTCTGTTCCTGTTGTCCTCTTCCTCTCCACCTCAGCCGGTGTCTGCCTATTGGAGGCATCCAAGTCAAGGTCCATGCACTACAGATGTGGAACAGTGAGTCCTTCCCTCAACCCCAAGTATCAAAACAAGTCAACTTTACAAAAAGAGTTAAAATCTATTATCAACACAGATGAGCAACAGCCTTGACAGTTAATGGCTGTCTGTGTGGAAGGCAAGAATGATGTGTGAGGTGTGTTGTGTGAGTAGGTGGCCATAAGGGAACTGAGCCAAGTCTGTTTGCTCAGCAGAGTACATCAGGACTGAAAGGGACATCACGGAGTAAAGACTAGTAAAAAGTGCACACGCACGTGTGTGTGTGTGTGTGTGTGTGTGTGTGTGTGTGTGTGTGTGTAGGTGTTGGGGTCACTCTCCAGTCACAGGGTTAATGACTACCAGGATGGTGGAGGCCATCTTACTCTCCTGCAGGCCATCCATAGCGAGGAACTTCCCTGTCAGCAGAGCAGAGTCCAGGAAGGAGGTGCTCAATCCAAGGGATAATGGGTATGAACACAGGAATAAAATTTATCATGCATATTAAACCACAAGACTGGCCTCAGAATATACAGAGTGCATAAAAGGATGCAAAGGACGTGGTGGGAAAACAAAAGAGTTGAAGAAAGTATAAAGAGAGGAAAGCCCAGTCCCTCCCCCAGTTGGGAGATAAAGATGACTGATATGTGCTCCACTTCCAGCCCAATGTCTTTAATGCTAAGAGGAGCCAAAGATAGGAGCTAAGAGAGGAGAGAAAGGATGGGGCACAAGGTACAGCAACTCTTTCTCCCTCGACCAGGTTTGTCTCAATTGAATTGCAGACATCGCACTCTCTTTGTCACTTTACCCAGTCTCGCCTCCCTGTCTCCTCCTATATCTCTGACTAACACACGCATGTTTGTGGTGGCAGACAAACACCAACATCAGGTCCCTCGGTGGATGTGCTTCCCAGTGTTCTGCACAGAAAACGGATTGTTCAAATGCTGAATAATTACCATGATAATCATCTCCATCCCACAAGGGTCTAAAGATGCATACCTGACATCTGACATTTGATACCCATGGCTATTCTCTCAATCTGCATAATCACATTCGTGCCTAATTTCCATGTATATGTTTGGGGGGAAAAACAGGCAGAATTTTTTGCATTGTGGTGTAGATTGGTAGGTGTAAAAAAGTAGAGCGTATGCCCATTAGAACTGAAATGATTAATGGATTAGTCAATTACTCAAAAAGTATTCTTCAACTATTTTCATAGTCACTTCTCCAATAAAAATGTAAAATAAAATCCAAACACTCCCTGCACCAGCTTCTCAGCTGAGAAACCTTGCTGTTTTCTTTTTTTCCATCATTGTAAACTGAGTACTTTGAGTTCTTAAACTTGCTTTTGAACAAAACATCTGAAGATGTCAGCTTGGATTGTTGAAAATCGTGTTGAATTAAAATGATCAGCAGATTAATCAATAGTGAGAATGATTGTTAGTTGGCCTAAAGCGCATTACTGCAGTCTACAGTTGCAATACGTTTGTCATGCTATACTGTGTACCAAAGGTATCAAAGATTGTATAAGACCTGCAAGGCATTGTACAATAGTCTTCTTGCTACCTTTGATGTACAAAGCCTGTAAGCATTACCCATAAAGGGGCACTGAGACTGTCGGTAATTGCTTCCCAGTATTAACTGTTCATAGACTTGAATGGGATGGTACAAGAAAACAATAATTTTCATTTTCAAAAGACGCTAAGATCAGGTACAACAATGGGCTGCATTCAGCAGGTCCTTATTATAGAACTCTCTGAAAGAACAGACATATTCAATACTATGGATACATTTTGGGCCATTATTAAGTTATACAAATGTATTTTCAGTTCAGTGCAGTCCATAAGCATTGGGACAATGACAGGGTTTTCATTGTTTTGGCTCCATAATGAAGCCCACTGTATTTGAATTGAAACAATCGGTATGGAGTTAAAGTGTTGTTTTTTCTGACTTCTAGGTAGTCAATAATGTGGGTGATTAAAAATCCTTATGGTAATGTGTAAACTATTTATTGTTATTATTTGACTGAACATTTTTTTATTAGTGTCATAACGTCATTATTTTTTAGTCCACTTTGTATAACTTGTAAAACTTATTAAAATGTTGATTACAATAATTTCCAGGAGTTTGATCAGGAAAATGTGTTTAAAATCAGGA
Organism: Mastacembelus armatus; assembly: GCF_900324485.2. Lineage (NCBI taxonomy): Eukaryota > Metazoa > Chordata > Actinopteri > Synbranchiformes > Mastacembelidae > Mastacembelus > Mastacembelus armatus. Next base: position 7,321,012 of record NC_046639.1, on the reverse strand, counting down.
TGTGGTTTGCAGGTAGGTCCAACCTCGTGCCAGATTATTTCAGCAGTTCTCAATAGAGAGTCAACATCATTTTATACTTGTGTCAGAAATACAGTCCATATGTATTTGTATATGTATTTGTAATGAATGTTTTGTTAATGAATTTAAGAATATGTAATATAAAAATGTTTCTCACATTTATTTCTTTATTATTTCTTTAATTGGCCTGGTAAAAATTCACTTAGCACAATTAAGGTAGGCATTTTTAAAACCATTAACAATGACTGCACAATTTAAATCAAAACTCAGAGTCACAACACAATCAACTCTAGCACAGATGTGATACACATATATTTTAGGTTCACTGTCATATTATTATTTCCAATTTCCATGTCAACAACTACAAACCCAGGTATAAACCATAGAAAATCAATTGTCCTTACAATCACAGATTTGTCTTTGAGTTGCCACAGTTTTAGGGTTTCTTAATCATCAGAGCAGTTTGGAAGCTCTCAAAATATAGCTCTCAGAACATTCATGGGTAAACTGAAAACAAGAACTACTGGTAGGAAATACAGCTTTACCAAAATGAAACATAGAGAGGCTGAAAAAATAGATTCAACTTCAAGTATTTTGCATGCATCTCTCCAGAGCTGCTTTCTAGCCTACTAATTATTAGATAATAAGAGGTCAAAGGTATTGGGAATTACAGCCCAAACTGTATTCGCCTAGTTATCTACAGAAGATATGGTATACATATTAAAAAATGTCTCATTTTTCTATCAAAACTCTTTACCAGGTGGCTACATATTATTCTTAGTGTGTCAGCCTGGACCCATGGGCCACTATTTACCAAGCAACTGTGGAAAAATCTAGTAGTTTGTTTAAAAGATAATCCTTGTAGAAATGTAGAAATGTTTATAAAGGGATTTCAAATTGAATTACAAACCCGAAAACCCTACACTGTAGGTGGATAGTTTGCATCTCATACTGTTCTTATTAACTTATTAACAAGTTCCACAACTATATTGGGTATAGCATTGATGTCAATGTGAAATTAATTGTGCATGATGTAATTATGTAATTATGCTGTATCTTGATTTATTTTTCCAAAACTATTAGTGGATGAAAACACAAACCAAAAAGTGACACCTTAAAATCAGGCACTTGCACCTATATCTATCTATATTATCTGGTTCAAAGTATACTTATATGCCTCTTTATGTGAGGCTTATAATGAAGGCAGTCTAAGTCAAACAGTTCCACCTCAGAGAAGCATCATTGCAGTCTGGAGGTTTTTATCAAAATTATAATGATAGGAACAAGGCAATGTCAGTAGCTGCACGCTGTGTCTTGGGTATTGCGCCTGTGCATCAAGAGCAGTTTGTATTCAATGTTCAAGTAGGCGCTGAAATATAATATCTAATAAAAAACACATAAAAACTAAGGATTTTATATCAATGTTTATGTCTGAGCTTCACACTTTGCACATCTTTGCTGCACTAAAACAGCTTGCACTGGATCTATACACATTCAAAACATTATATATATATATATATATATATATATATATATATATATATATATATATATATATATATATATATACATATATGAGATCAGAATGGTCAGAAGTGATTAGGTAGAACTATTGGCTCCTCTCACAGAGCCTGGCCAATGACACCCAATTCAGAAAAACATCACATAAACAACACTTTTTGATAGAGATCCCAACTAACTACTGAAGAGTTATGACAAAGGCATATAACTACTGAGTAGGACATTAGTTAAAAAACATACTTGTGTTATTGTCAAAAACCACAATTTATGTAACAGTTCAAAAAGATTGCATCTTTAACAAGCAAGAAGAAGACAAAAAAGAGAGCTTTAGTGATGCAATGAACTTGTTTTCACTCCTCATTAATTTATTTCCTCTGTGGCAGCAAGTTGAAACGAAAAACACCTCCAGGTTAAACTGGACTAACAAAACACTTTATGGACCAACTATGAAAGGCTCACTTTGAACAGAAATGAAAACACCTGCTAGGCTAGCAATGTCTAGGCTACAACCCACAATGCAACCTTCTCTATAGATGACCATGTTATTCTGGTACACACTACCTTCAAAACATGTGCTTCATAGCAGCTATCAGTGCTATCTTGACAGGGAAGATGATAGGGCTGTTGTTTCACAAATAAACATAAAATCTTTTCTAGGGGGCTTGATCTATTAACATAAAAATAGTATAATGTATTGCACCTGAAAGTGAACAACTTACTATACAGACACAGATTGAGAAGAAATGTCGGCTCTATTCAGCTTTCTGGGGTCAATGGAGCTGTGATGCGTTCAGTGAACTCAGGGTTTGAGCGTCGCCAACCATGACATCACAGTGCTCTCTGATGGACAAATTATGCAAAAGCGACCCTGGTAATAAAATAGCTCAAGCCCCTATTTTTAGTTTTCCATAATTTAATATCTTGTTATTTATCAGCCAATATAAACGCAGATAAAAACCAATCAAACCGGTCTGTTGAGTTAGTCCCTCTATTAGCACTTGTACAGTATGCCTCAGTCTGAAAGTAAGACACATGGGTGCTTACTCTCGCCCATCACCATCTCCGCTATCCTCACCAAAACACATGGCCCACTCACATATTCACAGCTCTGCAGAGCAGCTTGGCTTTAGCACGAGCTCCAATTCCTCTCACTCTGAATCATGCTGTGACGGGACAGCAGTCCAGCCTCTCATATTTCCTCAAAAGCACAGTCACTGTTACAAAGCTTGACTGGCAGCCAGATCTATCTCTGTGGCTTTTTGTTGCCTCCACCTGAGAGAAAAGCCCTTAAACTGTGATGGCCACTCATTCCCCTGAAAGCTATTGCGGGCTTTATGACAGAGTGGCTCAAGTGAAGCGTCTCCCCTCAAAGGATCATCTGATGTGGTCTACCATGGTGTGCCCATGCTTCATGTAGTGACACACCACACACTCAACAATGCAGGCCCTTGCCATGTCTCTTTGTTTCTCATTATTGAGCTAAATGGAATTAAGAGCTTTTCTTCCGGGATCCTTTTTTCTGCACTCGCCCTTTTGAACAACCTGAGGGGGATTTTAACATGCTATTACCCTTTGACACAGTGCCGGTATTAGAAGTAGGAGAGTTGTGAGGCATTTAGCCGGGGCTCCAGACAGTGAAATGGAAGGCAGGAAAAGACCTGCGCTCTCCTGTGAGAAGAGATGGAGAGGGCGCCTGGGGGCAGCAGGGGTGGAAGGCCCCAGCCTGGGCCCTGTCCACTGCAACCTGCCAGACACAGCCTGAATCCCATTTATTCCTGGTGACCTTAAATAAAATGCTGGCTACCCCTGTGGGCCCCATGTGAGGCCAAAACCAAATGGGCTGTGTTCTCCACTCTTTCTACCCCACTGCTAGAGAAAATGAGCTTTATCTGTGGGGGAACTCGGGGCCATGTGACTAACTGCCCCCTTCACTGCATGAGTTTCCCCACAAACTCCATTCGGCAGTTAATCTGCAAAGCTGTCGCCTTTTAATTACTGGCTTTTGGTATTGGAGTGCTCCAATGTGGAAACCTTTTGATTCATGTTGTAAAGTTTCAGTTTATATATCACTAGGGCAGCTGGACAGTTTGTAATTCAAGACATATTAAAATTTCTTATCACAAAGATGTACACATACACTGATTACACACATGCTCCCCAAGGTGACATTGGAGCTGTCTGACAAATGTGTCTGTTAATTACTGCAAAGAAACTGAAAAAAATAACACAAGTTGATTAAGTTATGTTGTCAAAGCACTGGGTGGTGACAGGTTTTAAAGAGGTGAGAAACTGTTAGATGAAGCTCAGTGTGTCTTTCTAGCTGTCAAGGACTCAGAGAACATAATACAATGCATCACAGATTTATATTAAATGCTCTGATATTTGAAACCAGTTAAAAACTGGCATCTGTAATGTTTTACTTAATAAATCATTCAACTCAAGACAGAGCCAGTGGACTGGAAGTGATGATTTCACACCATGTTTGTATTTTCATGCACTGGAATCAAACATAAGCTCAGTTGTATCACACTTTCCTAGCTGCCACATTTGCCATGCTGTGCATTGGTTGATTCGCATAAACAGCAGGCATCCACAGCTATCAGCTCCACAACATTGATTTAGACAGACTGCCACTGCCAACAATGTGAATAAATATTTTTATTTCACCTTTAATTCATTTGAGCATTATTAGTTGGTTGATATATTTTTTTGGTTTATTTCTTTGAAATCCAGTTCTGTATTTACCTTTCTGTTTTATCTATCTGCTTTCCTAGGATTTCTAAAATATTTAAACTTCCCAGTCCAAGATAAGAAAAGTGTGTATCAATCAAGGGCACCTCTTTGTCACATGAACCCATGCAGGGTGGTTTTCAAGTGCCCACTACATATCCATGCAGAGCCAAAGTCTGCATGAGCAACTCTAATTAAAGTGGCGTTAATCACAAATAGCTGGATAGGGCCACAATTGAGGCATATGTTAAGAATGAATTACTAATTAGAGCGGCAAGCAGTGAGACAAGTCCCAGACTGCTTGAGAAGTCTTGGCACGTTACTAATATATGAAAAGGTATAAACAAACAGCAATCTGGTTGTTTAGCTCCTCCATCCCACTTACAAGGATCCAATTATGGCAGATCCCTGGAGCCGCCAATACAATCAGGCAAGAGTGAGTCGGCGTTATGATTAACTGTGAAGGCCACATACTCTCTATGGCTGCTCCAGTCAGCCAGTAGACTTCCACTGACAGGGGTGGTTATGTGGCTCAGTGAGCCACAGGCCTCCACTCCCATAACAGGCCATTGGAGAGTCGAACACAACAGAACACAACAACAAAACACAGCCCAAGCCTCAGATACTGCATTCAGGCTGTGTTGTAATATGTACAAGCTAATTCACTGGATGGCTTGCTTTTATAGGCTGCCCCATAGAGTGCGGTATAACACACAATTAACACTGTGAATTCCTTGAACAATGCTTATGGCATTGATGTGTTGGGGGAACACACCTGTTCCTCCCTCAGTGCCTTTTGTCTTAGATGGAGAACAGAGGCCCATATGTACAACTGACACTGGAGCATATTTTCCTTCACACCAAGAGAGCAATACACAGGTGAGGCTTCCTATCAGCTCACAATCAGAATATTACAGAAGCTGCCAATCTCCACTGACAGCAATTTGCCAGATCAGCTGGTAGGTTTTGAGTCTTGAACTCCCCACCTGTGAACACCAAAAGCGCAGGTAGCTTCTGTATGCAGAATAGCTGTTAAAAAGGATAATTCTATATCACACTCTCTCCAATGCAGCCAGCATCCATACATCTGACTGAGCTTTTCACCACACTTTCAGCAGGAATATCAGTGTGCAGCCGAGAGGTAAGCTGGGCAATGGATGAAATGGGCTTTTTTGCCATTTATCATTCAGTGCTGGAGGTCTTGTACAGTTAACCATCTGGATCCTGGGGAACTGTAAAACATTCTTCCCGATACCAGACTGCAAAGAGCAGCTGAGCCAGAAACAGTAGCAAACACGTCGCCTGTCTATGCAGATACAGCTTAGCCACATATGCAATGAATAAAACAACATGGCTTTAGTCAAGATTCTATGTCACATGTAACAGCTGTAAATGCAGGTTTTAAAGTTTAATTCTATGAAAGTGGGTCAATATGAAATTCCCTGGAAAGACTTAAGATTTATCTGGTGCTGCTTTTTTTTTCACCACAGGTAGTATGTAGTACACATCTGTAAACTCAAAGTAAAAAGAGGATCACTCAGATCATCACCAGCCATCCGGCGCTAACAAGACAGACACCTACAGACATGCCACTGGAGGTGAACAGCATGATATAGTCAGCCCTGCTCACACACAGATGTGTACACACACATACACACACAAACACTAACAGGGCACTCTGCAGGTGGAAAGCTGTGTAATCCAGCCTTAACTTTAACCTGGGTGCTGCTGTCTAAGACACTCACAACAACACATGACACCTCCAGTGCCTTTGTTTCCTTTGCTGTTTTCCCAGGAGGTTGTTAAAAAGGCCTCCCATTCCACTTCAATTAGAGACACCAATTGGTACCAGTAGTTATTCCAGCAGGAAGCTACTCAACCTTCAGCTCAGTCAACTTTTCACCACTTGATCCATTCTGGCACTTCCTCCTTCCCAACCTCTTATTTGTTCTGTGTTACAATGTGGCTTATATGAGTAGACTGTTAGTGAAGCGGCACTGGCCAGCCAAGTTTTTGCTCCTCTCCCCAATGATTAATATGCAGGCTTACGGAGGAGCTGCAGAGACAAGGAGGAGGTCGAGACTGGAGATTTGTCTGTGGTTTAATTAGTGCATTCCTGGCAAATTCAACAATCCATAATTATAGCCAGGGTTCTTTCTGACCTTTCCGGTATTTTCTGCATGTTTGGCTTTTATCTGATCATGTTTTATTCAGGATCATTGTGTGCATTCTGTTCAGCCACCCTGTCTCTCCTGCTGCACAAAAACACACACTTTACAGGATGGGCAAACAGCACTTCTATCCTTTATCATTTCCCTTTGATTTCTTCACTCCCCACTCTCTGAAATTACAAGGTTCCACCATGGAGCGATGGCCAACATGGCACTGGATGTCCAGGAGGCAGGCATCCATATTTATAAACATGTCATTCTATTTGCTTTCATAAAATTCAATTTGGTTCAGATGAGGGGAAAAAATCACTCACACCGTGTGAATAGTTTACTCGTGTCCCTATCAGCCGGTCAATGGACAGAAAAGAAACAATATTTCCCTCCGAGGTGTTCTGCCGGACATCAGGGAGGGATGAGACACAATGAGTAATGAGTAGTGAGTAAAGTGTATATTACAGCTGGAAAAGGATAGTAAAAATGATCTAAAAAATAAAACTGAAAAACTTTGCACATCAGTAATCTCAGAATTAACCAGAACACTATAGCTAACTAGGAGATAAATGATGTTAAACTACAGTAGAACCTAGACCTCTCCACATATGAGTTGCATGTCTTCATTTTCAGTTATTAGATTGTATAACCAAGAAAAAAGAAACAACTCAGATGGAAATGTGTTGCCCCACCCCGTCACACTCTTCATAAACCATGTTGCTCTGCAGACATTCACAGACATAGCCAGCACGACTAAACACATGAAGTATCTACAGTATGCATGCACATACACACAAACACAACACCACACATATAAGAGTAGAGGCAGCGCTGGGAGGATTTGGGCTGCCAGGGCCCCTGTGGGGAGGCGATGGCTTCCTGTTTGCAAGCCTTTCTTTAGTGAAAATGCTTAAAACGGGCCAAACGAGAGCAGTGCTTATCCAGCAAAATTGCTGCTAGATGGAGCAGAAAGTGCACAAATTTTCTATGACACCCCAGTAATGAGGTTTTATATTGACCCAGGCACAGTGAGTGGAAGGGCTCGCTGCTCCTCTTCTCCTAAACTCAGCTCTCCTCACCTCCTATTTGGGGCCCTACAGAAAAAAACCCAGTATGGGCTCAGACAGGTAGCAGAGCAAAAACACACATACAACTAAACGAGGGGCACTCATCAAGTATTCATAAACCTCCATTATACTGCTAGTTTTTCCTTAAACTGTGAGAAAAGAAATTATTTTCTTTCCTGCACAGAGGGAACATATTTTCTTCTCCAGAACATCAGAGCTGTTTTGGCTTGAAACTGTGCTTGCTTTATTTATTTATTTATTTTAACCATGTCTTATCACAAGTGTAAGCACAGACAGCAATTACCGCGGTGGAGGTACACACACGTTCCACCTCTTTTATTTTGATATACAATTTTCATTTGTTATAGATTTTAAATCATCAAAACATCAGAATTCAACTATAAATGCGATAAAAGGACAGTTTGTACTGGGCTGAGTGAGGAATGGAGTGCACACTATTATGAACAGGTCAACCATTGTGCTTTACTCAATTAATTTAGAGCTGGAACAATTAATCAATTAATTGATCAGTTGACTGAAAGAAAATGAATCTCCATCTATTTCCCCAACATGAGGATTTGATGTTTTTCTCTTTTTTCTGGTAATTATAAAGTGAATCTATTTTGGCTTTGGACTGATGATCAGAGAAAACAAGCTTTCACCTCAGGGCCTATTAAAACTTCTAACCTATGGTTGCATCTAAAAAAACAGATAACCTTCTTTGCAAACACCCTTTGTCACCACTTCCCCCATTCTTTGTGATATCATTGGACATAAATTTGGCTTTTTTCAAAAATAGTTCAACTAAACAAGTATAGTAATGAACATGTTATCTTCAAAAATAACATCAACTTTTAAGCCACAGCAGGGATTCATATGTAAAAGGATGTCAAAAAGTGACATTGTCTGACCTTCAAAGCATGCTTGAGGTTATTTTAGCTTCATGTTTGTGTATTTAACGGTTTGTGTTTTGCTATTGAGATTTTGCTCCTCCAGAGAAGGACCATTTCTCTAGAAGCCAGCCCCTTTGCTCCTCCATGCCCATTAAACTGTCTGCTGATTTTAATGGAGGTGAGAAAAGCTGATGTGATTGGCCATTACCAAAGCCTGCAAAACTCCACCTGCTGAAAATATATAGTCCTCTACAACTTGCTAATATGTACATACTGTATTAATCTTCTTATTCCTCCTAAATCCCTGTACCATTTGCATTGCACCAATACTACAATTTTCTTTCTGGTAATAAAAACAATTTGTTGGTTACACCCACATGGGCCTCTGTCCACACAAGAAAATAAGGCATAGTGTAGCTCTAAATGATTTAAAAGACTGAATTTACATTGCTTCTGTTAAAAATGAAATCTGTTCTGAATATACTTTCCAAATATTTCTTTCTCTGATCCAGTATACTGTATGTAACTTTTGCAGGTCACTGACAAATATACTAAATAAAGATTGTGTGAATGACTTGACTATAATTGTTGGCTTTTATACAAAACTGTACAAACAGAAGTGCAGATGCTTTGATAGCAGTGCGTGCTTTTCATTTGATCAGTATCTCCCTGAAGAGATCTCCCTCCCAGAATCCTAAGTGCCTGAGGCAGTGGCCCATGATGCACAGCTCTCTATCCTGGAGCTGGTGTAAGTAAAGGTCAGTGCTGGATGTTTGTGAAAACTAGGAGGGAGTTACTGATCTCTGAGCAGTTATTGTATTTTACAGTAGCATACAGTGTGTGTACTATACCACCCAGCTCTAACACTGACATTCACAACAGAAAGAAACAGACTAAAAACAATATCTATGTATCTTTGGTGCCTGATATAAGGCTGGATATTGGTGTCTTGTGAAAAGGCACAGGAAAACACAGGCCTAGCACTCTCATTAGCAATATTTTTGTATGTCCATCAGGATAGCATGCACCAAGCTATTTTAAGCAAATGCATCACCAGTGAGTTTCTGCACCGTCTGCAGTCCTCTGATGAATTAAAAATATATGCTTGGATGGAAATAATGTTGGTATACATCATAATTATTGCCTTTAAGGGGAAACTCATTTCAAGAGAGCGGTTATTTCTAAGAATTTTTCTAAAGAATTTTAATAGCAAAGGTATCTGCCCTGCAAACTTCTAACCATTGCTTCTTAGGCCATTTAGCCCTGTTTTCTGGATAATCTGTCTGAGGTGCCAAGTTTCAGTCTGTGCTTTCTGACAAACGTAAGCCTCAAAGGCCACTCACAATGCATTAAGAATGTTTTCTTTTTGACAGACATCAAAATGTGACCTTTAAATGATTCTTGTTATCAGAGAAGCTGAACAAGAAAATCAATAGGATGCAGCTGGAGAGGATGGATTAACGCAGGGCAAATTGATCATTCCATTTCATTTTCATCTTGATTTGATGTGCCAGCCACACACACCTAATCTGACCACAAACTGCTTTTAACTGAACCCTTTGAGCAGAAAAAATACAACAAGCTCAACAAGCTTCTCACTTACAAAAACAATAGGGCAGGAGGACGAGCCTTTACTGACAGTTAACCTTAATAATAAAGAGCCATTTTTTTCCATTCCTTTTCATCATTTTTCTGTGCTTCTTATAGTGTGCCTCAGTGCCAGTGCCTTCATTCACTCCATTCACCACAGGGAATACGTGATGGCAAAGCTCATTGTCTATTTCGCACAGTTTATGGGTCCATCAAATTACAAAAACAAATACATTAATCATCGGAACACATTGATAGATCATTAATTATTGCATCTCACTCTTGATGCCACACATTGCTGGATCCTTTCATGGATAATCAGAGCACTTTGGCATAACTTTATTAAACAAACTGTTCATTTACAAAGCCATGTCTGGATGCAAAAGCAGTGAGTCAGAAAGATAAAAGGCAAGATTTTCTTTTAAAGAATTGTTCAGTAAACATTAAAAGAAATATCTGCCATAGAAGAACTGCACTATTTTCCCATGCTGCTTCCCGTACACAGCTAAGATTGGGAGCGTATTTCCACTGAAATGCCAGACCTCGACAGATAACAGTGATAAAGATAGCAAATCTGGGAAATGAAAAATGGCACTTCTCTTCTACAAGGAGATACATCAGTGTTTATTAAATCAATGCCAGACAGAGGAATCTGAAAGTAAAATAATGAACCACTTATAAATGATCTTTGCTTCGCTGGGCCTTACCTGATCAGGGTGTTCAGGGACCACCAATGCGAAGCATATTAGGAGAGGTCTATTAATCCTAGTGCTTCTCATAGCTGACTATAAAATGGGTGAGTCCTCTGTGACTTACTAGGCACATCCTTTTTAATTTTTCAATGTAAGAAAAAAGTCAGCCACACAGCTCTCATTGATTGGCTGTGAAAGTTTGGGTTGTCTGTGTATTTCTGCTGTAACAGCGTGGATATTTCATTATGGTGCTCTGGGACACACATTACACAGCTCTGCTGCCTTACGTACGGCATCCATGGCAACTAGGGAGGCCACTCTCCCTGCAGAAATGTGCTTTTAATTGAGTGACATCTAATCAGGCGGTGAAATACAGCAGTAGAGTTAACAAAACAGGCACAGCACAGCTCTTAGTTGTGATGTTGACCAACCTACAGCATATTAGTCTGGTTTTAATGAACAAAATTACAGGGTTGGAGGTATTCTTCAGAAGATCATTGGGCGAATGTGTGATTGGATGTGATGAGCCCTTCTTAAGACTACACCAGCTTGGGGAGGAGGCATGTCTTTGATGTGTTCAAATTACTGGTGCTGAGAGGTCTCACAAGCTACGCCTTAACACATATTAAACAGGCTCTAAAGGATGAATTTTTCACAGTCATCTGATTTATCTTTTTCTTTAGCTTGTTGCATGGTGTGCCAGGGTGTCTGCTATTTTCTTCCTCAAAAATGGTTTGTGGTTTTAATTATAATAGCATTTCCTGCTAATATCAACTGTGGGATCAGTGCACAGGGGGGACATCATAAACTCCCCTCAACCCCAAATCATCTGTGCTGACAGTATTCTGTAGTGACATACATAGACAGGGGGTAAAGGCACAGTCTCAGAAAATCTTCTGCCTGCACATTGGGGAATCATTGGAATTCATGATCTTTTCTCAGTATGCTAACAATAATCTTCTACTCGCTCTGTCTCGCACATCACCAGGCATAGCAAACACTTGTCTTCAGTGAATCTCTGCCAGCATCATCTTCTCCTCTCCATGCAAATTTCAGGGCCATGTCCCTCTTTGTATTACAACTATGTCCTCAACCTTTTCCAGGCACCACGTTTCATATGGCTTGATGATGGATATAGTGCTCATGACTGGCAAACTTGACACATACCTTCATTCTCAGGGAGGATTTTACTTGAGCTGCAAACAACTGGAAATGGACTTTTGCCCCTCTTGCTGTAGATTACAATAATTCTCTAAGACAGATTTTAAGGCTTTCTAAATGTCTCTACTAAACAAATGCCTCACTCCAGGAGAAACTCCACCCTCCCTATGAAAAAATAGAAGATGCTTTTGTTAAGCAGGGTAAAACAAATGTTTCTGCAGTAAAATCTGCTGGATAAATAAAATGCAACCCTAGTGAAATTTGTCTGTGTTTGTATATTCTATGTGCAGGTCTGCAAAGTGAGCAATTAATTAGAAGCACCTTAGATGGATTCTGCCATGGGTGTAGTTTCAGCCTTTAGTTCATGCTTTCATGCACACATGGACTGCTGTCATATGAATTTGATACTGATCACCACAGTGAACATGTATTTTAAAGAGCAGTTGCTCCTTGTTATTGCTGCTGGTCATCTGTTCCATGTATCTTTGACTGGAGAGATCATCTGCTGTCTGAAGAATGAACCAGAAACAACTTTGTTTGGTTGGCGGTTTCAGCATATGCTCTACATACGGATGTCATACATTTTATGCATTTTATTATGTTTTATGTTTCTTGTGTTTGCGTATGTGTGCATTCTAAAACAAATTTGCCTTTGGGCACAATAAAGTTAAAGTTGAAGTTGAAGTAAACATCAGAACGACAGATGGTTTTGATATAGTAAATTTGCAACACACCACTAAAAGAGGTGCTGAATATCTTATGAGTACCAGTAAAGAGAAATAAATATATAACCATATGCTCAGTTCCACAAATGAGATGCTGACGTTTTAACTGTTTTTCTGTCATTCGGTTATGTTTTACACATCCAACTATTTACTGCATTTAGGTGTAAACGTATGGCAAGTGTAAACAAAAAACATTCATCAAGACTGGTTTTGGTTGAAACATTGCTACAGTAGTAAACATATGAATCTAGAGTGCAACTATTCTGTATCTTCACATTTCTTCATTAACTATAGGACAATAATCTGGTGACTGGTTTGTGATTCCAATCACATTTTAAAATGTTTCTAAGGTGGTGTGTCTTATCATACTTGTGTTATTATAGAACCATTTCAACAGCCTCACCTCCAGCATGAAGCTTTTGATGGTGTCAAGTGGGAGACGACAACCAATTAAAAGAAAATCAGTCAAACAACTGGGGGTCAGATCTTGAGATGCTCCCAATCACTCATAATTTCCTGTTGTTATGCAGTATTTCCACTGCTTGTGATTGGTGTCTGATAAATCAGTGTGCATAATGGTCAGTGCATCTGTATATGCAACTGTATCCCATCAAAAATAAACTCCAGTGAAGACTACTACACCACCAAAATACTTATTTATCTTGTCTTTGGATAAGCCAGGTGGCCCTCAGAGCTTGACCATATAACCTTAAATAAACAAGGGCAGAGGTGAGAAGACTTGCAGCACCTTTAATAATACCTGTGCCCACAACACTGTTCAGGGTGGTAGCTCTGTGTTTGTTTCCAAGAATGTAAAGGCTGGGAGATGATAGGAATGCCATGTGTGGGGTCTGGCAGGACAAGGCAGTAGTCCTGATAGTGTTTCTGTGCACGTCTTCCTCTGTTAGTCATTACTGTGTGCAGACGAGGGGTGATGTTTACTCTGCTGAGACAAGCAAGTCTACTGCTCTGGGTTGCAACCTTGTGACTCCTTTCTCCCTCCTGCTGCCAGCTCTCCTAACGTCTAGCACTGGCCCTGCCACTCCATGGACTCGCTGGACTATCGCTGATGCCGAATGCTTACTGTCTACCAGGACCAGGTTTTTTGAGATAAATCAGGCAAGAAAGGATGATGCATTTCTGTGCGCATTGTCTGTCTGGTGGAAGTTCGGTTGATATTTCAAGAAATAATAGCATAATACACACAAGGGATGTGATACTGCAATACATTGCTGTGCCATATTTCCTCCCTCTGTTTTTAGTTGTCACTTTCAAACATTACCTCCACCCACACACATCTGAGAAAAAGAGGAATGAAGAGAGAGATGGTGACAGAGACTTCCCGCAGTATACAAAGTATGAAATAGGGAGTTGTAATCCTTAGTAATAAACAGGAAAAAATTCAATGAAAATATTGCTGGCTGTGTTGTCATGTGTGAATGATGAAAAAATAAGAGAATATGAGAAAAAATTAAAGATGTTAGCAAACGTGTATTAACATGTGTGACAATGGCTCAAGGACAGTGGAAGAAACAGCACAGAGTGACAAGATTGAAATAAAAAAAGGACACAAATAAATCAGTAGAATAAAGCTGTGATGTTACAAATAAAAACACTTATAATAGTATTAATTGTGAGACATGATGGCAAAAGGGAAAACTTAATCATAATGCACCAAATAAAAAAAATGAAATGATTACCAAGCTTATGCAGGAGGTCAGGGGTCAGGGGTCAGAGGTCAAGGTCAATATAAACACGGAAACCATTATGGCGTCTGCACGGATGTTTCTGGAAGAAATAAACAAGGAGTCGATGTGAGTACGCTTCACTGTAAGTGCTGTTTAAGTCCTACATCTACTTGACAATGTGTAGCACTCAAATATTAATGTGACACAACGCTGTAGTAAGCACTGATTCACAGCAGTGCACAAACCAAAGAAGCTCAGTTTCCTTAAGTGGTGGTGGGCTATTTCAGGATTTAGTGAATCACAGGCACACTTATTCCAGCCCTTTAAAACAATAGAAGGCATCTTTTTATCATCCTATAACAGCGTCGAGACCATAAATTAAGTGTTTGCTCATCTCAAAGCCTCTCAGCAAAATTAGGTTAGACTAAGCAAGACACCAATGCAATGCTAACACATCAGTCATGCTTTGATGCCTGCCCCAACTCCAGCACTTACACACAAAGCAAATTCTAAGCTTACACACAGTGTCGACACTAGTAAGACAAAGAGTGTTCTTGATTTTTTTCTAAAAAAAAAAAAAAAAATAGAAAAAAAAAAAAGAATCCTATAGTAGCCTAGAAAACAGTCTGTGAGGCTCCAGCACATTGAAGACAACAAAGGCATTATTCTTTGCCAAATAAAGAAAAACTACACAAATGGCTGTGCAGTCGAAGCAGAAAGTATTCATCTATTTAAGTCTGCACATTTTGTTATGCATAAAATGCTTCACATTTATTTATTTGATATCGTTTGTGTGAAGTGGATAACAAATACACCAAATCCAAAAATATTATTCAAATATGCTGCAGAGTTTTTCAACATATTGAACTTGAAAAAAAATTTATTTCTACAGTTTTTCTCACAACAATGTTCATATAATCTGTGTGCTACCAGTAACCACAGGGTCAGAGATCTGCATGTTAACTATAGATGCAAAGATAATCCAGGGTCCTGACATTTTGAAAGCAGTATAATGTCCATGCACAGTTAAATGCCAGCATGCAAAAGATGTAATAACACAAAACTGCAAATTTTACAGTGGAGTCCAATAAAACACCCACTAAAACACCATCTCATTTTCAGTATTATAGGGTGATGACTCATTTTTTAATTGAAGCCCAAGAAACTGTAGTTCTCCACTAATAAAGCCTAAACCTAAAGATCCACAATGGAGCATACAGGAAGCCAGATGTCACATTTATCATCAAAAAAACGACACCATATAAATGTTTTTACTGAGAAGAAACAGGATGACGGACACTGGAACCAGCCTGAGCATGAAATCCAAACAACATTAGATGTAAGACAACACTCAGAACACATTAGGCCCTAAGGCAACATATCAGTACTGAAACAAAAAGGAAAGTACCTTCCAAAACAATCCTGGGTTTTATTAGTGTCTAGCACTTCAAGAAGCTCATGCACAAACTCTTAAAATAAATCCATTCTGATATTCTTCTGTAGTGCAATGAAATATAGAAAAAGCCCAAGGGTTGGGGGAGACACTTCGGAAGCTGCTGCATCTGTGTGTGATTAGTTCCACCACCTAAGATAAAGCATGGAGAGCAAATGTAACCTCATCATAATCTATGTGTCACGAATACAGGGAAACAACAACTGCTGTACGGCACAGACTACTACTGTGACAGTGGCTAGTGCAAAACCATCGGCCTGCCAGTGTTCTCCACCCATCATTAATTGTCTGATCATTGTGGAACAGAAAACAGCACAGGTCTGAGCAGACAGGAAATCTCACAGGTATTATCTGCTAATTGCTGTCAAGCAAACAAGCAGCGCATTCTGGAGAAAACAATCTATACTAATTCTTTCTCTTCTTCTATGCAGAATGCACGTTCGTTGGAACTTCTTAAGCGCACAAGATAAATACTTATACCATAATTACAACTAATAGCGCAAATAATCGCAGAGTTCTTGTGGTGCCTGTGCCCACAATAAAACAAAAGCAATCTATGCAGCTCTTAGCTGTGAAATTGAAACAGTCCCATTTCTCTAGTCTCTGTCTTCTATTCATTCATTATCTAGCATTTGTATCTGCTCTGTAGTAAAAACCAGATACTGAAAAAGTGAGGGGAAGGGAGATGGAAGACGCTGATGACAGGGATTCATGGATGCTCTGAATGCACACACGCTGTGCCTCGCCTCTCCCAACAAAACATTTGAAAAGCTTCAAAGCCCAAAGCTTTACACTTTGGAATACCTCTTTAGAAGATATCCAAGTCTCTTCCTTTTTATAGGATCAAAAAAAAGAAACAAACAAAATGCATCACCTGTAAATCAAGATAGCCTTTTGCAGATGTTTTTTTTTTTTTTTTTTTTTTACCTAATCCCTTTCATTTTAGGTCAGTAAAATATTAGTGCTTTCTCACTGCTCTGATGGTTAAAGTACATTTCAAAGATTCTGTGTGCCTTTCCAGCAGAGGGAAGGAGAAAGAGAGAGACAGGGCAGTGGGGAGCTCAGGCAATCCCCCATCTATTACAGACGAACCAATCATCAAAGACAAATTATGGTACACTTCACTGGGATATGCTAATTCCAAATTAGATGCAAGTCATCAAAAGATCAGCATTGCAATGTTTTGCATCTACAAATTGAAAATGTCTGCTTTCAGAATAGGTTTTGATACATATATGGGATGAAAAAACATGAACTCCATTTCACAACATGCATGTACACGAAAAAATTCATGTGGTGATTGGGGTATAAAGTGAAACAGTGATATTGTTAAACAAAAAAAAAAACAAAAAAAAAACGACATCACAATGCAGTAAATGCAAGGCGGCAAGACACCACATGTATCTTAAGTGGACAGGTTGAATTGTGCATGACTAAACCGCCTTAGTTACTGTGACACACATATTTATTAGTTGTGATTTAATGTCTAAGGATGCCACTTCTTGTTTCCTGTGTCCTGATGCAATAATCCTTCAGCAAAAGAGTAATAAACAGAGAAAACATATATTATTGTAGATTGTGGAGACACTAGAGCAAAATTTAATGTCACTCCTTAACTCAAGTATCATGCTACGTATCTTCAAACATTTTTATATGAATAAATATTTCACAATTTGTCTATTCATGTTGGTAAATCCATTGTGATCTCACTGTGTATAGAGGCTCAACTTTTGCTTTGGACTTTCATTTTTTCATTGGCAGCTAAAAAGAGATTTCAGTTTTTCAATTTGTTTTCTCCTGTTAAATGTCGTCAGTGGCTTGTTTCCCATGGACATTTCAGTTTGGGTAAAACAAAAACAGAATGTGCGTTGAGGTCTCTTGTGTCTGGCTTCCTTAGTCCTCAACAATTTTCCAGTTAAATTGTAGAGTAATTAAATTGTTGCGGCTTTGTTTGTTGTGCAAAAGGTGTTGCTGTTACAACTGTAGTTAGAAATACCTCTTTATATACAATACACTCTGGACTATTTTTTAACCTGAGCAGTTATATAAAGTTTTAGAAATTATTTTGTTTAATTACTAACATTGTGAATATATTTATATTTTTTCACCTTCTATAATCTGCTCAAGGATCGGTTTGTCCTGTAAACTAAATTTGTACAAACTATGCATCTTATACTCCCCCACTTGAGGATGAACAAATTATAAGAACATCTAAATTTAGGCGCTCTAAAAAAAACCAACAAGTTTCTTTTGTTTTCTGTTTGTTCTATAAAAATGTTAAACCCAAATCAACAAATTGCAACAAGCATATTTATAATGTAATTTCCACTGAGAGCATAAACACATCGATGACTCATTTTGTGTTTTGTTACATATGTGCTTGCTTGGTGATCTTTATTCGGTACAGCCCGGACATTATCATGATTTGTAGAATAGTGCTGTCAAAGGCGACATTAATTGCATCCTTAGCGCATCAACTGCAACATCATCAGCAGTGTAATAAAAATGAACATATAGAGAGAAAAGTTGCCTCTCCACACAGACAAGTAACTGTTTAAAGGTAGACAGCAGCCTGCTGCTCTGCACCGTGTTCTCACACAATGTCCTCAGCTCTGTGTCCTTAGTCACTGTGCACGGCCAAGAAAACATCCCACTTGCAGCCCTCCATAAACCACAAATTGTTATTTTTACCTTTTTGTTTTGCAGGGATTAAACAAACAGTATATAACATGGTAATTAGTGAGCTTCAGAAGTTCAAGGTTCAAGGTAACTTTATTATCCCCGGGGGGTAATTTGGTATACAGCCAGAAGTGTAAACAACATCAGACAACAACAAGACAATGAATGTCAACACAATTCATAATCTTAAATTATCTCCATCAGGCTGATCAAGGCTACTTGTTTCCCCCTGTCTTTATGCTAAACTGAGCTAACCATCTATTGGAAGCGGTTCAAGGGTATCAATTTTCTCATCTACCTTTCAGCAAGCACTAATAAGCATATTTCCCAAATTGTCAAACATTTCCCCTCAAGATAATCATCTATGGTATTAACAGAAAATATAACGCATTGAGCACAATAACATTACCAGTAATTATCAAGTCTTTCTTCGGATTAAGCCTGTTTATTCTCACCCCAAAGTAGAACAAATAAGTTCTAGTTTTTTTTTTTTTGTTTGTTTTGCTTAAATTCTGAAAAAGGCAATGAATATAAATTATATTTCAAGAGCAATATCATGTAGATCTTCAGAACGTACAATGTTAAATGAAAACAAATTGATTTGTGAAGCTACTTCATCTGATCGTTATAGATACCGCTTTCTCCCCATCATTGTTCTGCCAAGGTTTCCATAGTTGATTTGAGGAGGACGACTGCCAAAATGCAGTTAGTTTAAACAATAGATACACAGACAGACAATTACCAAGTCCTGAGGGAGTCACAGACTAAAGAGCTGGTCAATATTTCTGTGCAACATATGCTTCAAAATGGCTCGGTCAGCTCCAGCATCTTGCTGCTCACTCTGCTCTCTCGCTCTAAGTGCCTCTTCGCCCAATCTATGTCCAATGGGAGTACAATTGCCACATCACTGAGGTGTGAATGCGTTGATGAATTCACCTTTTACATTTGACACCTGATATGTAAGAGCGTGGCTTATGTTCAGAAGCAATGAGCAGTGCTTTGGCAATGTCAATATTTCTCTCCAACATGCAGAGTAGGCATATAGACTAATGACAGACTGAGGATATCAGCAAATGAGTGCACAACAGGAACAGAAGACTGGGGGGAATTAATCGCTCCAGCAACAAATGACCTGACAGGACAACTGCAAACACACAGATAGACAAAGAGCCGTGAAAACATACACATACACACACACACACACACACACAGAAAACACATAAGTACCCCTACACACAACACAGGGCAACCGTTTTTTTTTAAATAACACAGAGGACATCAAGTTATATCCACACCATAAATTGCCTGCATGTTGCTAGTGGTTACGTGATAGAGAAAGAAAATAAGACAAGTACCACTGTGTTTAAAAGGCTCCTCCATTAACAGCATCTGGCTATGGAAGACAAATCAAACTCCTCTGTGACTTAAACCCATAGCAGCCTACTTTATTTAAGGTGTTTGTGGTCAGGCAAACAGATTTTTATTTCTTCAATTTTTCAATAGAAAAATCTCCTACTTATGCATCATTTGAAGCCCCTGACACCCTCCACCTTTCGGTTCTCATACTCCCACACCCCTTTCCTCCAGCATATGGCTTATCATGAAAGCACAACAAGGATATATTGTCAAAAATTCTTTTAGGTAGTCCTGATTGAAGAGGCTGACTTTTATTCTCTCAAGTACATCCTTCCTCTTTTCCCTCTACCATGGTACACAAGGGTACCATTGTGGTGGCTGTGGACTTCATCCATTCATCATTCTTCTCACCTATGAAGCAAAACACACATATATCAACTACAGCAGCCCTCCCTCTTCCCTAAATCACACTTTGTTCTGCTATGTGTAAGGAACACTGCCTCAGCTTTGGACATCAACACCCACTGAGCCGCAGAAGAAGAATGCAGGAGGAGAGCTTCAGTGTTCTGCACTGCACAGTTTGAATTTGAGAAATGAAAGCAATTAAAATGCGATATTTTTAGGCTATAAATATTTTTGACAATTAAAGATTTTATCTTTAACATTTTGAATTTTGGGTTTAAGTCTATATTTCCTAAAATTAGTTTATATTTAGTTCATCTTACTATAATTCTGACATTAAAATCATAATGTCAACCTGTGGTAAAATAGGTTTCACTTGATTTTTTTTACATTTTTTTCTGATTCTTCCAAGGTAAAGTCTCATTTGGAAAGGAAGCAATTCCCTCAAGCCAGGAGGTTAATGATTATGTTTGATGTAGATATTATCATAAGAGAGCCCATCCAAACAGCTTGCGGCTGGTTAAAGCTCTGCTTTGTCCTTTATAGCTTTTCACAGGGTTTTAGCTTTAGGTATGTTCATACTTAAAAGGTTTGTAAGTAATATCAGGATTCATTATAATAAATGTAGGCGATTATAGAGAAAATCACAGGCAACACACTCCATGCAGTATCTGAAAAGAGAAAAAAGTATTGCTGAGGTCTAAATAGTACACCACACAAACGCATTTATTTTGATAGTTTGTTATAGGTAGATTTCAACTAAGAGACGTCAGAGAGCAGGACAGGAATGCCAGTCATAAGCCAAGTTTTAAACAATCCAGCAGGTTGGTAAGATATCTAGAGGTTGAGTCGTGGCAACTGGACTTCTAGTTTTTAGGTAAGATAGGCATCAATTACAGTACTAACACCAGAAACGCCAGCTGATCATTCACCTGCGGTGAGTAACAAGGGTTTTGGGGGAGAATGTGTCAGAGTGATTACAACTACCAAAATAAACATTCAAAGAATCAGCTTCATCTAAAAAGATACTTATATGTCAGTGTAAGGCTATTTACATCAACTGGACACATCGTCCTGATAGATGGAGCATGACAGGTTCACATAATGTATGTAGCAGAGTTAATTGCGGTGGGATCATGTGCCATTTATTCATTACACAAGCAATTTCTCTTTATTATTCATCTTCCAACAGGATCCAGGGCATGTTTTAATCATACTGAATGCAGATTGACAATGCTGTGTCACCAGTACTTTCAACTGAAAAGCTAGAAGAAAGCCAAGCCCATCTTTGTTTAGTGCTGCAAATGTTAAAACATAACTGTCATTTTAATGAAAAGGAGATGTTTACATGTTTTTTTCTTTTTTTTTGTGAAGGGATTGCAAAAGGCCAGAAAAAGTAGGCAGCCTGGCTTCTGAGGCATGTTGAATTGCTGTATATATAGATGTGATATGTTCATGCAACACAGAAGAGAGGCTCTGTCCGTTTAATCTTTAATCCTTTCCTCTCTAAGGAGGAGGAGCAGGTGAAAATCAGAAAGCAGAGAGAAGGTATCCTCTTCCAGACACAGATCCGCACCACAGCACTCCTCCTGTCCTGTACTGAAGCTGTCACTATTGGTGTCTGGGGCCACGAGGCAGGCAATTTTAGCGTTGTGGTGTGAATCGATACCCAATCACATCACGTTCGCAGGCAGCACATCAACCTGAAGAGGCCGTAGCGCAATTTACAGCATATTGTTTTTGGCCCTGGGAGCAAACAGGCACTAGGCGCAATAGAAGCATCATGGCAGAGCGAGACAAGGCCTTGTCATGGCCATAACGGCCTTATCTCTGGTCACAGAAGTGCTCATATTAAACACCAGCGCCAAGGAGAGCTGAGAAACACAGAGTGCATAACACAACTGCTGTTTAATTTCATGAGAGGAATCCAATGTGGTGGCTTCCATTACCTAAATGCAGGAATTCTCACTGAACAAATACATTAGTCAGTCCACCAGTATAATATATATACTGTATACTGTGTTTATATATGTCACATGTCACGTGTCTTTTTCTCTATCCATTTGAGAGAAACAAAGTTTCATGCAATGCTAAACTTCTCCCTTCATGAAGGTGATACTGTTTAGTTTTTTTAAACTGTTTTAGAGAGCAGTGTTTCCCCTACCACTCATTAGGCTTAAAACCTCCCAAAAAAGAAAGGCACAAAAAGAAAGAAAGGTACGAAGCAGATACTTCTTACAGTACACTGTCCTGTCCTGTGCCATCACTGTCATGTCCCTACCGAGGGCATGGCTTATCCATGCTTCACACAGCAGAGGAGACAGATGGAGTGAGAGAAACCAGTGACAGCTGAAAATAGTCGTTATGTGCACAAAAAACAAGAAGGACAAATGTCCACCTACTGGTTAAAAACGAGGCAAATATATCAATTTTTTCTAATGCACCCCCTCCCTCTGCCTGCAGGTCTGCCCTCCTTGCCCAGTTAACCTATGGGAAACACTGGAGAGGTTTTGATTAAGTTACATCATTTTGGCTAGGTTAGACTTAATAACACTCCTCTGTACAATGCAGTACAGTTCAACAGCAGCACAAACTACATCTTCCAGGAAAACATAGAGTTCAATCAGCATCACTCTGAAATAGTGCGAACAAAAACTGAAATATATAACCTTCATGAAGAAATGATTTATTGCAGGAGTGTAATAGACCATTATTTTTTAGCTAGGTTTACCAAATAGACTGACTCGGTGTACATATTTAAAACTAGTATTTACATATTATTATCAAGTTATGTCTGAATGTAACAACAGGAATGAGAGTATGCCGGTATGGCAAGACATCTGTGCAGGTGGGATCAGAAGAATAAAACTCCAGGGGGTGTGAGAGCCTCATCATTCAGAATAAAAACATAATGTTTGTTTTTCTGCAAGTAGCGCCTTGTCATGCCAACAAGTGGTTTCCATACACACCTGCAATCATTACCTTCACACAGCAGGGTGGCCACAGTGGAACATACTGCCATGCTGTGAGCACAGTGTGCTGCATGGATTAGAGTAGAGAGCCACACAGTGTCCTCTAAGAAAACAAAAACTAAATGGGCATTGGCTGCACGTTATACCTAACCAGAAGAAATATACTTTATGTTCTACACATACAGTACTGTCTGGCAGCACCAGTAAGTCTTCAAACGTAAATAGCAAATTAGATTAAAAGTGACAATGATAAGACTAAAAGCACTGACAAGCAATTGTGAAATTGCAATCAAGCTGAAAAATCAATGGCAGGTAACTAGTTGCATGCTTCAATAAACACAGCTGGTGTCCTTTTTAGAAAGAACAATACAGTACATGTTATAAAGAATGTTGATTATTTTCAGAACAGGAAAAACCAATGTGGCATATAATGTCTTGCATAATATACGTTACTCTGTCAACAGTTTAAGTGCATGTTTCTGTATGGCTCCCATTAGACTGGGAGCAGATGTTGAGGTGACTTTTATCAGTGTAGGCACTTGAGAGGTGTACATGAAGTTGGTCCAGTATTCTTTAGTGTTCAGTCACTAATCTGATATGGAAGCCATAACAGAAAACAAGGGCATTATAGGTAAAAATAGATATCACTGCTGTTTGATTGATGTGGCTATTCCCCACAGAGAATAAGCCACTACTTCACTTTCAACAACTGCAGCTGACACAATACGCTGTATCTGAGATGGTTGTTATGGCTACGTAATTCTCTTAAAATGCTGCTTTCATTCAGTGCAAAACCAAGTGAAGCAAGTCAAGGGCAAAACTGATAAAGCTGATAAATATGCACTTCTAATATGCACCTTGGCTTCTCTTTCAAAATGCAGCCATGTTGGTGTTTTTGTGTTTAGGTTGACATTATATATACATATATATAAATACACAGTTATATTTTACTTGTGAACTGTGCAAAGCAATAAGCCAAAACACTAAAACCAAGTTAAGGAGGAGTAGTTCAGGTTGTAATTACTTTTGTGTTTGCCTGTTTTGTTTACTTTTTTTCCCAAATAATCAGTTGCGCATTTGATATAGTGTTAAATATCTGAAAAAATGCACATTACAATTTCAAGTCTAAGGTCTTCAAATTACTTTATATTTACTTTTATCACATTTCAGAATGAAAGATAGAGTTGAATATAAGTATCCACAAATACACATCCTACTAAGCCATCTTCTTCAGTTGCACTGAATGTCCAGTTCTCCTTGCACTGTGCTCCTCTCTCACTGCTAATGCCCAGTGCTGGCCTGGGCAGAATGCAGGCAACATTGTGCCTCCACCAATACACACAGAGTCCCTCCAGAGACAATGCGGAGAGTAGGAATTATGCATTTGGAGATTCACTCTGTCCTCCTCCCTCAGGCATCCCAGGCAACCAGTAGGAGTCGTTCATTCAGCATCAAAGTCATGACTGCACCCGCAATAACAGCTGATTTTGTTATTTGGCATTCTAATCCTTAGACTCTGCAGTAGTGAATGATCTTATTCCTGTGCCCCTGAATACCTCTGCTTTATACACAAAAGTAGCAATGAGATAGTCGTTATCGCTCCGAATCCCTTTACTACATCTTAGCACACACACATACAATGGCACACACAAGATCACTGAACTAAAACATCACAATAAATGAAAGCAGTTATTTTGATATCAAATGTCTACAACTAGCAATGTTGTAGCTACTGAGACAAAGTTTGTCACAAAGTTAGAGCACTATCACTGAAGCAGATACAGAATACCCTCAACATCCACTATCATAGTAATGCTTTACAGTGAACAATTATTTCATATTCTGTGGTGCTCAAATTCACAAATTAAGTACTAGAACAAACATAGCTGATCTGATTTCATCATATTTTTATTAATATTTTGAATTATATTAAATATTAATTGACTTCTACAGTATGTCTTTCTTTTTTCATGTCTATGAAATGGTAAAGTACCCACACTTTGTACAAAATATATTAAAATTTGCAGAACATGCAGTTAATTTTGCCACAACTGTTATCCCATAGAAAAGTCGCCCAGGTAATCTTAGGAAGATACATGCACATGTTAGTTCTGGGAGGAATGGATTAGGGGCTGAATTCTGACATTTCCATTTACAGATAGCAACAGCTAATACCTTTACACTGATTAGAAGCTGTCAGTCCAGATGTTTGAACTGTAATCAATATATTATGTACACAAGTGCACAGTGTGTGTGACGGGCAAGAACAAGTGATGAGTAAATGCAACTTTTGGATTTAACTTTTGTTGATTTTTTTTTTTTTTTTTTGGTTTTTTTTTTATGGTTATGGACTTTCTCCATACAAAAATCTGTATTCATATAAGACATACAAATATGAATTTTTTCATCATGTCCTCACACACACCATGTTAGCCAGAAGTGCATTCCCAGCCGACCAGATCTCATCTATATTCCTGCAAGGCTTATTGCAAAGGGAACCGGTGGTGATAAAGCAGGGTCGATATGCAGAGCTGGTAAAAACACAGCAAGTACAACAGAGTGGCATAAAGCAAAGACCAGAGAGGACCTGAGAATCAGGGAAACATGCCTGGTTAAGAAATGTTAATAACAATAGTAAAAGTAGTTCAAGGAAGCAGGAAATGTGCATATGATACAAAGTAGGGTGACATGTTTGCTCAACTTCTGTACCAGCTGATTCAGAGGGACAAATATTCATTTTCAAGGAAGCTACAGTATAAAGGTAAGTAAGCAAAACCTCACTACTTACCACTTACCATTTTGAAAAATACAGCAAGAGTAAGTTAACCCTTGAGGTACTGTATATTTCTTTTTTCAATCTTAAAGAGCAAAAACTGTTATGCAGTTCATAGGTGCAAAAATTTTTTTTTTTTTTTTTTTTTTTGCCTGCCTGTACTGTAACTTGGGACAACTGCCTTTAAACCTTTTTGACAGGTAACCCTGGGAAGGCATCAAAGATTTTTCTATTTGGCATATCTCAAAATTGCCACAGAGAATTGAGTGACAACTTTATTTCTCATCTGTTACATGAATCAACGAAACAATGTGAAAGTCAGCTCTACGAACTAAGAAATTCCCTGTGCTTTCTAAGCTTCCAAGGATTTCTTTAACAAAGTTTCACACAGGAGCAAGAGAAAAAGTAATTTCTTTGACAGGCAGACATTATGTGATAGAGGAGACTTTTCACTGCATTAAAGAATGGGGCTCCAAACAACAAAGAGATAGTAGCTGTTTAAAAGGCCAATTTTCCAGCCCACATTGTCATTTTCACACTCTTAACTCCAAAAGGCAGACATGCACTCTGGCATCAAAGGCCATTGATTTTCTAATCAAGAGCAAATGATGATTAAGGCATATCTGCCCCCTTATCTTTCCGTTTAAAATCCCCCTTTCTGGATTCAATTTGACTTTGGCTGTTTTGCTGCTGAGGGGGTATCAGGACAGTCAAAGGCAAAGACACCTTGTAGAGACAATGTGCGGTGTCATGAATGATTAAGGCTTGCAGAACAGAAAATGATCACCCATTCTCCTGCTCCCTGCGTCACTCACAGTCTGGGTTGTTACTATACATGCCTTTTTATCAATAGGAATGAAAACTGATAATGTTAATTGATAAATTTCTCATTTGACAAACATTAAACTGAAGGTTTATAGCAATTGATAGGCTACCACATACTGTGGCGTGAGATGCAGATATTCCTGATTTCTAACTGAATCAGCATTGCAAACGTAAAACATGGAGAAAAGCTAGTTTACCCACTAGTGCTGTACAGTATGGACTCCCACCTCAAAACTCTCTTAAATTCCCAAGCTGGGTAGCAATAAACAATGTTAAAAAGGTTGGGCAATGAAACCCCTAACTCTTACCTTGATAACATTAAGAAATAATACCACAAAGCAGTGTTGACTTGCCCTAAGGGTACATATGCTTATTTCTTAGCCAACTGCAATTATCCCAACTTACTCCCCTGGTCACTATTCCTATGTATATGTTTAGCCTTTGTGATACACCTGCCTGAGGACAAGGGATTAACTTCCACCCCTCTCTCTAAGCTTGGTTTGGACTTTTCAGGTTTAACTGTCCTTCAGGACCAGCCTGGAGCTCAGCTTAACAATAACTTCCAAACCCCTCATCTCTCTTGCAGTGTCTCTTTCACTCACCCTCTACTTCCTCATTCCAACTCAGACCATACACATTTTGCTGGAGGGGGATAAGAATCAAAGACAGATGGACATCAGTCCCTGACCTTCAGGCAACACCAATTCAACATGGAATGCAATGTGTTGTGTTTTTGCAATTTTAGTACTATTTGTGGTAAAACAAACAGACGGCCAGAATAGAGAGACAGGTATATACACATTATAGAGCATGGTAGTCCGAATATCTTTTACGATGAGGGGTCATTGTGTTACAGCTGTTTATACTAATTACTTCAGTTTTGTGAGTTATTGCTCCAGGTGTAATTCTCTCACAGCCAAATAATAAGAAGCAAGGACACTAATTTCCAGATTCATCATTTCCAGCTAACAACTTCTAAATGTTCATCAGGGCAAAACTAGACTGCATTATTGTAATTCAAAGGTCATTCATGGTCATTCATTGTGGATTTTATTCTCTCTGATGTATTTATCCAGTCTACTATTAGCACTCTTCCCTCAAGCCTAAAACTCTGTGATGTCGATATACCTGAAGTGGCTGTGAGCAGGGAATTGTGACTGAGATGAGAGAATTGTGGGAAATCTTTTGTTGCACAGCAAGAACTGACTCGTTAGAGAGAGAAAATAGCAGGCCACTGTTGGGTGCACAAAGTCCTCTACAGACAGATGGGAGAACAGAGAGAACTTGTTTTGTTCCCTACGTATTTTCCTTTCTTATGGATGCCAACATATGCTCAATGAGTTTGTCTCTCAACAGCGCACAGACACAGGAAGGTATCACTAAGATTGTGTTTGCCAGTAAGACAAAGGCCTATTGATCACTCCTATATAGTGATCTGTGTATTTAAGCATTCTAAACATTTTTCAATCATCATAATTATCAAACTCAAGACATTTTGCTAAACAAGTCTGACTTAAACTCAGGTCAGTGAAATTATTTAAAAAGTAGTCAGGCTGCTCTTTTCCTTTTTTAGTTAGAGGAATGCAGAGATATGTAGCGCAGTCATTTCCATCATTGCTGAAGTATTACCAGTCCCTGGTGATTACCTCTACCTGTCCTTATCAGCTGAACACTGCGTACCCATGTAACCTGCTATTCGCTGTGGCTAGATTTGTGTTTTCTTATAGAGAGGTTTCTGTAGATTTTAACCTTAATCCTATCAGCTAATGTGAAGGCACTGATCCGTGCATGTCTTGAAGGTTATCTGTGCATGTTTCACACCCGCAGGCATTCATTATTTACATAGCTGCTCTCCTGAGGCACCCGCCACCACAGGAGTTGTAGATGGGAAATCTACCTCCCAATCTGCCAGAGACACATCCATATCTATACTGCATGGCTCACTGACTTAGGAGGATGCAGTGTCAGGATTATCATCCATTCCCTGGAAACTTCATCATCACCGGCACTGGCAGTTGTGGCGGTGGCACCAGGCAGGCGTGTTTGCCTTTTAAATCAGGGGTTTCCCAACACTGGAGCCTCAAGTGAGAGATTTTTGAAAAACAACTGAGAAACAAATCACAATGGAGCATGCAAACACTAATAACCCTAATTACAAGCAGTCTTAAAGATAGTTATCCACAGAAAAAAAGACTGTCCAGCCAAGCAAATTTTAGCAAATCCCCAAAACAGCATATTTTTACCTTCAAGTGACAAAGCCTTCTAGTGGCTATAAGAACTATGACTCTTGCCTATTAGGCTCAGTCAGTAGTGTTACATGGATGAATGAGTGAAGAAAATATCAGAGAATACTGTTTTTAGTCTCCTACTGACAATCACTATTAATTTCTTTCTGGTTTCTGGTTTTCTAACCTTCTGCACATGGTTATTACTTTAAACATGACAACAAAGGTCCCCTAACCTTAATAAAGCAGTAATTTTAATCCAAACTATTTTCCTAAACCTACCGAGGTTGCCTTTATATCAAAGTATAACACAAATTACAAAAGAACTGTCATATCATAAAACAACACTAGTGTGATTTAGAGGCCATGGAGAAAACACAAATTTTGTCATTTAATTTGGGTGACTTGTAGATTACAAGGAGCATTATTTTAATTAGAAAATGTGTAGGCTCTAAATTTGTGTACATCTTGAACAACAAATAACATCATGCTATTTAACTCTAGGAGAAAACTTACTGAGAGCATTGCAGTGGCAGTGTTTTGAATGCAGTCTATGTTAATAATGCTGATTTAAATCAGTCATTCATCTAGCATTCACACAGCCATGTGGCGTAAGATAAATGTAACAGTGGCTGTATCCAGCAATTTCACAGCCTTATCCCATAACTGCTTGGGTAATTAATTCTAATACTTTTTATCTCACACACCATCACAATAAACATCAATGTACAAACCTACTCATAAGAATGTGCTATTGAGCGTAACAGTGACCTTTCTAGACCTGGACCTCTGGAGACATGTATAAGAAAAAACACCCTGAACACTCACACCAGGCCTTTAGTGTGCAGGGCTGATTTGATATAAGCGTGACAGGGGTATTTATAGAGCAGCACAGAGCCTTGCTCTCCCCTCCTTTCTACGCCACGAGCCCATTCCAGCCCAGACACTATTGGCAGCCCTGCTCACTCACTGGAAAAGCCATCATGTCAGCACACTGGCAAGCAGATAGCATGTTGTGCTAACAGGTTTGGGGGTCTACTAGAAAGAGCCTGATGTAGTTCATTATGCAGTGACAATATACATCCCCTCTTTGATGCTTTATTGCACGCCACCAAAACAATCTGTATTAAAATGTCATAGTTTTTTTTTTTCAATCTAATGCAGACATTAGCTTTTGCCACAGTCTGATACCTTAAGCTTCCATCTGCATACTTGTGATTATTGGCTTATACATGTTGATGCAATCTTGAGAAACATTAAAGTAGTGGTGTAG
This sequence comes from Mastacembelus armatus, assembly GCF_900324485.2. NCBI lineage: Eukaryota > Metazoa > Chordata > Actinopteri > Synbranchiformes > Mastacembelidae > Mastacembelus > Mastacembelus armatus. Next base: position 7,290,807 of record NC_046639.1, on the reverse strand, counting down.
GAAGCATTACATTTATGCAGATTTCCTTTTTGCCCTTTAAATCACAAAATTCAGACATATCTGTGAAGGCCTCGTGGTGAAATGTCAAAACATCTGTTATGTCCATGGATTTGAGTTTAAGTGACTGCTCTATGTGTGCTAAATTACAGCATGCAGCACATGATTCAAATGCATCACAACAGATTTTTGCTTAGGTTAGAAGTCTATTTGTGATATATAAATGCAGCCGAAATACAATTATTTCTCTAAATCTCTCAGTGATCTACAATAATTCTATTCTATGTCAAAAATGAATACCATACCTTTCAAGGACGGGATTTTATGTTTTCTAAAATATTAGATAGGCTGACAAAGCGATTAGGGGCTTGGAAATATCTCATTGTAAACACAGAGCATTTAATTTGGCTCCGCAAATAAATGTGATGATAGTCAGGTCATTTATGACATTATTTTTTTAAAATGTCTGTAAAGCCTAGAGGACAAAAATAAATGGTAAATAATAACAAAATAAATAAATGCATGTTATTACATTTGTCTTCAATAATCAAGTAAACAATTAATGAGCTAATTTGGGGCCATTTAAGCAGTCCAAAATATTCGTAATACATCTTATTTAGCCACACCCATCTGAAGACTATATGTTTCCGTATCTGTATGTTTATGTTTCATAAAGCCAAGGATATCAGGAAGCCAGTCTTCACGTCCTTAGATTTGGCCATTAAGATCTGCACATCATCAGCCACACCAGCAGGGAGAGCAAAATAAATCAACTAAATAAGTTACAACACCCTCGAGCAGATGTTTACATAAACATTATGTGCAAATACATTATGTATTGCCCAGTGCCCTCACTGCTCCAACAGAATTCTCCATTAGGTTTCCAGGTGTTCCTTTATAGTACAGCGATACACCGCTTTGATCAGGCTATCAGAACAATTCCCTCTTTCATCTTGAGGAATATCATTTACTTAAAGGGAGATTTTGGATCAAGGTTCAGCCAGAACCTAAGTACGTCCCTTTCTCTGATTTAGTATTCATACTGAGCAAGGTAATCTGGTGTTGCTTTACTAAAAGTCATCAGCAACATCAATTTCTTATTAATATAGAATGCAAATATCCAAAAGGAGGGAGCTGAGTCTGAGCAAAACGACAGTGGGGAGTGTGGGGTGACAAGAAGCAAAAAAATAATACACAGAGAAACAGAAAGAATGAGCTTAAAGTGGCTGTTGTCCTCTAATTTACAACTTACACCTAATTTTAGACTTATTGTTTAAGAATTTGATTCTCTTTTTTCCTTTGTTGAAGATATATCTAGTGATATTTCACAAATTCATCTGAGAGAGGTATGTCAAATAAAGGATTTTAGGGTTAACTTTAATTTTATTAGTCATACCATAAAAACAAATTCAGCAGTTTTAAAAACTGTCAACACTCGAAGAAAATATAATGCTTTCTTATTATTCAATTACTAACGGACTAAAGCAAGCTTTTGGGTGTTATACCTGCCACTAACAGTCTTAGCAAAAATCTATAGTTTGCTCTTGTAAATGAAAGCAATTTTCCACTGCCAACAACAGTGGTTTAAACTCTTTTGTTGAGTCAAGAGTCTGTGACTAGAGGCTGTGTGGCAATGCAAAGGTAAAGAACTGAGAAAGACAAACATAGATATACAATTTAGAAAATCAGTCAAATACAGAACAAACTGCTGTCTGAGAAAGCTTCCTTATCTTCCAGCAGAATGTGATATATTGTGTCTGTCCAGGAGGAGGAAGTTCAGTTCTGAGATAAGAAAGGCCAATCAGAAGCCAGGAGATGAAAGGTTTGATCCTGAGCTGTTTTCTGGGCACGAACTGCACAGCTGTTACTTTAACTATAACATCTGTAAAGCAGAGTTGAACCACAAACACGTGCAGTGGCTGACCTTGCCATTTGACCTTTCTAATAAAATGGGCCTTTTGGGTACATGCGATTTGTTTGTTTTCTACATAGCAAGGTGGTATGAAAAGTTGAACTCCAGTTTCTTTACTTGATAGGGTTAATAAAGTTCTATTCCCATCTATTCTTTCCTTTCTGTGGAGCACATCAATCTAACTTGGTGGGCCAAACTTGGTCTAGGCGCCACTGACTAAGTACGTTCTAAGCTCAAAAGCTAAATTATTAAGCCAGCAAGTCCAGTTGATAAATGTTGGCAGTGCAGGTCAATACATTACAGGGATGTGTGGATTTACCCTTTGGTAGGATTTATTATGCATTGGGGGAGATAAAGGCCATTGATTGTCTCCAACAAGGTCACAATAAGGTCTCTTTCTCCACTGAAAGGGTTCTAACTCTTGTGGCAACAACTTCAGGCCACCATTTGGTGATACAATAAGGTTAATCAAATCTGTGGGAAGAAACTATGAAGTGTCTTACATCTACCAAGGATACAGAGTTATAATGGGCTGTATTTATATGAAGGGATATCTAACTTTTACATTATTCATGGGACTGTGGAAAATGCGATGGCAGTGCTAATATAATATTGACCTAACCCCAACACTACATGAATGGCAATAGAGGCACAGCTTAACACACACACAGTGCAAAGTCTTACTGGAACATCTCTCTTCCTCTTATGATCAATTTACATACTATACACAATACTTGGAAACTCAATACAGTAGATGGTCTTCTTGAAGGTCACAAGAGTGACTGGACACAAAGAGAAACAGTCATATCTACAGAACACCCTCTTATCATCAGACATCAGACCTGGACAGTGAGACTGTTTGCAGACAAGAAATATTCAGGAAGGCATTTTATCTCTTAATTTGCTATACTGTGTGCAGGCAAGAAAGATGGAAATAAATCAATGCTTGACTTAATTAATAGTTTATCAACCTGCATCACATGAAAATGTGTGGGATAATCATCTCTTATCTGTCCAAGATAGAAGCAAAAGACAGACCAAACAAGATCAGACTTCCATTTGAAGATTTTTTTTACTTTCAATGTGAAAATATGTACTAAGCACCAGCGAAATCATCACAACATAAACTTCTCTTCCAGTTTGAATAGGACCAATCTGTGAAAAATAATGGATTTCAGTGATATATTGAAGTAATGAAAATATAACTGGAAATCCAGGTGATCTTTATGAACAAATTAATGCATTAAAAAAAAACTGTTGCCACTTTGTTCTTTTGAGAAAAGTGAACCTGTCATGGGAGAATCACAGCCCAGCTGAAGTGTTCATACCTCAAGTCCAGGGGAGATTTCTAAGCATTTTTATCGTCAGATACCATCAAAGCACTTTTATTCCTTTCTACTTATAGTATATAAATATGACTTTGAAAAATATCCGGCAGTGAGAGAGCACAAAAGCCACCTTGGGTCCATGTTGCCTCATCAACAAAGATTTCAAAAGGCTGTGCAGAATTTCAATGTTGCTTCAAGGTTCTGCTAAAGGACAGGCTAGGAGGGTGGAAAGGGGAGGGGAGAAGGGCAGGTTATTATAAACTTTTGAAATACACAGTGTTGACACCTCAACCTTTTAGGCTCAAGCTGGAGAGCAAACACTATTGTCTTTCACCAAAAATCAACACCAAGCACCAGGGGTCCAACAACAATCCACCACACAGCATTACCTAAAGCTACAATTATTCTGATCCACAAACTGTCTCCAAAACTGGAGGCAGGAAATTCAATTATGCCAAAGACATATAGACAAGATACAGCATAAAGAGCAGAGATAAAAAGATGAAAAAGGAACTCAAATTTTCACTGGCCAGAGAAGGCACTAAAAGCCACAGCTCTGCTGTGTCAGACACATTGGCTATCTCTAATGTACATTCATTTAAATACGTTTCAGGTTCAGTGCTTTACAAGCTCTGAAATACAGGGGATTAAACAAGCTGCATATCTTAAAGCACTGTGCAGAAAATATTTAATGTAAAAAAAATATTGTTAATGTTTTTTTTTTTTTTTTTAAACCAGTTTTACTCTTAATGTAGCTAGGGCAGCAGAAACCATATATTGCACTCCTGTATTACTGCTACACTTTGTAGTACCTGAGGAACTTACAATCAGATCTTCTGCAGCAGCTGCATAAACTTCACCTGTCAAAGATATCTTCTAAATAAGCTGCAACAGATCACTCACAGAAGATAAAAAATGCATCAGTCGAAAACACAGTATAATCAAACAGGAGAGATGAGCAATAAAATAAACAAATCACTCTGCAGTCACTCATCATTTTGGTGTCCACCTTCTTTAAAGTTTAGTATAATTCATTCTTCACTGCAAAACTGTTCTGACCTCAACTTTCATTGGATGTACACTTCTGAAAGTAATTTCTGCGCAGGATTTGAGAGACTGCTCCAGAAAAGCTAATATTTAGACATTCTGGCATTACCACAGTATATCCCACTTCACAGAAGAAGGGATTGTTAAAAACCAACAGAATAAATGACCTGTCACTTTAAAAAAGACGTTAAAAGAGAAACCTATTGAGAGTTTTCTTGTTCTGCAACTTTATCCTTGCTAAAAAGGTTTTTAAGAACTTGCTAGGATCTAGGACCTGTGGGATGGATCATTATGTCCTTGTCGGCTTTATTTTTCAAATTCAGCCAGTTTTATTGATGTGTAAACATCTTGAAAAGAAAAGAGACTTCACAAACTGCCCAGATGAACAAAAGGCTCAAGGACATCCAACCAAAAGGACATTAAATTCCTGCTGGACCAGGATCCTAACTTAAGGACAATAATCTTTGATACTGTGATTCCCTGAAATACAAACATACTGTATAACCCAAAAGGTCAGGGTGACCTATGCTGGACTAATGTTACAAAGTGTGATGTATTTCACCAACAAAAAGGCTACATCCAAAAAAATATATAAAACATGATTTGTAGATGCAGATATGTAAACTAAAGGAATAGAGTTTACATTTATAATTTACATTTACATTTTAATGTTGTTATTTTGTTTACTGCATGAACATTGTGCTTTGAAATCATTTTTTAGCATATTAATTCAAATCTGTAGGAACCTTTTGATGGTGTTAGGAAGATTGGAGCATCTACAGTTTGACAGACACCTTGTTAGTCGCACTTGATTCTAGATTGAATATCCAGGTTTTATACAAGAGAACATGAAAGCCCAGGTAACTGTGTATCCACACTCATGTCAACCTACTAAAATGCTCAGGATCCTCATCTGCAAGTTTTCTTAATTCTTAAAACATTCATTAAGGGGAGTTTAAAAATAAACATTTAACATGGGCAGAGTATAGCTCAATTACTGTTTCTCCAAAACTGTGAAGAATTACAATGATAGGCTTAACAGCAAAAAAAATGTTATTAAAATCATTTAAGAGTGGATAAATGCAAGAAAATATGTGCATTAGTGGGCTGTCCCTGCTGCTTACAAACAAGGTCAATGATAGCCCTAGTTCTCCGCCTTTGACAATGAGAAAGGTTTTAATCAGATGAAGGGCTTATGCAGCAGGGCTATAGAGACACTGCCATGCCTGGAGCTGTCCATCAGATAGAAAAGGGCATGATGGGCTGGAATCCAAACAGGCCCACAGAGAACCCAGGCCTGCTGTTGTTGCTGGCTCCTTATTCTCAAGGACCTTTAGAGATCAAAGACCAACACACAACAAGAGAGACAGCAAGAGAGAGAGAGAGAGACAGACCAAAGAAAGTGAGTAGGGTAAGCAGGAAGGATGCCATGGATCAGAAGAACCCATGTGGCCTTCCAATGATTACCCAAGCACCAGGCCTCCTACTGAGTCCAAACAACAGTCAAAGGGATTTCCTGCAGAAGGTCTGTGAAAAATCTACTCAGGGCAGCCTCCTCCATCCGGTGCCAGATGAAGCATCTTCCTACCTCAACTTCATCCTAACATGTAACATTTTGTAGTGTGAAAATGATGTGCTCTTTTGATACTCTAAAAAAGGATCCTTTACCCTCTAAGGAATAGTTGAAGTAGCCTCTCTCCCTGCTTTTACTCTGAACAAAAATAAACACATACATGGTGTTCTTCTGCTGGGCCAGTGCTGTTGTTTAACCTTGGTGAATATACAAAATGGGACAAGCAGTAGAGCCGAACAAATACCGAGCTACATGAAGCGTTACGAAACAACTTAGAACATCTAAAAACAGACAACAAAAATACAGCTGAAAAGACATGTTTCCCAAATATGAACTCAGCTCAAGCTCAGCCCAGCAAAGATATAGTTTATTGAAGATTCCTGCACGGAGTTCAACTGAGCTAAGGATGTACTGCAGCAGACTATAAAGAAGTGATGTGGTGTACTGTCAAAGGTGTCGATTCAAATCTTATAATATACAAAATAATCACAAGTTTACTGCAACTATGTATAACTATTCAACTGTTAATTCCTAACAAAGAATGGTCTGATATTTAAAAATGAAAAACTGAAACACTTTATACAATGGTGTCTCTCATGAGCCAATCAAGGCAACTCCCTGATCCAGATCTGATTCTTCAAATTGAGCCACATCAATTATTCAGGCTAGTAGTTGTTGACTGGAGTTTGAATAATCAATTAGTAATTAATGCATTAGTCCCATTATGATCCGCAGCAGGAAATAAAGTTCAACTTTTCTATTCTTAGCATCTATGCAAGGGCAATAATGAGCTGGGTCTGCTACAGAATAATATAAAATAACACAAAATAATAATGCTTAATGGATATCTCCATATTCTGTCATCTTCTTCAAATGTTCAAGCAGAGGGAAAAAAGGAAATTTGTAAATAATGGATTTGGAGATGGAGACATGGGAACATCAATGGTTAAAAATTATAAATGCTGTTTTTTTTCACATACATTGTATGTCAATGTCCATCAATATCAATAAAAGACAGGGATTAATTAACAGTACTAAACTAAAATAAATTTTCTAAAATCTAATATTTCATACAAAAGCTGCTTTTCCCTGCATTGACAGTGTGAAGAGATGTCTAAATAATATGGAGGTAGAAAGCTTCTAAGTACAGGAAAAAAAATACCATAGAATGCCAGAGAGGAGTCTATGTCATCTATTATTTAAAAAAATGAATGCGGAAATGTACAGTAGGTTTTATGAGAGGGTGAATTCAAGTGGGTAAACATTTAGTCAGCCTACACAATTAGCAGATCAGTAGATCAGTGAGGGGAAACACTGTAAGTACAGTGGAGTACAGTTCTGCACTTTTTTATCTCAAAAACAGAACCGTTGCTACTTGTCAGCATTATGCCTACATTACAGCAAGTCAACTGTTTGACTTTCCACATTGTTGCTTTTATACAGTATGAGTATGGTGTCCAGGTAGAAAGTAGCAGTTCTACAATATCTACTCAACCTGCCATACACAGCAGAATTTAAAACTATCTTTCTCTCCGCTCACTTTTTTTCTAAGAAATGATGTCAGCCTGAAACCTCGATTACCCAAGTGGTGTTCCCAAAGCATTACATACGCTCACTGAACAATATAGCGCTGGTCATGAACAATGCGTTATCTGAAGTAACATGCATAATTCAGAATAGAGTAATTTTATAGCTTACCAGTTGCAGCAGTGGCTTCCTTGTAAGCTGCAATCTCCTGACACACTTTTGACAGGATGTTAAACAACTTTTTTTGTATTCCACAGGGCACAAACGACAAGAGCAAAGCTGGCATTAATTTGCCTTGCAATCTCTTTCCATGCATCTTTTTTTGTCTACTCTTGTCTACTCTCGCTACTATATTTCCCTTTTATTACATATTTTGCCTTATGTATCTCCTCTGTGAACAGCACATTTTCCTCCAAGCTCCTGGTTGGTTTTCTTTTTGTTTCCATTTCAGGCAATTTTCTATAATTTCCTTTGTGTGCAATTGATTAGAGGCTGCTTGTTGTTAGTTTAATATTAATTAATTACTGTTGGAACTAAAAAAAATAATAATCAGACAAATTAGATTCTGTTCATACAATACTGGCATATTTCTGAATATATTTGAAACATTTGAGGAATTTATTTAAGTTCTAAAAGGTTAGTTCTTCTAAATCCTAAAGAGCTATATGCATGAATGGGACTGAATTTATTTGCCAAATTAGTGAAAGTCATAGAACACTATCCCCCTCCCAAACTGTTATTTTTGGGCACAACATTTGAGTCTTTGAATGTTTACTAGCTCCAGCACTGCCAAGAGAAAACATACTAGATTGTATACAAAGATTCAGTTAAAAAACATATCAGCTTGCAAATATGCACTTAAAAGCTCCAAGAGGCTACTTAGATTACAGAGAGGATCATGGAGTGAATATAATAACACTCCTGCCATTCAATCTCACTCACGGCTGGCAGAACAGAGGTATTCACTCATATGAACATCTACTGTATATGGAACAATATAACAGTTTGAAGCACAGACGCGCACATCAAATGCAGAACTCATTTTCCTTTATCTAGTAAATAAAGTTAAACTCCATTACAAAATGGTTCCGCACAGAAAAATCCTGACCCAGCAATTCAGAGGGAAGGTAGAAATCTTTCTGTCCGTACCTGAATAGCTTTGCAGCTCAGTGAACACATGAGGGAAAAGGGAAAGAGACAGAAGATAACAGTAAAGGAGGGAAACCAGAGGAAGAGGGAGTTGGAAAGAAATCAAAGACACAAGCTGGGTTCAATTTAGAGGCTTCCCACAGGAGGTGGAGTGACCTGTATCTGCTACAATAGAGGTCATGCAATTTTGAATGGATACCTCTGCCTTCAGAGGATACTCAGGACCCCTGCCTTGATGTGTGCATCCAGAGGAAAAAGCAAAGGGTCCCTATAGCATGCAGGACTCCCTGAATGACCTGACTGGTGCGTTCCCATTACAACTGCCTCACTACACCGTATCCTTGCAATTGACACTTCACAGTAAGCTACAACACTAGCAATCAGTAAAGCTATCAGGCTCACAGGAAGTTACTATGAAGTCAGCCATCCAGAGAAACTCTACCAACTCCTTATCTTCTTGTCTTCTGCTTTCCAAAGCCAAACATAAAGAAAAAAGCACCATAAAATATATTTAGTAATCTGTAATTGAGTGAAAACTACAGCTGATGAAAGTATGCAGTCGCTCAAAACACTCTACACATACATAAATTTGTCTGTGTTCATATTTAAGACATTTTAAAAAGAAACTGTGAAAAGTTGTAATACTACAGTGATACTGAACAACCGTGGTCTCTGAGCAGCCAGAATAAACTGTGCAGGCATTTCTTCATCTAAACCTCAACTGAGTAGCTGAATGAAGAGCTGATATATATAAATTCTGAATCTTGGTAAAAAAAAAAAAAACGATACCCACAATGCACTACACTTACTTTATTCAGTGAGAAGTTCTCAGTACCTATGACTGAAACACTGTATGAATCTAACCCAATAAATAAGCAACAACAACAGACAAACAGATAAACACACAAAGATAGATGGACAAACATGACCTTTAACTTGCATTCATTGTCCCTGAGAAGCTAATGAACATTAAACATGCCATTGGTGGAAGTCATTTTAATTACTCTCCACAGAGAAGGCTATGCATGGCAAGGAGCTTAAATTAAGATAAACATTTAATCAAACATGACTTTAGGTTCGATTATGTGAATTCTTGTAGCGCTGATGTTTGGCAGTGTAATAACAGAAATGTATCAGGGCTAGCAATAAGCATCAGTGGTACCTGTAATTTGACCAGGATAGTCAGACCTCTCTAATACGAGCCATACTAATCCATAGGAGAAAGCTTTTATCCTGCCACTGTTTTAATGAGGTCAGAATATTCCAAAGGGGATGCTCCAGCTTTTGCACCAGGAGCTTCAAGCTGAAGTCTTAGGCCTGCGGTGCAGACCACACGAAATCTAATTTGTTGTGTTTGTAAAGGCTGAGCTGCTGTCAAATACAGTGCTATGAATAAATGCAAGCATACTTGAGGTCTGCTATTTAATAACATACTGTTAGGAGATCGAGGAGGCTGCACAGGGTTTCCTGCAGAATTTTGTAGTAGAGGGCTCTGCTGATGCCAGATTATATAATTTTTTTATTTAATATGATATTAGACTATTAAGCTTCAGGGAAACTGAGCAGCAAAGGTTGTGTATTTAATGAGTTAGGCAATTGTTTAACTGCCATCTAGTAGCTACAGTGCATTAATAGCAAGACGAGTTGCTTCGGGATCTTTCTGATTCTACTCAGTACCGTAAGTAGTGCTGCATTTAATAATCAGAACAGCACTTCCTGCTTACCACTTCTACTAACCAATTTCTTGAGCAAAACCCTGCTGCAAGTCACAGAAAAGCATAAAACTAGATGGATTTGGACATGGAGATAAAACTGTGAACTGAAATTAGAGTGTTCATCAATGGTCAAGAATGACCCTATCACTGAGAAAAACCTTCATTACAGAGATGGGAGGTGCAAAGCCATTGTTGTGCTATCCTTTCATATTTTAAATTAAAATATTTTAATTAAAAAACACTGGAACAGTCCTTATATCATCACATTTGTTTTCAAAGAACAGATGAATAAAAATATTCATTTCCCTCCTAGAATTTTATTCAAGGGAGCTTATTGTTTGTAAAACCATGACAGCAGGATCTAAGCTACAACAGTGGCACTGGAAGGGTTAACAGAAATTATGTCATAGTCAGAGATAAGAAGTGACTGACAACACCACACTGCATCCAAATATGTTTCCCATTAATGCCCCTATCTTGCAGTGCCACTGACAGTCTCTCTGCTTTATCCGATCTGACCTTCGATTTCATTTGTTGTGGTTTCTGATCACCTCGTCCCTGCCTGTTACACCTGCTGCCCGGTGAGTCCACTAAGTGTTTCTACTGGTGCTCCCACTCTGTCCTGAGCAGTGGCATATTGCATGTAGGCACCACACTGTGCTGCTGCTGGCATTGGCGTGAGGCACAGAGGATTATTCCTGACGACAGGGGCATTAAATGTGTAGCAGGCCGTTGGAGGCCTGAGCTGATGCTCTCTTGTCTGTTTTGGTTCAGCACCAGTTCAGAAACAGCCCCCTCTAAGCTGAGCTGGAGCTTGTAGTACTCAGAGCGTTGTGCCGTTCATTAAAGGCTGAGGGTGTCACACCAGCTTGGGCCCAGTGTCCTCTCATAACCAAGGTTTCTTGCTGTACTGCTTTTCCCCAGCATTTTAAAACAAATTTTCTCTGCCAATGCTTTATAACATAACACATTTGAGCCACTTGTTAAAAGTCAGCAAGGTTCATGTCTACAAGGTAGTTAACATTGAAGATTCTAATCCAGTATGATGCAGCAGCAAAAATATTACTCGCTCTTGTCCTCAAGACTCCAGTAGCAAGTCTCAAATGCTGCCATTTAAACTCTATGCCCGCAACAAAAGTTAGCTACAAAAGTACATACAGTAGTTAAGGGGAAAACTCAGACTGAATAGCAGACAAGTTTAGCTTAAATATAATCATCTCCTTTCTCTGACTGGTAGTTTCCCAACAGATAGCACACTTGCTTTGAATCCTCTAATAATACAGAGCCAGAATCAGAGTGCTAAAGGGAACTAAAGAGCAAGAAGTCCATCTAGAAAATAGCCCTGGTAAAATTGCAATTCTCCAGCACATCTCAAGTCCTGCAACCTTCATGCCAGCGTAACCAAACATCAGGCTGACTGTGTTTGATCTTGAAAAGGATATAAGCTTAAAGCCCCTGCTGTGTGAGATGTCCTTCTTTTAGAAGATTCTAATCTCGACCGAAATGTCTAGCAAAATAGAGGTCATCGTGCCAGAGCACCAAGCAGACAATAGCAGTTGGCTGCAGACCTGAGAGGAATTCTGTAAGGATTTGTTTTTGTGTGCCTCAGTTGAGAGACATGGGAACATCAATGGTTAAAAGAGCAGCTACACAAACAAGGTAAATATAGACTTCCTGGAAGTGTTTCTATTTCCTTGTTCAAACTTGCTCAGTATAAAGCAATGTATGATCTTGACTCATTTCAACAAATGAGAAATCACAGAAATGTCACTGATTGTTTCAATAAATATGTTATTGCCATCATGGCCTCCTTTTATATTTCTTTCAATAATACCTTGTTTTTTCTCTGCCACAGTTGCTAAGTAAATTCTCAAGCACTGCCAGGTACTTCTCTTCCATTGATAATTTGAAGGCTGACACCATATCCGAACCTTGCACGCTGCTCATGATTCAATGACGAGAGTACCATTCAACCTTTTAAACTCCCATCCTCTCCCTTGAATTTTGATTCAATTGGTTTATCTAATTTTCCAGTAAATGCCTGAAATGTATTCCTGCACACCATCTTCTCATGAAACTACACAGGGGAATCATAAGAATGAGCTAGAAATAAATAGTTCTGCATTAGCTTCACTTCACCTCACCAGCAACACTCTCCTTCCAGATTAAAGTTTCCAACCTGCACGTTGTATCCTCAATCATTTCCACCAAAAATAAAATTAAGTGTGTACCTCTCCATGAATGAATATGAAACAAAATTATCCCAGATTTGAACAATGTGCAAGTAATGTACAACTGCACAAAGGCAGAGAAACAATACACTTGCAATACACAAGACATTTTATGAATACACAGTACCTGGAGCTTTGCAATGATTTATTATGAAGCCAAACAAAGATGTGGAACCTGTTGTGTAAGCGTCATAACCAAGACAGTACTCACTGTAGCTGGAGAGGAGTCACCTGAGTTAACATAATGAATCAAATAAATTTTTGGTAGCCACAGTTCACCCTTTCCATAGAGCAAGAGATACATGCAAGTGAAAGCAATTACTTGGTGGAAGCAATCTGCTGTTAGCTATTACACAAATAACAGCGGATCTATCAATAATATTCAGTAATATGAGAAATAAGAAAAAACATAAAATTTCTATTATCAATTAAGCAGCAAATCATTGTGGTCTGTAAAACATCACAAAATGGGGAAAATTGCAACTGCAATTTACTAAAGCCCAAGGTAACTTCATCATCAAATATCCTGGCCTGTCAGTGTAGGTCCCAAAGCTATCCAATTTATCATAATGAAAGACAAGAAAAATCCACAAAAGCATGTTTTGGAAGCTAGAGAAGTGAAACTTGCTTAAAAAATACTTAAATGAGTACTGGATGATCAACATATGAGCAGATTCATTTTCTATGAATAGACTAATAGAATAATTGATCAATCACTGCACAAACTATTGCACACAATTAAACAGATCTCCAGTATGTCTGCTAGAGAATTTATATTACCTTAAAGTCCCCCCTGCTATAGCAACAAAATTCATGCATTATCTATACTCACTTATTCCTAACTAGGGTCACAGGCATCTGCTGAAACCTATCCGTCTCCTATCTCCCTGGGTGAAAGGCAGGAGTATACCTAGACAGGTCACCAGTCCATCACAGGGCCACATAAAGACAAACACCTCAACTCACTCCTATGGGCAATTCAGAGTCACCACTCAACCTAATATACATGTTTTAGGACTGTCGGAGGAAATCAGAGTACCTGGTGAAAACCCACTCAAACTATACACAAAAAGGCCCTTGCCAGGTTTCAAACCCAGAACCTTCTTGATGTGAGGCAATAGTGCTAACCACTCATCTACTGTGTTGCCATATAGCAACAACAAAAGTTTTCAAATATAAAAGAGCCAAAACGTCTGTGCTAAATACTCACACAAATAACCATGGTATATTATGCCACACAATCCATTTTCCTTTTGCTCAAATGAGCGTTACAAGTTCTAACCTACTAGACTACTGAGATTACTTAAATATAAAAAGTGGGAAATTAGTGCATTGAGCATGCTGAGCCAGTGCCAGAAATATGCACAGAATTGACGAGGTGTCACTTTCACTAAGAGTCACACAATTGCACCGACAAGAGCCTCTTTGATCCCTCCCTTCCTGCCTGTCTGCCGCCACTGAGGGACAAACACTCTGAGTTGCCTGATCTGCACAAAAACGAAATGTCCTTGATTTTGGGAAAGGTTGCCATGCTATCTTCAGCCACGGAAAACATCATTGGAATTCATGCCACAACAACACTACAACTGTGTTTTTTCTCATTTTCTGCCAAACATCCATGTAAGATTCTGCAACCCAGTAACACAACCTGGTGCATTTCCTAAAATATGTCTGTTATGATTTAATTTGGCAATAAATGACAAGACATGCTAACAACTGTAGCCGACAGCATTTATCCCCAGCAAATGCTTACACTTACATTTTGAGATCAATTTCAAAGCCATGTTAATTAATTTAGACTGCTAGCAGCATACTGCAGGTCAGACAGGGCAAACAAGTTACAACATCAGCCAATTAAAAACACACAAGCATTATACATTTTTTCATAACTAGCGTTGGACTAGTAAGCGAAGATGGAGATGAGGATGGGGGGGGGGGGCTTCTTTATCAATCACCACTGTAATTATGTCTACTCCTACAGATCCATGTTTTTACCACAGATAAATTAATCATTTCATCTATTTTCCATAATATGTTGACTACATAAAGTCGGTGTAAAATAATATGCAACAGTCTGTTAATGGCAGATTGTCTTTTTGAATATCCTGTTCCTTAGAAACAAGCCTGACTGGTGCCTTATCATCTGGTTGTTTTTCAGTCAATTAACTTTCATCACCGCAGACGACTATATTTATATGGTCACAATTTGTTAATCAAAAGCATGGATGGTTGATTTTTGCATATTGGTTATAAGATTTGTCATGGATTGAATTGAGGCCTAATTACTGCCACTTACTCTCTGAAAAGAAGAACCAGTTTTTCATCTATCAATAGTGGAAATGAAACAAGATAAATTGGACAACCTGTCCCCTGATAAAAAGGGGCAAATGGGTTTCTGCTAAAGAAATACAGTATGACATGTTGGCACATGCAGTGAAATAATCCATAAGTAAACCAATGACTATAGATATCGTGAAGATTGTAAATAAAGACATACTTTGTAACTTTTTGTAATTTTAGCATAGTTTGGTTAGTTGTGTAATTTTATTTAAGTTTTATTTTTAAGTTTTTTATATTGATATATAGTATGAATCATCTTTTGTTGACACTAGTGATTATTTTGATACACATAGCAGCTTTAGAAACAACTGGCAAATTAAGAAAACTTAGATTTGACAGTGCAGGCATGTCACTTACAAAAACATTACACACATTACACACATACACAAATCGAGAAAATGCTGCAAATCAGGAAAAGAAAAACAAAGACAGAAATGCTGCAAATAGCAAAATACTATAAAGACATTTCCTGGGGACTGAGATGCACTTGGTGTTGCCTAATTGACTCATGAAGCTACTGAAATGTCATTACTGGTTAAAAAAAATCAGCAAACATACATTTTGTCTTTATTTGCCATAACATTGTAATGGCATGATTCAGAAATCTGTATTTGGTTTTGTTTCTGTATTTGGAGCATTTTTCTAATTGTAGTCCCTTTGTTGTCAGATTGGTTTTTAAGTTGTGATGCATTGAGCTCTCAGGGCCACCATACTATTGGTTTTAGTCTGCATGTGATTTTAAAAAAATAAAAAAACTAATACCTCATATGTTTCATTTAGAAAACTGAAGAAAATGGCAGGTGAACTAATGTGTGTCTGCCACATCAGCAGTAACTAATGCAGCAGATCGTTTTTCCAAAAGAATTCAAAAGGGTGCATTCCTATATAAACACCATAAACATCAAACAATACCAATTTCCATGGAAGAAAATTAAGTGCTGAAAACATTATTTAAAATATGTCTCCTTCGGGTAAAAAAAAAAAAAAAAAAAAACAGCAAAAGGCATCTGTGACATCTTCTTGTAAATGCAGTGTTTTGAGTTTTGATTTTCAACAGAGAAAATGTAAAGTGGTGCGTTATCTGCCCTAATGCGATGCAAATATGAAATGCAAGACACCTTGAGCTGTCACAGCGTCAGTGTTAAACACTATTTACGTTTACATGGAGAGCCCCTCAGAATGCTTTCTCAATACAGCCTGAGTGAAATTTTCTGAATAATACTCGACGTGCAATTGACATTAACCTTTGATTTATGCCAAACAGGGTTTCCTTGCAGAAATGGCACTTGCAAAATACATGGTAAACTTAATCTACAAGATGAGAGACATCGGTTTAAACTGAGCTTCCTGGGAAGGAATGTTTTGTCTACTTTGTGATTTTACCATAGAATATATCATTGTACAATTAATGGTGAATACAAAGCATAGATTGCAATTAATTTTCTTTGTTTTAAGCTAAATAATAAATCATGTTTTGGGTCAATATTAGAACTATGTTTTCAAAGCACTTAAATTGTTGCAAATATGATTTGTACATGTTTCTGAGATTGTACTTTAAATGTATTAAATACAAAAATAAGAAATATAAATAATAGATTCCATATTGTTACATACAGTTCAAATAATCATGTTGAGAATCATTGGGAAACACCTGAGAATGATTTAAATCTATCTTATTTAAAAACGAAATCTGTCATATGGTATCGAGCTGACCATTGCTGTGTGATATATCAAATATGTGGCCTGTCCAAACAGTGAAGAGGTGAAGGTTTTTTCTATGAGATTGTTTTTTCTGTGAGGATATTTTGTTGGATTGGGGAACCTCGCTGAAAGGTGTTATGTTGTTTCAAAAAGAGTTCACATAACTTACAAATCTGTCTGAAACGGACCTGGGAAAACAGCAAAGTACCTTTATAAAGACATGAATTGAGTAAAAAGTGGTACCATAAGGAGCGCTGGCCTTACCTCATTAGTGTTCCACCGGTGTCTCTCCTTTGGCAGCGAGGTGCATTTTGGTAGACATTCAAGCAGCTTCTTGGGCAGGTATATTTTCAAATGTCCATGTTCATCTACAACAAGAGCAAGACAAAACAGAATATTTAGCACAGGCTTCATACCTTATTGACTTGCTCGTCTCCCTCTTTATCAGTCTCTGTGCAGCAAAATGCTGACTGTAAAATAACAATCCCCAACTGAATTAGGAAATTAATTTAAGAATAGGGTATGGCATATATTTTATTCTGTGCTTGGCTAAATTATTTTACTGTGAAATGCATCCTATCAGGGGAGTTCACCAGAAATTTTTCACTGTCAACTTGTAAAGGCTGTGTCTATTCATTATTTAGACACAATAAACACCCTTGAGTGATTTTAGAGTGTACGGGGATTTAATATGGGAATCTTTGTGCTGCACGCCAAAATGTGGTATATTATTCAGGGAAATAATTACAATTACCATGCCCAAAGCTTACATCATAATGTACATCGTTCAATCTATTATTTACATTTCACAATCAGTTCACAAACATTTTAAAGAAGCAAGGTTTAAAACGCGCTTATACATAGAGGCATTCAAATATTCATTGCATTACTTTTTTTGCTGCTCAAATATGCAGATGTTTTAAATGTGAACAAATTATATTTGTTTAGGGAGACAAAAGCATGCTAAATTTATAATATCCTGAAGAATCCTATTACAGTATCAGGGATTTTTTTTTCATTAGAACATGAGATATAGGCTTATGTGACAATAACATTTCAGTAATTTACATAAAAATTAGGATTTTTTTTTTCATTAACAATTAGTTTAAATGCAGAAAATCTGTGATTGTCAATCACTGCAACATGACAGAGGAAACCTTTTTAGAAGGGAACTAGAGACAACACTACAGCGCGACTGAGAAAACAGGTGCATCATCTAAAAACTCAGTGTGGAAAAGATGTATGGTTCCCTACAAAGGGTAAATAGACTTCTGTCAAACTGTGTCACTGAGGAAATATTTTAGCATCTAGAAACAGCGAGCCAACAATATGAGTACTTGTTGTCTCTGTAGGTGCCAGTGAAGTTGAGGTTTTTCCTTTCCCTCCCATCCACACTGACTGTGAGCTTCTAATCTTTTATATATACCTCACTTCTAATGCATTTACAAGCTGTAGCACTGCGAATTGAATGTACAATTAGTTAATCCGGCTAATGTTTCAGCATGTGCAAATGAATCTATTATTAAGTTTTAATATGTGTGGACTGAATGTAAACAAATTTACTCAAGGTAAAGCAAAATGCTGCATTCATCTATAATGCAATTTAGCTTGAAAATAAATTTCAAGTAGAAAACAAATACCATGAATGAACATTCTTTCATGTTTGTATAACTGTTGGCTGGGGTGATGTTGGTTAGAATGCTAGGAAAAAAATGGGCAAGTAGAGAGAAAGGCAGAGAAAAAGCCTAAATATGAGTGCTGACTATGTACCCCTGTGACTCTAGAAAAAAGAGAGAAAAAGTTCACTGAAAGCAAGATACCACTTTAAAGTCAAAACAAATAATCCAGTAATGCACTCGATTATGAGGCTATAACAACAGTAGTGTATGTAGCTTGTACATCACAGTGAGAACAGGGCGGTGCTGCTCAGAGGCTTGCATATGGAAAACATAGTTGGCCCGTAGAGATGGAGCTGGCTGGGAGCCTCTGAGTATAATTCATAAGGTGGAACATCATTGCTCCCCGAGCAACACAGGAGTCGATCTGTACTATATGCCATTTCCATCTGTACCTGTAATTCTGCATGCAGACACCTTTTTATAATAGCTGCACAGGTATCTGTACTTATTCAGGATACCCAATTAAGAATCACATACAGCATTTGCTCCTAGGTACCAGCAAAGGGGTTTAACTGTCAGAACTAGAAAACATGCAGCAACTGAATGATAATGATAAGAGGTAATAAAGAAAAAAGGATGGAACTGGTTGTACAGACTTTTTTATCATATAACAGAAAATTAAAATATGCATTAAAGCTCCACTCTTGCTTTAATTCAGAGCCACATTTTTGTCATCATTCACTAAAAAGGTCAAGAAGAGCCAGGCCCTGCAATATTGAAGCTACAAACAGAAAATCACACTGGATCCACGCTGAGATACAGCACAGGTCAGTGTCAAAATCAGTCCATCTCCCACCCTACAACATGTGCTCTGAAGATTTACTCTTTGTCACCAACAGACAGCAGCTCCAGCAGATACATATGGCCAGTCTGTCTCGGCATAGATTATTTAGGATTCAGTGCTACCCTCTGGCACACCGTCCTATGACACCATCAACACCAGACAGAGCTGGATTGGAATATGTCTCAAGTATGCTGAGGATTTTCTCACCAAGAGATTTGGGATAGAAATCTACTGTAGGAGGATATGTCTGCTCAATCTGCCAGCAGGCTAAAATACTTGAGAACACACAGCCTCAAGGATCCTGGCAAATGCAATGACATAATAGTCTCTCACTTGGTTTTAATCATTTCACTCCCTTATAATCTCATCGGTCATTGCACAATATGTTTTTTGTTCAAAGTATTGTTGGCTCTACAACTCTATGCCACAAACCCCTGAATTATGCAAAACACATCTCAGTTCAGTATGCTGTGCACATGAAAAGGTGACACAACTGCAACATAACAGCATTTTACTTTGAAATGCCAGTCTTGTATTTGTCAACTAACAACCCCCCAAGCAACAGAGCAACTTATGTAAACCCCTCAGGACTAACAAGGTGTAAACTAGGTTTCTCTTAATCCTTCAACCTTACATGGACACTTCTGAAATCGGTTTACCCCTAAACCTGAGGAATGATCAGATTACTAATGTGACTCTAACCATACTGAATCTGAAAAGAGAAAACTCTGCTATGAACACATTCTCATACAAAGCCAATATACTGTAAATTCAAATGTTATTTTGCAGTTGACAGATGTAACAAGAAAAATCATCTCCAGTGAACATATTCAGGATACTAGGCTGTAAACATTTCTATTCTACAGAACAAAGGTACGCTTTGTAGATTTTGCAAGGCAAAACTCTTACTAAAGGCATTTCTTCCCTGTTTCATTAGCTAATAGGCTAATGTTAGCAAGCCATTTAAAATAATGAGTCCCCCACATTCAGAGCTCAGGTTTTTCAGTCTGACAACCATCATCAGAACGGCTGTGCCAAGGGGATAGCCTATATTTGTTTACATTTTGGCAAATGAACACCATTAAATTTATGCCGAATTAGCTATTAGCAGTTCTTGTTTGTAATGTGCCCGTGAATATCACTGAATTACTTTGATGCTACAAAAAAACTTTAAAAAGTGAACATTCTCATCCAAGTCCTACTCTTCAAATAAGATATTTTCAGTGATTTCTCTGCAAATGTATGGCTGTAGGTCACACTAAATCTAGATGTGTGCGTATGAAGTGGGTGTGTTCAGCTTTCACTGACTTGACTACAAGAAGAAGTGCATTTTTTGACACCAACTGCTGCGATCTGGGACATTGAGAGTTTTGGAATACCTCAATAGCCTCCATGAGATGTGTGCTACACCCCCTCCTGCCGCTCCAACTGCAGACTGTGTTGACGAGCATGCCAAATAAGTCACCTGACCTCACTCCAACTGAGCATGTGTTTCAACTTGGTAAAGACCATACTGAAGGCAAAAAGCCGGCATAACAAGCAAGGAAGGAATATGGCTGCGTTACAGGCCTTCCAGAGCATCACCAGAGTGCATGCCAAGTGTTTGCTGATGTCTGTGGATCATGGATTTTAGTTATTGACTGTAAATAATTTGCTGACAAATATTTTATATAACGATGGGCTCTATGATTTAACAATGTTACTATTATGTTGTTGTACAATGTTGTAATAGTATACTCATGCTACATAATTATACAAGCCAGGTATTCTTAAAAAACTGTCCTGGTATTTGAGGATCACAAGTGTAAGAGAATATAAAGCATTTAGTTTTGTTTTTTTTTTTATTTGTATTTTTTTCTGTAACACCAGCATCATTTGTTAAACCATACAGGACAATATTGATATTAATTGTTGCTGCTAAATTAACATGTGACCCTGGTCCATACACTAAAGGTGTTTTAGGTTCAGAATACAGAAATGCCCACTGTGTTCAAGGTTTTACCTACAGTATCTCAGATACCGACGACTGTATTTCTTTGAGGAACAGGCTAACTACTGTCATGCTACGAACAGTGCACTGTGCTTTGTTCTGTTAAATAAACCATGTATTTTTGATGTGGTACTTCTTTTTCAGGTGGTCAGTTTTAGCTTTCTCTAATCTTGTTTTTACACAAGAACATTTCTTACAAGGCCCTCAAAGTAAACTTGACATAGTTGTTGTACTGAGGTTTCTTTTCTACAACATTACACTCTCATCACTCTAAATGTTCTTTCAGCTACTATTTATCCAACATTTCAGCTGCTGGATGTTTCCGGTTCCTTCCACCGGGCATTTCCACAGATGTGAAGAAGAAAATAAATGCTCAAACAACGTATTGCTTACCTAATTAAAGATTTGTCCACTGTGGCATAGAATTCCACATATACTGTAGTTTGCACATCAGCTGAACAATTTACCCCCTGTGGATTATAGTGTGGATGCCAGATTTGAAATAGGTTCACAAAATATACCTCCTAATCAAAATATCTGATTGGATCAGTACATAAACAACAAAGCATCACAAAAATTTGGCTTTAGAAATGTAAAAGTAGACTGCTACGTTTTTATAAGCTTCAGTATTTATTTTGGAGTCTAAAACAGCAGAGTTAATACCTGCCTGTATATTAGCTAAGAAAGGGAAATGCAAAAAAGTACTATTTGGCTGATACCAAAGCTTGTTACATGAGAGGATGTGCTGAGCTGAGGTGGCACACTGGAGCCAATTACATTCTAGGTCTTGATGAGCGAGATCACATACAAAAGGCTAAACAGGGAGAGGAGCTCTTTTCTGCACCGAGGCTACAGGTCTGCAGCTTTCATGTTGCCATTTGTGTTCTAAACAGTGACAGTCTGTGCATGCCCCTTCATAATTCACATCACCCTCTGTCGGATGAGTATAAAGATATATATTTATGTGTGCTGATGTTTGGATTATCACTGATCCTGGCTAAGCAAACACGTGGGGCGAATTTAAGGGTATCTGTCATGCTAGCTTGCTCCAGCCCCACCCTGGAGACAAGAGCGAGGGTCATGAGACTGGAAAGGCTGACAAAAACAAATCTTTAATCAATATCCAAGCCCTGAACGCAAAACCCTCTCTCTTCCGTCTCTGTCTCAGAGCACTCTGGGAGTGACAGTTTTTCTTTTTAATCTGTGCCCACATTGTAGAGAAATTGCAAGCTAATGTTTTTGCTATAGATCATTCAACAAATTGCTGCTGGCGGTGCATATCCAAAAAAAAAAAAAAAAACAGTTTGAATGCAAACATTTTCCACAACAGTTCAGTGCTTAATATGACTTAGAGACGTGAACAGCAGTGTAATAGTATCTTTTCATTTGTAGCTATACCTGAAACATGTGAGAGGTGAATCACTAAAGAACAAACAGTCCTGTGGATAATTTGCCTTTTAGCTGTGTACAGTAAGAAGTGCTGTGAAACTGAATTAGGGGTGTGGCAGTGTCTGTTATTATCGGGTTCGATGACAGCCATTCACTGAACTGGACCAAAACTGCCTTGAAGAGTTTAGTTCTAAAATTAGCCCACTTAGCCAAATAGGCTTAGCTCAAATACATTTTATCAACTGGTAGAGAAATTTCAAGCTACCAGGAGCAAAAACATAATCCTCTATCTGCAGCACGTAACCTGTAGCCAAGCAACAAGTTATTAAGTCTTATCCTAAAGATGGTCACAAGTCCGCAGTGAACATCCTGAAAGAATTACGTGTTGTGCATTATTCCTAACACATTGCATATATTTTAACTGAAAGAAGCTTTTCTGCCATATAAGTGTTGTTAAAGAAATAATACAAGCAGCACTCTATCACCTGGTGATGCACTTTCATCTATTACAGCCCCTGCTACTAACAAAGATGTTTGTTCCAAAAGATTACTTCCAAAAGCTGAGGATATTTTGTCACAGTATGAGGGACAGAAACAGGATAACATTACTCATTATTTAAATCATTGTGCTTGCATCACTAGCAGGGGATTTGAAAGAAAAAGAAAAACAAAAAGCATCATTCCCCAGTGTAACAAATAAAACACACACAGAAACACAGAAACACACAAATGCACAGGTCTACCACAATAAAAAAGGAGGAAGGAAATAAAAGGCACAAATGCCATTAATTCACAGCATGCACAGAAAAATGTTACTGCCTACTTACAGGCTGTTTTTACAGCATTCACAGTGATGAATGTAAAAATATAGTCAGTGAAAGGCATGTGAAATATGACAAGTATCTAAATTGTAAAAATCTACAATTGGAGCGTGTTGGATGTGTCATGCGGTACAGTATAGTATAAGTATAATGGCCAGATCTATAGGAGGCGAGATGTCAAACCAGCTCATTGACAGCATGGATTTAAGGCTCAGATGCAAAGATGCAGTGACAGGTTTGCATGGTGAAAGAAGTTACAAGATGTTAGCAGCAGAAAAAAACGTAGATTAAAAAAACAAGAATTTAGTCAAATGAATTCAAAGAGCCAGGGCGTAGGGGTCGACCAATGACATGCTGTCAATTAAAAGTGATCAATCTGGTTGTGAGGTGTGAAAGAAGGAGAGAAGGAAAAGAGGGGGGTTTAACCTGCAGAAAGGCTATTACGATGGCATTTACAGTAATGGGATATTGTCCAAGTAGCTTTCAGATAAGGACACGTTCCCGTGACTCAACTAAGCCCTAAAATTCTTGCTAACATCACTAATCATTTGTGGCCAAATGTCATGACTTCCAGGCTCATTTAACATTTTTAAAGCAAATCATTAAAAATATTAACAACTAATTTAACATAACAGGCTAATGGGAAACAAAAAAATCCCATTTACTCTGTGAAGGTTATTGTCATTGTGTGACATTTTTATACTGCATCATAGTCCAAAATCCCTCATTTCTAGAGGCTTGAAATGTCACAAAACTTTGCAAAATACTATTTAATTTGCACATCTTAAATATCACTTATATTTTATATCTATAAGGAAAACTAGTGGTACTTGGCCACTAGCAGACAGAGCATGTTGATTAGACCAAACTTTATAGCCTGCTATGAGCTGAGTTTTGCTACAGTACATGACAGTTAAAGCACTGTCAAATCTCCCTGGCAGTAGTAACACTGAATGCCTATAGTCCAGGGGTCATTCTCCCCACAGCCTGATGGCCCTTGATGGGGACATGGAGAGGACTATGCAGACTTAAAATAGCCAAGTGTTAGTGTAGGACTGGGAAACCAGTTATCTTTATCATTTGGCCTATAGCCTCTTCAGCAACACTCTTACATACAGTGAAATTACTAACCACCCACAAGCAAAACAAAAAAAAAAAAGTCTTACTAAACTTCATTGCACTATTGCTATGTTGCAGCAAAACTAAAACACTACATGACTTCTTGCAAAAGCATCTTGGATGAGTGTTTGAGCTGCAACACATACAACAGGTGCTGTAAAAACAGTTTTTTTTTCACCCAGTGGGAAAAACAGAAAACATCTAAATACCACTGAAAGATATGAATTATGCTACACCTGACTGGACATCATCACTCATACAACTGTGCTACAGCCAAACAATATGCAACATGTTCAGTATGGCAGCTTTCATTGTTTACAGTTACATTGTTTAAATTCCCTCAATGCTACATGCTGGACACACTATGACTCTGAGTGGTTATAATAGTACAGTGTAATATAACATAATAAGGGAAGACTGCCAAAAAGTCAAACATCTGAAAAAAAGCCTGGGCCTATTACTGGAAGTTCAACAAACATGCACACACGGTTAACTGCCTGCAACAAACTGAAAATGACTCTTTATGTGTTCTCAGCCCTCACCGAGCTCACCCATCCATAAAAATCCCATCTCAAGGAGAGCAGAGGTGAGGTCTCTCTCTCACTCCCTCTCTCTTGCTTTGGTTCTGCCTTTCACTTTCTCCCTCTTGCTTACACATGCACACAAACAAAGCCCTTCTTTCTGTATCATAACTACCCTCACAATTACTCAGACGATTACTCAGATCAATGGTTTACCTGCTTGTTTGAGCTGCTGTATTCTGCTACAAAGTGTCCTGGTGAGGGAGAAAAACCTTGAGGCTGAATGCATTAAACAGGGTGTCTGACATGGATACAGGATACTGTAATACCATGCAATAACATGAGGGAAACTAGCAAGTCTGGCAAAACGCATTGTTAGTTACAGCCGTTACACATGAAGGGGTAACACAAAAGTCCATCAACAAAGCTCCTCTTACAGTCTGCATCTCTGTTTTATACATAAGCACAAACTGTCCACTGCCAATAATTCTATCAAAAATATTCTGTTAAAAATACCAAAAAGATTTGGTGCAGCAGAGCTCTCCCAGTGACAGATACTGAGTGAGGAGACTAACAAGGGGTTGACGGTGATTTCATACTCTCTGTTTAGAAATGACAATAGATGAGCACACTTAATTACCCAGTCTATAGTCTAGATCAACAGAGTCTTCCAGCAGAGAAGAGACTGGTGTATTCATTAACAATGAAGGGGCCCCTTTCTGCTGAGAAACAATCTGGTTTATAGAGGACAGTTTCTTCAATGGGTAAAGACAGAGGGGCTAAAATTCAGACACATTCTCTAAAGAGGAATGAAGGGAAAATCACCCACAAATAAAATCAAGACTTTGGCCTACATTTCTGACTGATTTATTTTGGCTGTGACAAAAAATACCACTTGTGCGCAGACTTGTAAGTTCACTGAAGCAATTCCCACAGAAGCCCGTTTTTACAAGTCATAAAAGCCTCAGCTATGATGTTGTGTTGTCTTTGTTCTTTGCCACTAGTCTACAGTTCTCATAGAGCATAAATGTAATGAGAGAGAGGCAAAGGCCAAGATTAATCCATTTGAAGAAAAAGAAATCATAATATTATTTTTTGGCTATGCATTGGTATTTGGTCATACATAATCTAATTTTGCAACTTTTTAAAATCATATTTTTAATTTGGTGATCCATCAAATCCATCAAATGTAGGTTTAAGAGAAGCACAGAAAAGGCAAGTACAGGGCCATAATTGATGGCTCAAAGTGTAAGCCTCCTCTCTGAGGGTCTGCTCTGGTCCTGATCCCCTGGCCTCAACCTGAAACAATCACTATTAGTTAACGACAACACTTCAGCTATTGACAGTGTGATCCCGTAAAGCAGACACTTCAATCAACAGAGCAGCCGGAGGGGTGTTGTGTTGGAGGAGAATAAAAGAAGGAGGAGGCATGGGGACAGATGAAATCAAGAAGTAAAGAGATGAATCAATGAATGAATAATAGATTGGCCAGCTAGTGGCCTCTTTGAGCAGCAATGCAGTATTAATAACTGACTCTTACTGTTCATCTCTGTGTCATCACTGATACTCTTAGGTGGACCATGGCCAGCATAACACACTGCTGATCTGTACATTCGATCCGGATTACGAACTTTCTTCAGTCCTTCAGGAGGCAAAGAGAAAAGTAGAGAAAATCGAGGAAAAGAAGCATTCTCCCAGCCTGTGATAACTATGCAAACTTCCCATGCAAGCAATATCAACAGAAGCTAGACAGTATATTGAAATACATTTATAACACACAAGCGCTGTAGGCAAAATATGATGCAAATAATAATACCAATAATAATAATAATGATAATATATCACAGTGAATTTGCTGCTGTCTTTTTAAATTAGTGAAATTCTCTATTGACTTTGTATTTTTCTCCCTTTAAGAGAAACGGCCAGGAAGGGTCACGGTAGCTCTGGCCAAGTTTGATATGGGTCAATAACACTCCTCATTGTATCAGTGGTAACCTGGATGAATCAATACAATCAATCAGCGGAGGCTGCGCATAGCAGTCAGTAAAAGTCTATTACAATCAGGCATTACAAATGACACGTCTGAGCAACCACAGACTGAACCTGGGTCCCATCCATCTACACCTCACTGATTCAATTAAAAGACTAGAAAAATATATATATACCGCCTGATTCAACACAAAACTGAAAGAACAAGTTGTCTGACATCACGGGGAGGTTAAATTCATCTTTCTTTACAAAACAGCAAAGAAACATTTGTACCATTGCTGCACAAGCACTTTAAGTTAGTAGTTAGCGGCCAACTGAGTGCTTACTTGATGTTTTGCTGCCGCTTCACCCTGAACTTTGAGTGAAATGATAACACCAAGAAACTATTTAAAATGCATCAGCTAGAAAATAAAAGAGAAATATTACATTCTGCACAGCTGGAACAATAGAGTATGGGCCTAATTTACTACATTTTAGAAAGCAACCTTTGTATATTGCTTCTGTTGTCAACCAATGCTCCAAGTGCATTACCTTTAGATTTATGTAGTAGCACACCCGTGCAAGTTTCTGTATCAGTAAACTTGCATTTATCTGATTGTCAGTTAATGTAAATATTCTACACAGTTGATCTAAACCTATAACATTCAATTTCAGAGAGTAAACACATCAACATTTAACTTAAGCATGGTTCTTTCTTTTCTTTTTTGTCCGAACAGGAGTAAGTGTTAGTAATGTGGCTTGTGTTTACAAAAGTGCTTGTATCATTTCTCAAATCTGGCTCTTGCAGTGCAACATTTGTATGAGTCTATGCTGTGGTTGATTCATAAGACTGTTGGCTGTAGTTTTATCCAAAGGAGTAAGAAATATCAAGCCTGTCTTTTCACTGCCCTCCAGGCCTTGTACTTAAAGTAACGGACTCACAGTGCTTTTTATGAGTGTGAAGAAAAAAATACTCCCAAGGGCCCTGACAATCAGTTAGGCTAGAGAGAAATACCCCAGGATGTAAACATTACACCAGTGAGTGAGACTGGGTCATGGCCCCTGGGTTTAACACAAGATGTAACCCTCAATTGTTATGGGCCATCATAAGACCTGCCAAACAACTAAGAGAGATCAGCACTGCCCGCATACCACAAGGACAAAAGGTTAAGGAAACACTGTTCAGCTCTCTCTGTGGCCGTTTGACATCCAGCATGTCATGTAACTGCAACAGTTATGTACATCGAAAAAGCATGTTGTGAATTAATGAACAGCCGAAATACTAAGAAAACTGAATCCAGGAGTAAAAACTCAACATGACAGCTCTATGTTAAAGCTTTACAGGCTAGATTTGCATGAGACGACATCTAATTTGCATAAAGGTATGAAGTTGTTTCTATATGCCTCCCTTCTTCCTCCTCCGCCTTTTTCCACTGACCAGCCTCCCAGGAACACTGAAAATAACTTAACCTACTCAGCAATGGGACTTTCAAGTCAGGGTTTTCAGTGAGATCTCCCTGTGTTGGAAAGGAATCGAGATTAACAACTGCAGCCTGTTTGTTAAGTTCAGCTTTGTCGATGAATACATTAGGACCATACACCACAGTGAAGTCATTACTATCATAAAACCAGATGTCTTCATATTTTGTCATAGCCACAGACAGGTCCTTCATATAGTAAAGGCACTATAGTAGCTCAATACCACCCCCTTGTGGGACTCGACTTAGTATACTGGCACACTGACATCCAAACAACTGAAATCCCAGTGTTTTATCTTTCCCTCCATAAGGACAGAAGCAATTTGTTTAGACTCATTTGAAACATTAAAGCATTTCTACATCAAAAAGAAATTGTTTGAGGTTACAGACACAAAACTGTGACAAAGGTCTGTTGAATTTTGAAGCCTGCAACAAAACATTAAGAACAGCTCAGAAACAGCTGAACCATACTATTTATGTAGAAATCTGTTTTACTCTTTCTCAAATGATAGAACCAATTTTAAAGTCTAAGATGACTCTTTTGCTTCATGACAAGGGTCAATATAAATCAAAAATTATTAAAAGGGCCGCAAGTTTAGAAGAAAAAGCAACAATTAATGGTCTATCACTGTACTCAAAAAGTTCAAACATTTAAAATAAGGTAACTGGAAGAAAATCACACAACGTAAACATCAAAATGTAATTAATCATGCACATAAGATTAACAAACTCAGGTATTTCCCATGATATTCTATAAAATAACATTTTAAGTTGCTTTATGCCTTATCATCTGACTGTTTCACCCTTATTTCATCAAATATGCAGTACAGACATATCTCACTCCAGTCTGGTTGAAATACTTTGTAACAGAAGAAAGCTGCCAGGATAGAAAAAAAAAAAAAAAAAAAAAACTAGAGCCCTGATAATAGATGTTAATCTTGTCTTTATTTTTCATATAAGCGCTGGTTAATTACTCACCCAAAATTTCCATGGACATTTCTGAATGAGAACTGTTCTCTTATGCTTTGCAATAAAATATCCCACTACAAAAGGAAATAAGCACGTCTAATGCATTTCATTTTGAGCTGGTGAGCCGTAAGACATAAGCTGAGAGACAAGAAAAAGTCGTTATTTTGTCCTATTTGTAAAGTAGTGGCTGCTGGAAATCCTACTCTCCATCCTCCTCCCTGTTTCCTCTGGTGTGATGGCATTTCATTTCAAGTGCGAATGGGCTCTGCAAGCGGAGCGGGCATTACAGCGTTTTGATGCCCGTGTCTCAAACCAGATATGGGCTAAGTGGCAGGCCATTCATTGACATGTAGAAAACATAATATTTGCTCTATTTAGAAAACATGCCTCACTTCTGACCCGTAAACATTATTCGCTAAATGCCCAAGAAAATCCTCGCGCTTCTAGATGGAACTGAACGACCCTTTCCAAGACGGAAAAATTAAAAAAAACTACACTTATACATTTTTAAAAAGACACGTCTAAATTATTATTATTTCAGTGCCTCAAAATCGCGGTTGCAGAAAAGAGCCGTAATCCTGGATAAAGTAACACAACCGAGTCGCTTTTTAAAGCTCGGCAATAAGGGAAGAAGTTCGTCGATGCCAATGACATGTTGTCATTAACTTAGCCTTGTTGTTAACAACTTGAACTGCTCGTGATTTCACAAAGGGCCCGAACAAAATAAACGCTAAACGCGGTACTTTTACCCCGCTGACCGTCAGTCCCGTGGCGTGCTTTAAATGTGGGCTACGATGGGAATAGTAGCTGGCTAGAATGCAAGCTAATATTAGCTGGCTAGGTGATGTCTCCACGTTTTAGCTCCGTATTCGGAGGAAAAACAGCGGAGCCGTTTTCTGCCGAAAATTTCTCCACTTGTCCTCACGCGTGTGTCACCTCCGCACAGAGTTACAGCTGTTCTAAAACCCAGACGGCGGTCATACTAGTAAATTAATCCCATTATATTTCTCTTACCTTCCGGCTTGTTTTCGGCAGCCATTTCCCCTTCACGCGCAACATCCTCCTCCTCCTCACGACCGTGGGTACCACGCGCGTGCACGGCGAGGACAGCACGAGGAGGGACTGGAGGAGCACGCGGCGAGTCGGTCCGACCGAGGAGAACTTACCATTGGCTGTGAGACGGTGACTGACGGTGAAAAACACGGCACCCCTCACCTGGGCACCCCCCCTCCCCCAGCACCGGGGTTTATTTTAGTGGGTTTCAAAAAGCTCAGAGGCGCTGCAGGTCTGGCTCTGGTGAAAAGGCGACGACGTAATTATTACGTTAAAAAGAAATCATGTGTAAGGATGCGTCTTGTATATAAATAACTAGACCGTGAATAGTGTTTGTCTTTGAGTACAGTCCCCACGTTAACATCGTCATTCCTGAGTGACAAAACAAAGTAGTCTTCATCAGCTTGTGCCTTAATATCAAGCAAGATTATTATTTGTAGCGGTCTTCGCTATGTTTTTAACATATCTTCAAAGACAGGCTACAGCAAGTTGGCGAGTCAAAACTGATAAAGGAGGTCCGACTTGTTTAATACAGCTGATAAGAAGAAGCCCTCCCTACAGACAGAGATTTCATTTTACATAACCATCCATTACAGTGAGTAAATGTTTATGTATGTGTACCACCTTTAAATTTTACTATTTTATCTGTACAGTTACAGGTTTCCTTCAGGACCTGGTTACGCACAGGCGATTAAAAACACAACAAAATGTTGAAGTTAAATCGCGACGGTCTGCACAGTATGTTAAGTTACCAAGTGCCATCTTACATGTAGAGAGGTCTGTAGACTGGTTTGTCCACTTGTAGACATATGGAACTGGTTTCAGATAGTGGCACCATGATGCTGAAACATGCTGAGATCTCCAACAAATGGGTAACCTGCCTCTTATTTGAGCAGAGGGGCTGGTAAGGGAGTCTATCTAAACAGAGGTCGATGTGATAAACTGAACTGAAGAGCGCTAATATGAATACAGTTACCTCTGCCTACTGTGCTGTCAAGGTTATCGACTTCTACCATTATGGCGCAGTTATGTAGGTTCGACAATAGCATGGCTGCATTAAATGACTACAGGCAATCTAATTACAGATCATTGTGCTTAACAGACTTTACTTTTGGCACTTGCATCAGCTACAGCACTTAAGGACAGTCGGTATTAACGGGCGGGTGGCCTTGGGTGCAGAAATGCAGTATGGTTTGAGGTGGTGGTGCTGAAAGGACAGCTCCTCTGCTGCTTGTGCTTTGTACAGGCAACGACTGGGTGTTATTGCAAAGAAAGCAATAATGAACTAATGAAAGCCCTTAATGTAGTGATGTGATTTTTTTCACCCCTCGCCTTAACTGCTCCCAAGTGAGTAGGATGCAGACAATATTATCCATTTGGAATTAGGCATGTAAGCAATATTCATTTCCTTACATCTAAAAATGTATACTGCGTTCAAAATCTTTTTTTTTTCATGTAAACGAAAATAACCTACATGTATTGTCATTTGCAACATTTCAATAAATTCTGTTCAATAAACATTTAGGTAATTTTAAATAAAACAGTCACAAAGACGTGGTGTGAAAATACTGCTTGACTTTTTACCTTGGAAATACATTTCGCACACAATTACAGTGTCACTGTCTCACTTCTTCTCATAACATCAGTGAAGAGCTGTGAATTAAAACTTAAGAAACGCACACTCACGACGAAGAAGCCCATGAGCACAGTTGCGGCGACGTCGCTCATCCCAACGCAAGGCGGCGACAGCGTGCGCAGAGAGGCCTGTGGCGACGTAAATGTCACGAAGAAGACATGACCGGGTGTAAACATGGCGTCTGCCTTGGACGATGATGAGATCGGCAATGATGATTATTATTCGCTTCTGAATGTCAGGAGAGAGGTACGATTAACGACTGTGGTCTGAATGGGCGGTTGTGCGAGCGCTTCTGGCGGTCACTCTGCGAGGCCACTCCCGATGATGTTTAGCAGCTGCTGGTATAATCTGATTTAACGCTAGCAGACACCTAGCTTGACCCTCGACATTGATTCTTGTGACTCTTCGGCTGGAGACTTCACAAGATGAACAACAGGCTACAGGATTATGACTTTACCAGCAGGAGTAGTCGGCTAACGAAGGGAGGCAGAGACGCGTGTGTTACAGTGGGAGCCAACTCTGACAGACTGACAGCAAACTTTATGTCCAGTTTCTGTGCGCAGAGCTAATGCTGCAGCTGCACTTCAGGCTTCATCATGCAACACTGCTGCTGATCAGATTACACTAAAAACACGCGGTGTGGCGTTGTCTGGAGACTGGATGCTGCAGTCATAAGTAATAATTGTATTTTTAAAGCACTTAAAGCTGATATGCAGTTTAGGTTTTACAAAGCAGAAGGAAACTGTAGCTCGGGGGTCATGCTGCGCCGCAGAGTGACTAAAGTTTAACATTAGTTATATATTTAACATTTACATGACAAACTAATTCAAGAACATGTTAGAAAGTCGTTAACTTATCCCACTGAGTAGTCCGTGCAAAAGTTTTACATATTGTTGATTTATGAGTTAAAAAGATGGTAACGCTGCAGGGTTCCCAGGCTTTATACTTCATTTTAAACTGTTTTAACTTTTTAAGTTCAGTATGTAAAAGACATGTTCATTTTAAAGTCTGTTTGCTGCAGGGGTTATATTACTTTTACTTCAACAGCCCAAACCAAATCGGTACAGTAGGACAATCAGTCATGGTTTCAGAGATAGGAAAAATAGAGTCCAATAAAAAAAGATGACATGTTTGAATACATAGGCTTAACTATGCTGTAGTGTTATCGTATGTTCTGGTGTCAATAATGCTTTCACTTTCACATATTGTTATTATTGTGCTTCAGGCAACACAGGAGGAGCTGAAGGCAGCATACAGGCGGTTGTGCATGCTGTATCATCCAGACAAACACCGGGACCCTGAACTAAAGCGGCAAGCAGAACAGCTTTTTAATCTTGTACACGAAGCTTATGAAGGTCAGAAAAGCACCGGTCATATTGTGCAGTTAACTGCCTTTGCAACTACTCACAAAGATGATGTTATCATCTACACAGCTCTAGTTAAATTAAAGTTTTTGTTAACATTATTATTTATTTATCTCTTTCTAGTGCTGAGTGACCCACAGGCACGAGCTATCTATGACATCTATGGGAAGCGAGGGCTCGATGTTGAAGGATGGGAGGTAAGTCCATCGGGGACTGTAGTGGCCAGTAATTCCTTAACAAATGGGAAACAAGAATCATTCTGTTAATTCTATTTATTAAAGCCAAAATATAACGCTGACAAACACTGCAGGCAGGAGAGCTTCATGAGGCAATCTCAGCACTGGGGATGCAAATTATTGATAAAGTCAGTCATTAGTTGGCTGACCTGTCGATCGATTAACAATTAATTGATAAACAGAGAACCTAAATTTCCCTCAGTTTCACTATGGTCTATAAGAATAAACTATACTATACTGAATAAAAAATGCATGTCATATTCCTTAATGAGTTATTGTACCATTAGGGATACACTACAGACAATGGCATTTATGTAGTATAACAAAATTAATTCTGCATAGAAACTCAATAAAATATGTAGGCTACTTTAACATGAAAATAAATTGTGCACTGGCTCATCTGTTCCATGTGGAAACATTAGCAACATAACAAATAAATTCTGAATAGAAAGCTAAAGAAAATATTATTTTGCTTTAACCTACATAAAATCTTATTAAAATAAAAGAAGTAGTAGGCTACTTAATATGAAAAACTTGAAACATTAGCAGCACTTCTAATCTCTAGTTACATACTCGCCTTCCTAACACTGTGGTGATTGTAGGTTGTGAAGCTGATGAACTCGCTCCAGGCCGCACAGCTGCATGCAAGTTATTTAGGTAGTAACTTAGCGAACTCGTTGTTGTACTTAAACGTAGTACCACACAGTGTACATTTAAGTTAAGTTATTACCCTTATTAGTCCCACAATGGGGAAATTACAAAAATTACACAAAGTGCACACACACAGCAGTGAAAACACAGCCAGTGCAGCACCCGGGGGCAGGTGCCTCAAGGGTCTCACCTCAGTCGTGCTGGCTCTTCACTCCGTCTCACCGACCTGAGACTCAAACCTGCAATTTTAAGGTTACAAGTCCGACTCCCTATCCATTAGGCCACGACTGCCCCATTTGGTGTCTTTGTCATCATGAATTAGTTTGAACTGGTCCCACACTGCACTTCCTTTTGACCGGTTCATGTTTGTGTGCTGGGTTTCTCGCTGCGAGAATTTCACATTGTGTTTAAACCTGGTTTAGGCAATGGCACCCTCGACTGGCGACAGTACTACATATTACAGAAATACTGCCGTGGAAAATGGCAATTAACTGAATTAATTTAATTTAATTGAGCAAATTATTATTGACAATTAATTGGTAGTCGATTAATTGTTTACATCCCTGCTCAGCACAGTTTTGAATTTCAAAACTGGCTTCTAAAATCTTTTTAGAAAAACACTTAATAACACAGCCAGATGCAGACCAATGCTAGCTTCAATGCAAGTCCATCAAAATCAAAACTTACTGTGCAACTCCTCTTCCAAATGGTTTCAGCAGTCTTGCTTTCATCCGGGTGATCATTGTTGTGTGTCTGCAATTGCATCTGCATTTCAGGAAAACCAGTGTTTACTGTAATGCTTTCTAAACATCCCTGTTTTTGGAATGCAGTTTGGCCACGTTTAGATTGGATCTGTTTAGGGTTCTATGTTCTTTACCAATTTTAACAAATCAGCATATTCTGGGATTAGACATGGCTAGTTCACTTTGTGTGATATAGACAGAAATAAAACAATGCTCATCGATATGAATTGTTTTGACCATGTGAGAAATGTGACAATACATTTTCACTTGATATTCAGAATGTCTTAAAAAAACACCTATGTATTCCTGTCCTATATGACATTGTTTCTTTTAAGCTTTGTTACTTTTCCTTCTTTTGCTTCATCTTTGTTTGTGATTGATGCTCTGTAGTGCAAAATATGACGCTTATAAATATCTACACAAGAGCAAAATATGGGAGTGTGGTGAAATGTCTTCTGTTGTACCTTTTTAGCTGCAATGTCTGAAGCAGTCAATCCGACATTCCCTTTGCATTCAAATCATATCTTCTTACTTCAGGTGGTGGAAAGAAAAAGAACCCCTGCAGAGATTCGAGAAGAGTATGAACGTCTTCAAAGAGAGCGAGAAGAGAGAAGGCTTCAGCAAAGGACCAATCCAAAGGTGTGTTCCAGAGAAGATAAAAGGCCTTGGATTGAACTGGAAAAAAGAACGAGGAATTAAGCATCTTGTGCATATTATATACATTTTTAATTAACGCCATGTACTTTCCTAAACCTGTTATTTCCAGGGAACGATTAGTGTGGGTATTGATGCCACAGACCTCTTTGACCGATATGAAGAGGACTATGAGGATATGGTTGGAGGGGGAGTTCCACATATGGAAATCAACAAGATGCACATATCACAATCCATAGAGGTGATGGGTTTTTCGAGACTGCACATGTTTTTATTCGGTGATAATGATGTGTTGTGATTGAAGTGATCAAACAAAACTTTCAGAGAAGATGTTTGAGATCCTTTCTATCCAAGGCCTTAAAGGTTTATATATTCCACTGCAGGCTCCTCTTACCAGAAGAGACACAGCCATTTTATCTGGCTCCTTGTCAACCCACAATGGAAATGGAGGTGGCACCATTAACTTTGCCCTGAGAAGAGTCACCTCAGCTAAAGGATGGGGAGAGGTATACTGCATTCTCACTGGTCATCACACACCCTCACTTTGCAAAGTGGAGTATGAATGGCACACTTTTTCTCTCTGTGTGTACACAGGTAGAGTTAGGTGCTGGAGATACCCATGGACCTCTCTTTGGAATGAAGATTTTCCGAAACCTGACGCCTCGATTGTATGTGTAGTAAAGATAGAGAAAATAAATCAGTACTGTTGAAAATACATGAGCCATTCAGTTTTTTTTTTTTGTTTGTTTTTGTTTTTTGTTGTGTCTCAGCTTTGTGACTGCTCAGTGCGGACTGCAGTTTTCATCCAGAGGCGTGCGTCCTGGCGTTACCACTGTGTTGGCCCGTCACCTGGACAAGAACACTATGGGCTACCTACAGTGGCGATGGGGAGTTCAGTCCTCAATGAACACCAGCATAGTCCGGGACACCAAGAGCAGTCACTTTACCTTCGCAGTGCAGGTTAGCAGCCGGCAGTTATGTTTAATTGTAATGTCAGCTGAGACACTGTACAGTGAGTGTTGCCAAAATGATCATTTACTTCTCGTTTCCGCAGCTTGGCATTCCTCACACCTTTATGATGATGAGCTACCAGTACAAGTTTCAGGATGAAGACCAGACAAAGATTAAGGGCTCAGTAAAGTATGTTTTCAAAATCTAATATGTTATCTGAAGAATGTAATCATATTAGGACCTATGTTGTAGGTCGTAATAAGATTTTTTTTTTTTTTTGTGTGTGTGTGTGTGTGTATGAGTCTCTTTGTAAAGCTGCTCAAATTTCAGTCCAATTACTTCTGCATAAATAGTTTTTGTGTGCCTGAGCTGACAGCTCAAGTGCAAGTAAGCTTTGCGGGTAGATAGGTAGTCACTGCATCTTTGTGTTACAGATCAGGTTTCTTTGGGACTGTGGTGGAATATGGCGCTGAGAGGAAGATCAGTCGACACAGTGTCCTAGGGGCCACAGTCAGCGTGGGAGTGCCCCAGGGCATCTCCCTCAAGATCAAGTAAGGCTCTTTGCTCCAATTTTTGTTGGTGTAGGCTCCATGGGATTTTCCTGACAGTGCTGTTTCATGGCCTCAACCGTCAGCCAGTTAAATTCATTTTCTACAAATTATGTCTGTGATAGGATATAGACACAGGATTAGAGCCACTGAGATGCTAGCTGGTCCAGGGGTAGGACAAGACATTTTCACTTTGATGCCTTTTCAGTTTTAGGCAGGTGGATGTTAAGTAGCTGGGACTAAACTTTATTTTTGAATGTAATCTTAGTTTTCAGACCAAAATCTCCCCCAAGTAACCAATTGTAGCAGACAGCGAGTGGCCATTTATTTTGAAATAATGAAACACATCTTATATCTGAAGACTAAACAGAGCCAGCCAGACATATTTCTTCCCGATTCACCTGACTGACCAGCTCCTGCCTAGTGCTGTGTTTTACGCCACAGTTGGACCACTGGTTTTCTACCTCGCCATGCAGCAGCTTATTATCCGACCCTACATGCGGGCCCAGAAGGAACAGTAAGAAACATTTGCTTTAAGTTAGTTGATTCATGCGAGAAATGTTATTGGAAGTACCATCACATATATTATTACGGCCCGGGTTTATGATCTCGTTTTATTTCTGTGTTTATCTTCTAATTCTACAGAGACTTGGAGAAGCAACGGGAGAGCTCAGCCTCTAATATAGCCAAGAAGAAACAGGAGGCAGAAGCTTCTGTGAGTATCTAACATATACTGTAGCTGTGGTACCAGTCCTACATGGTGATTCACTGTTAGATAAGAGATGTGTGACACTGTGTGTGTCAAGAAATATTACTACTCCCACAAGTCAGGCTGAGGGACTGAGATCAGATTAGATAAAATACAAAGTCTTAGTGAAATTCATTAGTATAATCCGCTTGATGTGAAATCTCATTGATTGTGTCTGTCTCTAAAGGTTTTGCTCATGCAGGAGTCTGTGCGCAGGATTATTGAAGCAGAAGAGTCCAGAATGGGTAAGATCTGTAAAATTTAAGGGGTGCGCTTATTCTGGGAATAGGCAGGTTTTTATATTTGATTGTCTTAATTTTGTTTTTCATACATTTTAGGTGAAATATGTGTGAAGCAAAGCGTCATTTAATATTCTCACTTGATTGCATGTTACTGTCTGTTTTCACAATATAAAACAAAACTATTCACTGCTGTTTAATTTTCTGCTACCTATTAATTCTCAGCTCGCAGGGTAAAAAATCCTCATTATGCAATTTTAGTGATCTTTGTGATCTCAGGCTGAAGTCTAAAGGGAATGCATACGTGGCAAAGGCAAGACTAGTGTGTGGGCCACTTCCAGTGAAATATAGGAGACTTATTTTGTGGTCAAAAATAGTGCCTGGGGTGTTCTTTGGTGAGATATGCATGCCTTTTTAATCAGAGTTAAAATAGCTAATAGAGAAATAGAGTTTAGTGGATTTTTTTAATGACCCTCCAGCTTCCATTTGCACTGGTGATAATCTGGGCTTTTTAGTTTGCTTTTGATAAGTACACTAACATAAAACTCTCAACAGACAGTATAATTTTCACTTAGGGGTTTCTGGCAAGTGATAATTGGCTTATGACACCTGTCACTGTGGAGACTGCGTTGGTTTTAGTATCAACAGAGGTGCCCTAGACTTTGCACTTGTAAAATAATAGTTAATAGCTGTGTGTGTGTGTGTGTGTGTGTGTGTGTGTGCGCGCGCGCGCGTGTGTGCGCGCGTGTGCGTGTGTGTGAGAGAGAGAGATGTGATGACAGACAAACAGCTGCTCTGTTTTATTCAGTGGACTACATGTCATCAAGTGGTTACATTATTGTTTATGCAGCTTGCAATTAAAATGAACTGTGCTGTCTTTTTGTTTTGTACTTTGAAAAATGATATTAACAAATGGCTCTTAAAAATTGCACTGGTCCTGTTATAAACTGTGTGACTGCAGTTGCGGGCACAAAAGATTTAAATTATTCCATTTGTGAAAGTGGGGATTAGTATTGGATTTCTAATATCAATTCACCCAACAACTTGTGTTTCTGAAATATATTCTTGGATCAAACTAAATAGGTCATCTGGATGATGAATTGGCATTTGGAAAATGCTTAAAATTACAGGTTAATACATAAAACGACAGTTGATTAACACTATTGTTGATGTTGCTTGCTGCATCAGGTCTCATCATCCTCAATGCCTGGTATGGCAAGTTTGTGACAGACAACAGTAGAAAACACGAGAGGGCAAAGGTCATTGATGTGACCGTGCCACTGCAGTGTCTGGTAAAAGACTCAAAACTCATCCTCACTGAGGCCACAAAGGTGAGTACATTAATCCAGGGAAAGATTTCCAAAGCTGCACAATTTACGCAGACCCTCTGCTATGTAGTAGATTTTTGTGCTATGTAGTAGATTTTTCATTTGTTGATTACAGAAGACATTTATATACAGTGGCTTCAGGAACTATTCAGATGCTTTCACATTCTGCACAGATTACTCTGCTTTCGATTTAATTTGAAATGTATATGTAGCAATTGAGTCAAACGCAGTTGCCACAGCTGAAAGGGATCACCCTGCGATGACCCACAACTTGTAGAGAATGTGGGCAGACCGCTGGCACAGACAACAACAGTAGACTGGCTTTTCCTCTCGCCTGATTGGAGAAAGGGTAGTCAGTTAGGATGCAGGATTCCCTGGCCTGAACCTGGTGATGGGACCTGTGGAACTCTGAGTCAAACTGGCAACTCAATTGCCATAGCTGAAAGGGATCACTCTGTGATGAGCTGGCTATCAAGAAGTTGGCAGTCAGGGATCATCGTGGTGATCCCTGGCTGTGCTCTCCAGCGAGTTGGTGGCTGGCAGGGGAAGAGAACAGAAGGGCGCGGCCTGGCAGCTTGATGGGTGATATGGATATTGTTCCCAGACGATGAGGCCACGGCCACAAAAAGGACTGCATGGGCGAGTGGTGAAGAGGTCACCACTGCAGATGCTGCTTCCGTTAAGCCCAGAGCATGGAGCTGAGGAAGTCTACATGGGCAAGGTAACATGGGCCACATGCCAGGCAGGGAGCTGGACCACAGTTGGAGCAGCCACATGGAGCTGCTGCTGAGTGTCAAAAAAAAACCTAAACCTGCCTCCTCTCTCAGGTTCTTATTGTGCTGAAAGGTCTCAGGTAACCTATAAGCACTCTGATGAAGCTCTTTTTTAAGGGCCTCTGTATTTATCTACATTCATCCTTCCATCAGTTCTAAGCTGCTCAAGTTCATTTTTTGTCCCGTCAGACCAGATAATCATTATTCTCATGCTCTCAGAGTCCTATAAGTTTTTTTTGGGGGGGCAAATTTCAGGAGGGTTGTACTATATCGTTTACTCAGAGTGGCTACTGTTCCATAAAGACTTGACTGATCAAGTGCTGCTGAGGTGGTCTTCCTTTCACCACGTTCTCCCCCTCTCTGCAGAGGACGTCTGTTATGTCCTGTTATCAATTCAGTTTGCCACAGGTAGACTCCAGTCAAGTTCTAGATACCTCTCAAGGACAATTGAAGCACAAATGTGAAGGGGTCTGACTTTGAGGACAGTATTAGTCTCACAAACTGATGTCTTTACCTTGTTGTACAGTGATTCAATCTGCTGTTGGTGCATGACCTTATGTTGTCTTTGCAGTCAGGACTACCTGGCTTCTACGACCCCTGTGTGGGGGAGGAGAAGAGCCTGAAGGTGCTGTATCAGTTCCGCGGAGTCATGCATCAAGTGCTGTCAGGAGACACAGAGCCACTCAGGATACCAAAGCAATGTATGTCCCTTGGTCTACTGCACAGCATAGTAATTCCTTCAACATGGAAAATGTTGCTGTTTTGTTCCTATTAATGTAATGTTCAGCTGTAATGTTCAGTGTAGGTTAAGGAGTTAGTAGACTGTTTAATCTGACCTTGTTTTCGATGTTTCTGGCAGCAGGGGATTTTTAGTCCCAGCTCTTTGTAGCTGTTTTGATGTAGCATTTCCTAAAATATTTAATGTCAACTTTCACTGCCTCCTTCCATCTGCTAAGCTATATTACCTGCCCCCTTTATGTGTCTGTCAGCAGTGTTATTTCTGACTACTTTTTTCTTCTTTCCTACTGTACAGCTCACAGGATTGACGCAGACACATAGGAGCTCCTTCGTTGACCAAAAAGGCTCATCTCTCAACTGTTTGACAGAAGATGGATAAAGTTGTTTTAGATATGACACGGCTTGAAGTCCCTGTCACTCAGAAATTGTGCATTTACCTTTGTCTTTATATTTGTTTGAATATGCAGAGCGGAGTAAAAGCATCACAGACTGGATTGGTAATAATTCAGTATTCATGGTCATCCGTTGTGGCCTGCTGGAAATTCTAATGTGACACCAGAATCAATGGTTACCATCTTACTTCCTAGCTCTTGGTGTCAATTTATTTTTGGTATGGCTTGTAATTTATGATCGAGCACTATGTACTGTATTATACATAAACTGCAGTGCCTGTGTGATTGAAGACCTGAATGCAACTCTGTTCATTTGCCATATTATTAAAAATCAGTCTCTCTCATGTTGCTTAATATTTTCATCCTTTTTTTTAAATGTGTATTTTTTGGTAATGCTCATAAGAGGTCATAGTTATGATGTTCATGAATCTTCCCCTCCCATTACATCAGTGTACTATAAACAGAAAGGAATGGATCAACTGGAAGCACCACAAGACCAAAGACTATTTGTTTCCTGTGCAACAACTGCATCATTCTGTGGAGGCAAAAACACATTCTATTCAGGTTAATCTTTTTTTATTCAGTTATTTTCCTTGATGTTAACTCAGCTGATTGATCACAGATATATTATGTACAAGTTAATCAATTGCAACCTTTGAGAGATAATTAGGTTTGCCTTTTAAAAAATGTAGTTTTTTTGGGACAATTAAAATTACATAACATTGTCACCAGTCAAACTATATAATCAGTAGAATTAAAATGTCCTAGGCTTTTTGGTTGAAGATCACATTGATCACAAATGGAACACATCAAAATCTGGGCGCACTAATTGCTACCGTGATGAAGACAAGTCTACATGACATTATTCCCACATGACTTTCTGATAAGGTACAATTTATAACAAAATTATAATTTATGATTAATGGCTTTATTACAAGTTAATAAATCAGACTATTAATGTGAACAACTTCAGTTGTCAGACTGTACAAATTCCTCCTCTAGCACAATGTTTTTGTACCTGTGACACTCTGAGAAGCCCTGTTTGACCACTTACTTATGGGAAAGGGTTGCAGGGCTTGTGGACCAAAATCAATTTATAACACCAGGAACTACGGACCTGATAGATTATTATTTTATTGATTATTTATTGACATTTACAGGTAATTGCTTAACTGCTGTTAACTGTGTATTAGATGTTTATAAATTGTCATTACTAGTGGCATAACTGCATTCAAAATGACCATGATAATGACACTTTCTTATGACTGCAGACTTTTTGGGGCCTAGAGGGGGTGTCCTGAATGAATTTAAAGTGCCCTGTTGGAAAAGGTTTTTCCACAACCAATCAACCCCAAAACTAATAGTAGAAACCTTATTAGCCCTTAATAAAGCCACTGATTATAGCTTTCTTATCAGAAAGTGGTATGATAATTTTATTCTTACAACAGATTTCATTACTTACATTACCCATGTAAAATTACAAATTAGCTGCTGACATGTTACTGAGAAAATGCATTTAAATGTTTCAAAATCTGCTTATTGAGCCGTTTCTTGTGGCTCTTGTAACCAGGCCAGGTACTCCTAAGTAATTCAACAAAAATAATATTAATACTGACAAAAGTAATAACTGAATAGATAAATGACCACGATTGATTTACCCATTTAAATGTTGCAAAAAACAACTGTATAATTTTATGTTCATATTACTGAACATAATATTAATAAAATATAAATGTGTATTAACAATATTAATAAAATGAATGTGTAAATAAATACATGTAAAAATAAAAGTACTGCAGTGTAGTGTATTTGTATATTTATTGTATATATGTATTTATTGATTTCATTCAGAGATTTTTGGATTTATTTATTTCAGACCACTGCCTGAAATTGCAGCTTTTCTTGTTTACCTCAGATTATATGCAATGATTTGAAAAACAATGGTTGAATGCTTTAAAATGTGACATTCACACAATTTAACAGCCACACCTCATACACTATAGATATAGTAGCAAAGCGACCTCTGGTGCTACAAGGGCCATGAGTTGCAGCAGTACTGAAGAATAATTACCAGCCTTTCCAGGACAACCTCATAGCATCTACATCATTAGAACAATCGCACATTCACACCTTGTACGACTAAATGAAACTGCTGAAACATGAAACACTAAATGTCACTGTGTATAGTCCACGACTGTGTCTCTGTGTTAAACTAGGGAATTCACCATGAACCGACTGTGGCAGTGAGTTTGAGATCCATGTACCGCTGCTGAATCAAAGAGGCCTGTCCAGACAGTGACACCTGATATTGTTTACTTTCTGCAGTGGAATAAGGAGATGCAATCAGGTATAAACAGACAAGTCTAGAGAAGAGGTACAAAGCCAAAGCACAAGTCTTACTCATTTATTTTGCAGATCACCCATGTTTTCCAGAACTATGGATCAAGAGTGAGATTTGTCTGTTTTATCCACAAAGGCAAGGACAAACCGTAGGTATAAAATATGTGTTACTAACAGCTCTGTTGAGATGTAACCAGGAGTGGACACATAACTCTGCTTGCTCCCTGCCTGAAATTGCACCTTTATGCTTCTTGTTTCTTTTGTACAATCTCTTTTTATTTTTCACATGCAAGTGGTCTTTTTAAAAATGTCACATTCAACAAGTTTCCACAGCCACATCTCACACAAGACAGACAGTTTATTTATAAAAGCAGAACAACCTATGGCGCTACAAGGGCCATGAGCTAAACTGGAAGTACAGCAGTACTGAAAGATAATTACCTTCCCAGGAGGGGCTTTTTCCAAGAAAGATAACAGTGTTAGACCAAAGTGCCAGTATGATTAGTGGGAGCACGCTAAAATTTTTTCTATGTAAATAGCAATGTTACAACATCACAATGGACTGTAAGGGGGAGAGTTTAAAACACATTTGAAGTCATATAATGGCCTCGGGGGAACAGTGAAGTGCAGTTACATGGCCTCACTGGTATGGATGGAGTACGAATGCCCTTTGACCCCTTGGGCCCCAGCCTGGTAGGCCAGGTCAGAATCCTTCCATGCTCAGTGGGAATAAAATCCATCTCTTCAGTGTTCCTGGCCTGTGGATTCTGTCAGCATCAAAGAAATGTCATGGTCTGTTTAGACCCAAGTTGAAGGCCACAACAAAATCCACAAGCTGACTTGATAATTAAAGAGAAGCCTAGTTTTTGTGAAAGCATTAAAGTAACAGTAAAGTTGT
This sequence comes from Mastacembelus armatus, assembly GCF_900324485.2. NCBI lineage: Eukaryota > Metazoa > Chordata > Actinopteri > Synbranchiformes > Mastacembelidae > Mastacembelus > Mastacembelus armatus. The sequence continues at coordinate 7,246,277 of NC_046639.1, read as the reverse complement.
ATTCTTTTTGTTGTTATCACCGTGTTTACCACTACATATCACCCAGAATAGACATAAAGAGTTTGGCTCCAGCAAATGTAGAGCAGTTTAATCTATTTCTGATGCGTCTGTTTGTCCTGAATATCAGCGTATATCGCCTTAAAGCTGTGCGCAGGTTTGCTGTACGGTCCCTTTAAATAAAGGCGCCTACGGCTGTGAATCGTTTGAACTACACCGATCTTTTCCGGCAGCTATACCGGAAATAATAATCGCACCTCAAAAAATGTAGACGGGAAATGTATTTGTGGGAATATCCCTTCTCAAAGACTGTGGGTGGAGTGTGAGTAATCTGAAATGAGTGGGATCCTTTATATTTTCTGTCTTACGCGCGAGTTGTAGCTGCTTTTTACTCAACCGCTTTTGCGTCGAACTGCACTTCCGTGTTGTTCCGTGTTTCCGGGTGTAATAACTAACGTCGGTGTTGTGGCTGTGGGCCTTTAGATACTGAGGCGTCTTGTGTTGGAGGCTCGGGAGGAGCTTACAGAGGGTGAGCCCATCTGGCTATGTGGCTTGAGAAGCTTGAAGTGGCCTAGGTTTCCCAGGGATGAAGAGGAAAGCTGAAGCGATGGGGAGTCGAGTGTCTTCAGCTAGTGCGCCGTCCAACTCATCTGCAAATGTGGATGTAAGTTCTTTACAGGACTCCCCACACAAAGCAAATACTGTCAGAGCTTCAGAAGTCTGGTGAGGTCAGCGTGGAATAACATGAAAGTGAAAGTGCAAAAGCAACGTGGGTCTGCTCGCGTGGGACACTTGTTGAGGTCCTGTTGGTTTAGGTCCTTTTAATGGAGGTTCTGTAGGTGGAGGTCCAGTAGGAGGTGGGTGTGAGTGTTTACAGTGTGTCCACAACAGCTGCTGTTGTGTTTTGGATGAATAGCATCTGGACTAAAGGTCTTGATTGGTACAACAAACAAACAAAAACTTACACCAAATAAAATACACCTAAACCTTTAGCCTCAGCAGATTTTCTAGCTAATTTGAACAACTTTAAGTTAGATTACCACTCAGTCTCACAGTGTTTGATAAAGTGGGATTTCGGGGGATTTCAGGTGGAGTGATTGCACTTTCAATAAAGACAACTATTCACAGCAACAGCCCAAAGTTATTTAAATGCTAAAACATACATACAGCCTCTTTCAGTTTTAGTGAGGCTGCACTGTTGTATTATGGGGAGGCTCAATCTAAACAATCCACTTTCTTTAGAAAAGGGAGTAAAAGTCATTCAAAAAAAGATGCAGCTGAGCAACAGATGGGCTCAGAAATTCAGCGTTCTTTACAGCTTTATGCAACTTTTGTGTAGCTTTTATCTGTTTCAGTAACACTGAGACAAAATGCAAGGTAGTTCAGTTTCTGAGATTACACAAGGTGGTGGGGGTATTAGTCCAAAGTTAGTGGTTGGAAACTGGACTGATTATTCAAGGCTTTCAGCTTATCTCTGTTCTGTTTGTTCTCAATCAGTTGCTCAATGTTCCTCTGGAGATCCTGGAGGAGATCTTCCTGAACCTTCCTCCTAATCAGGTGGTTTGCATTTGTCGGCCGGTGTGCCGTCAGTGGAAAGAAGTGGCTGACAGTGAATCATTGTGGAGAGAGAGGTGTAGAAGAGAAGGATATAGCCTCCATGGTGCTTCAGGCACACCTGACGACTGGAGACTGTTTTACTTCTTGTGCAAAAAGAGAAGAAATCTTCTCAAGAATCCAAGAGGCGAACGTAAGAGTCAACACAATGAATTTAGCTAAATGATGATGTTTTCCTTTTGAAATGATCTCTGCAAAAGAATTTCCCTCACAATCTCTATGTTTTAATAGAAGACATGAAGGATTGGCAGATTGTGGAGAATGGTGGTGATAACTGGATAGTAGAAGGTCTTATGGCACCACATCCTAATGAGGGAGTCCAGAAAAACTTTGTGACCTCTTATGGGTGAGTCCAGAAAACATCTGGCACTTTATATTAAATGGTATTTATATTCTGTAGTAGCTAAACCATTCATCTGTTTTCTGCAGATGGTGCAGGAAGTCGCAGCTGATCAATTTGGAGAAGGAAGGTTACAGTCCATCATTTATGGATCTCTTTCAGCCTGACATCAAGATATCTGACTGGTGATGACAACACACATGAAACACTCTCATAACTCAAAGTTACTGCTAAATTGATGGCAAACTGAGTCACGCAGAAATACAATCGAGGGTACATTCAGTCATTACATTTGAGCACAGGGTGAAAGAGTGGTGATTGGGGCAGACTTGAACGGACATGTTGGTGAGGTAAACAGAGGTGACGAGGAAGTGATGGGTAAGTTTGATATGCAGGACAGGAATGCAGAAGGACAGATGGTGGAAGACTTTGCAAAAAGGATGGAAATGGCTGTAGTGAACACACTTTTCCAGAAAAGGGAGGAGCATAGGGTGACATATAAGAGTGGAGGCAGGAGCACACAAGTTTCAACCTGAAAGAGATCAGTGACTGCACAGTAGTGGTTGGGGAGAGTGTAGCCAGACAGCATAGGATGGTGGTGTGTAGGATGACTGTGGTGGTGAGGAAGATGAAGAGGACAAGGGCAAAGCAGAGGACCAAGTGGTGGAAGTTGAAAAAGGAAGAGTGTTGTGTGACTTTCAGGGAGGAGCTGAAACAGGCTCTGGGAGGTCAGGAGGTTCTTTCAGATGACTGGACAGCTACAGCTAAAGTGATCAGGGAGACAGGTAGGAGGGTACTTGGTGTGTCATCTAGAAAGAGGAAAGCAGATAAGGAGGCTTGGTGGTGGAATGAGGAAGTTTAGGAGTGTTTTACAAGGAAAAGGTTAGCTAAGAAGAAGTGGGACACTGAGAGGTCAGAAGAAAACAGACAGGAGTACAGGGAGATGCAGCGTAAAGTGAAGGTAGAGGTGGCAAAGGCCAAACAAAGGGCATATGAGGATTTGTATGATAGGTTGGACACTAAGGAGGGAGAGGTGGATTTGTACAGGTTGGCAAGGCAGAGGGACAGAAATGGGAAGGATGTGCAGCAGGTTAGGGTGATCAAGGACAGGGATGGAAATGTGTTGACAGGTGCCACAAGTTTGATGGAAGGAATACTTTGAAGAGTTGATGAATGAGGAAAATGTTAGAGAGCACAGAGTAGAAGAGGTGACTGTTGTGGAGCAGGAAGTAGCAAAGATCAGTAAGGATGAAGTGAGGAAGGCATTGAAGAGGAAGAAGACTGGAAAGGCAGTTGGTCCTGACGACATACCTGTGGAGGTATGGAAGTGTTTAGGAATGGTGGCAGTAGAGTTTTTGACTGGGCTACTTAACAAGATCTTGGAGAGTGAGAGGATGCCTGAGGAATGGAGGAGACATGTATTGGTGCCCATCTTTAAGAACAAGGGAGACGTGCAGAGTTGTGGAAACTACAGAGGAATAAAGCTGATGAGTCACACAATGAAGTTATGGGAAAGAGTAGTGGAGGCTAGGCTGAGGGTAGAAGTGAGCATTTGTGAGCAGCAGTATGGTTTCATGCCAAGAAAGAACCACAGATGCAATATTTGCTTTGAGAATGCTGATGGAGAAGTACAGAGAAGGCTAGAAGGAGCTGCATTGTGTCTTTGTAGATTTGGAAAAAGCATATGACAGGGTGCTGAGAGAGGAGCTGTGGTTTTGTATGAAGAAGTCTGGAGTGGCAGAGAAGTATGTTCGAGTGGCGCAGGACATGTATGGGAGCTGTAAGACAGTAGTGAGGTGTGCTGTAGGGATGACAGAGGAGTTCAAGGTGGAGGTGGGACTGCACCAAGGATCGGCTTTGAGCCCCTTCTTGTTTGCTGTGGTGATGGACAGGCTGACAGATGAGGTTAGACAGGAATCTCTGTGGACCATGATGTTTGCAGATGACATTGTCATCTGTAGTGAGAGCAGGGAGCAGGTGGAGGAAAATCTAGATAAGTGGAGGTTTGCTCTGGAAAGGAGAGGAATGAAGGTTAGCCGCAGTAAAACAGAGTCCATGTGTGTAAATGAGAGGGACTCAAGTAGAACGGTGAGGTTACAGGGAGTAGAGGTGAAGAAGGTGGAGGATTTTAAGTACCTAGGGTCAACAGTCCAGAGCAACGGAGAGTGTGGAAAAGAAGTGAAGAGACGTGTGCAAGCAGGTTGGAACAGGTGGAGGAAAGTGTCAGGTGTGAAGTGTGACAAAAGAGTGTCAGCAAGAATGAAAGGAAAGGTGAACAAGACAGTGGTGAGACCATCAATGTTGTCTGGTTTAGAGACAGTGGCACTGAGAAAAAGACAGGAGGCAGAGCTGGAGGTAGCAGAGCTGAAGATGTTGAGGTTCTCTCTGGGTGTGACGAGGATGGATAGGATTAGGAATGAGGACATCAGAGGGACAGCTCATGGTAGATGTTTTGGAGAAAAAGCCAGGGAAGCCAGATTGAGATGGTTTGGACATGTTCAGAGGAGGGACAGTGAATACATTGGTAAAAGGATGCTGAGGTTAGAGCTGCCAGGAAGGAGGCCTAGAGGAAGACCAAAGAGGAGGTTCTTGGAGGTTCTAGGCCTAGGATAGTTGGTGTGGGTGAGGAGGATACAGAGGATAGGGTTAAATGGAGGCAGATGATTTGCTGTGACGACCCCTGAAGGGAGCGGCTGAAAGGAGAAGTAGTATGTAATAAAAAAATAATGTCAAAGACAGTGCCTGGAATACTGATATTACTGCTGAATTAAAGTTTAATAAACAGAAGTTAATAATTTAATTTAACCAATTTGACAGTAACAGATTTGTGTCAACTTGGAGTGATGAACTGTTTGTTACATGTGGAAAACTAAAAAAGTGTAGTGATTTAATACAGGAATCTGTATTATATATTTCAGCAGTAATTTGGAGTCCCATGTAAAAAATGATAAAAAAAAAAAAAAAAGTGCCCTACTTTTCCCTGATCTACTGTGTGCATATGCCTGTGTGCATACTAGGTATGCCCCGCGGTGGGACTGTGGCAGTGAGTATGAGATCTGTGTACAGCTGCTGAATCAAAGGAAGAAGCCTGTCCAGACATTTGCTCCTGTTAATGTTTCATTTGAGCAGTGGAACGATCAGCAGTGGAATCAGGTATGTACCAAGCAGAGTTACTAATTAATACAGCAAAGTTCAGAGCCTGAGCACAACTCTAGACTTACTGATGATTTATTTTTCAGATGACCCATGTTTTCCAGAACTATGGTGCAGGAGTGAGATACATTCGTTTTACGCATGGAGGCAAGGACACACAGTTCTGGGCAGGATGGTATGGAGTTCGTGTTACTGACAGCTCTGTTGAGATATGTTCACCACTAGACTCATAACTCACTGGAATACATACAGTATAACACCTCAAGATGGAAGTATATATATATATTATAATCCTGTGTCGTTTCACGTGTTGAACAAATGTTTCCTAAGATAAAAAGCAAAAAATTAATTTAAATTATTATTTCACATCTCCTATTCTTAAATAAAAAAGCTTAAGCCTAAACAAATTAATTTACTGCTTATTGTTTGAGTGTCAACTGGTAATGGAAATTGTTAGGAAAAGAAGCCATATACTCTAAAAATTCTATCAAGCTATGCCTGCGAGTCATACAATATTAATTAGGTGTTCTAATAGTAATACATTGTGACGTTTCATAAAGGCACCAATGGGTGCTGTGATCACATTATTATAACATTCAGGATAAGGTCGCAGTGAAGGTTACAAAAAGTCCAAAAGCAGATCTGTCAAATCTCAAGCAACTGTGTCTTTGAATGATGGTAACACTGCAGCACTAGTTTTGCACTCCAGCCTTAATGAAAATATTCTTTGCACTGCTGCGTAATGTGTAATGCTCAAACGTTTTTTTGTTTTTGCAGAAGCTATTTTTACAGTTCTGAGTCTCTTATCCCACCATCATTTATGGAAAACATATAAGACATATATACATTTATTTCTGTAATCATTAGACAACACATAGTGTTGGAAGTTGTTTATTCATAATACTGGTTTATTGTGATGTGTTATCACAAACAATATACAGTACAATTGTCAAATCTAATAAAAATCATATTTCAAGAAACTCTCATTTTCTTGGTCCATTTGATTTCAGTGTCAACTCAGATTCTCCAAGTCTTAGTATCAGTAATTCACATATTTTAGTTAGTGAATAAGTTACGACTTATTCCCACTATATTTACAAATAAAATTCAAGCCCACCATATAGGGATGGATAGTACAAGACAAATGCAAATAGTACTAGTTTAGTCATTCAGAAATCTTCACAGGATCTCAGTGTGTGGCATTTTATAAGACCTCAGTGTTCCTCTCTGACTTTATGATACTGCAGTTTTGTAGCATGTTCAGTTTGCAAAATAGGTAATTAGCCTGGGGTTATAATCTAAAATGCTCTGACAATATTCAGCTATTGTAATTTTTGATAAGCATTAAGGACACACATCACCTTCTTGTTAATTCATATCTAACACAAAAAATAAATGACTGGAAAATCCTTGGGTGTTACTCAAACTGACAGTAACTATTTGTGATCTATGACTTCCTGTGGAACATTTTCTAAAACTGAAAACTCTAGACACTTCCCAATGTTTGCCTGGAAATTTCTTTGTCAGATGTCAGTTTATCACATTTCCTTTTGGCAAACTGTAGCCACAATGGAGCACAGGCTAGAAATTTCAAAATGGCTTCGATCTGCTCAGACTATGTTGACATGGAGCAGACAACACCGACTAATTTTTAACTGCAAAATAAAATGAGTCGTATAACTTCAACTGGATTTATATTGCTAGATATCTCACAGTGCTGAAAGAACAAAGTGGTGTCAAACAAAAGACGTTTTGTGTATATATGGTAAACTTAAATAGTAATATTTTATCCACAAGTAAGAAATACGACAGAATAGAAGAATCTTCGTAACCTATCATTATCCACTTGTGTGTGTTACAGGGCAGTTCTGCTCAGGTGACAGATTCAGTAATATACAATATCTTAACAGGTTCTTCTGGAATATATTCACTTCTGTTAATTGAAGTCTAGACAGAATGTGGCCAAACTGATGTTATTTAATGTCAACAGTTTGAAGATATATTTGAAGTATTCAGTGTTCTCATCATGATCAACACATTGGCCTCAAATCATCACACATGGCATCAAATATTACTCAACTTTGAAATGATGTTCAACACACTGAATATGTGTATTTAGGTTAAGTCAGTAAGAAGGCAAACATGTCGTGATTTCTCTAATCATGCTTCACGTCATCTGTACCCTTAACCTACATTTGGAAAGCAGTAGATAGAAGCCTGCGATGAAACTTAGAGCAGAACACATTTACGTCTTTTCTTAGGTTCAGGAGGCTCCAGGGCAGCCAGTATTGCCTCATCAAACACATTCTTTAATCCTTTCTGTGGAAACAAAATATTCATATTCAAAACAGAGCTGTGTGCCAAATACAAATGAACATCTTGAGGGAACTCATGGCAAAAGAAGGCCGAGTAGAAATGGAGCAGGGCGATCAAATTTTCCATTTATTCAAATAACATTATACAAGGCTCTCCTCATGATCAAGCTGTCTGAGTAAAGACAAAAGCCTATGAAAAATGCTGATGCAGTAGAAAAAGGGGTTATTGTTGTCTAATGCAGGACATAGCATCAGTGATTTGTAGGGCAAAACTCATGATGAAGAGCTCAATACTGACATTACTACACAGTATTAAAAAAGAAAAAAAAAGAAAAAGAAAATACACAAACTTGCCCGCAAGGTGCTGACAGCAGAGAGGAGAACCAAATATTGGCACTAGTCATATTAGGCAGCATGGATAATTGTGATTAGGCCAAGTTGAAAAGACAGCACACATGAACAGAAGGAATAAAGTTACTAGGCAAAAAGTTTTGAAGTTTAAAAGAGCATTTCTGTTAATTTAGTGACAGACATCTCTTTACAATGAGTAAGCAGCAGACGGCCAAGAGGCAAAGCAAGATGTAAGAAGACATCAGAACAAACAACATTTTCTCTTTCTCTGAGTTTCAGGGGGCTCTAGAGCAGCTAGGATAGCCTCATCAAATACGTTCTTCAGTCCCCGCTACAGCAAGAGGAAAAGAAGGGAGAAAGACAGTTGCACAACACAGAGTTAGATGGAATTTTTAGGCCAATGTTGTTAACATGAGACAAGGCAAAGCATTTCCACCACTGACAGGACATTTAAACACATGCTTGCCACACCATCTTTACGAGTTGTTTAATGGGGGAGCTTACCTGTGTTAGGGCTGAGCACTCAACATATTTGACTGCCTTAAGGTCACGAGCCAGCTTTTCTGCTGTCTCAGGGGTGATTGGCTTTTGTTTGTTCTTGGCTAACTTCTCCACTGTGGACGGGTCATCACGCAGGTCGATCTGAGTTCCTACCAACAGGAACGGGGTCTTGGGACAGTGATGTGTTATTTCAGGAACCCACTGGAAGAAAAAAACATACAGACAGAGACATCACCACACTGCAGATAAAGTAGTGTTTGTATAAATTTGCAAAATCATGTTTTGAGTTTGTCATTGTGGGTTACTGAGATTGGTGGGGAGAAGTGGCAATTTTATCCATTAAAATTTTAATTCACAGCATAATAAAGTGTCTAAAATGTGAAGGAGTCTAAATATTTTTGAGTGTTTGTGTAGGTTTGTTTTGATTAGTTGTTTACCCCATATGTTATGTAACAACTGCAACAAATTCAACAGCATTCATTCAAGTTATCCCAAGTCTGGGACCATTTTACCCTTGAATTCAAGAAAAGGACTTTTTGCAACATTTGTGAGGCAAAGCGTGCTTGGCATTGGAGCACATCTATTATGATTCAACATTTGAAAAGGAAGCACGTTGGACTAATGAACAACGTGAACAGTCGGACTTGCCTTGTATATATACTTCACCTATCTAGCTATAGCTGTCTATGCTGTGTTCATGTGGTTGAGAACTGGGAACGTTCTCCTTTGGGAAGTTCCTATATTAAACCTGAAAGCATTCACAGGACAGGGCATCAAAAAATTTAAAGCAACCTGCGCGTTATCCACAGAGTAAATGAAGCTCAGAAGGCCAAACAATATTGCAGCATTCGCTGCTACTGAATGTACAACAAAAACATTGTTTCAGTATTCACTGTGGTTGGCCACAGTCACACCACAAAGCTCAATTAGTGGTTCTAATTCTTAAAATTAATTCCAACCCTAATTTGTCCAAGAACAGTGCATCATTAACTGTATACAACTTATAATTGTATTAATATTATTTCAATATATAACACTTAAGTGGAATAACTGAATAACTATTGAATGTCTTTATTACTGTTAGACTATTATAGCAAATGAAGGTTAGCCGCAGTAAAACAGAGTACGTGTGTAAATGAGAGGGACTCAAGTAGAACGGTGAGGTTACAGGGAGTAGAGGTGAAGAAGGTGGAGGATTTTAAGTACCTAGGGTCAACAGTCCAGAGCAATGGAGTGTGTGGAAAAGAAGTGAAGAGACGTGTGCAAGCAGGTTGGAACGGGTGGAGGAAAGTGTCAGGTGTGATGTGTGACAAAAGAGTGTCAGCAAGAATGAAAGGAAAGGTGTACAAGACAGTGGTGAGACCAGCAATGTTGTCTGGTTTAGAGAGAGTGGCACTGAGAAAAAGACAGGAGGCAGAGCTGGAGGTAGCAGAGCTGAAGATGTTGAGGTTCTCTCTGGGAGTGAGGAGGATGGATAGGATCAGGAATCAGGACATCAGAGGGACAGCTCATGTTAGATGTTTTGGAGAAAAAGCCAGGGAAGCCAGATTGAGATGGTTTGGACATGTTCAGAGGAGGGACAGTGAATACATTGGTAAAAGGATGCTGAGGTTAGAGCTGCCAGGAAGGAGGCCTAGAGGAAGACCAAATAGGTGGTTCTTGGATGTAGTGACGGAGGACATGAGGATAGTTGGTGTAGGTGTGAATGATATAGAGTATAGGGTTAAATAGAGGCAGATGATTCCCACTGGCGACCCCTGAAGGGAGCAGCCGAAAGGAGAAGAAGAAGAAGACAGCATTATAGCAGTTTTGGCTAATTGGTTTCGGTGCCTGCTCATGAATACATCGATAGCTCTCATGCAGAATTCCAGAGTCAAGAACAAAAATATAGTTTAATAATTAATAAATTGATCAACTATCAAAATAGCCATTATCTGCAGCTCAAGTTAGTACTATTAAGACAGCATACAGTGGGTACGGAAAGTATTCAGACCCCTTTAAATTTTTCACTCTTTGTGTCATTGCAGCCATTTGCCAAAATCAAAAAAGTTCATTTTATTTCTCATTAATGTACACTCAGCACCCCATCTTGACAGAAAAAAACAGAAATGTAGAAATTTTTGCAAATTTATTAAAAAAGAAAAACTGAAATATCACATGGTCATAAGTATTCAGACCCTTTGCAGTGACACTCATATTTAACTCACATGCTGTCCATTTCTTCTGATCCTCCTTGAGATGGTTCTGCTCCTTCATTGGAGTCCAGCTGTGTTTAATTAAACTGATTGGACTTGATTAGGAAAGGCACACACCTGTCTATATAAGACCTTACAGCTCACAGTGCATGTCAGAGCAAATGAGAATCATGAGGTCAAAGGAACTGCCCAAGGAGCTCAGAGACATAATTGTGGCAAGGCATAGCTCTGGCCAAGGTTACAAAAGAATTTCTGCAGCACTCAAGGTTCCTAAGAGCACAGTGGCCTCCATAATCCTCAAATGGAAAAAGTTTGGGACGACCAGAACTCTTCCTAGACCTGGCCGTCCAGCCAAACTGAGCAATCGTGGGTGAAGAGCCTTGGTGAGAGAGGTAAAGAAGAACCCAAAGATCACTGTGGCTGAGCTCCAGAGATGCAGTAGGGAGATAGGAGAAAGTTCCACAAAATCAACTATCACTGCAGCCCTCCACCAGTCGGGGCTTTATGGTAGAGTGGTCCGACGGAAGCCTCTCCTTAGTGAAAGACACATGAAAGCCTGCATAGAGTTTTCCAAAAAACACATGAAGGACTCCCAGACTATGAGAAATAAGATTCTCTGGTCTGATGAGACCAAGATTGAACTTTTTGGCGTTAATTCTAAGCGGTATGTGTGGAGAAAACCAGGCACTGCTCATCACCTGCCCAATACAATCCCTACAGTGAAACATGGTGGTGGGAGCATCATGTTGTGGGGGTGTTTTTCAGCTGCAGGGACAGGACGACTGGTTGCAATTGAAGGAAAGATGAATGCGGCCAAGTACAGAGATATCCTGGAAGAAAACCTCTTCCAGAGTGCTCAGGACCTCAGACTGGGCCGAAGGTTCATCTTTCAACAGGACAATGATCCTAAGCACACAGCTAAAATAACAAAGGAGTGGCTTCAGAACAACTCTGTGACCGTTCTTGACTGGCCCAGCCAGAGCCCTGACCTAAACCCAATTGAGCATCTCTGGAGAGACCTGAAAATGGCTGTCCACCAACGTTCACCATCCAACCTGACAGAACTGGAGAGGATCTGCAAGGAAGAATGGCAGAGGATCCCCAAATCCAGGTGTGAAAAACTTGTTGCATCATTCCCAAGAAGACTCATGGCTGTACTAGCTCAAAAGGGTGCTTCTACTCAATACTAAGCACAGGGTCTGAATACTTATGACCTTACCATATTTCAGTTTTTCTTTTTTAATAAATTTGCAAAAATTTCTACATTTCTGTTTTTTTCTGTCAAGATGGGGTGCTGAGTGTACATTAATGAGAAATAAAATGAACTTTTTTGATTTTGACAAATGGCTGCAATGACAAAGAGTGAAAAATTTAAAGGGGTCTGAATACTTTCCGTACCCACTGTATATCTATTGGTATTTCGTGCTGTGGTCGCTTTGATCATGTGTCTTGTAATTTTCCATGGGGAGACTAAACTGATTTCCCTTCTGGGGATGAGTGAAATTATTCAGTGTAAATCCAATCTTAGCCCTTTGCTGAGAGGAGACAAACATTTGGAACATATAAAAAAAGTTTTCATATCATCTACAGTTTCTATCTGCGTGTAGTTTGACATTTTATCAAAAAAACTTAATGTCAAAGTTACCTTAAAGAAAATTTTTTTTCATTCATTAGTTCACAAAGAAGCAAACAATTTGAACTGTAACTCCAATCATTTAATCATACAGAGTCAAACTCCAGTTCTCAAGGGCCACAGTCCTGCTTATTTTCCACTATCACTGTCCTACCCACTGTTGATTACCTGGATCAAGTGTGTTCATCCAGTCAGAAGCTGCAAGGACAGGGATATTTGGAGACCAAGCAGGACAGTCGCCCTTGAGAACTGCAGTTTGTTATCCCAGGTCTACAGTATACACTGAAAGCGTTTTAATTTCAATTTGTAATAGGAAGAATTGGGTGTTAGATTTACAGCTAAGCAAATCCACTACCATTAGTTAAACATTTTGTACTCACCTTTTCTTTAACATTCTCAAACGAGGAGGGTGAAACAACTGAGAAACAGACTAAAAAGACATCTGTCTGTGGGTAGCTTAGTGGTCGTAACCTGTCGTAATCCTCCTGACCTTTAGAAAGACCAAACTACAGATTAACTTTCCATGTAACAAAATAACAACTCTACTTCTTCACAGTTAGACTGGAAACAAATGAAAGAGGAATAATCTTACCTGCTGTATCAAATAAGCCAAGGGTGTATGGCTCACCCCCAATCATTACAGTTACTGCATAGTTGTCAAACACCTGTGATAAAAGGACAAATGGTATTCAGAAGCATTTCATACTCAGATGGCTCAAATGTTGTCTGTCAGCGTGCATCTGACTGGGAAAATACAGCAAACTTACTGTTGGTACATATTCAGAGGGGAATTTGTTGGTAGTGTATGAGATCAATAGGCAGGTTTTTCCTACTGCTCCATCACCCACCACCACGCACTTGATGGTCTGCATCCCTGTGCTTTCCGATTCAGCTGGCAAAACGCTTAGCTGCACAAAGGGGAGATAAGGCTTTAAACTCTCATTAACATTACATGAGCAACAATCTGCGCTTAATTTAAAGGTTCAGACTCGTCAGGTGCTGATGTCAAGGCAATGTGATGTGAGAGGAAAGGCCGTTTCATAGCAAGTACCAGTTATGTCACACCCCATCACCTAAACTGTCCGGAGGCTAACACGAGCTAATGCCAGCGTTAGTCATTTGCAAACACCGGCTGACTTACTTTAACTGTATCACTTGTAAATGAGGCAATGCGCCAATCAAATAATGTGACTACTGTATCTACTTTTAAACAGCGAGCAGGAATATTTATTTGTATAATAAGAAAGTTAAGCAAAGGCGATGATAGCCATTATTACACAATGCTAGGCTGTTAGCTAGATTAGCACCCGGCCGGCTAACGTTAGTGTGTAAACTAACGTTGTACCTGACCCCCAGCCAACACGTCCAAGCACGAAACCGGTGTCAGAACTTGTATCTGTCAACGGGACACATACAGAGACATCTTAAAAACGACCAAGTTACGTACCAGTGCCGCTCCGTGTATCTGCTAGCCACCGTTAGCTCAGTGTTTCGCCGGGCGTTGGCAGCAGCGAGCAGCGGTTTGGCTGAGTCAAGTCAGCGAGTAGCGTCCAGAGTCACGCCGCCTTCAAAGTAAAACACCTAGTAAGACTTGTAACACCCGACGCCACATTTTGTACAACATAGTGACCAACGCAGACATGAAGAAATCAATTTTAATACGACGGTTATCAGATTGAAGTATTGTACTTGTATGTGCTGTCTATAAAAATGAATCCATCCGATTAGTTTCATTATTATGCGTTTACTTTGACATGTATCTCCCTCTGGCTATGCTCGTTGTCTTGACTAAGGTTCATGCTGCAGAAGTGGTGACATCACCTCCTCGGTGCCTCATGCAGCCAACCTGGCAACCTCCAACAGGAGCTCTGGAGACTGCTCTGTATATTTTCAGAAATATTTGGATTAGCTAGCCACACATACGAGACACACATACGATACACACGTTCTGTTAATCGAGATGAGTAGGTCAGTAGGTTATACAAAACGACTGACCACAACAGCCTTGAAATAAGTTAAGTTATAACCCGTATTTGTCCCACAGTGGGGAAATTCCATTACCCATCACCCAAGGTGCACACACACAGCAGCCTTGCTCAAGGGTCTCACCTCAATCATGGTATTGAAGGTGGACAGGGCGTTGGCTATTCAGGGTTCCACCCACAATTCCTCCCAGACCTGAGACTCGAAACTGCAATTTTCAGGTTACAAATCTGACTCCCTATCCATTAGGCCATGACTGCCCCTTGGCATGATGTTTTTGCACTGGTTTTATTTTTTGTTGACACACTTCTGTGATTGTTTGGCCTAGAGGTGTTTGGCTGTAGGTTTTATTTTTCATAAAATGTGTTTCTACAGGAAAAGCTTTCACTTTTAGGGTCCTGGTGTTGTATTTATTGTTACTGTTATAAATAACACTTGTGCTTTTCCTACTATCACAAGTTACAATTTCTGTTGAGGGAAAAACCTCAAAGTTTCTGATGTTTTCTCCAGTCTCATCTACATATATAAATATCAAAAACAACCTATAATGCAATCCAATACTTTACCACCACAGAATGTTTCAATATCTCCCTCATATACATCAACTGAACATTATATGCTGCACAAAAATACGATAAAAAGCATGTTTATTGCATTAAATTGTGCAGGTGGTGTTAACAAAGTGGTAATATATGCTGTCCTATGAAGATGTTTTCAGATCTCTGAAAGCAACGACCAGCAGACACAATTGTTTAACTGCTTGCAGCTACAATCAGCGGGTAATGAAATCTGTTTGACAAGGATCACAAATCATCACTGCCTGCCTGGAGAATATAATATGTAACATTTTATGAGGAATTTGAGCATAATTTACGTTTGATTGCAAGTGAAAGTCACCAGTTTACATCAATTACCTTAGATAGAAACACGGCAGCTCAGTTATAAGCCTTTCTAAGGAAGTTAGTGTGTAACTTTATTAATTTAAAGAAAGTATACCTCTGTAATCTTCATCACCATCATTTTCATTATTTGATGTATTAGCAGGACTTTAAGATATTTCCTTTTTTTTATGTACAAAGCTTTTAGAACTCCTAGAACCTGGTAAAAGAGTACCAACCTGACTGAGACTCTCCATATAAGAACTACAGAAAGTTTAAATGAAAGCAAAGAGCCTCAGTTCTGCAGAGGTGGTAATTTTAAGCTGATTGTATATTCAAAAGTTGGGCCCTAATTTATCTTCAGCCCAGACACTAAAATTAATGAGGTGTCATTCATTTTAGTGCCAGTCATTAAATACTAAGAAAAAAGGCAGAAAGCCCATTTTTTCACTTGGTCTGTTTTCAGTTCAGTTCAGACATTGAGTGCCCATTGGAGGAATAGTTTAGTATCCTCAATATATGACCAGGTTTATAATTCACACTTAATTTACAATCTGTGTTGCTTGACAGTCATTCATATATTTGTGAGTTTTGAAATCGTTGTTGCAGCACTATTGTCTCTGCAGCTTTTCTCCACCAGATAGCAATGTGTGTTAATACCACACAACACAATATTAAAACAAAGAGGATCCAACGAAGAGTCCCCCACCAGCTAGTTAAAAAAAAAGACATTACCTGCGATTAGAATCAATTATTTCTCACATCTACACTAATTGTTTATATACTTAATTATTAAATTATTTATTCTTATTATATGCTTTAATATCCTCTTCTCACCTTATTTCATCATGGTCCGGTGTGAGTGAAAAATCGTCTTGTGTGGTAGTGGGTATTACCACTGTGGGAAAAAAGAAGTTTTTGACTAAAATGCAGGAACCGACATGTTGAATAACACTGCTGACTGTTAAATCCTGTCATTTTTTCTTTAAATATTGTATATTGTTCTACCACATCATCTTAAATGACAACATGAAATACATTTTTAGTACATTTCACTTATTTAATGACATTAAAAGCCAAAATTAAACATGATTTTGTCTTTCTGGGTGGGCATTAATTCTATCAAATCAGCATTATCAAGAAGCAGCAGTAGCACTGTACTGCACTTGTCTGTGCTGGCCCAGATGAAGCATACCTGTGTGGGAGACGAGGACCCTGACAGCAGTGTGGATGTTCCTTCCAGTTGTGGCGATGACACACCAGTACATATCCTGATCACTTTCTCTGAGTGATGTCATAGTAATGGTGAAGACTCCTGCCTCCTTATTATCAGTAATGATGCATCTCTCACTAGGTCGGTTCTTGGGTGTTTTCACCACTATGTCACATAGGTCATATATCAGTCCTTTGCATCAGTACTTTGTGTTTTCTCTGAACTGATTGTCATATTTGCAAGAGACCATCACATTTCCTCCATATGGTGCAGTTACCACCTTTGGAGCCGACAGCTGAACTGAATCCACCATATGCTTTGTTAGCCAGAAGAGACAGAGAACTGGGGCTGCAACAAATGCAAAAATATTAAACATGAGTTTAGTTAATCAAACCACTCACTATTTTAAAGCTAAAGTTCCATTACAGAGCTATAGATTTGTTACATTACCATTAATTATGCCAAGAAACATCCATGTTGTTCGCATGATGGGAATAGGTTGAACGCTATAAAGCAGAAGTGACGTGCGATATTTGGAGGCTTCCTGTTAATTCCTCTATGTGGTGTTGTTGTGCAATCAAGTAGTTAATG
Organism: Mastacembelus armatus; assembly: GCF_900324485.2. NCBI lineage: Eukaryota > Metazoa > Chordata > Actinopteri > Synbranchiformes > Mastacembelidae > Mastacembelus > Mastacembelus armatus. The sequence goes on along the minus strand of NC_046639.1, from coordinate 7,229,513 downwards.
CGAAATCAGTGTTTGCAATGTGTATTTGCAAACTTTTGTTTGTATATAGACATTGTTTTATACATCCCATGTCAGTGTTTCCTATGTGCATCATTTCCCTAACTGTAGATTGACAGCTGCAAAGCAAGCCATTTAGTGAAACAGCAGGTGGCACTAAAGACCAAACTGTCAAATAAATATCTTTGTTAGGCTCCTCATAGCCATCAAGGTTTAAAAATAAGCTTTTAATTGAGATCTATGAATTTACAGTACATGTATCCCTGTTTACTAACTCTTAGCAATAGCATAGATGAATAGGATCTGAGATTAGGAGAACTTGCATAGTGATAATGTGGCCTCTCTCTTACCTACAGATTTAAAAAGCAGAACTGTGCTTGTGACACATGTGGCAATGGTAAGTGAGTAAGAAGCACAAAAATAGCAACACACAAAAATGGCAAATCTATGCACAGAATAGTAGCTTATCTATTTATTGTGATGTTTTGTCTCTCTCTTGAGGCTAGAAAGAGTGCAAAATGGCTTCTACCACTTGAATTAATTTTAGGTTTGTTAATATTTAAGGTACTATTGCATAATATCACAGTTTCCTGTTAAATTTCTATTGAACTTAACAGATGTATAATGAAAATGCATGTATGATGCGTGGCAGGTTAGGCTTTTATTTATACATTATACCTCCCTAAATGAATTGCCCTAAAATGATGAAATGACCTTGCTGAAAACTTTCACATTTAACAGAGTAAATCAATGGGGAAATGAAACATCTCCTTTCCAGTCCACTTGACATTTGCCAAAGATGTTTTTTTAAAATTGTTGAGACACTCCACAAAAAGCAGATAGAGTTATTTTGGAAAACGAAAGGGCATTAGTTCTGTTGCTATGCTTTGGCTTGGCAAAGACGTTTTCCGCTAACACCAACATATCTGTCTTTAAATATTACATAAAAGATAACAAAAGCTGCATTTTAATGGGAGCTAAATGATTAGATAAGTTCTCTATTTACCCTGTGGGGGCATTTCATTTTAATGCCAATCCATCATGACCTATCACAATCCTCTTTTCAGCATAATTAGAATTTTAAACATCTTTATCATCACATATATTTTCTTCTGTACTGTCACTTTTCAATTTAACCATTGTTTATGTGAGTTGACTTCTAATATTTTATGTCACTGCTCAACAGACCGTATATTAACTGCATGACATGAATGGAATTTATGCACTTTCTTCTTGTTATGCTATGTTTCTGTGTGTAGATATTCAATTTTTGGTGTAAGATTGAAATTATATATAAGGGAAATTCAAATTTGGTTGTTTCTTATATGACCCCTTAAATAAGAATTTTCAGTTATTTGGATTAATGAGTCCTTCACACAAGGAGAACATGTGCCTGTGGAGAATTTGCCTAAAGGTGTGATATGTAATCACATATTGATTCTTAAGCAGGCACATTTGATAATCTTCTTTGAAACAATCTCTTGCAAATAAATACCTTTCTGGCAGAGGTCCCACTTTTTTGTTAAGTTTGACTGAAATGGGTGTGTATAAAAGTGAGTGCACCCATTAGATGACCTCCTTGTACAAGGTAGTCATGGGCAAAGTACTGTTTGTGACGGGTAAGTCAGAGCTGTTGTATGTTAAAGTATTTTTCTCTGTAATGTGCAGTAGAAGTATGTGCAGCAGAAGATTTGCATATACATATTAGTGTTTTTTTCCAATTCTGAGAATATTCCTAAGTAAAATTCTTTTTGCTCAGATAACCACATACCTTTTAACTTTACAGCTCTGGCCCTGCTGCTGCATGCACAGCTTGGTAAGTAGTTTATGAATGTGGTACATTTTTTTTTCATATTATACTCCAAAATTGGATTGCATCCTGAGTTTGGTCCATAAATAATGGATTATTTATGTGTCAAAGGCTCATCCTTCATACTGTCATGCTACTTCACAAACTGGGCGCAGTACAGACCACCTCCAACCATTTATATGCCTAATGACATTGACCCATGCCTGTGTACCCATCTTCTGTATGCCTTTGCCACCATTAAGAACAACCAACTGGCCACATTTGAGTGGAATGATGTGGAGCTTTACGGTCAATTCAATGGCCTGAAAAACAAGTGAGTCATTAAATTGGTGTGCTTATATTTGTAGAAACCATTCATTTAAAGAAAGATAAAATTTCCTTTATAAAGCACATCGATATTGGCAGTTGTCACTAGAGTTTAAAGTGTCTGATTTTTTTGGGCAGGAATGGCAATCTGAAGACTCTTTTGTCTGTTGGAGGATGGAACTTTGGCTCTGCAGGGTGAAAAAAATCTACAGATATCTGCCGACATGACACTGTATAAACATTGGGGATTTTCTGCTTTAATACATTTCTGTTTCCACATCAGTTTCTCACAAATGGTGGAAAGCCCTGCTAACCGTCAGACTTTCATCAACTCAGTCATTTTATTCCTGAGGAAGTATGAATTTGATGGGCTGGATATTGACTGGGAGTATCCAGCCAACAGAGGAAGCCCTCCTGAGGATAAGCAGTACTACTCTGTTTTCCTGGAGGTTAGTTCTGTCTGTTCAGTTTCCAGCTTTACTTTTTCTCAATAAATAATTTGAACCTGATATATCTGCTTGTCTCAGATGTTTTGGGGCACAATAAATCCCTGTGGGGTTTCAGCTGTGTCTTGCTGATTAATACATGCCTAAAACCAAAACATGACCATGCCCTGACCATGTTACAAATAATGGATTATGAATTCTGAAATCGGTTAACACTAAATATTTTATATCCGTTGACATTCACAGGAGCTGAGAGCCGCCTTTGAGAGTGAAGCCAAGCAGAGCAACAAGGCCCGTCTTCTGATATCTGCTGCTGTGTCAGCTGGAAAGGACACCATCGATTCTGCTTATCAGATTCCCAAGCTTGGCCAGTAAGCATTATTTGGACATTTTTAGGGTGTTCTGGCTTATCCATATGAATGTAATGTGTCACAGTTGCATGGAACTAATGCAATATTCCAAAATTACCGATTAAAGCTAAAGTTATTTGTGCACTTCTTATTTTACACACTCAGGGCCCTGGATATGATCAATGTCATGTCCTATGATTTCCATGGCTCTTGGGATCCTATGACTGGTGAGTGTAGCCCCCTGTTTAGGGGCCCTGAGGACCAGGGTGGCTTCATCTATTTCAATGTGGTAAGTAGCTAAACATCTTCATGGAGCGTGTGTTAATTTGCCACAGCTGGCTTTCTGGAAAGTTTTACTGTATCTCCAGTAACATGAAAGCATCAACAAAATCTATCTAGATCCACAGCCATGTGATTTTCATGTATAATTCCTTTTTTCCCAGGACTATGCCATGAACTACTGGAAGAGCCAAGGAGCCCCAGCTGAGAAGCTGATTGTTGGTTTCCCCACATATGGCAACACTTTCACTCTTCGTAACCCTGCTGACCATGGTGTTGGAGCACCTATTTCTGGTGCTGGTACTCCAGGAAAGTACACACAAGAGGCTGGAGAACTTGCTTACTTTGAGGTTTGTATTCTTATTATCTTAATAGAGTCAAATAATAATAAATAGCAAGATTTAATAGGGTTCATTGCTATTTTTTATTCTTCAAAGTGCTTATGCTTTTCATATTATTACAAACTGCAAATCAAGGAATGGTTGTCATTTGTGCTACCCTTTGTGAATTTACAGATCTGTGGCTTTTTGAAAGATGGAGCAACTGAAGTTTGGAACCAGGCCCAGGATGTGCCATATGCCTATAAGGGAAACCAGTGGGTGGGCTATGACAACATAAAGAGCTTCCAGATCAAGGTAACAGACATGCACAGAATACCTGTTTTACCATTTGGCAGGGCAATGTGTTTGGTTGTGGTGAATTACCTCTGAGCTAAAAATGCTTTCCAAGCTCCATAACCTGTCAAAATGTATATTAATTATTGTAAAATGATGTTCCTGTAACTGCAGCTATCAGCCAACACTGTTATGTTTTTCACTTCAATTACTTCAACGCCCCCTTCTGGCTGTTTGCAGGCTGACTGGCTGGTCAAGAGTAACTTTGGAGGTGCTATGGTGTGGACCATTGACATGGATGACTACTTGGGCACTTTCTGTAACCAAGGAAAATACCCACTGATTAACGTTCTCAAAAAGAGCCTTAATCTTGAACAAGCATGTAAGATATTTATAATTGATAATCAATGTGTGTGTATATATATATATATATATATATATATGTATATGTATACATGATCAATGTGTATATATAGTAAAGAATAAAGAATGATGTGTGGTGTTTTTCAGCTTGTGCCCCTCCAGCCACTCCTCTTCCTCCAATTCCTGGAATAAGCACGACTACTGGAGGCAGCTCTGGGGGAAGCTCCAGTGGAGGATCCAGTGGCAGTGGTTCTTCTGGTGGCAACTCAGGCACCAGTGGCATGGACAGTGGGTTCTGCACTGGAAAGGCCAACGGCATGTACCCCGACCCAAAAAACAAGAATCAGTTTTACAACTGCAGTGGGGGGAAAACCTACTTTGAGAACTGTGCTGCAGGTCTGGTCTTTGACAGCTCCTGTTCTTGTTGCAACTGGTCCTAAAGGCTGGTTGATTGTGTTGTACATTTGTTCTTTGCTCTCAGACTAACTCTCCTGACTAGTCTTCTTCCTCACGTTGCATGTTTAACAATGTAAAACCTGAGGCTGCCTTCTTGAGTAGTTAATTTTGAAAGCAAAGCAAATAAACATTCAAACTGATGAATGTGTGCTGTGCATGTACATATCCATCTATCTGCACATCCACAAGGTTTTCTTTGTTTTAAAATCAAAACTGTGTATGAATCAAAATGACACTGTTCAGTTCACTGTATCAGTACAACTGTTTTAATCTGCATATACAGCATGTACATTTCTACTCTCAAAAGCCAAACTTATGTGAAAACACATAAAATAATATGAAAACAAACTATATATATATATCTATATATATATATATATAGATATATATATATATAGATAGATATATACATATCTATCTATATATATAGACATGTATAAATATATATATATATATATATAAAATCATTACAGTTGCAAACCACTGATATATTCTAACATTTATGCAATACTAATTTACAAAAAACCCCCCAAAAAAACAAAAACAAACAAACAAAATAATCTAAGAACTCAGAAACACGTTATTTTCCAAATCCCATATCATTTCCAGCACAATAAACCTATATGAGCACAATGTTTCTTTGGTATGGTTTGGTAAAAATTCACTGACGACAGACAACGGTCATAATATTTCTTTTCCTATAGCAGCAATTAAAAAACTAAACACAGCTGCTGCCCCTCTCAGCTGCTCTCTGTCTCATCTTTCTGTTCTGTTTTGGCAGAGCCATTCTGCTTGGCTGCTGGTTCCTCCACCATGCCTGACTTTTTTGATGTTCCTGTTGGGATGCAGACGGTGTTAGACTGGGGGGATGATATAAGTATGACATGAACGAAAACAAACTTTCAGCAGCAGTGTGTGAGGGTGCTGGTTGATACTGTACCTGTGAGGTAATTTCTGTGCATTCGATGAAGCAGCAGGAGACCAACAAAGAGGCTAAAACCGATGCAGGCGGTTATCATTCCGCACAGCAGGAAGCTGTAGCTGCCTTCAGTCTGCATAATCTGGGGATGAAACAGCAACATTAAACTACTGAACATGAATCTAAATCACCGCTGGGCTTGTTTCTGCAATTACAAGCCTATTTCATTTCATTCCTCTTCACACTCTCTGTTTCTATAATAATGAAGATACTCATCACACTTACTGAGCCAACCAGAACCTGCATTACCATCTCTCCCATCCCTGCACTTGTCACCAGGACTGGGGTTGCACATCCTACAAAAAGAAATGCATGGTTTATGTGTTCTCGCCGCTCTGATTCCATTACTGTGGTATTATTATTGTGCTATAAACACTTTATTATACCTTGGTAATTAAGGATGTCTTCAGTATATGCAACCATACAGGGGAAGATGCTGCTGAGGAACAGCCCACATAAACAGGTCCCTACAAACAAAACGATGCTGCTGTTGTAGAATATAAGCAGCATTGTTACAGTAACAATAGCACCTACCTGTAAAAACAAAGAAGACAGAACACGATCAGTGTTTAACTATTAAGTTTCATCGTGTGTGTGTTATCTTTTTTTCATCGGGTTTACCAGGTTGATTATGAGCAATCGCACAGGCTGGAAACGGTATGAGATAGGTATAGACAACAGACGTCCAGCTGCGATTGCTCCCCAGAAGATACTGGGCAGGTAACCTGCTGTCTTATGAGGCAATGACATTGGTGGTGTTACAGCATAGGTGTACACAAAACCAGCATATGCACCCTGGAAAGAAAAAGCAGGTTCCTCAATGTGTTCTTCCTTCTATGTTTTATGATAAACAAATCTGTATGCATTCATAAAATTTTATGTGCAACATAGTACGTGAAATGTACATCATATTATTTATCTGCACCCCTGACTCACCACAATACCATCTGTCATGAAGAGCACCATCCCACCAATGACATGAATTATAAAGAAGGATGCTGGCAGCCCAAGCAAGTTATCATTCTGACAGCAGCTAAAGATATCCCCGTGACCTGTAACATAGCAAAAAGTCACAAATGACAGATTGCAACATGCAAAATGACATTTATTGTTTTTTTTTTTCATCTAAACTTACTGAAATTCAAAGAAAGTCTGCATTATTCATTTTAAAATATGACTCCTCTAAAAATCCCTTCCATTATTTCACCTCCAGCTTCATGTTCCTTCTGCACCGTGTCTGGGCCTTCAGCCCCCTGCTGGTTCTCCATTGCTAGTTCATCTTTGTCCAGAAGATGTGGAGGGCCGCTGGGGCAGCACGGGATCAGCTGCTCTCGATACATCAAAAACAGAACAGCGACGGGTACAGGCACCTGAGGGTGCACAAATAATAATCAGTTTTTACAATTTGGCTATTTTGACAATTAACAGGAAACAAAAACTGAATCAAGCTCTATATAAATGAATTTCTCTCCTCCATCTATGTGTGGCAGGTATCGTACATTAATAAGTGCCATGATCCAGAAAGCATAGTGCACACTGGACTCCCCCCCCTCAGCCTCATGGGGCAGGTGGCTCTCAGTTATATTGTGCTCTGCAATTGGACTGTTTCTCAGCATGTTTCTGAAATGATGCATGATCTGAGTCTCATTCGCAGTGTGATTCCCACAGCCCGTCTCTGAGAGGAAAGGATCTGCAATCAGTGGGCTCACCAGGGCCCCGAGCCCAATGAAGAAATGAAGAGCCTGCAAAATGCAGACAAAGACAAAAGCCAGCGACATGACTTATAAAATATAGTTGGCTCCCAACTTGACAATATACACTTACTGAGCACACTGTGTATTAAATCCTAGTTCATTTGTCTTTCTATATTTGTAGAAAGACAAAAGCTATAGTTTTTATTATACCTGAGCAGCTACATTTTTTTAAATGTGAATGCTGCTGTGTCAGTATTTCTACAGATACAGTAATGCTACTACAGACTTTTTCACCTGTAAGAATACAGCTGAGTCCTTCTGATAGATGGCCACCAGCTGGATGTTAGCGATGGTGTCAATAATTCCCATTGCCAAACCAGACACAGCCATGGCAATGGCCAGCAGGAGAACATTATAACACAAAGGGATGATGGCAAATATTACAGAAATGATGAGGGCAGAGACAAATAAGGTGGCTAGAGCACTGAACAACCTTTAAGAAAGTAAAGAGACATATGGTTATACCTTTCAAATTATTATTATTATTATGTATTACACAGATCAAACAACTGCACAACAGAGGGATGAATTTGCAGTTGTAAGTTGACAATACTTACGTCCGTTTGAAAACACCGCCAACAGAGCTGCCAATCAACAAGCAGAACTGCTGGGCGAAGAATACCCAGGTAATCTGACTAAGTGTTGAGTTTGTCTGACATTGCAAATCCAAAATTGTAGGTCCAAGAAAAGCAATGCAGAGTCCAAAGCTGAAAAAAACACTCCAGTAGGTCAGTGTGTGATGGGCATTCTTTTTGAATAGAGTTACAATCCGCTCATCCACAAACATCATGGGCACGATAAATGATAGATGTATTTCAGTGAAATAGGTTTTCTTATTATTTCTAACAATGTAACAGCACATGAAAGTTTGGTTGATTGGTTGTAGTATGAGTGCCCTGACGTCTTTTAAAGCCTTTAGCTCCCCCTTCTATGCATTGCTCAACTGAAAAAGATGTCCTCTTCAGTTAATGGGTGAAGTAGAAGCTCTTTCAACAATAATATGCCTATTTAAATTGTGTCAATGATTAACAATGAAAAGAGCCTATGTTGAAATGCTACTAGAATTCAAAAATGTATTATGCAGGAAGCAATGATGCATCAGTGTCTCACGATCAGACTTTTGCTTTATGCTAAAATACAAAAACAATACAACATTTAATATTAAATATGTTGTAAAACATTATATATTATAACTACTATTAATTCTTTCTTTTCATATGTTCTTTCCCCAGTTCTAAGCATAGGCACATTATTTATAATATTTAATATGTGTTCTTCCATTTTGTTAACAAAAAAAATCTAATGTCATTCATTTTAATTTTGTACAGTAGCTCACCACAGTATGTGCAGTGTAGTATATTAAATGTGCTTCTGCTAAGCCTCTCTAGTGAAGACTGCTGGTCTGTTGCTTGATCCACCACTTTTGTTCCAGTCTGAAAAATCTCAGTGACCATTTGCTGAACTGGTATAATATTGTGGTCCACAGATTATGACATTTACTAACTTGTTCTTCTAGTGCCACCATCAGGTTGGTATTTTTAGTTATTAGTGAGACGTTTTGACAAGTATTGGATGAACAGATTGCCCTTTGATAGAGGGCCAGCAGTAGGTCAAAGTTTTCACTTATCCTGTAATATATATCTACTGCTATAAGAAGGATTGTTATGAAAGTACATTTGTATCTACCAGAGAATGAATTTCTCCATGACACTGACAGTTGGGATTTTGTGTCATATGTCTCAAAACCATATTGATTACCATGAAAGTTACTACAGACACTGAAGTCTAGCACCACCATCAGGTCAGAATTTTAAACTGTTTGATACTCTGGTTTATCACAAAATACTGTACCTGTAAAACTAATGACACTCCCACCAGCCTCAGCTGTACTCTTCATTGCTAATTAGTGAATGTTACCTAGCAAGTTATCTAACAAAAATTATAACCTGTTAAGCATCCACATGTCTGCACTGACATTGTGGGCATGCAACTACAATGTCACAGAGTTGCTAGCACATCTATTGATCCATCATGGAACATCAAGGGTCACAGAGGCCTGGACCCAACCCCAGCTGAGAGGTGGAGTACACCCTGAACAGATCACCAGTCTATCACAGTTTGACACTGTGGGCTGACTTCACACAGAAAGGCCCCAGAGGTCGAGCAGGATTCGAACCTGGGGCCTTCTAGCTGTGAGGTGACAGTGCTGTAGACAATTTAATTATTCTACTTATTCTACTTATACTTTTTTACATATTTATATTTGGTTATGTATGATCGACTGCAGTAACACCAACCTGTCTCTGTCTCTCTTTTTGCCACAGTTATGTCAATATGGGAAAAGGTTGATATGGGATTGTATCCTGTTTTTTTTTCTAGAAATTCTTGATTACTTTTTTCTTGCTAACATGTAAGCATGTACCAGGCTAAAGATCGACACTATGTGTGATTTGAAACTACAGTGTTTAACAGGGCCTGAATAAACTGACAGATGCTACAGGAATTATATCACTGGGAGGCTTACACTTAACTGTACTTTGAATGAAAAAAGATCATATTGTACAATGAATGCTGAGCAATGTGATGTATTATGTGATCCTCAGTGAATAAAAAACAGAACTTAATATCTAATCTCTTTAACAAGTTTAAATTCTACCCGTTAAAACCAAATACAGGCTTCCGGCAAGGTCTCAGTAGGGAAAACTAAAGAATTCACACCACAGGCTTATTATTAAAAGCGTGAATGTAGTCATCTTTAACTTGGATTTATTAAAAACCCTGGCACTCTGAAAGGCACCATGAATTTTCTGTATTTTACATTATAATGAGGATGATGCAAACTTTTTGATTTGTTGCATTTTTAAAGTATTATTCAGTAGTATATCTTAAATATATGTGATTACGTGACACATTTTTGCCTTATACAAACCTTGTATCTCTGTATATACTGATTTCAGCATGCACTGTATGCACTATATTTGCAATTATACTCAATCTGACACAGTTGTATCTTTCTACTCATGTGTTGTATATGCCAGAATCACACAGACAAAGTTGAGTAACTGATTTCTAAACATGTCCTGTAAGGTGGCTCTGCTGGTCAGGTACTAATCCCTGAGAAATATATGTGTTTACACAAAAGGCATTCATTAACATCCATTTCCGCTACCGGAGCTTTAGAAACACAAAATTACTCCTTCAGGGAATTTTCAACTAAGGAGGCACGTAAAGTGGTGTTAAAAATCAACAGCAACTTTTTGTTACAGGAAATGTTACAATGCACAAGCCGGACATCTGTTTGAATGAAGTGATTATTTACACAGGTTAGATTAAAAAGATCTGTGTTAGACAAAGAACAATAACTGTGCTTGATTTCTTTGGTGTACAACCGTTCCACATTTTCTACAATTAAATGTCACCCAATTTAATTTCTCTGAATGTATTTTTATTGAACCTTTCACATGTTCATTCACTCTTTATCAGCTTAATATTTAAAAACTGTTCCGAAAAACTCAACTTAAACTCACTTTAGAATAAAAACTAGTTTCTCATATGTCTCACAAAATAAACTGGCTAATAAATAAAAAAACAATCACTATGCTTAAAGTTCACATATAATCTATCTCAGTCATTAAAAAGAAATAAAAATCCAGAGGCTAATCATTGGAGGCTTCGGCTTTCCAGACTGCATTTTTATTAGTTACACTTTAGCCTATGATTGGCTTCCAGGTTAGTTCTGATGTCACAAAATTATACTAGTATTTTACAGAGATGCTTTCCCTGTTCAGCAGTTAAATTTGGTATCAAGCTCTGCACACACATAGCACAGTGAAAATCAAACATCCAAGTGAGGTTTTGAGCACAGGGTGACTTTAGTTTATGTGCATTCTCAACACTAGATGGTGTAAAAGTACTGCAATAATCCACAATTCAAGGCTAATTTAGTCTGGTTTGCTTCCACAGAAAAAAAAAACATTATTCACATCTGTATGGGTTTTTACAAGAGTTGAAATATAATAATGGAAAAAGCAATAAACCACTATCAAACACAATCACAGCAAAGTATCTTTTCCAGTCTTGAAACACGAGTTGCTGATGGCACCCAGTAAAAAGACAAGGCGTCAGTACCAGGGTAGGCAAATTCAGTGTTTCTTTGCTCCTCTCTGTCTCATCTCCATATGCTGACATTTAGCCCACCCTCAATCAGAAGTCTGCTTTAGTGCCGGTTTAGTGTGCTATGAATTATAATCTCATTGCTCTGTTTTCCTCACTGCTCTTTATCCAACTCTGCTACTTGCTTTAATTATATAGTGTGTTTCTTTAGGGCCCAGACAACATGCCAAGAACAGCATGTTCCCATACACGATGAAAGAAGAATAAATGCCGTTAATTACATGCTAATACCTTTAAAGCCAAATGTATTTCTTTGTAAGTCTGTGTTATATAGTTACACCCTAGTGATAAAATATGAGAAAATAAAGATTTGCCTGTCTAAAAGAAGAAGGAAGTCACAATATGTTTCTGTAATATTACATCAACACAGGCATGATTCAATACATTAAAATAAGTAAGAGAATAGGTTAAAGCAGTCATAACACAGCATCCGCCTGAAGCTAACAGAAATATCTCTGTCATCTAGCCACATTTCTTCAGTCAGCCCTTGTAGCCCTGGATGAAGATGTCCTGCAGTGCACACCCTACACATCTCCTCATGCCCAAATAAAGACATACAAACATACAGGTGACATACATGTTTTTGGACTGTGGGAGGAAACCGGATTACCTGGAGAAAACCCATGCAAGCACAGGGAGAACATGCAAACTCCACATAGAAAGACCCCTGCTGGGTTTCAGACCAGGGACCTTCATGCTGACTCTTGGGAGCATTTGGTCCATTGCCTCTTTCTGTTTGAAAGAAGAAATTAGTCCAGAGGTGCTGAAAACAAAGATTTTAACTGCTTTTGTAAGAAACACTAAAACTTAGTTCAAACCTGTCTAGAACTTATGAAAACTTACTAATTTGTGTAATCAGTTATGTGTTAACGAGAATTATAATTGCTGCCTAATTTAAACTCAATGGAAACTTTTTTCTTTTCTTTTCTTTTCTTCTTTTCTTTTTTTTTACAGTGAAGGAATTGTTGTAGCGCACAAGTCTGATGGAGGCAGACAGTATATGGAGGATGAACGCTGAGGATGCAAGCGAATAGCGAAAGATTGTGGTTTGGTTTACACATAAAAAATAAACTCTGTTAATTCTATTAAGTGTGCTGTCAAGTCACTGTCGAATTACTCAAAATTTGCTGCTGTACATTAGTATTTTGTAAATATATCATGGATAAGATGGATTTGGATAGTAAAAGTAGAGGTAACATATGCTAACTAAAGATAAATAAAGGGAAACATTAATTTGGCACAGCACGGTGGATGAGTGATTAGCACTGTTGCCAAACAGCAAGAAGGTTGTGGGTTTGCAACTCGGCCTTTCTATGTGGAGTTTGCATGTTCTCCCTGTGCTTGCATGGGCTTATTCCTGGTACTCCGGTTTCCTCCCACAGTCCAAAAACATGCATATTAGGTTGATTGGTGACTCTAAATTGCCCATAGGAGTGAGTGTGAGCGGTTGTTTGTCTTTGTGTGTCTACATGTGTCCATGTGATGGACTGGTGACCTGTCCAGGGTCTACCCCTGCCTTCCACCTGAAAGAGAGCTGGGATAGGCTCCAGCAGATCCCAGTGACCCTGGTTAAGAAATAAGCGGGTATAGAAAATGGATGGATGTTGTTAATTTGGGTGTGTGAATGATTTTTTTCTTTTCTTTTTTTTTTTTTTTTTTTGCATTGCACAGGCTGTTAAAAAGCCTGACCTCACAAAGAGATTTGTTTAATACGCCTCCAGTGTTATCATAAACTTTAAAAGAATACAGTTCTTTTATTCCAACATGTCCACATTATGCCTCTCAGAATGTAACTTGAGTCTTGTGGTGTACTGGACTTCGTACAAAGCCTTTTCCTCCAATGGTCCAAGCTTTAATATTGTGTGAATAGAAGTTTAAGCTCACTGGAGCGAAGCTCATCCAAAGACTTCAATCAGGAATTCCTACCAGGATTCCTAAAAGCGCAGCAGCCGACTACATCTGGAGCCCTGTGAAGATAATGGCTTCTATCAGCCAATTTCCACTTTGTACTCCAGATGAATAGAGCACTACTATATCTGTTGATCGCTGTTATACTGGACAATTATACTCTCTGCTCAGTGCTGTTTGGTGATGGTTATTATTGGCCTTTTCATGAATTGTGTATTTGTGATCAAATCATATTTTCTGGACCACTGCTTTATTTTTCATCATTAGGAGCTTTGAAATCATCTTAAACTTTAACAAATAAATGTAAACATTTGTTACTGATGATAAAAATTGAAATCTACAGTAAATTATTCCTTAAACCTCAGGATTTCACACCAAATTTTTGGTTTGACATTTGATGTACTCATACTGTTGCTTTGAATAACAGTGATTATAAAAAAAAAAGACTGGCAAAAGATGATCAATTAACAGGTTTTTCAATAAATGTTGCAGTTTTATAGTGAATAGGCTCATTATTGCAACATCTACAATGCCTGTCCAGTTTACTTTCTCTGCTGATGTTATGCTGGAAAGAAAAGAGGGAAATCCATCCTAAATCCCAACAGACATGATTCATTCGCTGTTGGAAACGTTGAGAGAAAGAAAGCTGATGAAGAGCGCAACACCCTCAATGCAGAGTGGAGCCTGCTGCATCCAAAAATAACAAAATACTATGAACTAAGAATGAGGAAAGGTTGCAAAACTATTGAACGTCTGAAGGCTCTCTTTTGAAAATGATTATGTTGGATGCTGGATTTGATTTTTGCAGGTCTTTTAATATTCATCAGCTCAGAATGAATAACCCAATCACACAGCCTGTGCAGTTGAGATAATTTGCTGTCAGAGCCTACATTATTCAAACAATCAAATTTGTTTGATTTTAGATGGAGGTTGCCACTGCAGCGTGGCTTCTCCATTGTGATTGTGCTGTAATTCTAGGAATCATTGAAATCTATTGAGAACAGATGAATAGAGGGTAAAATTAAAAGTAGCATAACAAAGGATTAGTTTCATGAAGTACGGTTTTCCTGAAATGGATGCGACAGTGTGATCTGGACTATGGAAGGTTTACACTGAGCCAACACAAGGAGGAACATACTTCATGCATTGTGCCTATTTTTATGGATGAAATGCTTTGTCAGTATATCAGCACAGATAATAATTTGAATGCTGTGATAGAGTGCATGACCTCAGTGGATTTAATGAAAGGCAAGTGATGAATTCAAACCCCCACAAAGGATAGCAGCTTTCTGTATTGTGGACTGAACCAGCTTTGTTCCCCCTGAAGATTCTTCTGTCGGAGCCAGAAGAGAGAACAACTCATGCATGCAGCCGTCTGGTAATATATGTTTGTAACACACAAATCCAGACACAGAAAACACAAAGGTGATTTATTCTTTTCTATCATAAGATGTCTCTTGCTTTTCCCATCTTCCCCTTCTTCCTGTCCTCCTCTCCCCCGCCTCTCCAAACACAGATGTAGAGAGCAGAGCAATGATGCGTGTCTTAGTGAAACCTGGTGAATAGTAATGAACTGAGCCTGTGTGTCTATTTGAGGAAAAGCAAGAGGAAGACAGAGAGAGGCTAGGAAAGGGTGTGTGTGTGTGGAAGTGGGTGGGGGGTTCGACTGTGAGTGAAAACAGGGCTTCTCTTGCAGCACTGATGCAGCACAAGCACTGATGAGAAGCACAGTGGTGAGTGACAAGGGATGCGGTTGCATTAATCCTTTACATGATCGCCTTCACACAGCTCATTAGCCATTCTGACCAGACCAGAGTGACGTCACCCACATGCACACACACATGCACACACACACACACACACACACACACACACACACACACACACACACACACACACACACACACACACACACACACACACACACCCTCACACACACACACACACACACACATACACAAAGGGGGAGGAGGGTGTATTAGTAAAGTAAATGGATAGAGGGGGAGAAAACTGTAAGTGAATGTGACTCAGAGAGGGGCAACTGCACCTGCTGTCTTCATCCCACACTCACCAGGCAAAACAGCATTCTCCCTCTATACTAGTGATGGACTGTTAGGAAGACAAAAAAGGGACAAACAAGGCTGAAACAAAGACTCTAAGACTCTAAGACAGACTCTAAAAACACCAGGATCTTTAGATTGATGCTGACTTAAAGGCATGGCTGATTTGGTCTTTTCTAGACCCAAGTTTCTCTTTTGCACCACAGACCCAAGATGTCAGTACTGTAGCATGACCATGACTGGGAGAAAACAAGTAAGCTTCAATTCAGATAAAAATGATTTTTTCAAAAAGTGATCTGCTGTACACAACGGGATACAGGGAATAAGTGACTGGAATATTCAGCAACTGGCTGCAAAGATCAACTTGAGTGCCAGGACTGAAAGGAAGGGAACAAACACAATAGACGGCCCCCCTACCTCAGCCCCTCTTTTATCCATTTCCATCCAGGACCCATGGGCACTCTGCCAACTTGGAATCTTAAGAACTCATTCAAAGAAAGCCAAAGAAAAGGACTTGTTTAAAACCAGGACCCATTCTCTCACAGTCTCTTGTTTTTCCTTACATTTCCCACGTGAAGAGGGATTTCTGGTTGCTGTTTTCTCTGACATCGCATCTGAGGATGGGGAGCAGGGACAGAAAAGGGGGTGGGGGGGGGGTTCTCTAGAATTGCCATTCATGTAACGTTTCATCAGATTCTTGGTTTGAGATTACTGGCAGCAAATGATCTCCCTTCTGAGCCCCCTTTCTCCCTCTCACGCTCCCTCTGTCTCTCTCCCAGTTTTCATTCTGGTTTTACTCCCGCTGTCTACCCACTGTCGCTCCTGCTCACATAGTAACTCCTCCCGCCCCACTACCCATTGTCTCTCCATACAGTATTAGGCTGAGGGGATGCCATACTCGTTCCAGCGAGGGACGCAGTAGAAGGAGCAGGAGGTAAGAGTCTGATTTATGGCGTAAGAAAACATCTGTCACTAAATATTACTTTCAGAAGTGTAAAGTCTACTAATCGAAATGACTGTTTATATTGACCAAGACGGACAGCGAGGATAAATGCTCTGGAGCCTTCAGCACTGTATGCAGTGTTTCAGTGTGTTTGGGTTGTGTAGTCTGCCTTTGGAAGGTGCTTGGTCTATTTTTGACATAGGAAAAGGGAGTACTGTGTAGGATGAGAAAAGAGAAGCCACCCGTTTATCTCGACCTTTTATTTAAACCCAGTGTCAAATTATCCCATTGTGGCAAACTAGTCACTTCTTATGTAGCTTTGTGTCTACGGTTTCTGAGAGAAAAAAAAAAATCCACATTGCTCATACTGTTCTGTCATAAGATAAGATAAAATAAGATAAACTTTATTCATCCCCAAAGGGAAATTCAGGTAGTCTTGTAGTTAGTAGGGAGAGTAGTCAGTAGCCAGATTTCATCTTTCATTGGTTAAGGTGTTGTAGAGCCTGATGACAGAGGAGTGGAATATCTTCAAATACAGTACACATGGCTAGAATCAATAAGCCATTAAAAACATCTAGTCAGTGATGGTTGCTTGAATTGGCTCCCAGCAGAGAGGGATGATGTATGATGTTTAGGGATTAATGCTAATCCCTGTGGCTGCGATTCACCTTCTTATCTAGACAGAGTCTGGAACAAGGGCTTTACTAATTTATGCTGAGATATGCATGAGCACAGGCTTCCTGGAGTTCTATGGCAACCTGGAAAAGGCTGATTGAGTCAACACTTTCACTCTTTTTTTTTTAATCAGTAGTTAATGTTTCTGTCAGAGGTTATATCAACCATACGTAAGGCCAATGAGATATTAATCTAAGCGTGTCAACAGTTTGATGTTTGGTTAGGCTGATAACGTCTTCACTGCTTCGCCATGTTTCCTTGTCTTTATAGTAAAGTTAGGATGTCTTACGATAGACGTCAGGACATGTTGAAACTATGTGGCTGAATAAAAAGTTAAATGCAGCAAAGGTATTGGAAAAGATGTGAGGCTATCTAACAAAATGCTTTAACTTCTTGCACTGCCAGAATGACTTGAAACAGGTGCATAAAAAGACGACTGAGTGGTTTTCTTAGTATTGGAGAGCTGCAGCCTAGTAGAGGAAGCTTTGTGTGCTTGTTCAGAGAAGAAAGGCAGGCTGTCTCAATGGGGCTTTTGTTGTTTGAGTTGGAGACAGCAAAAGCACAAGAAACACTGACTGACAAATACCTGGCCCCTCTGTGCCTCAAATACCTCAGCGTTGCACTTGATACAATGTCAACAAATGCCTCCTCTGTTCTCCTTGGTAGCCAGTTTCCTCTCTGTCTGCAAGATTTTTTTTCATATTTTTATAAAAGCTACTGATTTCTGAGCAGACATCTGGGTGAGCAGATTTGGCCTGAGTAGCTTGAGTCTGTCCTCAATGAGGGGTTGAAAATGGTCCAAAGCAAAGTTGAGTGGTTAAAATTGTGGTAAAACATCAGCTTCAAGTTAGCATTTTCACTTAAGAAGTAGAATGAATGATTTTGTAATGAAGTCCATGAAGTATACTAATGTATTAAAGTGTATTAATGATGCTAAACTCATCACCATGATGGCTTCACTTTAGTTGTCTGGAAAAAATATTTTGGTCACTAATTTAAAAAAAAAAAAAAAAACAAAAAAAAAAAACGGCTATATTTTCTGTTCCCAAAAATTGAGGTTAAGATTTAAAACGCTAATGTAGATGATGATTTAATTTGTGCTTCTGATAGTCAAGCTGCAGCGTATAAAAGACTCTGATTTAAAACTATTCTTTAAAATCAGCGATTATTTTAGATAACCCCTGAGGAACGGAATGGTTTGCAGGATATCACTGTATAGTTCAAGCATCAGACGGGTGAATTTCTTTTAGTTTATGCTGTGAAAAGTACAATTCCTATTGCCTAAAGCCTCACAAGACAGTTTCATTTTACTCCCTGGGGCCTCAGTTGAATACTTCCAGGTTCTTTGGTTAATTATTCATGTGGATGTGAGCTTTAAATCCCAAATGCAGTCTGCCTATATATTTTTTTCCGTTTTTGTTTTGTTTTTGAAGCTTTCAGCTCTAACCGCATGGTTTCTTCAACTGCATCTGAGCTGCTGATGGTGTGTTATTGTTTTGTAACTCAAACCACAATTGTGTCTTATGGCTTTCTATTCCTATGTGAGTACTTTCTAACATGTCATGTAGGGTTTAAAGCCATTGGTTACAAAGTGGACTGTCAACTGAAGACATCTCTGAATTATTTTCCACATAATAGTATTTTCATTATGATTTGATATTATTTACTGTAAGCCTACCCAAAGAAGGTTGATGAACAATAGAATGCAAACATTAGGCATAATAATACAATTTTAATGCATTAATGTAGGTCAGTTCTCTGTCATTCAACCTGTTTTTATCCTCTGAACAACAGTGACAACAGCAAAACCTGTAGCCTACAAAATCTTCATCATGCATCTTGCATGCATCAAACTTTTGGAACTTTTGAGCTGGAGCTACTATTAGATATTTTCCTCGAGATGTTTTTGGGAAAAAGTTGTGACTTAGCAGATGGTCAAAGAAATGAAACAGTTATTTTCCTGCTGCTGCTGTCAGCTGTTTTACAACTTCCGCCGACAGCTTGGAGCTTTCATTTCTGGGTAGTTTATTGTGAAGTTAACATTCAGAGATGTGTTTAATTTTAATGGGATTTTCAGCGCCACCTGGTATTTTAAAGTGGAAGCTCAGGACTTTTAAAGCCTATCCTGATGATTTCTCCTCATTCTCTTGTGAGGGCATTAAAATGTTCTTACACCATTTCCTCAGGAAATTACACCTGTCCCGCCAGTTTTTGCAAAATTACATCATTACTTAGTAATAAAAAATAGAAACTCTAAAACTGTAAACATTTCTATATTCTTATTCTGTGTTTTTATAATAAAATAATAGGCTAACATCATTTACTCCATGATGCATATACACACAGACACAGACACAGACACACACATATATACAGACACAGACACACACACACACACACACACATATATATATATATATATATACTTCAGTTACTGCTGTTTAAATCTGAATGTAAAATTACACAGCCAGTATATCTCTGTTCCAATGAGTGACATATAGTGATTGCCCCTTGTTGTTGGGGTTTCAAACATATTGCATCAAAGCAAAAGACATACACAATAGACTAAAGACTAAGGTTTAAGACTGTAGCATTAAATATTGAGACAGTGACAAATTGTATCTAAAATGCATAGACATAAGAAGAGACCAAGATTGCTCATATTTGCATTGCATATTTGTTGTTTTTCCTTCTGGAAATCCCCAACTGTAAACAAATGTTTTCTCACATCCCAATGTGTTGATCTAATCTAAAAATGATACAGTTCTCGGCAATAAACATCACAGGAGGCAAAACAAATCTGTTCCAGTCAAACTCAAATATCACAACAATGTGATGTAAACACCTGCTGCCCTGTCATTTCATTTTTCCATCCACAGAGAAGCAAAATAACAATGTTATCATGTAATTAAATATGGTTTTGTATGATTTGCAACAAAGACAAACAAAACAACATCTCCTGGGCAATTTTGCTTCATCTGGTGATATTTGATTGGCGTGGTATTAAAATAATACAATTCTGTTTCATTTTAATGTATTTTTTTCTGTTTTTGCATCACCTAAGGCAAAACATGAATGGACCGTTTGCTACTCCGTCATACTAATTATCATTATTTGCACGGAGTGAGTGGTTTCCCCTAATCACAAAACCTATTTCACAAAGCAGGAAAACTGAACAGATCTTTTTGCTTCACTTCCAGCTGTTTAAAGGGTTTAGGGGTTGGTGTATACTATTTTTCATCCACCTGGGTTCAGTAAACATGATTTTTTGGAGAAAGACCCCTACTACAGGTAACCATAAAACAGATTCTGGCCAAAGCTTATCATCGCTAATCTTATAGATAAGGTCAGATGATTTTCTCTGACCGTTGCAGGTGAGATAACCCTTCAATGACACATCACAACTTCTGTTTTGTTTTTCATTTGTTAACAGGTGTTACAAAAGGAACTACTCACCACTTCTACATGCTGCACTAGTTGGATGCATAACTCCAGTAAAAATGCCACAAGACCATTTGCAATCAAATTTGGAGGTTCAAGGTACGCATTCAATTGGTAACAGCTTGACTGGAGTAACGAGCATTCACCTGCAATAACTGATTCCTTTGGCCACCCGAGGGCAGCAGTGACAAATTCAAAAAGAGAAAATGTTATTTAATTTTAAAGTGATTAAACTGCATTTTAAAAACTAAAACTTCATATCTCCAAAAGTATTCATTCAGTTGCTGTGTCACCCCAAATTTTGGTCAGTTGCATCCTGATTGCTTTAATTCTCCTTGGGGTGGGTGTAGAACTTGATTGAATTGATTGGAAAATGTGCATAAGGCAAAAAGATATTTTTACTTTGTTATTATAGGCAAAATTGCATATTTAGTCATAAAAGTGTGCAAAAGGTGAAGGGGTCTTAACACTTTCTGAACTATATATAACTATATAGCTATATATGGATCTTTAGCTGTTACTCCACTACAGTTCCACTATGTTCATACTTGCTGTCTGCTGTTTGATGCTGAGCAGGTTGTACAGTATAGTTCAATAAGATTTTAGAGTTATTTTTTCCTCAAAACAGGTCCCTGCTTTGGACAAAAACAGCACCATGAAAGCAGTGAGGGTAAATCAAAACTGTTAATGCCTGCTCCAGACAAACAGTGAGCTGAATGAAGCTTTGTAAACCCAAGTGGAGCTGCACATTCTGGTGATAATTCCCTGTAGGTTAAGAGACATTGTTCTCGGATTTGATTCAAATATTGGTTATAATTGCTTTAAAACTGAACTGTATGAACTGCCTTTGAAATGTAGGGTTTCCAATAGGCTTTTTTATTAAAGGCATTTTAACATTTCATAATAGGGAAACTTGTCTAAATAAAGCTATTAATGGCTGAATTGCAAATAACAGATGCAGTCTGAGGGTCCTGATATTGTGCATGCATGCATGCTAGCTTATTGTTAATTGTATAGTATTGTATTTTTAAACAGAAGAAAACGAATTGCTGAACAAATGTAGATTACAGAATTTTATATATATTGAATTATAAGGTTAGAGGTCTGGAATAAAGCATTAGGAATTATGCAGCCTGTTTTTGTTCATACACAAAAAGATCATACACAAAATCCTTTTCGCTTCCTAATTTAAACAAGGAAAAAAAGACTTATACATTGATACCAACATTTCTTTTATCAACCCACTTTAAGAGTTTTGAATACCTGCAGAAACTCAACATTTTTTTTGACTAAATAACTTGAACATTATGTAGTTTATACAGTATTCAATATTTTAGCTGCTGCTTGTGCAAACTTTAATACCAGTGAGTATCTTTGCCCCCACAACTGCAAAGTAACAGGCACTCAGGCAGTTTGTTGCATGCACTATCAAACAAAACATAGAAAAAAAGGGAAACTCATGGCCTCCAGTCCAAAAAAGGAACATTAAGACTTTGCTGGCTGACACAGCCAAGTGTGCAAAAATAACTGACTGATTGTATTGTATACTTATTGTAAAGTATATATTTAATATGATGAGTAACAAAGCGCAAAACCCACTGTGAATGTAATTGTGATATTGTGTGCTTTGTGTAAATGTAGTGTGACTATAGCAAACACCTGTGAATGAAGTCTGCTGGTTATTTAAATTAAAATTTTGTTATATTTTAAATATTTCTCATGATAGAACCTGTGTGGAAACAAATCAGCAGTAACAGCTTGGGAGCTATGGGAACTACTTCTTTAATAAACAGAGGGGGAAACCTCAGTTGTCAGGATGTGTTGAGTCTGCTATAATGAAGCTGATGAAGGAACTTATAGGGAGACTTTTTAATGACGTTCTTTTTTTTAGAAAAGTGGGGAGAAACTGTATTTGTCATGATAGAAAACCATCAGATATACAAACAAACAAATAATTCATCATATTATACAGCAAAAACAAATCATTTCAATGTTAATGTGCCTTTTGGAAATGATCAGATATGTAGGATATAAAATCGCATTTATGTTTGAATAAGTACAAACTTAAACTCAGCATATCAAAAAAATAAATGCTGACAGTGGTGCAATATTTGTAACATTCAAATATCCTTGACAATACTCCTACCCATTCAAAACACGCTTAATATAATGTTAGAAAATGATTGAATCCTTTAAAGACCATAACAAATAACTCGCTAGTTAATAGCGATAAAAAAACACTGCCCCCTAGTTTTAATTCATTTCCAAGAGAGGCAAAATATCGTTTTACTGCCACGGTAGACGTCATTTTTCTTAAAAAAAAAAAAAAAAAAAAAAAAAAAAAACGGAAAATGGCAGTTTTGGGCTTTACCGCTCTCCGTAGATCCCCACTGTTACGAGCTAAACCAAAGCCTCACCTGCCTTATTAGAGTTTTATTTTAGTTTATCATCACAATGTGTAAGGTTTCATCTAAGCGTAATAAACTCCAGCGTTAGCTAATATATATCACGCTGTTATTCAGCTGTGCTTGTATGTTTATCTTACTAACTACAGCTACTCGCTGTCAATCAGGTCATCAAGTGCAGCTGCCTCAGTTTTTTCACAGACCACAGGAGAGGGTTTCTCAGCAGCTAATATAAGAACACGGGTTTCTACTCATGGAAACAATAGCACTTCAGATGAACTAGTTTTGAACTGTTTCGTCGTGTCCTTGTGGAATGCCGCTGTCCGAGCACCCCGCTTCTCTCTCCAAATCCAGGCTGAAGTCAGACTTAGTCGCCCATGGGGTCACGCTGCCGCCTGCTAAGAGCAAAAAGGAGGTTTATGTGAAGCTGCACTTAAAACACGTCGATCAGAAAACCTCTGCGGGTCTTTCTGGCGATGAGGAGGCTCCAGCGCAAGATGTTACAGTGAGTTTTCAACCTTGTGGTGCTTTGCACCGTGTTTTTTTTTTTTTTTTTTTAATATATACAATACTTGATTTCTTTGGAGTAAAACACGTTCTGTTTGGTGCAATGCTATTTTAAGATTGCCAGTACTGTGTTACCGGTGTAATTTGTAGCGACAAGCTCAATTAAAGTAGTTATCACCATTGCACAGTGAAAGAAGTCATCAAAGTATTCTTTACATCAAAAATTAATGAAAGTATCAAAGTATTTTCCCCAAAATGTAGTATCTCCAGAAAAGCGATTAGGTTTCTCTTAGATGGTTAATAATTTTATAAGGATCTGGCCAACTCCGAAGGGCTACAGAAAAAGGTTGTTTGTCTTTTTTTTGTAAAGTGCCTTGAGATGGTTTGTATTGTGATTTGGCACTGTACAA
The DNA here is from genome assembly GCF_900324485.2 of Mastacembelus armatus. Classification (NCBI taxonomy): domain Eukaryota; kingdom Metazoa; phylum Chordata; class Actinopteri; order Synbranchiformes; family Mastacembelidae; genus Mastacembelus; species Mastacembelus armatus. The sequence continues at coordinate 7,205,637 of NC_046639.1, read as the reverse complement.
ATAAAATTGAATTGAATTTAATAATGAATGAGAGAGAAAAGGACCATGGACCAAAATGGTTGTGAATTACTGGTTAATCTTTAACATACTGTATTTTATATAAGTTTTTTAACATAAGAGTCTAATCTAAAGTGTCGGTTGGAGAAGTAAGGAGTACTTCAAAAATAAATTTAACAAATCTTCCGAAATCCAGATCATCACATGTTTACAATAGTATTAAACTGTTATACTCAAGTACGCTGTAAATACTTCAGAAGTGCTGTGGATAGGAGGAGTGGCAGATCTGGGTTACTGCAGTCCTCTCTGTGGCACACTTGGGTCCTTGACCACCAGATGTTACTGTAGTTGACAGCTGCCATTTTTGTGCATGTGCTTGCCACACTCCTTTATGTTGGCCAGAAACAGAACTGTCATTTAAATAATTTTTAGGTTTTGGTGCTGTGTTGTGGGGTATAAAGCTTGTTTGGACAAAACTCCCTGTACTGTGGCATCAACTGCACGGTGAAGTTGCGGTTTCAGGTTTAGAAACCTCTGTAATATTTGCACTCTAGATTCAATACTGACATTTAGAGGTGATACTTTTGGCCAAGTAAACAACCATTGGACAAAAAAGAAAGTCGATCTGCAGATGTATTGAGAATGAATTCATTTGTCTTTTTTCCAGACAAAGGTGGTGAAGAAAAATGAGCAATTTAAAGATCTTACCCTGTGCTCTAAGAAGCTTCAGATTTTTTTTCCCTAAAATTTAACATTTTGTAGACTGAACAATTAATTGAGAAAGTAATTAGCTGATTATTCGATAATTAAATTAATTTGCTGCCCATACAATACTGAGTATTTTCCAGATGAGAGCATTTGTGTAACTGTATAGCATTTGTGACTGTAATGATACTATCTTAATGTTACAATACTTTGTTTTATGACTGAAGAGGTCAAAATCACTTATCACAGGTCTATACCAGTAAACCAAAATGTGATGATAAAACATGCACTTTGATACACTGAATGAGGTCTAGCACATATCTCTCACTGAAAGTTTTTCTGTGGTTGATTTGGTATTACAATAGGTAACTATGAAAGTATCTTTACACTATGATTAGATGACCTTCAAATGCATTGTGAGCATTCTTGTCATGTCTTTAATAGTATTCAGTAATCTCAGAAAAATTCTGTTTCATGACGACAAGGAGGAGAATCCAGAGGAAGCAGAGATGCCCGATGTCACTGCTTTGACTGACGACGACCTGAAAGCCACGCTGCACAAATACGGGTTTAAAGCTGGACCCATAGTTGGTGAGTTTGCACTTAATTCTGTCTCTAAATTGATTTTCACTGCAGAAATAATGTTTCTGTCATGCTAAATTCAATTTTGTAAGGACGTGTATATACGTCTTCTGTATGCTCTGGTCTTAAAAAAACATACTGCTGTAATATTTGTTCTGTGTTAGCCTCTACCAGGGCCGTGCATGAGAAGAAGCTCAGGAGACTGCTTCAGTCTGATAGACAAGTCAGATTTAGTGGAGCAGAGAAAGAGGTGCTGTACTCTGACAGAAAAGAAGAGGAGGAAAATGGGCAAGATGATGATGATGATGCTGACTCAGGTATGGCCTCAAATGCTTTAGATTTTTTTTTTTTTTTGCCCAGTTCTGCACTTTCATAGGCTGTATCCTGTAAGTCATATGCTTCGTATTGTTTTCCTGTAATTTGTACAGATTCTGAAAAACAACAAAAAACACTTGAAGAGTCACATCAGACCCAGCAAGAAAGTAACCAGGTGAGAAAAATCTTAAAATCCCTGACATTTTAGATTTAAAGATTGAGTTTCTTTTTTAATGAACATCATCTCTTGAATTGTATGAAATTTGTGAACTAGCACCATCTGTGATGGTCTATTGAGCTAAAAGCATTACAGTGCTTAATGCACAATCACTGACTGTACTGAAACATCTCTTCCCTACAGTGCCACTTAGTGGTTACAGATTACAATAAGGGTTTAACATTCTTTGGAACAAGTGCTTGCATTTTGAATGTTAGTGGTTTTGTTGTTGTTTTTCCTTTTCAGAATGATGATTTTGTTTACCCACAGTGCTTTTTACCTTCATCAAGACTGGTAAATACAGCAGATAATAAGAGTGTTTGCACAAATTTCCATAAACATGAATTCTAAGCTGTTTTTTTTTTCTTCTTATTTCTGCCTTTTTTTAGCATATTCCTACTTGTAGAAGCATGAACCCTGGTTTTAAGTGGAATTCAGGGAAAGTGGTAAAATCATCAGAGCAGAGTCAGTCCCACTGCTCACAGATTCCTGTAGGAATTACAAAATCATCTTCTGCTGATCAGTGCTCAGGATTAAGATCAGTGGTAGGCTGGTCTTATTTCACTTATATGGGGTGCTTAGGTTGTTTTTCACTTTTTTGTGATTGTCATTAGTATCTCACTGGTGAATAGATTGGGTCATAACTGATACATGTTTGTATCACTTTTAACATGACAATAATACCAATGCATACAGGTTCCATCAGGATCTCCATCTGTTACTGCCAATGGTTGCTCGTCATTTTCCTCTCAAGCCTTCAGCATCACTCAAATGGTTGAGGAGGAAAGTTAATTCTGCCTATGTTTTCAAACCCACATTACACATCATTAATTATGGCCTTATTTCATTTCTTTGCTTTCGGGGTAATCACTTAGTAGTGTACATTGTCACTCTAAACAACAGATGGAGTGTTGGAAGTCATTCTCTCCTAGCACAAACACTGAGAGAAAGTCATATGGGAGCAATGTGCAGGAACGTTGCTCACGGTTCAACAGGGTCAGTAATGCTCACTTTTTTCAGTCACACTTTAAGCTCAAACTTTGGTGGTGGTTAAAGAGGTTCATTGTAGGCAGGAGGAAATTCAATCTACAGAAATCCTTTGTCATGATATGTTACATCTGCTGATGTTTTCCTTAGCTGGACAAGCAAGTTGTTGAGTACAACAGGAAGGACCAGTCCCTGTACTACACTCCCAGGGCTTCACCTTATAAAGGGAAAATGAAGGCACATACATCTTCTGTGTGTATTCCATATCACAGTGATGTCTAGATTAATGAACTAGGTTTGGTGTAGATACTTCCATTTGTCAACCCAAGCCAGAATATTACAAATGATAAGCATAATGGTTGCTGTATCTTAATATTTTGACTCTATGTGTCAGATTACTGCACATTATATTAATGGTCACCTTTCCCTTAATTACTGTCTGAATTGCTGTCTTTGTGCTGTCTGGGACGTTTTCTGTTTTCTCTGGTTTTGTGAGCATTTTCTGTTTCTTTTCTAGCTTCCCCAGGAGCCTATGAAAGGTACTTTCAAGGACATTATTCCAGACACTGAAGCAATACAAAGAAGGACCTAGTAAGTGCTGTACAAACTTTTTCCATGCACAAATTAGATACACTTCAGTTTTTGTAGGATGATAATTTACTGAAGTACAAGACATTTACAGGAATTTGAGATGGTGGTGGGGAACACATGTACAGCATTCATACAAACACATACATCTTCTGTGTGTATTCCATATCACAGTGATGTCTTACCCATGGTAAGAATTTTGTGATTGGTCTATCAGCACATATATCCTTTTTGAATTTCAGTGCCACTTGTCGGAAGCCCATCAAGGGTACAGCAGGGAGACCTGTCCAGCGTGCATATGCAGATACTCCTGCCAGTCCCACAACTATAGGGAGACGAGAGGTGGAGCGCCGCCTTGTGCCCATCCACATACAGATTTTGGTCTTCTTCATTGTGGCATGCCTCTTCTACCTCATTAACGTTTGTGTTGAAGACAACTCATTAAGTCCACTTGTTGCCTTACTGGATAGCCTAACCCAGGGGGTAGACAGTGATGAGAGAGCTTTGATTCAATCCAATACACAGGATACACCAGTACTTTCTAGACAGGTGTAGCTTAGGGTGTTTTATAATCTTCTATATTGACTTACACATGTGAGTGTTACTTCTGGTTGTTGCAAACCATACTTTGTCCTAGGATACACACTGATTTAAGCACATTTCCTTTTTTGAATGTGTCTGTATGGGAACATCAAATTCAATTTTCTATTTTGGTTTTTTGACGAATGCTCGTCACTGTAGTTGAAACAAAACTTTAAAGCATTTCTCATAGAAGTTAAGAATTCTGCAATTTTTGTTTCATAACCCAAATTGTGTAATCTTGTGCAAAGTAATGGTACATTTTTAAAGATCACTGTACTTGTATATATGTGTGTTTTTTGTTTGTTTGTTTTTTAAATATATATATCATATTTCAATAAAGGATGTTTTGCTTCATAACCTTTGTACTGTAAATGATAAACATTTGTAGAAAACTTTCAAATCGTAAAATCCAATTTTATTAAATGTCAGAAAGATTATGAGTAAACAGCTAGCTACAAACATCTGTTATGAATGACTGAATTGTGTGACAGGTGGCCAGTGTCAACATGCATTAATCGAGAAAAAGGCAACATAAGATGTCAACTGGGCTGTAATTTACAGATCGTACCTAAATCAGTGTGATCATGTGCGGGGCAGGTGAAGCCCTGTTGTGCTGCCCCAGCACTTGAATGTTAGTGGACACAGACACAGATCTATTGCCTGGAAGGTCCCGGGGTCGTTAGGACCAGAGCGGTAGAGAAAACATCTTTTTTTTTTCTACCTTAGAGCCGTTGAATATCCAACTTAAAACTAACTTCACCGCGGTCACTGCGACAACAGAAACTGAATTAGGGATTGTTGAAAGCAGGCAGCCACACCTATGTGCACAAATGTTAGCACTGTATCAGAGTATGGCAAGTTTCGTTACCCATTAGCCAGTTAAGTCAATCATTAACAGATGTTACAAAGCATCGATATAAGTTATATACAGTAAGCTCCCTGATGAAATTTAATAACTGTGCTCTATCCAACTTCAAACTAACTTCACCCCAGCGTAACACCGCATACGTTCCACTTTCACAATAGCTAACGCTAACTAATGTTACAAGATGACAGACACAGGAGCAAAGTTTAATTTTTTGAAGATTTTAAAATTTATTCTTAGTAGTTTCTTCATTACCGTTCTACTGTTATTTACTATAGCATCCATCAGGACTCTTTCACTGGACGTAAATGTCGGACTTCAAATCGCACATTGGGAAAAGCAGAACATCTCATTCGTGGTAGACCACCATCAGAGAAAGGAGCTTTTAGACAACTTTAAAGGTAATGTGACTCACTAGCTAGATTTTACTACAACTACTGACCTGTATGAAACAAATAAGAAACCATCATTTACACGATGTGTCTCCTCATTCATGCAGAAGCTATCCGGATCCCCACGGTGTCAGTCTCACCGACGCAGTTCAACACTACAGCTCTTCTTGAATTTGAGAGGCTCCTCCGAAAAGGTGAAAGATGAGAAACTTATTTTTAACTGTAGCAGGCTAGTGTCATGTTTGTCTGGTAACACACAGCTAACCATAACATGGTACCGGCCGTGTTTACCGATACTAGCCAGCTACAAACACAAGCTAATTTAACGTCAATCTACGTCAATCAAAATACAGTACACTCACTTTTATAAGTGAAGTATACTCTTAAGTGTACTTTAGGTGTAAGACTAATAACTGATAAACGTGTGTTTGAATTCATATCTATGTGCAACTCTATGTATTGAACTCTCTGATGCTATTTATATACTTACAGCCCACTTTTTAGGTTATTTGCAGTAGCTATACTTTATAGTGTACTGCAAATAAACCTCTGTATATCCTAACTAGTTTGCCTGTCACATAACACTCATTGTCTTTTCAGGGTATAAAAGTATATTTGGAGTATATGTCTTTAACTATAAGAGTAAAACCAAACTTTGAGTACATAACTAAATTAGCTGTAAGTTGTATTTTGCAGTGAAACTAAAACAAGTACTGGCCTGTACAGAAAACTGTAACAACTTCACACTTTTAGCAGCTTGCTTTAATTTTAACAAGCCCATCAAATATTCCATGGTTAAAAAAAAATTGGAAAAAATGAGATAAAGCATTTAATTTTACGTTGGGCTAACACATTAAAAATAATATTTTAGAAATTTGAATCCTGCTGCAGTAATTGAATCTGAATTTAAATTATCTCTGATTCTAGAAGGAAAACCTCAAATTTCCCTTAACTAAGGGTTAAGCTACTCCTGAGTTTTCACTAAATCTGCTTTCTGGAATACCTCCCAGAGCATGTATTACAAAAGCAGTTACACTTAGGGCCACAGGTAAAAACAACTGGACAACACTAATTAAACTGCAACACAGGATAAAATAACCACGTACACTGCTACAAACACACACATCAAAAGAAATGTAACCAAATAATGTGAACTCAATAGTAATGGTCAAACACAGTCTCTATCTCTTGGGCGTGCTGGGAAATCTCACCTGTCCAACCCTCTACACATTGGTATGCTTTGTACTGTACTATCAGTAAACATATAGGATCTAGTTATACATTTGCCAAATTGATAGGAATGAGATTAAAAGAGCAGTGATGAGTCATATCACAAGCAGATTTGGTTCTTTTGATACTAATGGCTCAGTTCCACCCATCTACCTGAAGCTATTCCACCAAAAACTATAAAACAAACACTTGAATGTTATGAATAAGGCAGGAATGCTTAATTATAATTAATTATGCAAAGTATATCTTAGTTATTAAATTAAGTCCAAGTACAAGCCAAATATACTTCAATTTTTCTGTATACGTTTGTTTAGTATATCTCTGATAAATACATACAAAGTAAACTGAAAGTCTACTATCTTATTTTAAACTTTAAAGGAAACTTATTTTTTATAAGGGTAATGTGCAGTAGACAGACAAAATCACTCTACAAGCACTAGCAGACTTCTTGTACTAAATTCTTCATGACTGGTTTTATCTTCTAGAGGGCCCCGAGGCTGGCATTTGTTTTTGTGCCCCTTTCAGTGAGTGCAAGTTCACAAGAGCGAGCTCAAAGTTCAGTTTACAGCAATCACGCTAATGAAAAGCAAGGATAATAAAAATGTGATTGCTGAAAGCACACTTCTTAAAGGGGTATTCCAGAAAGTATTGTTTTTCCATATCATTTGAGGAACTTGCAAGACATGTTTAAATCTTTGCACAGTGTTAAACATAATACTGTTTTTATCTTCAGATATATTTTCACAGATTCTGCAGCCCCACTAGAGCTGCAGATGTCAAACAACAAATTTTACTGAATATTAAACAGATGATAACATGTAAATTTAGCCTTCTTTAAACTCTTCTTCCTGTTTCAGCTTTCCCAACAATTTTTTCTTCAAGCTTGATTCAGCACGAACTGGTGGCAAACTACAGCCACCTGTTTTGGGTGCAAGGATCACAGCCTGACCTGTTGCCATACCTTTTGCTGGCTCACACTGATGTTGTACCTGCCTCAGAGTCAGATGGTTGGGATGCCCCACCATTTTCTGCCAAGGAGATAGATGGTTTCATCTATGGTAGAGGAACCATAGATGACAAGAGTTCTGTAATGGTAAGACAACAAGTGACATTTTCTCCGAGCCTGCTATTAAACAGGATTCAGTTACATTCTGATTATTCTGCTGATATGTTTTTTTTTATGTTCCAGGGAATACTTCAGGCACTTGAGTACTTACTGTTAAAAGGCTATGCTCCACGCAGAGGATTTTACATCAGTCTTGGCCATGATGAAGAAGTACTTTGCTCAAAGAACCTTTGCCTTTTAAATGAAATAAAATATCATACTTGAATTTCAGGGTCCTCATATATTTCTTTTTGAAGGTCATGGGTTATATGGGAGCAGTGAATATAGCAAGTGTTCTGAAGCAGCGTGGTGTGCAGCTGTTGTTTGTTCTTGATGAGGGCTTTGCTGTATTTGATGGACTCATCAGTGGTCTTGAAGGACCCGCTGCTCTGTGAGTCATACTCTGATGTACAGGAACAGTGCAGCATGATATTTACTTGGCAGCTTTTGGTTGGTAAAGAGTAAAAAATTTGACTGATCCTGACATTACAACAGAACTTCATACACATGATGTGCCACATATATGAAAAATATTGGTGATTGATTGGCATTATTTGTTTTATGTGTGTGTCTATATTTTGCAGAATTGGGACAAGTGAGAAGGGATTTGCCACTGTAAAGCTGAGTGTGTCTATGATTCCTGGCCACTCCTCCATGCCTCCCAGCGAGACCAGCATTGGGATCTTGGCTGCAGCAGTTAAAAGGTAAGGGGAAGGTATGATGTATTCTGGTTAGTCTCTGTACATAAGTACAAAAAGCCAAACTCTAAGACTTTGATGATGTTATTCTACTTTGTCAGACTAGAAGACAATCCAATGCCAAGGTTGTTTGGTTATGGGCCTGAGCGTGGAACATTTGAACATCTTGCCCATAAGGTAAGGAACTGACTACTTGTCAACTGGAAAGTACTAGTAGCATGTCAGATTTCTTTCTGTTGTTAACTCTTTTTTTTTTTTCAGTTCAGTGTCCCAGTGAGGTTTATAATGTCAAATTTGTGGCTGTTCTCCCCACTCATTGGCTGGTAATTACATCCTAAAATGTATTCAACATGTCTTCTTCTGGGTGTGTCCCTTTAGAATAAATGTAATTGGTATGATTTTTTGTGCAGGGTACTGGAACGCAAACCAGACACTAATGCTTTTGTAAGGACAACCACAGCAGTCACCATGTTTAATGCAGGTGTTAAGGTAATTCACAGGATGTTAGTTTACAAGCAACTCAAACTGACCTTAGTCAAACCTGCCTTAGAAAAATCCTTAATTCTTTTCTACATTATAGGAGAATGTCATCGCTTCCCTTGCTGAAGCTTATGTAAATCTACGGATTCACCCAGCACAGTCATTACAAGAGGTAGGTCAGAAATGTAAGTCTGATTTTTGAGAATTCCTTATGTCTTGCCAAGAAGAAGTTGAATAAGATGTGTGCTGTCTTGTTTAGGTCATGGACCTCATCCAGTCTACAGTAGGGGACCAGCGAGTGAAGATAGAGCTTATTGATGGATCTGACCCTTTGCCTGTCAGCTCTGCTGATGAAAAGTCATTTGGCTTTCAGATAATTAAGAAAACTGTGTTGGAGATTTTTTCAACAGTTACAGTTGCTCCAGGTAGAATCCAGATTTAATTTCATCCAAACTGGATTGTTAATTCAAATTTGGTGATTGGTGTTTTTATATAATGTTTGAATGTGCAGGTATCTGTGTTGGGAACACAGACAGTCGACACTACAAAGACCTGACCAGTGATATTTATCGCTTCATCCCTATCTGGTTTAAACCAGGTGATACTCAGAGGTAAGAATCTAGTTTGAACACTGAATAAAAATGGTCTCAACAAAACCTGCTGCTGTCATTCCTTATAATAAACTGCTTGTGCAAAATAAAAATGGCACACTAGAAAGCCGGTTCCAGAACAAAAGTTTTCTGTCTTGGTCACGTGACTTGTCACAGACTTGTGATGTAACAGTGTGATGTAGTCGTAATGTACAGACCTGAGGTCTCTCTTGAACATAAATGCTAAGAAGTAAATTATGTATAAAACCAACATGCTGTTCTCAGCTTTTGTAATATATGAAAAGTATCTTTTTTTTCCTAAATGCGATGAAAATAAAGTTTCTTTTTCTTTTTCTTAGGTTTCATGGCATCAATGAAAGGATTTCCATAAAGAACTATGAGGAGATTGTAGCATTTTACTTCAGTTTGATTCAGAACTGTGACATTCAGAAGCTCCCTGAGCCTCACAGCTCTGTCCACGAACTCTAACGAATGGAAAGCATTGGCAACAAGTAAAAAAAAGTACAATTCAGCACCTTTTATTTTTATTCCCAATAATTTCAAAAGTGACTAAATTTGAAAAATCAAACATATGATTATATGTTTTAGAGCTACTTTAAACAACACTTTTCCAGTAGCTTAACAATAATCATACTCTTCAATCATGTGTGATGGGACTCAGGATTTATCTGGTTGCAGTGAACAGCTCTATTTTATTTGTGATAAGGTTGTGATGATTTTTTTTTTTTTTTTAAATCTTAAGCTTATAATGGTGTAATCTGATGAAGTATTTGCTGGTTGAAAATACAGTATAGTTTACAGTAATTTCCATGAACCAAAATATATATTTTTTTGCTGCTTATAATACTTTTTGGGAAATTCTGAATTGTGATATTTGAAATATATTGTTTCTTCTTGTTGAATCAGGTGTACTGTAGATTTGTTTTTGTTTTTTTAACAATGGTGCAATATCACTGACTGACTCATTAAAATGGATCCAGATTTGTAACGGTCATATGAAGTTTCACAACGTCTTGAGATATATTTTAAAACTTAATTACATGCGGGTAATCTTTATTAATATTTTATTGGTTACATAATACACAAACATCACAATATCCCCATCATTCATTCTGTAGTGAAAATCAAAGGATATCAGATTTGTGTGAAGATGTGTTAAGGAGGCAATGAATTCCACTTCATTTCAGTTACCATAACATAAAGCTTAATAAAGGAGTAAAACAATCAAAAGAAGAGACTTTGTTTTCTTATAAGTGGAGAATTAAAAGATGTGATTATATAAGTGCTTTTAATAATATGGCCTTGTAGTAAATATGTTTTGGTTATGATTTTCATTATGCCTGCACATCTAGGGCCAATCACAGCATTTGCAGCTCTCTCGGTAGACCAAGTTAGACGGGCACTTTTGGATGTAAGTAATTTCACTGGAGCAACTGTAAAAAGAGTTTGGGTCCTTGGGGTTGGGGTAAAGCCCAGTGGTCTTTCCTATACAGAAATTCATATCAGGTGTTTCACCTGAGGTCATGGTGGTGGTGGAAGTGGTGGTAATGGTTGTAGTTGTAGTTTCAGAGCCCAGCAGGTCTGTGGGATTTACAGGTGGAGTCTCTGGATCTGGAGTAGTCTGGACATCTGTATTTTCAGCTTTCCCAGCAGTGGTCATTACTGAAACCTCTAGATTTAGAGAGATTTGTGGAAGAAAAAACTCACATATTTCAATGTAGTGTTATCTGATCATTAAATTACATGACTATTGCTAAAATTTCATTCAAAATCTCACAAAAGGTCATTATTATTCTGTGGAATAAGATAGAAACTTTTGATCTTACCTGAAAGCAGAAGACTACGTAGATGGCTGATCAGTGGGTATTTACCCATTTTACAGAATTGCCCATTAAAATCATCAAGGTCCAGAGACCAGACAAACACTCCTCCAAAATTGTTTTCTGTTAAGTACTTGACCTGAGACAATATGATAAAAAGATAAACGCTAAAGTCGTAATATAATCTCAGCTGTGTACAATGCACAACCATTTTCATTTTTTAAAGAATTACTGAGCAATAGTTTTAATGAAAATTATCCACCTTGGCACTGATGCTGTTCTTGTTGTCAAATCCAACCCATTGATTTCCTGTGGTGCCATATGGAACTTTCTGGTCTTCTAGCCACCAGATTTCTTTTCCATTAAGATAAAGACAGACCTGAAAGTGCAAATGAAGTGTCTAAAATTTAATCCAACACCATTTCATTATCAGAAATCTATCCTGCCACACACAATAACATCTGTATGTATGATTAGGTTTATTCTTTGGATCAGTTCTCAGTTTCACCTCATAATAGGACCAGAATCCTGCTTCCATGGTATAATGGCCTGGATTACCAGCACCACTGCTGGGTGCTCCAACCTCTCTGGATTGAGAGGACAAGGTAAAAGTCCGCCCAAATGCAGCAAATCCTAAAATTAGCTTTTCAGCAGGCACCCCTTGGTCACGCCAGTACTGCATTGCAAAATTCTGAAATATGAAGAAAAATAGCCACATGGTTAATGTGAGCAGTAACTTCTATATATATAGCCAGTGTACAATATACCATAAATATATGCCACGTATTACAAAGGTATTTTCTTATTAGTGTCAAATATAAATCCAAAGTACAAAATATACATTAAAATAAAAGTCATTTGTCTCTTGGAGGTAAATGATGTCAGCACACACACCCCCTTAAGAAGTTGTGGAATATTTTATCCAACATGTTGCCTTACCATGCATGTATAGTAACATGTATTTACTCAATATGTAACCTTCAACCTCATTGTAACTTGATCATATGAAGGGGGAGTGGAGAAGTACAAGCTCAGCTAATGTAATGGTAATGCATGTATGCTAAGAGTGAAGGTAGTGAAACTGTCACATTGGAGGATTAGCTAAGGAGGTGGATCATAACAACCACAGCTGAGAGGCAGTAGTGCCTCACAGGGGGACAGTAGAACCTTACAGGGGCAGTGGAGCCTCACAGGTGCAACTGCGAATTCACTGGTTTCAGCAACAGTATGCAAAAAAACAGACAAACTGTAATTTTGATTAATAGTTAGGGAAAAACCGGACCTACAGAATTTGAAGAATGCAGCAGGTGGCCTCACTGCTACAAGTATACCTGTGGACCCCATTATTTATGAATACTGTATGTGACACTGATATTTAAAAAAGACATACTGACATTAGGGCCCCGATATTTATGGCTGGCAAACCCCAAAAGGAGGAGACTTGTAACATATACTGCATAAAAATTGTCATGTTCCTTGAATCACAGACTGAGGTAGAGGAGTAGCTGCAATCTTCCACTCAAATTTATTATTGAACTCTCACTGTCGGAACAGTTATCACTCAACAAGTTCTATTTGTTATTGTGTTCCATCCACCTGTCCCTTACTGAGAGTCTTTAACTGAATTTCCAGACTTCCTATCTCATTTAGTGCTTAGTTCAGGTAAAGTCATTATAGAGGGAGATTTTAACATTCATGTAGATAGAGGAAAATAAGAACAATCCCAGGTTTCTTTTCAGCAAATCATCAACATGTCTTGTAGGCTCCATCCTGACTTGACTGTTCAAAGACACCCTGCCATTAATCGGCTCATCTTTATTAGACTTGGTAAATTTGTCTCTAGTAACAGGCTATATACCTCAGGCTTTTCAGACTACAGCAATCAAACCTCTACTTAGAAAGCCTAGTCTTGATCCAGGAGTCTTGGCTAATTATAGAACAATATCCAACCTACCATTTAATTGTAAAATACTTGAAAAACCTGTTGCTAAGCAGCCATGTGACACCTTACACAGAAAAACTATTTGAAGGTTTGCAATCAGGATTTAGAACACATCATAATACAGAAACAGAACTATAAATAGTCACCAACGATCTTCTCTTAACCTCAGATAATAAACTCATCTCTGTACTTGTCCTGCTAGACCTTAGTTCTGCATTTGACATGCAGCACCTTATTACAGAGACTGGAGAATGTAATTGGAATCAAATGAACAGTGTTAAGTTATGGAGTTCCACAAGGTTCTGTGCTAGGACCGATTCTCTTCACCTTATACATGCCCCCCTTAGGCAACGTTACTGGGAAGCACTCCATTAATTACCATTGTTATGCAGATGCCTTGGGATAGCTTGGAAAATAAATACTACTTAAAATGACACATTTTGGGTATAATTCCTTGACATTAATGCTGCAATTAGCATGTGTTTTATCTCTCCCATTGACAAGTCTCATACATACAGGAGCAAGATAATTTAAAGCTTGTCATAACCAAGTAACTGTAAATAATAGTTTCTAATAGAATAAAATTAAAGTCCACCTCGGTGGAGTTTTTCCTATTATGTCACAGCAAGGAGATTCTATGGGATTCGCCTGAACTCATCTAAATTTCTGCTAAATTTGAGCCGAAAAAGTAGTTTTTACACACAATATGATTTTTGTGGGGGAACAACTATATCAAAATCATGTGCACCCCAAACTTAAAGAAAATGATTTGATAAACATGGGAAATCATTTTGGGTTTAGTTAGTCTTTAAAAATGAAATAGCCAAAATTCATGTCAAATAAAAATGATAAAAACTAAACCTGCGTCATGAAAGTTATTAGGGTTTTGTTGAAAATGTTCCTTTATTTTAATCGTGTAGAATAGATTTGACATTAGTTTAGCTTATTAAAAAAATCTTATAAATGAGAAAATGAAATTCTTTACTCACAGCATTTAAGTATATGTTGTTTCCAGTGTCTTTGGATCCCCGGTATAAGGGGCTGTGATGTCCAGTAACCCCATCCCATGCACCATGAAAGTCAAATGTCATCACATTAATGAAATCCAGATACCTAAAAAAAGTAGGATTAAATTCACTAACACATGATGACAACCAACAACTGAAATGAAAATATTAGTGGGGAAAACCATTCAGTTTACTTGGCAATCTCTGCGACTTCATAACTGGCGTCAATGGTTTCTTTGCCAGCGGCCACAGCAGCAGTGACCAGTAATCTGGGACGGCCAGTTGCTTCAGCGTTGTAGGCATTTAGGAGCTCCTGTAAAACACAGACACATGGATCACTCTGGCTTGATTAAAAGTCAAATGTTGCATCATAATAATATAATGTATATTTCTGATGACCTTGCACAACAGTGTGAATCTTTGTTTGTCCTGTTGAGGGCTTCCTTGTGCTCCAGGGAATTCCCAGTCCAAGTTTATCCCATCAAAGCTATATTTTCTTAGTAGTGCAACAGAGGACTTGATGAACTTCTCTCTGTTGGCTGCTGTTGATGCCATTGCGCTAAATCTGAACATTTTAACAGAAATTAAGGTGACATTTAATGTTAAATTCAATATTGTTGATCCTTATATTTATGTATCTAACCTTTGTGTGCCAAAGTTCCAGCCACCAACTGCCAAAAGGGTTTTGAGATCTGGATTTCTATGTGGGAACAGATATTAAGCAATTATTATTTGATATTTAGAAACAATAGACAATTTAATAGATTAAAAACTGACCTAGCTTTTAGTCCATTAAAGGTTTTGTAGCTCTCTGGGTCATTCCAGTCAGTGGGCACAAGCTCATTAGCGTCATTAATGCCAGAAAAGGCAAAGATCAGATGGGTGCACAGGCTTGGATCAACATCTGAAAGTGTGAACTTCCCATTCTCTGATCTATATGTGGACCAGTTGGTGTAGTAACACACCAGCTTGGAGGAAGAAGCTGAAACATAAGATGTTAGTGAGTACATTTTAGGTAAAGATGATTAACAAAACTAATTATTTAGGGACTTATTTTAATTTTTTTTTTAATGCAAAATAAAACCTCACCCAAACTGGTGATGATCAGACAGAGACCTTTAAAGTGACAGACTCAGTCAGTGTTCAGTGAAAGCAGAACTTTTAGTCATTAAGTTGATCATTTTGAAAAAGTGCTTTACCTGCAGTCAGAATTAGCTTGCTCATGTCGCTACTGTGGGGATAAGAAAACATCAGATTGAATTAGACATTTAAAGTAACAGTCAATACATTGGATGCATTTAGTTCAGTTTCCAAATTTCTATATTTACAATGATAAAAAGCAAACAAACAACTGAACAGAAATACTTACTGCGTCAGTTCTTATGGGCAAAAAAAGACTCTTTGATGAGACTCTCCCAGGTGTCAGGTCACTGAACTGTGGCAAATTATTTAATCATTAGTTGTCAGTTTGCTGTCTCTTGAGAGTGTCACATATTAGAAGGCAAAACATCCTTATGTTTGTTAGGGAATTATTAATTGGTAATGTGCTGCCTTAACAAACTTCTGGCTTTGATATCATATTTTAAATAATATTCAAAATAAATTATAATATAAAAATACTGTTTAATAAGCATAGGATGACTATGGTGTTTACATCTTGGTTTCTGGCCACTTAATTAGAATATGTTTGACAATATATAAAAAAAAAAACGGACAATTACCGTACAATTTTCAGAAACCATTGAAATAATAATAAATAACATAAATAGCTTAGTATAATATAAGTTTGATACTTACAAGTATGGTGGCGATGGAGGCAGCTACTCTATCTCTGTTGTGACTGTGGATGTGCGATGCCAGGACCTTTAAATAGGCAACTGAATAAGGTAGGGCACATGCAGGGAATGGGAACAATGAATGCAATGTTGCTCATCACACTAATTGTTCTTTTTTTCTTTCAGATTTCAAGTTAAATGTGGAACTTTTTTCTTTTGTATATATAATTTTTATGTACACTGGCCCATAAAAAATACTAAATTTGTTTGAAAGAATAAGTTGTAATTTCAAATGTAGCCTTTTTTTAAAAAAATATTTTTAAATACTTATATAACAGAAGATGAAAACATAGAACTTTAACTCCCTTACTATTGTCACTGTATGAAAAGACCTATCAGTCAATTTGACACTCATTGTATCTTGGTCTTTCTGTTGAAAGGTTACATCTTAATTTATAGGTTTAAAATAGACTGAATCCCTTGTGTTCAGTCGTATTATTAACAAGATGATGGAGATTAATGCTTGCTGAGGTCAGACATGCAGGAGTTTTTTTCTCCTTAAAGCAAACCTCATCACTCTGATCTCACTTGTTGCCCACTTGCAGTTGAAAAAAACAACTTTATTATGTGGCTAAACTGTGCGGGCTTGCAGCATTTATCAGTATGAGATGATACTGTAAGATAACATCAAGCTGGACGTTTTGATTCAGTACCTTTTTCCCACAAAATATTGTAACAGTGCATAATTTTAACACTATTGCTTAGCTGTAGATATCTAAGTTTTAATCATTTTCACTTAATTAAAATGACGTGACATTAAAGCACACTGATGTGCTATAATTAAGGCTCAAAATCTTGGGACCATGTTGGAAATAAATTTTCTTACTCACATATATTATTCCTTTTATCCAGTGTAGAGCCATCAGTACATCGAGTCCAAAGCAATTTAAACCTTTTTATCAGTTTTTACTGTTATGGTAATTGCTTTTGGTACTTTACGTTGGTCTTAACATATTTTGTGTGTTTATTAAGTGTTAAAGTTTCATACGCGTATTGTAGATTAACCCTACCAGAAGAAAAATTCCTGCATCATGTTTCATTGTTTGAACTGTCAGAATGTATGAATAGAAAGGTAATGTAGGATTTGGGAGGTAATTATGTATGGATGGATGCTGACGTACCAAAAATGCTGAAGGTGTTTCCTGTTACATATTGTTATACTTGATTTTATTTTTTCACAGTTTATTTCCTTGAGTATTCTGTAATTACGTCTTTTTTACATCGCTCTCTCTCTTCCAGTAAGTCATGTATATTAAAAAGCATTATTTTTATAGTATTTTAAACATTAAAATGTACTTCATTTGTATTTTTTTTGGATATTATCAAAATCAAGCACAAATCAAACTTTTACATTGCATAAGGATCAAACAAGGAACCTTCTTACTGTGAGGCAACAGTACTAGCAGACAAACCACCGTGCTGCCCTTGGACAGATTCTGTTCTGTTAATTTTCATTTTCGTGTTATGCAGTCAACAAGCTGCAAGTTGTTCAGGTTATACAACATTTGAACAGACACTTTGCATAATGTCTTTAATGATTATTTTTGCAAATTTAGGACCATACCCAGTCACCAAAAATATAAGCAGCTATGAGGTTCAGCCTGCGTCTTCAAGCCCATTAAATGCCCAATGTAAAATTTTTGCTTGTACAATTCGAATGAAAAAAAAAATTCTCTTAGTCAGCTCTTAGATATTTTTTATTTTTAAAATTACATTCATGACAGTATTAAGTGTAATTTGCAGAGTGGCCTTCTGGCTCTTTAGTTCTGTAAGCTCCTCTGTTATTGCTGTATGATCCACTTTTGCTATATGATTTTTTTTTTTTTTTTTTTTGCATTTTTGACAAAGAAATAATTCAGTCAGACTTTTTACATTTGATATCTGTATTTTGTATTGTGCATAAAAAAGTGTATTCATTAAATGGGTGCATGTACATATGAAATTAACATAGTTTCTTTTTTACTGGATGATGTGGTGTTGCTGCAAGAAAAAAGCTGATCTTTTTTGTTTTGAGGCTTTTGGATGGATGTCTTAGCTCTGTCATTGTAGCTGTCTGAAGCATAGGTTTGTGATTGATTTCCTATTTTTTGTAGTACATAAAGACATTTCTACCAGTATGTGATTATGTATCTGCTATTTTGCACCAACCACAATACATTACTACAACTACATACATGTGCATTACATAATATATATGTAAAAGTGTTCTTCATTAGGACAGAAATTATAGGAGACATAGGAATTGAATGAAACATACACACAAGAAGTACAACTTATTCACCAAAAAACATTTTATTGAAATATCAGAGCAAAACCACCTCACCAGAAGTGGATTTTATTCCAGGTAGAGATATAGGAAGTTATAGGAAGCGAATGTCTGGTTTAAGTGCTTTAGACAGTAGATTTATTAACAGAATGACAAAATAGATTCAGTATTGCAGTGGGAGCCAGGGAAATGACTTAACTCGTTGTCTACCCTATGGAGATGGTGAGTCCAAGTGTAATTATTTTTTTTAAACTATTCAAGTCTTCCTAACTCATGCTACCCTTGGAGATAGTGAGACCAAGTGTAATTTTTTTTTTTAAAACTATTCAAGCCTTCTCTTGAATTGACCGATGGGAGGGAGTATAGATTATGTTTCTTCATAATATTAAGTATAAATTTAAAAGCAAAGTTCAAGGACCCTTAAGCAAACCCAAGAAATGTATGAACTAGATGTTCTTTTGGTAGAAGGAAATTGAAAAGATTTAAGAAACGAACTAGAAAGGAAAAAACAATTTTTTATAATGATAAATAATAAAAAATATGCATTACTTTTGTTGTTGCTATAGGTACAACATTGTATGGCATGTACCCTACTTGGATTATACACAATTAAACAGTTAAAACCTATGGCATAACGCGTGTAAATTCTTATTCAATAAATCAAAACATAGTCAAAAAATGTTCCATCATCATATTTTCTGGCAGTTTGTCAAAACTGACACTGACACAACAGATAATTTGCAGGCCATCTAATCTGATTATGTAATTTAATAGCTAGTTGTGTTGTTTGTCAGCACACATGCTAGACGTGCTATTCACAAACTGGGTGTGTGAAAACATGCAGTGTAGATTGTTTTGTACACGTGAATATGTAAAAACTAGAGCTAATGAATGTGCTAGGAATGAGAAGAAAGAAATATGGAAGAAGCATAATAAATAATGAATTAATGTAATGTTAGGTGAAGCATAAAAAGCTAGGATCTCAAACTGCAGTTTCTATACTCCATATAGACAATATGCTGAAAATAAATGTCACATAATGAAATGACCAACAGCTCTACAGAAAATACTTATTACAATGATAATATAACATAATAAAAAATTCAAATGCTAAAAAATTAAAAATAAAGAAATTATGACCTGCAAATCATTTTACCAAGTTATTTTTTTCCCATTGACTTCAAGAGACTATCATGCATGCTGTTTAACACAAAGAGAAAACATTTACTATACGTCTTTTAATATTTCAGAGTAATTCATCTTCCAGCACAATAGGTGGCTCTGATGTTAAGAAATGTTTGACTTAATTTGATTGGTATTCCAGGCATCCTGTTTCCTGGTCAGACCCACCCTCTTTCTTAGCAACATGCCTTAAGAGTCTTTTCTTTAATGTGCCAATCACAGTTGTTTATCTACAGTGGGGTGGGCTTTATATGTGACTTGTTCATATTGTTTCCTAATGTCAGTCCCAAGTCCACTAATCTTTTAACAACTGGCTTTTGCTATTTACTCCATTTAAAAAATATGCAGAGAAGTGGTGATAACACTGTGTATTCTTATGTTTTTACAACAAAAACAACAACAATAGTCATTCACTAGCGTCTATGCTATACGGCACACGCCATATCATTAATTTCTCTGATTGATTTATTCTAGCTCCATTGGCCCGACCCCTGGAAATTGATCTGAACCGAAGAGATTCCAGACTAATTATTTGTAAAGAATAAGAAAAGAGTTAGTCTGGCCAGGCTACCTGTTTTCACAGTATATGATGTCAAAGAACAACCAACACAGAAGAAGCAAACTTGAACAAAATGAAACAAAGTGTGGAAAGATTGTGGTAGGTTTTTTTATTTAGAATTTTATTATAACTTATTTATTAATATTTATTTGAATGTATTACATTTAGTCTGATATATATAAATACATACAATATGCAAAGCAGCAAAAAAGAGGGCAACCACACTCAAGGATGTTTCCTTTCATTTACTTTAAATTTCCATAGGCACAGGGGGGAAACTGAACATTTCAGTTATGCCATCTTCAGTGTGGCGTAATCCTTTGATTTAAAAGTTTCATTCACATTATAGATATAAATTAAATAAACAAAAGAACAGACTATACAAATGTGTGTCTCTGTCTGAGCACAGTGTTCTTTACCTTAAACACTAACAACAGCACATGAATACAGCAGGGTTAGGTGCACCAACAATGACATATGCAATGATATTCAAGACATGTCAGACTGACATCTAGCAGAAAAAAAAAGAACAAGAACATACGCAACCAACTTGCTGCTATAAATAAAAGAAAGCAAAATGATAATGATTCAAAATGTAAAGTATTTGTTGCTTGTATTATTTGTAGAAAAAAACAATGTATACAGATGTTTTACTACAAGCTCTATTGCTGATATTAAAAGCTTGTTTGTCATGTATACCTGCATTCATTTAAATAAAAAGAAAGAGAAAGAGAAAGGTACTTGCTGTGTTTGGTGTGCATTACAACACTACTAGTAATGCATTCAAATTGTATTTCGAAGTTTCAGCTACAACAAAGACTATTAGCCATGTCTCTGTACAGACAGACAAAAATGAGAAAGAATTAACAATGGGGAGCTTTTAGCCATGTGTCTGAAAAGGTTAGTGTTAACTGTTTATGAATGTTATGATTGAAATACTAATTACTAATTATTATTAGTGAGGCATAAAGTGAGCAAGGGTAGCAATTTCTAAACCCTTTTTCTCATAAAAGTAGTGATGAGTCATAATAAATTATTTGGGAGCATAATCACAGCATTTACAGCTTTCTCTGAAGACCAAACCATTTTGGCATTGTTGAATGTAGGTTATCCCATTGGCACAGTTGTAAAAAGAATTTGGGTTATTAGGGTTGATGTAAGGCCCATCACTCTTTCCAGTACAAGGACCTCCAATACCAGTATTAAAACTGGTTGAAGTAGTGGTTGAGGGAGTTGTGGTGGTTGTAGTGGGAGCTGTGGTGGTTGTAGTGGTAGTGGTTGTAGTGGGGGCATCTGTGGTTGTTGTAGCGAGAGCTGTGGTGGCTGTTGTTGTCGTAGCGGGAGCTGTGGTGGCTGTTGTGGGGGCATCTGTGGTTGTCGTAGTGGGAGTTGTGGTGGCTGTTGTGGGGGCTGTGGTTGTCATAGTGGGAGCTGTGGTGGCTGTTGTGGGAGCTGTGGTTGTTGTAGTGGGAGCTGTGGTGGCTGTTGTTGTCGTAGCGGGAGCTGTGGTGGCTGTTGTTGTCGTAGTGGGAGCTGTGGTGGCTGTTGTGGGGGCATCTGTGGTTGTCGTAGTGGGAGTTGTGGTGGCTGTTGTGGTGGCTGTGGTTGCCGTAGTGGGAGCTGTGGTGGCTGTTGTGGGGGCATCTGTGGTTGTCGTAGTGGGAGCTGTGGTGGCTGTTGTGGGGGCATCTGTGGTTGTTGTAGCGGGAGCTGTGGTGGCTGTGGTTGTCGTAGTGGGAGCTGTGGTGGCTGTTGTGGGGGCTGTGGTTGTATCAGGAGCTGTGGTGGCTGTTGTGGGGGCTGTGGTTGTTGTAGCGGGAGCTGTGGTGGCTGTTGTGGGGGCTGTGGTTGTCATAGTGGGAGCTGTGGTGGCTGTTGTGGGGGCTGTGGTTGCCGTAGTGGGTGCTGTGGGGGCTGTTGTGGGGGCTGTGGTTGCCGTAGTGGGAGCTGTGGTGGCTGTTGTGGGGGCATCTGTGGTTGTTGTAGCGGGAGCTGTGGTGGCTGTTGTGGGGGCTGTGGTTGGTGTAGTGGGAGCTGTGGTGGCTGTTGTGGGGGCATCTGTGGTTGTCATAGTGGGAGTTGTGGTGGCTGTTGTGGGGGCTGTGGTTGCCGTAGTGGGAGCTGTGGTGGCTGTTGTGGGGGCATCTGTGGTTGTCATAGTGGGAGTTGTGGTGGCTGTTGTGGGGGCTGTGGTTGCCGTAGTGGGAGCTGTGGTGGCTGTTGTGGGGGCATCTGTGGTTGTTGTAGTGGGAGCTGTGGTGGCTGTTGTGGGGGCTGTGGTTGCCGTAGTGGGAGCTGTGGTGGCTGTTGTGGAAGTTGTGGTGGTTGTAGTAGGAGTTGTGGTGGTTGAAGGGGAAGCTGTGGTTGTTGTAGCGGGAGCTGTGGTGGCTGTGGTTGTCGTAGTGGGAGCTGTGGTGGCTGTTGTGGGGGCTGTGGTTGTATCGGGAGCTGTGGTGGCTGTTGTGGGGGCTGTGGTTGCCGTAGTGGGAGCTGTGGTGGCTGTTGTGGGGGCTGTGGTTGCTGTAGTGGGAGCTGTGGTGGCTGTTGTGGGGGCTGTGGTTGCCGTAGTGGGAGCTGTGGTGGCTGTTGTGGGGGCATCTGTGGTTGTTGTAGTGGGAGCTGTGGTGGTTGTAGTGGGAGTTGTGGTGGTAGTGGGAGCTGTGGTGGCTGTTGTGGGGGCATCTGTGGTTGTCGTAGTGGGAGCTGTGGTGGCTGTTGTGGGGGCTGTGGTTGCCGTAGTGGGAGCTGTGGTTGCCGTAGTGGGAGCTGTGGTGGCTGTTGTGGGGGCATCTGTGGTTGTTGTAGTGGGAGTTGTGGTGGTCGTAGTGGGAATTGTGGTTGTAGTGGTTGAAGGGGAAGCTGTGGTGGTTGTAGTGGGAGCTGTGGTGGCTGTTGTGGGGGCATCTGTGGTTGTTGTAGCACGAGCTGTGGTGGCTGTTGTGGTGGTTGTAGGGGAATCTGTGGTTGTCATAGTGGGAGCTGTGGTGGCTGTTGTGGGGGCATCTGTGGTTGTTGTAGCGGGAGCTGTGGTGGCTGTGGTTGTCGTAGTGGGAGCTGTGGTGGCTGTTGTGGGGGCTGTGGTTGTAGCAGGAGCTGTGGTGGCTGTTGTGGGGGCTGTGGTTGTTGTAGTGGGAGCTGTGGTGGCTGTTGTGGGGGCATCTGTGGTTGTCATAGTGGGAGGTGTGGTGGCTGTTGTGGGGGCTGTGGTTGCCGTAGTGGGAGCTGTGGTGGCTGTTGTGGGGGCATCTGTGGTTGTCGTAGTGGGAGCTGTGGTGGCTGTTGTGGGGGCATCTGTGGTTGTTGTAGCGGGAGCTGTGGTGGCTGTTGTGGGGGCTGTGGTTGTCGTAGTGGGAGCTGTGGTGGCTGTTGTGGGGGCTGTGGTTGCCGTAGTGGGAGCTGTGGTGGCTGTTGTGGGGGCTGTGGTTGCCGTAGTGGGAGCTGTGGTGGCTGTTGTGGGGGCATCTGTGGTTGTTGTAGCGGGAGCTGTGGTGGCTGTTGTGGGGGCTATGGTTGCCGTAGTGGGAGCTGTGATGGCTGTTGTGGGGGCATCTGTGGTTGTTGTAGCGGGAGCTGTGGTGGCTGTTGTGGGGGCTATGGTTGCCGTAGTGGGAGCTGTGGTGGCTGTTGTGGGGGCATCTGTGGTTGTTGTAGCGGGAGCTGTGGTGGCTGTGGTTGTATCGGGAACTGTGGTGGCTTTTGTGGGGGCTGTGGTTGTCATAGTGGGAGCTGCAGCTGTTATAGTGGAAGCTCTGGTGGTTGTAGTGGGAACTGTGGTTGCTGTATTGGGAGATGTGGTTGTCATGGTGGGAGATGTCGTATAATCTAGAAAAGACAATAAACAATGAGTCAGATTTTATGTTCAGGATCTTTTGGGTGAGAGGAAATATTTGAAGGGAAATTTTTAGCTCTTTTACTAAATATTTTTCAGTTGAATAGGAGCCACAAGTGAAGTACATCTATGTTGATTTTTCAAACACTAACTTAAGCCAATGAAGAATTGGCCAACATAATTTTTAAAGTTAATTTTAGTAAACAACAACTTTCAATGTGGAAAAAAAAGTCTCTGAATGGTCTGAATGGGCAGACACTGAAGCCTGGACTTTATTGAGCCTACACAACTGACAAAATTCAGCAAGATCTTGATGGATCAAAGCAAAACATAAAACTTTTCACCAGTGTTGTTGTTGAATGTCTTGCAGAAGTAAATTCACTGTAATAACTTCAATATTCCTATTGCTGGTGTGTATAAGAGCAGAGAAAAGGCACTTAAGGTCTGTAGTTCTTGGGCCTGTTCATCAGTGGTTTACTTGCTAGGAATGTTTGATGCAAAAATGCCTATTGTTCCTTTAACCTTCTTAATTGCTCCTTTAACCTTCTTAATCTTTACATCATATCTTAATATCACAGGCTGTAAATACTGTTAATCAGATAGATTAAATGATTGAACTTTGTATTATTGTAAGTCCTAAATTAATTTAATTTTTTTAAAAAGTGAATAAAAAAAATACAACCTCTTCAAATCAGGATAGAATAGACTGTTATGGGTACCTGAGACCAGGAGGTTATGTAGGTTGTTGATAAAGGGGTTTTTGCCCTGTTTGCAGAACTCTCCTCTGAAATCATCCAGGTCCAGAGACCAGACAAAGGCTCCACCAATGTTATTTGTTTTAAGATAACTGACCTGAGAAAACAATGACGAAAACACTTGTCAACATAACATCCACTTAACCAGATATTTGTACAAACAATTGCCAATATATTACTGAATTATACAGTTACCTTTATGTCAAGGCTGTTTTTGTCATCAAATCCAACCCACTGATTTTCTGTGATGGCATATGGAACTTTCTGATCAGTAATCCAGTGTAATGTAGTTCCTTCAGTATACAGGCAAGTCTGAAATGAAAAGTCAGATTTCACATGAGCTCCAATATACAGTACATGAACAATCATTTCTCAGTGTTGGTTGTATTATTACTTATTTTGCATCTTTACCTCATAATATGCCCAGAACCCTTCTTCACCAGTGTAGCAACCTTCTTCACCAGTACCATTGGCTGGTGCTCCAACATCAGTGGATGAAGAGGAGAGGGTAAAAGATCGCCCATAGGCTGCTAGTCCCAAGTTTAGCTTTTGTGTAGGGGCTCCCTGTTCCTGCCAGTACTTCATTGCGTAGTCCTATAATGTGGAGACAGAAACCATTAGTATGACAAGACCTTTCTAAATAGAAAGCTATTCAGGCTGTTAAATTGAATCCTGGTACTTGCAGTGTTAGAATAGATTTGGTCTCCAGTGTCATGGGATCCCTGGTACAAGGGGCTGTGATGTCCTGTGACAGTTTCCCAGGGACCATGAAAGTCAAATGTCAGCACATTAATGAAATCCAGGTACCTGGTGAAATTCAAAGAAAATTCCATTCACCAAAAACAGGACAACAGCTTTATCTTGGTTATAATGTCCAGAATTATATTAAATTAGTTTTACATGGTAATCTGTGCAACTTCATAACTGGCATCGATGACAGCCTTCTCTGCAGCGACACTGGCAGTTATGATTAATCTGTCACGATTAGTTTCTGTTCCCTCTGCCACAAAGGCGTCCTTGAGCTCCTATACAACACAGAAAAATTATTCAGTCTCAGTCACTTAAGTCAACAGCATATACAGAATGGCAAAGTCTACTTTTAAAGTACCAGAAGAGAAAACGAGGATCTGACCTTGCACAAAAGTGTAAATCTCTGCTTGTCCTCTGTTTGGCTTCCTGCTTTTCCAGGATATCTCCAGTCCAGGTTGAGCCCATCAAACCCACTGTTTCTCAGTAGTGTGATCGCAGATTGGATGAAAGTTGTTCTGTTTTGTTCAACCATCCTGCTGAATCTGGTAAACATTACAAAATGCTGTCATGATCCACAAAATTTTGATATGACTTACTGACATATTTAGTAACATTTTTCTAAAATTTCCACAAATGTCATAAAAAAGCAGGACTATTAGGGAATTTTAAGGTTAATTATGGTTGCTTTCATTTTTAATTGGATTAATGCAAATGAAAATGCTTGAAAAAAGTAATTTAGACTAATTTTATTTCTCTTTAATGAAAAATAAAGAAAAACGATTTTAGTGCCATACTAGAGCGACCTTTGACATTTGGACTACTTAATCTCTCTCTGGATCATTTATTCACTGCAAGGCACAAAATGCTACATGAATGGATGAAGCTTCACAGTGAGTGAGTGAACACACTGAAGTGCTGTTACCCTTGTCTTTGCACTGGCACAAAAAAGGCCTAAATCTTAATGTATGTAACTCACTTTTGTGTGTTGAAGGTCGAGCCACCAACTGCCAACAGGGTTTTGAGCTGTGGATTTCTGTTGGACATAAAAATTCATATGATTATTCAACAAAACAAAACTTTATTATTGACATTATTTCCAAAATATTTACAGGCTAAAGGACTGACCTGGTTTTGAGTCCATTAAAGGACTGATAGCGTTGTAAGTCAGTTGCACTGTTGGGAACCAGCTTGTTCGCATCGTTAATGTCAGAAAACGCGAAGATCAGGTGAGTGCACTGGTTCGGATCAATATCAGAAATTGTGAACTGTCCATTCTCTGCTCTGTTTTCAGCCAAGCTGTTATAGTAACAGACCAGCCTGGAGGAAGAGGCTGAGACATGGAAAGATGAATTTTAGTGGGGTAAATTTGTTTTGAAAGATCAGTAGGGAATTGCACAAAAAATAAAATTAAGCAACCCCAGATAACTGAAAAAGCATGGGTTAACCTAGATGAATCAGTGCATCCTTGCTTAATCTGTTATGTGTGTGCAAACCCAGAATGAGAATCTGCAGCTATGTTAAGCCAGGTGTATGGGAAAGAAAGCGGATGTTCATGACATTCTTAAATAGGAGTATCGATCATAGCATTATTGATGCAGAATTGGATAAGATTCATGTGGGAGTCACCAACTGAGCTACAGCTTCCAGTGAAAACCATATGAAGAGGTGAAACATGTTATTAAACAAAGAGGAAAAAGCCTGGTAGGCTAAACCAGATGGACTGAATGCTTCAATAGTCCAAAAATGTACAATAGCCAGTGATCCACTAAAACAATCATAGATACAATGCAAGGAGTTACTTATCATTTCCACCAATTAACAGTTGTACACTTAGCCTTAAATGTGACCAGTGGTAAGGCATTATTACTCAGAAAATCTATTATGAAGATTAATTACAAACACTTTGTGCAATCCACAATGGACACCTGCCTTTATCTATCCATTGTCTCATTTTATCTTTCTAGTCTATTTTAATTTAGGTTATTTTATCTATCTACTTGATATTATCTAATCTATGATCTGATAATTTGATTAATTTGTAATGATTAATTTTATCTCTGCACAGTTTGGCCTTGTATCTTTGGACTCAGCAGCTTTCATAAATATCAGCTGCCATCACCTGAAAATCTTAACCTCTCATTCAGATATTTGCCTGAAAGGGCAATGGGCCCGACCTGCTCCAGAAGACTCCTCGTATGAGTCTTAATAAACGCTAGTGAGCCTATATATTGCATTATTAATTAATGCATGTAACAAACTTACCCAAGCTGGCGAGGATCAAACAGAGACCTTTAAAGTGACAGACATGGTCAGCATTATGTTGAAAACAATGCTTAACAAGTGAGTTTACACAAATTACAAATAAATACAATTGAGTTGAATAGAATTTCATGTTATTTATTAAAAATGAATAAACAACGTGTCAGAAACACTTTTGCTAGTGTTCTTGAAAATTCATAGACACGTTTGTTGATTATCCAGAATAATCGGGACAAAGTTCTGAAAAAAAAATTGCTGTTGAATTTTGACATGTATTTTCCAAAGCTGTAAACAACACAAACAAAACTGCTGTCATTGTCATTGTACTGTATGTGGGTGGGAAGGAAAGGGAGATGAAAGCCTTCATAAATCAAATGGAAACTGTCTGCACTGCTATAATTATTGGTTATGTGGCAGAAAAAGTATGTGGAACCTCTGGAATTACCTGGCTGTCTGCATTATTTGGTCATAAAAATGCCTTCTGAGCGTCATCTAAGTTACATGTACAGAAGGAACACAATGTGCTTACGTGGCAACCAACAAGTCCACCAACCTAAACGCCCCACTTAGTGGTCATGAGTTAGCAGGTGGAGAGATACTCCACCATCATTAACAATAACATACACCACATTGGCAGGTTTAGAGCCTTTATGGAAACAGTCATGAACATGCCATTATAGCTATGGAACTGTGATCATTTTATTCGGTTTAGGCACACAAACACTACTTATTTAGAGTTAGAAACAAAAACATCCTGGTTAGGTTTAGAAACACTAATTAGTTAGGGTTACAAAAATATTGTGGTTTTGGACAAAGATTTCTTCCTCTTCAGACTTACAATAATGAATATGGGTTTATGGCTGTGAAACAGCTAAAACACACAAAGCCTCAAATGGAATTGAACACCAGTCTCTCCAGTCTTTTGCCTGCACCATGTATTTAGTTTGTTTGGTTTTGTTTTGGGTGTCTTCATCTTTGTTTTGCACCATAAATACATTACAGTATACTGGTAGCTGTATGGATGTTCTGTAATTTATATGAATATGCACTCCTAATTTGATCTTCCCAATGCAACTGCACATATTTCCTTTCTTTCAGCATAGACTAAACACTGCAATGTCACAGTTAAGCTAACAACAGTTATAATTGTTTGTGCCTTTAATAAGCACACCCTAAAACATTTACAGTGCCAGTGGAAAAAGACATACCTATGAACCTAATAACTGGTTGGACATCTCTTGGCAATAATAACCCCAAACTTGTGCTTCCAGTAGCTGCGCCTCAGACTTGCACAACGTTCAGGAGGAATTCTGGGTGTTTGTTCTTATAGAACTAGTTAAACTCAGACATATTCTTACCTAGCATGAACAGCTCTATAAACTCATTGCACATAATTTCTATTAGGTTAACATCAGGACACTGACTGGGCCTCTCCAAAAAAGGGATTATTTTGTGTTTAAAGTATTTCTGCAGGGCATTTACGTAATTTTTTAGCACCGTTGTCTGTGGTATCCCTCATCTTTTACAGATCTTCAGCTGGTGAGCAGCCAGCCTGACAATGCTGGTAGCATGCTAAACATTGGAATTTATTTTACCCTTGACAAATTGTCCAGGCCCAGACACAATGAAGCAGTCCTACATCATGATGCTCCCTCCACTGTATTTCACCAAGGGATGGGTTAAATCTGGTTTCTTTGGTTTAACTCCAAGTTTGCTAACTCCTTATTCCAGTTAGTTTTTGTTGATGTTATTATTGTGTGCCTACTTTCTCCACCATATAATGTGAATGTTTCAGTCATATAAGCACCATACAATGATCTGTTTTATTCATTAAAATAGATTGTGTTTCTTCACATTTTCTACGTAGATGAGACTCTGACATTTAAAGACAAATATATATATAAATGCAAAAGTGTTCACTTTTTCTTGCCACTGTAGGTGTGAAAACAGTTTTCCGTTGAATTGATTTTAAGGAGAATACTCATTTTTGCCTTACCTGTAGTCAGAATAAGCTTGAACATGTTGTTGCTGTGTGGGTAAGCAGAGAGAAAAGGAATACAAAAATGTTTTAAAGTTAAAATTCAAACATGATGTCACACAAATATGAACACCTAAAAAGCACTTGTCAGTGCCCAAAATATTGTAACCTCATAGTTTTCAGTATTTTGCTTCGATATCAGAGTACTTGTTTTTTGTTTTTTTTTAACCCTTTGGAGTCTTATATTATTTTGGCCATTCTGAATACTTTTACTTTTAGTTTCATATACCACATTGCAAGATGTTTACCATGTCAGTGTTATCTTTTTTCAGCATATTATCAATATGACCTGACAATTATATTGTCTCTTTAATACGCTGAACCAACATACTGCACTTCAAAACACATAAAATCATATTTGATTAGATTAACAAGGTAAATAAAGCAATTTATACCTTGAACATTTAACACAGGTTGTGAATGTAAAAAAGGAACATAATGCTAAAATCATGCTATATATATAAAACGTTATTCTTACACCAGCTTTAAATGATTCTATCTCCGTTTTTACCACCTCAAAAGAGAAACTAGTCTGCACGTCAACATAAGTTGAAGCAATCTTCAGAATGACACCAGGTGATTTGTGATTAGAGGCTCCTAAAGGTTAATGTGTTTTATAACAGAACTTGTGTGTATGCTTATAATTAATTAAGCACAATCATCAATCAATTGGCTGTAGTGATAAACAAACTGCTTTAAGCTTGATAATGGCAACAACATGATCATAGCAGACATATATACAGTCATAACATTGCATAGAAAACTAAAAGAGAAAAAGCCAACCTCTCTACCTAATTTGTAGAGCTGCAGTAGACAGAACTGAAAAATGAGAGTAAAAATGGTACTTACACAAAGATGAGCGAAAGAAGCTTGTAATGTCTCTCTACTGTGACTGATGAATGACTGATGGATGTTTGGCAGTTAAATCAGGTAGGTAGCTGATAAGGTGTGTCACAGCAGGGTGTGGATAATTAACATTCTGTACAAACCAATTAGACATTGAAAATAGGAAACTGTCCTGTGCCAGCCCTTTTTTAAAAAATATGTTCTCCCTCTCTTAAGTCAATCTAATTTGTACAAGGATCAGATTCTAATTACGAAAGCATTTTAATTGGAATGTTAAGTATGAATGTTAAGTATAGTTCCTTATGTTAAGTATGAAGTAAATAAACTGTGCAAAACTTTGTACGTAGTGACCAATACAGGTGAGAAAAGTACTGAGATCCTGTATTTAAATACAAGTATAAATACCACTGTGCTATGATACTACAAGTAAAGGTCTGTATTCAAAATTTCACTCAAGTACAAAAGTGTAAGCAGCCATAAATTCTTCAAAGTATCAAAAGTAAATAATGCAAAATACTTTAAAGAGATATGGCCCATTAAGTACTTTTATACTTAATGGGCCATATCTCTTTAATGTATTTTACATTATTGGATCATATTTATTGATGCGATTAATGTTAAATACCTACTTACACTTTGAAATACTTTACATACAGCTGGGTAGCTTACGAATTTCCTACTGAGGATCAATAAAGTTTTATGATTATACTTTAACCTGTATTACATACAGTCCTGTGCAGAAGTTTTAGGTAGGCCTTCAGATATGGAGTCAGCCTGGGATCACATGAAGAGACAGAAGACACTGGGACACCTTGAATCTACAGAAGAACTGCAGCAGAAGTCCCAGTGGACTATGTGCAGGTCAAACCAAAGAGAACTGCTGCTGGTTTAAAGGCAAAGGGAATACTGATTAGACCTAGGTTTTATTCCCTTTACTGCACTTTGTATGAAATTCATTGATAAACATTGTCAAAAGTATCCCCTTTGTATTTTTTGTGGCTTAAACGTTTGCACAGTTATACTTTCTGATGTTCTAATAACCTTCAGGTTTGTAATATTCTGTCCGTTTATTACATACTGTATAAAGGAGATGTAAATACTCTTATCAATTCACTTATAATGCAGTCCAGTACAGCAGCACTACTACCTAAAGCCTCAAGAAGCATCATATATGTAATGCAATACAGTATCAGCACTGACACAGAAACAACCAAAATATACACTATTAGTACTTATTACTATTAAATCCTATTAATTAAGGGTCTAATTCTCTGAGCACTAACTGTAAATTTATATGATTTGGAAGTTCATATTTTTATCAATGAGACCCTCTTATATCATGTCAAATTTCAACATGTATCTTTCAAAACTAGGTTTTATATAGACGAAGAGGCCTGATAAATAACAATTCTAATTAACTGAATGTTATTTAATATGTATATAAGGTCATAGCACTCAAGTCCAAGCCTTGATTTCTCAGTTGTGTGGTTTTACTTGACTCTTCAGTCCAAGTCTAATGTTTGGAGCTGTGCTCACAGTAAATAACAAACATAAAGTGACAGTTCATATCATTAGTTCAGCCAAGTCTGCATTTATAAGCTATATTTATTATCTACACAGGGGATAATCAAAAACACCAAATCTCATGATACTGTCAGACAGTTATTTTCACTGCTAGTTGCTAAATAAACTTTCTGAAATAACAAATATTAGTACTTTCAGTCGGTTAAAATACTTAATTGTGATTAATGACATCATTGTAAATAATAAGCTTTTCTGTTTTCTGTGCAGAATATTCTTCAGAATAACCTAAACAGGGTGTAAACACATATAAACATGTTTGAGACTTTTAAAGATATTTTTAAGATATTTTAAACAACATCTTAAAGACCAAACTTGCAATGGAAACACAGTACATAGGTTACCAAATGTAAAAATACATGAAAACGTTTCACATGCACTGAGGTCTTTGGCAGTTAGTCTCTCACCACACCTGTGGTATAGACAATAAATACACCACAAGTGTAGCATGTGTAGTATGTGACATGCACTAATCACACATAAAAAAAAAGATATTTAAAGACCTTTGTGTTAGCAAGGTATACAATATCTTTAGAACATTGTGTTATATAAGGTACACAATAACTCTTACAGACAATAAATGCATGATACAAGGCTACAATTTGTGGAAAGGAAACGCCAGCATCATCATATAGGTCATAATGACATAAACCAAGAGGAACACCCTCACACAAAAGTTTTTTTCACTCTGTCAAAGAACATAATTATTGATAATAAAACAGCAGCATCATCACATAGGGCATGTCTTCAATTACGTCTTAATCAAACACACAAATCGCACACCCAGCTGGGTTAAGAAATATTTCTCTATCCACCTTGTTATGTGTCTTTCTTGACAACCAGTACTGAACAGTAACACAGGCTGAAATGTAATGTTTTTTGCTTTTCTTTGTGGATCAGTATGTTCTGTTTCTTTTTACCTAAAAAAAAAAAACAGAACTTGCACAAAAAGCACTTGGTGAATGTGAGGGAAGGAAAATTGAAAGGGAAATATTGTTTTCTTGTTTAACTGAATAGGTGGTTAGCCCTGTTGACTCACAGCAAGGACATTTCAAGTTTAAACCCAGTCAACCCCGGGGTCTTTCTGTGGGGAGTTTGCATGTTCCCTGTGTCTGTGTGTGTTTTCTCCAGGTACTCCAGCTTCCTCTCACAGTCCAAACAAAGATACTTTATGTTTAATTGGTAAATTGTCTTTAGGTGTAAATGTGAGTGACCATTTGTCCCCTTGTTTGTACTTTGATACTAGCGCATCACAACTGAAGAAAAGCAGAACTAAAACCTTTGAAAATTGCATGTTTGGTCTCATGTTGCATATCTTTGAATGTATCTCTGATAAGAAGTGCAAAATATGGGGACAGAAAATTATTGTGTGCCAAATGTGTGACTGGTGTTAGGTCAGAGATGCTCAGAAGTATTTTTTTTTTCAAATCAAGTCTCTTATGGTTGGAATGAGCATTCTGTCATCTGCTATATGCCATCCATACATCCATCCATCCATCCATCCATCCATCCATCCATCCACTCACCCAACTTTGAATGCATGCCCAGTGGAATCAATGTTTTTGCATGATGCATTATGTATTATTGATGATTTTTCATTATCAAGTCACTCTGCAAGCTTCTAAGAGGTGTGGTATGCAACAAAATAACAGAAACACAGAAATAAGACTGGTTTGTTTTCACAGCAAATGAAAAAAATTCTCTGCGATGGACTGGTGACCTGTCCAGGGTGTACCCCTGCCTTTCCCCCAAAGAGAACTGGGATAGGCTCCAGCAGATCCTCATGACCCTAATTAGAAATAAGCGGGTATAGATAATGAATTAATGAATGAATACATTTTTAAAAATCTGTTGTTTTGTTTCTTGGATTGAATGAGATATTGAATAAGTATATAATATTATGGGTACCCTATAAACCCTTTGAAGTGAACCTTAAACCTAATTTTAGACTGTCAGTTATGACTGTATATTTTGGATGTAACATTTTAAGATACTGTACATACACAGCTTGATTTAGGTCATATTTCTTAACACTTGAACTTGTATGTACATAAAGGCTGACAAAACTGATAGTGTTTTGGCAAATTAGGTTTTACAGACACCATTTATCTTTATTAAGTCAGTTCATGGCGTCAGCATGGCTGCTGGTCTCTCCATAATTTAGCTCTTTGAAGACACTAGCCATATGATGTGAATTTTAAGGCCCATAGCACAAACCAGATGTGACGCCCCATGCAGCCACCTAAACAGACAGTATTACTCTAACCACAGATGCATAAATGTAGACAGGAATTTGAAGGCAGAGAAGAAGAACTAGTTTAGCAAACGTTTCCAGATATGCTAGCCATCTGCTGAATTGTAAATTAACTTCAGTCTTGTTTGCGGATCTGCATTTTCTGTAAAGCTCTTGCTTGGATTACTTGTTTTTTATTCTGTGTTTAAATCCCAGATCAGGTCTGACCTGGTGCAAGCAGCTTACTCTGTGCTTCTAATTAGGCATAAATAATCTAATGAAACATCACCACTTTTAGCTTGATAATAAACATATTGATCATAACATTACATATGAATTTAAAAAATATCTAGATTAGCAAGTAGGTTAGATATTTACAAAAAAACTGTTAAGAGATCCGTGAAAATGTAGGTTTTTACATTTTTACATTAATTTTTATTCAGATTTCATATCTGAATAAAAATGAGATACAAAGATAAAGATGAAAGAAGTCTGTCTACGCGATTGATGGATTACTGATTGACGTCTGGCAGTTAAATAAGGTATGCAAATGAAAGGGTGTACCACTTCAATAGGGTGGGGCAATTAATGCATTGTCAGAATGTACAAACCTATTAGTTAGTAATTTAAAACAAGAAACCGCCCCATTCCAGGACCTTTTTTCTTTGGATTCAAAGTGTATTCAGTGAAACGACATTATACCCTCACTTACGTCTCTTAAGGAATTTAATGTGTGCTAGAGCCTGAGTAGAAATACTCAAACACTTTTGATTTCGGTTGACCTAAGTATGGAGTGCTAGAACAAATAAAGAACGAAGAGGTCCAATTTGTTTTTTCATCTTGACAGATTCATTTTTATATAGTGAGCTGTGAGTAGCAAGTACTGTAAAACTGGATATCTATACTGGGTGATCAATACAGTACAGTACTATAGCATTTAAAAAATTCCTGGACATTTTTCCAATACTCTGTTCACTTATGCTGTTTTGAGGGATGTAATAATATTGTATGTAATATTTTCAATAAACTTATAATTCAGTCCAGTAGCTATTCAACTAAACTGGCCGAGGACTCTCCATTGGTGCACTGAGCTCCCCTACCCTACCTTCCCCTCCCTCTCTTCTCTCTCCCATATTTTGTGCTGTCCATCGCTCTCTGTCCTCTCTCTCTGTACCTTCAGCAGGTGTCCTTAGTCACAGGGCAAATCTAAATAAGTGTATTCCAAGTCTGAAGTCTACAGCTCTGCTCTGCTTCTGCAAACACAGAAATAACCCTAAACTGTCAGTTGTAGACATTAATTCATTATGAGGTATTTTTATGAACTTTGCAGGGGCAAACCCAAAACACCACAACACTAACAATAGTAAGTGTACTTTTGTCACTAGTAGTTATTAAATAGACTCCCTAAAACCGATAAATATGTTGACATCACGACACAGCATCATGATACATCAAAGTACCATCTCATGTAACACGCCTTCTAATAACAGTGATTATAACTAAACTGTCAGGGACACACCCACACAAAAGATTTGTTTCAATGACAAAGAAGTAATTACTGATAATAAATTGAAGCATGTGCTAAAAAAGCATGTACTATAATAGTGCTATAAACAACTACACAAATAGCACACACACCCCGCTGGGTTACAAACACCTCCCTTTATTGTTCTTTCTATTTACAGCCAGTACTAACAGTAGTGTATTAACATGTGATGGCTGGAATGTAATGCATTTAGTGCCTTTTCTGCATGGACCAGTCTGTTCTGTTTCTTTGCTGCTTTAACTATGTGAACAGACTGACCCAAAACACCTCAACCAAAAAGGAAAGATAATGTCACAAAGCGATCACAATGTTTACTTGACTGAATACCTACAAACCTAATGTTACTATAGCATGCTTACATGCTAAACTGATAGGCTGAACATCCTCCCACATATCATTTTAATCCAGGGACAGGTACCGGGGTGGGGTTATTTGGACGCTGGTCTTCGCTGAAATGTGATTGGCTGCTGAAGTGCCAAAGTAGTTATCCTGACAGGAATTGTGTCCCCTAACAGACTTTACCAAGAGAGAGACATTTCTGCTCTGAAGAAAAGCTGGTTTGTACATCACTGAAGGTAAGTAACGTTTTGTAAATGTCACTGATTAACCGTCATAATCATTTTGTAAATGCAACTGAAAAAACACATTAATGGTTTAAATGTATCGTATACTCAATTATAAAGCAAGCCATCATCTATTTCACCTTGGTATTACTTAGGCCTATAGTTTACATGATGTAGGTTACCTAAGTTACTACTCACGACAGACTAATTTACAACATAGGCAAATTTTGTTATTGCCATATCAAGAAACCTGTAAACTACACAGAAGCCTATTAAATAATATTACAAGGCTTTATCCTAGTAGTAGCGTACTTACTTATTCACATTTCTATAACATATTGTTGCATAGACCTATATTATGAACAGTGTGTATGTATGTAAATATGTCCTAGGTGTTATAATTGTCATCTTAGCTTATTTATAATATTGCTTGTTTTTTTTAGGAGGAGAGCTGTACTACTGCAAAAACAATAAAAACAAAAGTAGTTCGTGGAGCTGATGAGGCAAATGCCATATTTATTGATTTTCATGCCAGCCCTACTGCTGCTCACTGTGGTCAGACCAAAACACGTGAGGCCATATCAAAACGATTCTAGTGGCCAGGGATGTCTGTGGATATCAACAACTGGGTAAGTCAGCACATAAAGTTCAGACAGAAATTAATAGAAAATAATGTTTATTAGAATATACTTGAAGGTTTTATAGGTTTCTTATTGTTATTATTATGAGTTTTACTGTATTCTAGCTTTAATTCAGTCTGAGCCCATTCCTTTAAATGTAGTTTTAGACAGAAGGATTAAACATCATTTTATTTCTTTCATTGTTCTATATTTTGCACTTTGTAAAGTATGTATTAGGTATTAATAAGTTGACTTTTGCGAAAACATGTCAACAGGTTTCCCAATGCTCAGCATGTCAGGGCTGTGCTGAAACAAGACAGAATATACAGGTTAGTTAATCCTAAGACTACAAGAGGTTTCTCGGTTCATGAAAGGTATACATGTGTACTTGGTGAACATGAAGTTGTAGAAAAGATAAAATGAGTACACTCCTTGTATCATGCATCACATTATTTATAATTTTTAGTTTATACTTAATAATTGTTAAAAAAGAACGTACAAATTGTTTAGCATCACTATTTGCCAGAAAACTTCATCTTAATTGTGAAAATCCTTTTTTTCATTAGATTTCTCAGCCATTCAAATTGGTGGGGATGGACCTGATTGGGAAATTCACAGAGACACAGAATGGATATCAATACATATGTGTCATAATTTACTATTTCACCAAATGGTCACAGGCTTACCCTTTGAAAACAAAATCAGCCAGTGAAGTGTCAAGGTATATAGTCAAATTTGTGCATCAGTTTGAATCCCCAAAAAGGATTTTAACAGACCAGGGTAGAGAATTTGCCAATGCTGTAAGTACTTCACATCTTACACTGAAATTCTGTACATGTTGATGATAGAATATATATTTCATAAATAATTTTTTGTTCAACATTTTTTAACCCATGACTTTAGTATGTTTTTTTTGTTCTATGACAGCTACAGTGGGTACGGAAAGTATTCCGACCCCTTTAAATTTTTCACTCTTTGTGTCATTGCAGCCATTTGCCAAAATCAAAAAAGTTCATTTTATTTCTCATTAATTTACACTCAGCACCCCATCTTGACAGAAAAAAACAGAAATGTAGAAATTTTTGCAAATTTATTAAAAAAGAAAAACTGAAATATCACATGGTCATAAGTATTCAGACCCTGTGCTCAGTATTGAGTAGAAGCACCCTTTGGAGCTAGTACAGCCATGAGTCTTCTTGGGAATGATGCAACAAGTTTTTCACACCTGGATTTGGGGATCCTCTGCCATTCTTCCTTGCAGATCCTCTCCAGTTCTGTCAGGTTGGATGGTGAACGTTGGTGGACAGCCATTTTCAGGTCTCTCCAGAGATGCTCAATTGGGTTTAGGTCAGGGCTCTGGCTGGGCCAGTCGAGAACGGTCACAGAGTTGTTCTGAAGCCACTCCTTTGTTATTTTAGCTGTGTGCTTAGGGTCATTGTCCTGTTGAAAGGTGAACCTTCGGCCCAGTCTGAGGTCCTGAGCACTCTGGAAGAGGTTTTCTTCCAGAATATCTCTGTACTTGGCCGCATTCATCTTTCCTTCAATTGCAACCTGCAGCTGAAAAACACCCCCACAACATGATGCTCCCACCACCATGTTTCACTGTAGGGATTGTATTGGGCAGGTGATGAGCAGTGCCTGGTTTTCTCCACACATACCGCTTAGAATTAACGCCAAAAAGTTCAATCTTGGTCTCATCAGACCAGAGAATCTTATTTCTCATAGTCTGGGAGTCCTTCGTGTGTTTTTGGCAAACTCTATGCGGGCTTTCATGTGTCTTGCACTGAGGAGAGGCTTCCGTCGGGCCACTCTGCCATAAAGCCCCGACTGGTGGAGGGCTGCAGTGATAGTTGACTTTGTGGAACTTTCTCCCATCTCCCTACTGCATCTCTGGAGCTCAGCCACAGTGATCTTTGGGTTCTTCTTTACCTCTCTCACCAAGGCTCTTCTCCCACGATTGCTCAGTTTGGCTGGACAGCCAGGTCTAGGAAGAGTTGTGGTCGTCCCAAACTTTTTCCATTTGAGGATTATGGAGGCCACTGTGCTCTTAGGAACCTTGAGTGCTGCAGAAATTCTTTTGTAACCTTGGCCAGATCTGTGCCTTGCCACAATTCTGTCTCTGAGCTCCTTGGGCAGTTCCTTCAACCTCATGATTCTCATTTGCTCTGACATGCACTGTGAGCTGTAAGGTCTTATATAGACAGGTGTGTGCCTTTCCTAATCAAGTCCAATCAGTTTAATTAAACACAGCTGGACTCCAATGAAGGAGCAGAACCATCTCAAGGAGGATCAGAAGAAATGGACAGCATGTGAGTTAAATATAAGTGTCACTGCAAAGGGTCTGAATACTTATGACCATGTGATATTTCAGTTTTTCTTTTTTAAT
The DNA here is from genome assembly GCF_900324485.2 of Mastacembelus armatus. Taxonomy (NCBI): domain Eukaryota; kingdom Metazoa; phylum Chordata; class Actinopteri; order Synbranchiformes; family Mastacembelidae; genus Mastacembelus; species Mastacembelus armatus. The sequence continues at coordinate 7,166,266 of NC_046639.1, read as the reverse complement.
AAATTTGCAAAAATTTCTACATTTCTGTTTTTTTCTGTCAAGATGGGGTGCTGAGTGTACATTAATGAGAAATAAAATGAACTTTTTTGATTTGACACAAAGAGTGAAAAATTTAAAGGGGAATACTTTCCGTACCGACTGTATATATTTTGGAATGTAGTTGTAAAAACAGTTTTCCCTAATGATTCTAGATCAACACAAGAGTCTGTGAAATCCTAAACATAAAAAGAAGCCTCTGCTCACCTTAATTATTGCTTGTGTTACATTAACTCTCAGATGTTTGTCATGTTTGATAATAGCATCCACTAAATGAAACTTGCACTAACAAATGCATGGCTCATATTTATTTGAGTGTACTTTCTACTGAAATGGGATAGATATAAATACCATTAGAGTTATGATCACAAATGCCAGTGTTATAAATTTGCCTTTGTTCTCAAAGCTCTGAGCAAAGTTATGAGTACCCATCCTGAAACATGGGATGAGTACCTCGATGCATGGGCTGTGTACAAAAAAGCAGATGACCACCAAATACTATATTACTTGATGTAAATACTATTATTTGATGTTCGGCAGAGAGGCTCGCTATCCCTCACAAGTACCAGGTTTGTGGTCTATCTAACTGATCTATTTGTCTGTCTGTGTCTCTGTCTGTCTGTCTGTATACTGTATCTATCTATCTATCTATCTATCTATCTATCTATCTATCTATCTATCTATCTATCTATGTATGTATCTATCTATCTATCTATCTATCTATCTATCTATCTATCTATCTATCTATCTATCTATCTATCTATCTATCTATCTATCTGTCTGTCTGTGTGTCTGCCTGTCTATTTAACTATGTATCTATGTGTCTAATTCATGTAAAGAATTGTTATAAAAGGTAATGGTACAATATTTTTCTTCAAAGGTTGATGACACAGTGGAGGACATAGTGGGCCAGGAGGAGATGGCCCAGGACCTTAACACACAACAGGAACTCATCGATCTTGTGAAAAAAAACCTTGCCAAGACATATGACAAAACCCGGGGCAAGGCAAAAGCAAGTGGAAAACAGCCACAATTAAAAGTTACGGACAAAGTTTGGATATAAGAAGCCAACAAAGAAAGGGGGGAAACTGGAAGCCAGCTTTTTAGGACCATTTACCGTATTGTCCCTTCATGATAAATGTGCAGATCTTCAGGATGGGACTATCTTTCGAAAAATTAATGTAGACCAACTGAAGATGGCCATTGAAGAAAGCCCCAGGGTGCCACACAGATATCCTAAATCAGCTACAGCAGCTACAGCAGCTACAACACCCACAGCACCCACAGCAGCTACAGCAGCTACAGCACCCACAGCACCCACAGCAGCTACAGCACCCACAGTACCCACAGCAGCTACAGCAGCTACAGCACCCACAGCAGCTACAGCAGCTACAGCACCCACAGTACCCACAGCAGCTACAGCACCCACAGTACCCACAGCAGCTACAGCACCCACAGTACCCACAGCAGCTACAGCACCCACAGTACCCACAGCAGCTACAGCAGCTACAGCACCCACAGCAGCTACAGCAGCTACAGCACCCACAGTACCCACAGCAGCTACAGCACCCACAGTACCCACAGCAGCTACAGCACCCACAGCACCCACAGCAGCTACAGCAGCTACAGCACCCACAGCAGCTACAGCAGCTACAGCACCCACAGCAGCTGCAGCACCCACAGTACCCACAGCAGCTACAGCAGCTACAGCAGCTACAGCAGCTACAGCACCTACAGCAGCTACAGCACCCACAGCACCCACAGCACCCACAGCAGCTACAGCACCCACAGCACCCACAGCAGCTACAGCACCCACAGCACCTACAGCAGCTACAGCACCTACAGCAGCTACAGCAGCTACAGTACCCACAGCACCCACAGCAGCTACAGCACCCACAGCACCTACAGCAGCTACAGCACCTACAGCAGCTACAGCAGCTACAGCACCCACAGCACCCACAGCAGCTACAGCACCCACAGCACCTACAGCAGCTACAGCACCTACAGCAGCTACAGCAGCTACAGCACCTACAGCAGCTACAGCACCCACAGCACCCACAGCACCCACAGCACCTACAGCAGCTACAGCACCTACAGCAGCTACAGCAGCTACAGCACCCACAGCACCCACAGCAGCTACAGCACCTACAGCAGCTACAGCACCCACAGTACCCACAGCACCCACAGCAGCTACAGCAGCTACAGCACCCACAGCACCCACAGCAGCTACAGCACCCACAGCAGCTACAGCAGCTACAGCACCCACAGCACCCACAGCAGCTACAGCACCCACAGCACCTACAGCAGCTACAGCACCTACAGCAGCTACAGCACCCACAGCACCCACAGCAGCTACAGCAGCTACAGCACCTACAGCAGCTACAGCAGCTACAGCACCCACAGCACCCACAGCAGCTACAGCACCCACAGCACCCACAGCAGCTACAGCACCCACAGCACCTACAGCAGCTACAGCACCCACAGCAGCTACAGCACCCACAGCACCCACAGCAGCTACAGCAGCTACAGCACCTACAGCAGCTACAGCACCCACAGCAGCTACAGCAGCTACAGCAGCTACAGCAGCTACAGCACCCACAGCACCCACAGCAGCTACAGCACCCACAGCAGCTACAGCAGCTACAGCACCTACAGCAGCTACAGCACCCACAGCAGCTACAGCAGCTACAGCACCTACAGCAGCTACAGCACCCACAGCACCCACAGCAGCTACAGCACCCACAGCACCTACAGCAGCTACAGCACCTACAGCAGCTACAGCACCCACAGCAGCTACAGCAGCTACAGCAGCTACAGCAGCTACAGCACCCACAGCACCCACAGCAGCTACAGCACCCACAGCAGCTACAGCAGCTACAGTACCCACAGCACCCACAGCAGCTACAGCAGCTACAGCACCTACAGCAGCTACAGCAGCTACAGTACCCACAGCACCCACAGCAGCTACAGCACCCACAGCACCTACAGCAGCTACAGCAGCTACAGCAGCTACAGCACCCACAGCACCCACAGCAGCTACAGCACCCACAGCACCCACAGCAGCTACAGCAGCTACAGCACCTACAGCAGCTACAGCAGCTACAGCACCCACAGCACCCACAGCAGCTACAGCACCTACAGCACCTACAGCAGCTACAGCACCCACAGCAGCTACAGCAGCTACAGCACCTACAGCAGCTACAGCACCCACAGCACCCACAGCAGCTACAGCACCCACAGCACCTACAGCAGCTACAGCACCCACAGCACCTACAGCAGCTACAGCAGCTACAGTACCCACAGCACCCACAGCAGCTACAGCACCCACAGCAGCTACAGCACCTACAGCACCTACAGCACCTACAGCAGCATCAGCACCTACAGCACCTACAGCAGCTACAGCAGCTACAGAATTGCCACAACCAACAAAAGTCAATGGCCAGCATCATTATCAGGAGGTCCTGGATATAAAAAGCTGTTCTGCTTTTTGGCAGATGTCCATGATACGTGGGCAGGAAATAAGGTCCATGTTCTACTGTCCAAGATTTGGCCTTAAATATTATTTTACTGGGACATTTGGAGACTTGCTCCTGACATGGAGTTGGAGAGTGAGGTAGGGTGAAGTAGCCTAATGTGGGACATTGTCAGCATCTAACACTGTTGTATATTGTATATGAAGCCAGTACAATTTATTGCAATATGAAGCCAGTATATGACTTATGGCATTTCAACCTATAGAAATATTGTGGTGTGGGTATAACATATCTATTAAACTACCAATGCATGTTTCTGCAAACAGTAGGATATCTTGTTTGAAATTTTTCACAGGTAATAAAAGCATATCTGTCCATTCTTGTGCGTGAGCACAATCGCCAGCATGACCCCAAGGCTGCTCTTATTGATTCATTTGCCATGATGGCAATATGGAACAAAAGGGCTCCAAGACTCAAGGTCTGTAAATGTAATATGAATCTCATGTATATACTCCAAGTTTCAGGCTATTTATGAATTCCAAAGCTATGACAATTCTTTTGCTTAAATATAGTAAATGCATTACAATATTACTGTTACATTTTTTCAATTTTAGATAAGACCCATGGAGTATAGAGTCATTGTGGGAATTATAAATGAGCATCATCATTGGACACTTGTGGTAAATTATATTTTACAATTAAAAATGTATATAAGTTATGTAAAAAAAAAAACCAAATACATTGCATATGTTTTACAATTAACCTGTTTTATAATTAGTTATAATAAAAATCTGTAGGTCATCTACCAGCAAGAAAAGATGACCCTGTTCCTGGATTCGCTGGGGGAGTCAAAGCAAGGCATGCAAGATGCTTGGAAGCAACAAGATTAGTATGGTACCACATTTTAATGTACCCTATCAAAGGAAAATTGCCGTACAAGTATTTCATTTATATAAAAGGAGGGGGCCTTGACAATTTTGGTATTAACAAATACAATTGTCTTTCTCTAGGTCATTCATGCGAAAGATGGGATGCAATGTCTCAAGGTGGAAATGTAATGCTGTCCCACATCCCAGTCAGTCTGACAGTACCTCATCCGGTGTCTTCACCTTGAAGGTATGTTTTTACCCAGAGCAATGTCCTCCTCCCCACATTACTCTCTTATTAAACTTTTGTTCAATTAGGAATGTTACCCCCCAAAAAATAACATTGCATGTTTATATGCCTACACAGATGTTATTCACTGATTACACAGATATTATTCTTGTCTCTATAAGGTGATGTGTAGCCAATTTGTTACTAATGGGTACAGTTTGGTGTAATTAATTAATTAATAATTAAAAAACTTTTTTTTTTTTAGTAGTTTGCAGAAAAACTCCTGAAAAAGGAAACAATAGATTTTCCAGCTACAAAAGAGGTCGTCAACAAACACAGGCTGGAAATAACTGTCACACTCCTAGAGACTGGTAAATAATGTAGTATTATAGTATATTTTGGCTATCAAAAAAAAATGTCCTTAAAATTCCTGTACAAAACAATTTGTGTAAAGGTAATGGATGGATGCACAAGACATGTTTTTATTTTGTTTTCTTCAGATGACCTAACAGATACATGTCACCTCTGTGGGGAAGAACAGCATGACACAGACCTGAACTGGGTAATAAAGATCATTACACAGCTGATTAGAAAATATTAAATGACCTGTGGTTTGTGTAGCTGATTCACTGGGTATCTGATGTGGAGTGCACATTTAAAGACAGGATCCACTCAATAGAAAACATGATAATAATAATAATGATAATAATATATAATAAAAATGCCAAATACCAAAGTGCTGGCTGTATGGTCCATACACTGAAGATAATTCATTTGAGATTCGAAGAAGGGAGGAGATTGAGTAGATTGAAAACCAGGTTTTAAAATTGTCATTTCAGATTTGAGAAATGAATGAAAGCCACTGAGATAACTGTAAAATATTACGTTAAATTCTTCGGTTCTGGTAATGAAACATTTTATTTTAGCTTAAATTATAATAAAATAGAAAAAAAAAAACATTGACAACACAAGAATGTACAGTTTGTTCGGGCTGTCGGGTTGCCATTATTTTAAACCCCTATTTCATATTTTGCAGATTCAGTGCGACATTTGTCTGAGGTGGTACCATCAGGAATGTGTCAACAGTCCACCAACAGAGGAGGCATTCACTTGTCTTGCATGTTCAGCAAAATAAGCACAGTTCATTTTTTGTTATCACGTTCTTATTTATTATCCTATAAGTTATTATTATAAATTGTTATGTGCATGTTACTGTTTGTAATGTTGTATTTAAGTTTTGTTCTTATTTTTACTTTTCAAGGATTGTGTAAAAAATGTGCATTTCCTATTAAAGAAATTCTTGGCAAAAGGAAATCTAAATTAATTAGTATTTTCTTTTAGCTTTAGTTGAGAAACTTGTCCAAATTCTTTTCAAGCATGTTAGAAAATACAAATACATTAGATCATATGATAATAGTGCCTAATTTTCCATTATGGAAGATAAAATGCAGTTTAAGATATTTTGTATTATTTTAGTTCAAATTCGTCAGTAGTGATGGCATGATCAGAAATGTGAAAGGGTATAAACACACTGTGCTTGATATTGTCATGATGGAGGGGGGTTGTAAAACTAATCAGAAATAATCTGTATCCCAGAGATTGTTTTGCCTGTGCCCCAAAATAAAGCACTTGTCCTCTATTTGGGTCCTCTCCTCCCTCACCATCACACCACCAAATCATAACAGTTTTCACTTTGTCATTATGTTGCACTGAGTGTAGATTAATAAGAAAAAAATTGCAGTGGTGGCTTAAAAGGCAAATGTGCAGGAAGAGAAAACTGAGAAACAGGTTGCAAATGTGAAACCTTTAAAATCCACTAAATAGACTCCACGGTGCTCATTTTGTAATAAAATGATATATACTCCATCAAAGTGCAAAGTCTGAGCTTTATTTTGAGTTGGTGTACATCCACATAGAAAGAATTGTGAGAGAGATTTAACCCATTTACTTCAGTTTAGGGGTCCAATAAGAGATATACAGTACTGTGCAAAAGTTTGAGGCAGTTTAATGTTTTAGATTCTTGTCACACAACACCATCAGGTGTCCCAGATTCATAGTGCATCCCACTGTGCCAGACAACAAGCTCATAAAGTACACATTACAGTTCATGAAGAGCTATTTTCAGAGACAAGAAGAACCAGGAGTCCTGCAGCAGATAGTCTGACCCCCACAGAGCCTGGATGTGGGCAGTATGGAGTCAGTCTGGGATCACATAAAGAGACAGAAACCCTGGGACAGCCTGAATCTACAGAAGAACTGCAGCAGCTTCTTCAAGGTGGTTAAGAAAATGCTGTGAGGTTTGATCAAACATGGTGAGATTGTAACTTGAACCTGTTTTATTCACTGTAATTCTAGTATATAGTTTTGTCATATTTACTGACAAGAGCAAAGACCTTGTCATGTTAATGTAACTCACATCCAGATATATTCTTCTTAAGGTGAGAATGTTAATGCAGCCATCGACAACACAGAGGACTCTAGGTAAAAGTAGTAAAACTACATAATTTTTTAGTACAGTATTGCTGTTGCACACACATGTATACATTTTTGCCTTGATTATAAAACAACACTGGCAATTACATGAAGAGTAGAGCTGTTTATTATGATAGCCACTGAAGTCATTGACCTAAAATAATTTCTTGCCAGTTATATTCAGATACTGTTTTTCAAGTTAGAACTTAATAAAATATTCTCATTGCTTCTAATCATCTTTACATAACCTAAATGACATTTTTTTTTCAATTACATCATAATGTAATGTAACAAAGTGAACAATTATTTCAAAACATTGCAAGTGCATTAACACTCTTGATGTCTTTCATACAATTAAAAAGAAACCACATATATTGTAAGGTATTCATTCCTTCATTACTTCATTCCATCCATCCATCGATCCATCCATCCTCAACTGATTCTTCCTGCTATCCAGGCTCCTAAACTTGAACCAACCATCCATCCATCCATCCATCCATCCATCCATCCATCCATCCATCCATCCATCCATCCACCCTCAACTGATTCTTCCTGCTATCCAGGCTCATAAATTTGAACCACCAGTCCCTAAAACAAATCCAGTGGTTCTTCAAGTGGGAAATTAAATGTGTATTACATGTCTTTCCTCAAAAGACAAAGAAAACAAAAACAAAACAACAAACAAACTTAAATTTCATTCACTCAATACTGGAATGCACATTATTGGCATACACATTAGGTTTTCATGTGCTGTGAGCAGAGATCCTTATAAGTCATATTTTGGAAGACCAAGTCAAGTCTCAAGTCTCCTGGTTGCAATGAACAATGCTTGTTGCATGCCGTGCAGACTGTAAAGCTCTACAGAGCTAGTAACAAGCTAACATTAGATAGTTGATGTTGAGCTAAACCAAGTGTCGACTGATTGACCTGTCCAGGTGCGCTTTCATGTGCCTGATAAAACTGAATGTGGTTGATCCAGTGTCTTTTATTTTTATACTGCTCACCATGCATGTTGCCATTCATTTGTTTAGGCTTTGTATTAAGTCATAATAATCACATTTAATAACAAATGGGACAGCACTTGCCAGGATGCTGGCCATATTCACGACACTAATTCAGTTTGCTGCAGTTTACAATCACCTGTGGCAAGACATGCCCAAATGGGTTGTGCTGACTTCCAGTAGAGGGCAGCAATACACTTTGGCTGCGTCTATTCTGCCACTCATTTACCAGAAGAAAATAGAAAACACACTGCTTATCAGAAATGTATGTTAATGTGCTAAAATATAATAAATAAATATAAAAACATTGTTCACGAGTCAGAAACATCAAGTCCGTGTTGAGTCTAACGTCCTTTGAGGACAAGTCTCAAGTCAAGTCTCAAGGTACTGTGTGTTGAACTGAAGTGCAACTAAAGTCTAAGTTGCAGCCTCGAGTTCCCATCTCTGAAAAATGTCACACTTTCTTCCTGTGGAAAAAAAAAAAAAAAAATCAATGTACAGTTCTTACTTCTGCCACCAGGTGTGGCAATTGGCCTGTCAACTTCAGTAACACATAGTAGAGATACCTACAGAGAAGTTACACTGTGAAGGTCTATTTTAAATCAACTCGGCCAAATTTTACCTTGAAAACTGTACACAAAGGTGACCTCATTCTAAGTTTTAAAGACAAAATGGTAAAAAAAAAATGCAACGGTATTTCTTTCCTTTTCAGTTCCTAAACTTTTTTGCAGAGTGTTACTACTGATACTGGTTGTATGTTACATGTCCTCTTAAATTTTACAGGAAGTGTATTTTAGCTAAATATTTGGTAGAACCAGGTACTGAACAGAAATTTGGAAATCAATAACTAAAGCTGTATTCAGGTCTTCTGTGTTTTCAAGCATGAACAATTATATATGTAATGGCTTTGTGTATTGCAACTGATGACAGTATTCTGTGTTTTTCAACTTCAGTAATATTTTACTTTGATCTTAAATAAGTGTGGATACATACCTTCCTTTTGTGGGAGAATTTGCTTTCATCCAACATCACAAAGCCATGGTCCCCCCTTTCAAAAAGTATATTTAGTTTATTTTATTGTACTTTTAATTGTACTATTTCAACAGTTACTGGGACTACATTGGCCCACTTTTATATCAAAGTATACATTTAAGTATACTTCAGGTGTAAGAGTAATAACTTTGAACATACAGTTCATATCTAAGTCTAATTTTGTACTGCAACACTACTGTGCTTGAATTGAAGTTACAGGGACTAGTTATATTCTTTTACTATAAACTATAAGTGAACTTATACAGTAGGTACTAGTGTGGTGTCAGGTGTCTCTATAAAGAGATCCTTTATTCAGAACAAAAACAAAGGCCTTTTAATAGTAAAAATTCAGTAGTTGAGTGCATTAACAGCTATAGTGGCTTGTCTTCTTTTAGTGCATTGCTAAGGGCTCACTCACAAATGCACAGCTCAGGCTGTCCAAAGAATGCATTGGATCATGCAGCATTCGGAAGAAAATTCCGCTACAGCAGATGTTTATCTGACAATGCTGTTAATACATTTAAGAAAATGATCCCATCTTTATTTACATCTATGCTATGTCCCAACACAGTGGAGGGCAGCTGCCTCAATCCCACTCCCTACCAAATTGATCATTTTGTTGACAGTGCTATAGCCTCACTGCGTGATACACTTGATACTGTGGCCCCTCTGAAAAAGAAGTTAGTGAATCAGAGGAGATTAGCTCCATGGTACAGTTTATATATTCGTACCTTAAAGCAGGCATCACAAAGGGTGGAAAGGAAGTGGCGCTCCACAAATTTAGAGGAATTTTTTCTAGCCTGGAAAAACAGTTTATTAACATATAAAAAAAGCTCTCCGTGAAGCCAGAACTGCATACTATTCATCACTAATAGAGGAAAATAAGAACAATCACCAACAATCTTCTCTTAGCCTCAGATAATGGACTTGTTTCTATACACTTGTTTCTCCTATATTAGCTTCTCTTCATTGGCTCCCTGCAAAATACAGAATAGAATTTAAAATCCTTTTTCTCACATACAAATCCCTTCATGATCAAGCTCCTTCATACCTTTTTTTGTAAAGTGCCTTGAGATGATTGTATTGCTATACAAATAAAATTGAATTGAACCACACCAACACAAAAGTTTTAGTAGTTTAGTTTTAGTATACCCATCCATCCACTTATAACACACTTAAGGGAGCTGTTGAGTGCCTGAAAATCACAGCTTGTGCACATGCTGCAGGTAATCTCTATAGTGTGGGGAGAGTTTTGGGAGACAATTTTGGGGAGCTCAGACCTAATATTTGTGTTTATTCAAATTGTAAGTACTGGATTTTCAGATTGACTACAACTGTTTTTATCTAGCTATAACATTTAGGCTGGTTCATGAGGTGTAAAGAGGTCATTGCCATATTTGACACTCTTCTGACTTAATCATCTTTATGATCACCTCAGTCCTGCTAATAAAACAATGTAGTTCACTACTGAGGTCAGAAGTTACAAGATTGTTTATGATTTGTGGTGTCAGTCTCATTTCATTCATGACATGCATAATGTCTCATGAATATATGCATAGGCCATTATAGCAATGACCAAAGCGTAATCTTATTTTGTTTGTTTTTGTTAATAAAATCACAAAAGTATCAGCAGATTCTTGTTGCTTCACAAAGAGTCCTGGTTCTGTTGTCTAACATGAAACTTGAAGGAACTCATTTCTATACAGTCTAAGTAAAAAAACACACAAAAGACCTTTCTACTTCAGAATAGTTCATCTTTCAATAAAATATGTTGGTCTGTCTTGTTCTTGTGTCCACTAATTTAATCATTCATTTGCTTCAATGGTATTTAGTCAGCTTGTTTATATTGTGTAATTTGTCTAATAAACACTCAATAGACAAAGAACAACCAATGAAGAATAACCAAACTTTAAAACAAATGGAACACACTATGGATAATTTATTTATTAATTTCTAATATTTGCTAGTACTAATGAAACTTTACATCCATCCATGCATCCATCTTCTATACCTGCTAATTATCCCGGCTAACTTGAGGTGAAACGCAGGGACTTACAATATTTAAATGCATTATGACGTAGCTGCTTCAAAATGTAAGACAAATCCAAACATGCAGTAGCTCAATATAACCCAACATCTGACAAATGTAATCCATGTGACAGTGGTAGATACACCCACAATGAGATATATATGTAACTGTATATTTTTACATGTTTACATATATGTTATACATAACTGAATAAGGCACATCGGGTTGGTAAGAAAAATAACATATACATCAAATTAGTTCATATACAGCTACAATTAAATAGATACAACAAGCATAACCATTACTGTGTTAGCACTTGTCAAAAGTAGCAGTGATAATATATACTTCTGACAATGCTTCCCCTTTGCTAATAAAAATAAACATGTATGGACAGTGGAGATATTTAATGTGAAAGTTTAGGCCCAATTACAGCATTTACAGCTTTCTTTAAAAACCAAACCTGGTTGACATTTCTGGATGCATAAAGTGAGCAAGGGTAGCAATTTCTAAACCTTTTTCTCACAAAAGTAGTGATGCGTCATAATCAATTATTAGGGATAATCACAGCAATTGCAACTTTTCTTGAAGACCAAACCTGGTTGGCAGTATTGGATGTGGGTTATCCCATTGGCACAGTTGTAAAAAGAATTTGGGTCATTAGGGTTGTTGTAAACCCCATCACTCTTTCCAGCACAGGTACCTCCACTAGCTGTACCAGAATTGGTTGAAGGAGTTGAGGGAGTTGTGGTGGTTGTAGTGGGAGTTGTGGTGGTTGTAGTGGGAGTTGTGGTGGTTGTAGTGGGAGTTGTGGTGGTTGTAGTTGTAGTTTCAGTGGTAGTGGGAGCTGTGGTGGTCGTAGTGGGAGTTGTGGTGGTTGTAGTCGAACCTCTGGTTTTTGTATTGCAAGCTCTGGTGGTTGTCGTGGGAATTCTGGTGGTTGTAGTGGGAGTTGTGGTGGTTGTAGTGGGAGTTGTGGTGGTTGTAGTGGGAGTTGTGGTGGTTGTAGTGGGAGTTGTAGTGGTAGTGGGAGCTGTGGTGGTTGTAGAAGTCATGCCTGTAGTGTAATCACAGCATTTACAGCTTTCTCTAAAGACCAAACCTGGTTGGCAGTATTGGATGTGGGTTATCCCATTGGCACAGTTGTAAAAAGAATTTGGGTCATTAGGGTTGTTGTAAGCCCCATCACTCTTTCCAGCACAGGGACCTCCATTACCAGTGTCAGGACTGGGTGAGGCAGTGGTTGAGGGAGTTGTGGCTACTGTAGAAGTTGTGCCTGTAGGGTAATCACAGCATTTACAGCTTTCTCTAAAAACCAAACCAGTTTGGCAGTTTTGGATGTGGGTTATCCCATTGGCACAGTTGTAAAAAGAATTTGGGTCATTAGGGTTGTTGTAAGCCCCATCAATCTTTCCAGCACAGGGACCTCCATTACCAGTGTCAGGACTGGATGAAGCAGTGGTTGAGGGAGTTGTGGCTGCTGTAGAAGTTGTGCCTCTAGGGTAATCACAGCATTTACAGCTTTCTCTAAAAACCAAACCAGTTTGGCAGTTTTGGATGTGGGTTATCCCATTGGCACAGTTGTAAAAAGAATTTGGGTCATTAGGGTTGATGTAAACCCCATCACTCTTTCCAGCACAGGGACCTCCATTACCAGTGTCAGAACTGGGTGAAGCAGTGGTTGAGGGAGTTGTGGCTGCTGTAGAAGTTGTGCCTGTAGGGTAATCACAGCATTTACAGCTTTCTCTAAAAACCAAACCAGTTTGGCAGTTTTGGATGTGGGTTATCCCATTGGCACAGTTGTAAAAAGAATTTGGGTCATTAGGGTTGGTGTAAACCCCATCACTCTTTCCAGCACAGGGACCTCCATTACCAGTGTCAGGACTGGGTGAAGCAGTGGTTGAGGGAGTTGTGGCTGCTGTAGAAGTTGTGCCTGTAGGGTAATCACAGCATTTACAGCTTTCTCTAAAAACCAAACCAGTTTGGCAGTTTTGGATGTGGGTTATCCCATTGGCACAGTTGTAAAAAGAATTTGGGTCATTAGGGTTGTTGTAAGCCCCATCAATCTTTCCAGCACAGGGACCTCCATTACCAGTGTCAGGACTGGGTGAAGCAGTGGTTGAGGGAGTTGTGGCTGCTGTAGAAGTTGTGCCTCTAGGGTAATCACAGCATTTACAGCTTTCTCTAAAAACCAAACCAGTTTGGCAGTTTTGGATGTGGGTTATCCCATTGGCACAGTTGTAAAAAGAATTTGGGTCATTAGGGTTGTTGTAAGCCCCATCAATCTTTCCAGCACAGGGACCTCCATTACCAGTGTCAGGACTGGGTGAGGCAGTGGTTGAGGGAGTTGTGGCTGCTGTAGAAGTTGTGCCTGTAGGGTAATCACAGCATTTACAGCTTTCTCTAAAAACCAAACCAGTTTGGCAGTATTGGATGTGGGTTATCCCATTGGCACAGTTGTAAAAAGAATTTGGGTCATTAGGGTTGGTGTAAACCCCATCACTCTTTCCAGCACAGGGACCTCCATTACCAGTGTCAGGACTGGGTGAAGCAGTGGTTGAGGGAGTTGTGGCTGCTGTAGAAGTTGTGCCTGTAGGGTAATCACAGCATTTACAGCTTTCTCTAAAAACCAAACCAGTTTGGCAGTTTTGGATGTGGGTTATCCCATTGGCACAGTTGTAAAAAGAATTTGGGTCATTAGGGTTGTTGTAAGCCCCATCAATCTTTCCAGCACAGGGACCTCCATTACCAGTGTCAGGACTGGGTGAAGCAGTGGTTGAGGGAGTTGTGGCTGCTGTAGAAGTTGTGCCTCTAGGGTAATCACAGCATTTACAGCTTTCTCTAAAAACCAAACCAGTTTGGCAGTTTTGGATGTGGGTTATCCCATTGGCACAGTTGTAAAAAGAATTTGGGTCATTAGGGTTGGTGTAAACCCCATCAATCTTTCCAGCACAGGGACCTCCATTACCAGTGTCAGAACTGGGTGAAGCAGTGGTTGAGGGAGTTGTGGCTGCTGTAGAAGTTGTGCCTGTAGGGTAATCACAGCATTTACAGCTTTCTCTAAAAACCAAACCAGTTTGGCAGTTTTGGATGTGGGTTATCCCATTGGCACAGTTGTAAAAAGAATTTGGGTCATTAGGGTTGTTGTAAGCCCCATCAATCTTTCCAGCACAGGGACCTCCATTACCAGTGTCAGGACTGGGTGAGGCAGTGGTTGAGGGAGTTGTGGCTGCTGTAGAAGTTGTGCCTGTAGGGTAATCACAGCATTTACAGCTTTCTCTAAAAACCAAACCAGTTTGGCAGTATTGGATGTGGGTTATCCCATTGGCACAGTTGTAAAAAGAATTTGGGTTATTAGGGTTGATGTAAACCCCATCACGCTTTCCAGCACAGGAACCTCCATTAACTGTACCAGAAGTGGTTGTAGTGGAACTTGTGGTCCAGTCACAGCAGTCACACCGTTTCTTGAAGATCAAATTTACTGGGCAGTATTTGAGGTAGTTTGGGTTTAGCGTACGTCCTCCTTCATCTTCACAGTACTGAGTTGTATATTCCTAAAATATTGAGAAAACAAAAACAATCAGGATGAGAAGGCATCTATGAAAAGCAAGATATTCAGGCAGTTGATTTGAATCCTGGTACTTGCAGAGTTAGAGTAGATTGTGTCTCTAGTGTTTTGGGATCCCTGGTACAACTGGTTGTGATGTCCTGTGTCTTTTTCTGAGTGTCCGCAAAAGTCAGATGGCAGCACATTAATGAAATCCACGTACCTGATAAAACGCAGTGGAGATAACATTCACTAAAATGTAACAAATGATCAAGGGTATACTGCCAAGAGTTACAGTTGATTAATTTTATTGGTTATATCTTTGCAACTTCATACCTGGCATTGATGTCAGCTTTACCATCAGAGACACTGGCAGTTATGATTAATCTGTCACAATTAGTTTCTGTTCCCTCAGACACAAATGCATCTTTGAACTCCTGTGCAGCAGAGAAACATTGCTGATTCTCAGTCAAGTGCATTTTGTATTGTGAGACAGTATACAGAATTTAACAATCTACATGGCATGTTTCCAACAATCCCACGATAGAAACCAGAATCTAACCTTGCACAAAAGTGTAAGTTTCTGCTTGTCCTGTGGTTGACGTCCTGCTCTTTCAGGGTTTCTCAAGTCCACATTGAGCCCATCAAACCCACTTTTTCTCAGTAGTGTGATCGCAGACTGGATGAACATTGCTCTGTTTTGTTGTTCTGACACCATCCTGCTAAATCTGGTAAATATTTGAAAAAAAAAAAGCTTTGTTAAGAGTCATATAACCATATAAAGTAGTTAGCGATGCAGAAGACAGTAAAATGTTTCCAAGTAGTAGTAAATTAAGGCTGGGCCAACTAGATAGAGCTGCAGTAAAGTGAAAATGCCATGATACTGGTTTGTTTCTTGTTTTCTGGTCTATTTTCATTTTTACTGACCATTAACTGTCTTTTGCAAATTTTCTTGGTGGAATCTTTTTTTCTCTGGCCTTTTCTGTTGCTCCATCTGGACATTCACTACTTTCCTAAATAGGCCAATCTCCTGCCAGCTTATCTGGTCTATCAGACCCAGTGTCCTGTAGTTCAGCTGAGCTCCAGTCCACTGTTTGCCTCAGCTCCAACTCCCATGAGCTCTCCTCCTCTCCTGTTAATGGCCTTGCCTGTCTAGATGTCTATCCTCCTGTCACTCTGTTGACTTCTCCCTAGTCCCCCTGGAGTGGCTTTTCCTAATCCTCAGAATAAAGTTTAGTACACTATTGCATTTGGTTTCTCACCCTTACATTTGACTCCATTAACAAACTTAACAGAAACAACCTGGTATCCCAGCTGAAGCAGACTGAAAGCAGTATATGGATTAAGTTTCCAGCCTCCACGCAATAACAGCTTGAGAGCTGCATGACTGTTTTTAAGCTTGCGCGCAAAAGCTTACAGCAGAGAAGACACAGGAGTCTATACACCAACAAAATATAAATGCCACAGTCTCCCCAGTCATCCACTGACAACTACTTCTAATCCAATTTACTGGGACAAAACATTCCACTCAGCAGGCTAAAATGCACAGACACAGACAAAGGTCCCACAGAAAAAGCTGAACCTCCTTTAAAGAGAAGCCATAGCACCACCTGCATCAAGCCATGCACAAAAGCAGCCATCTCACAACTCCAAGAAGCCTAGTTCCAGACACATTCTGGAAAAGACTTCATTACATCAAATGTAGTGGAATACCTCATCTGTCCTTACTCTCTTATTTCCCTCAGCACCAAATAGATGCACCAGAGCAAACAAACGTACTGTAGTAGAGGAGGGTCCTTAGACGTTTCACGGAGACAACAGTTAGTAGTTCCTCTAGTTCCTCTGCTTGTTTAGGTCTCAATATATATTTAGATGTACTTGTATGTGTAGTAGGTGATGGACCTTTTAGACTCTTTTGGATATTGAGACCAAAAACCTTCCTACAAGAATTTAAGAAACTTAAAAATAAACGACAACAAAAAAGAGCAAGAGAGAAATTGAGAATACCAATTGACCACCTTTCAAACTCAATTTCGACTCCAAATAAGAGGACAACTCCCCACGGTGCATGCAAGTATTCCAGAATTACATCCAGTCAACTGACTTAAGCACTATATAATTAATTATTTAAATTTACAATCCACAAAAAAGTCTTTAGATGTGGCAACTGTTTCTGAGTCTTTATGTCTTATTTACCATATCCATCCATCCATCCATCATCTATACTCACTTATTCCTAATTAGGGTCACAGGGATCTACTGGAGCCTATCCCAGCTCTCTTTGGGTGAAAGGCAGAAGTACACCCAAGTCACAAGTTCATTGCAGGGCTATACCATATCCAATACACAGTAATTCTAAAAGCTATTGCGATATAGAATAATTAAGATAAACAATATCATTATAGACGTGCTACTATGTCCTATTATACATACTTTCATACAGAATTATCTCACTGGACCAATAATTACATATATATGATAGGCACAATACATTTTATAATACCTCTTGTTTTATAAACAAATACCAATTTTAATTTCAGCTTTATTTTTTTAGCACCAAGCACAATATAATAATCTCAAGGCACTTTACAAAAAAAAAAAACAACAACAAAAAAAAAAAACAGCATCTGGCTTTGTCCTACATCGTTGGAAAAGCACAAAATACCACATGAAGGGTGAAAGCTACACAGTCAGGTGTGTTGTTGTCTTTGCACACTCACAAAAAAATCCCACGTATATTCACGTATGTAACTTACTTTTGTGTGTTGAAGGACGAGCCACCAAACCCCAACAGGATTCTAAGCTGTGGATTGCTGGGAGAAATTTGTAATTATTATTTAACAAAACACAAAATATAGTATCATTTCCAAAATATTTACAGGTTAAAGGTCTGACCTGGTTTTGAGCTCATTAAAGAATTCATTGCATTGTAGGACAGTCGCACTGCTGAGGACCAGCTCGTTCACATCATTAATATCAGAGAAAGGGTAGATCTGATGGGTGTACTGGTTCAGATCAGTACCTGGCTGACAGTCCTCTGTTTCATTATCAGCCAAGCTGTCATAGTAACATGCTTGCCTGGATGAAGAGGCTGAGACATTGAAAATTGTTTTTTTTTTTTTTACTCCATTTCATTAAATTCTGCATTTTCCAGTCATTTCTGTCATGTAATTGTTTGGTTGTCTATGTAATTTAGGCTAAGGCTGTGATTCATATTTTTAACTTACCCGGGCTGGCGATGATCAAACAGAGACCTTTGAAATTAGATACTTGCTCAGTATTAGGCTGACAACAAAGTTTATCAGGTCAGATTACAAACATTAGAAAAAATAAAAAACCTCATCTTGGGTAAATAAAATTATTTGCATTGTTAGATACCAATACAGATGCAAACTTGTGGTTTGGGCTAACTGGCCCTTTAAGTAAGCATTTACTTGATCAGTGTGCCTTACCTGTAATCAGATGTAGCTTGTACATGTTGTTACTTTAAAGGTGAAAAGAGAAGAAATGGAAATGTTGAATCAACAGCATAAACTCAATTTTCACACTGAGCACTCAAACAGTTTTAGATCAGAACGCTGAAGATTTTCAATTTTAGTTTAATTCTAGTTTGACATCCAAATTACAATATTTGCAACCTCATGGATATGCATTCTGTGTAGAGCTCTTGCTTAAATGTCAGATTCCTTTATGTGTTTGTTATCCCAGAAGATCATAGAGTATCAGGTATGATCTGATCCAAATGGCTTACTCTGTGCTTCTAGTCAGGTATATCTGATGAGTTAGTAGCATGTGTCATGAAACAGAACAACTTTGAGCTTAATAATGATAACAACATGATCATAACAGAACATAAAACAATATAAATACCATTAAAAACACATTTTAAAGACAGAAAGAAAAAAACAATGACTGTTGTTAAATAAGTTAAAATGATACTCACAATGAGACGTCACTCTGCTGTGACTGATGGATGATTGCTGGATGTCTGGCAGTTAAATAAGGTAGGCAGATAAAAGCGTGTACTACTTAGGTACGGCTTCATAATTACTTAATTGTTGGAATGTAAAAAGCAATTACACACTGATGGGAAACCACCCCATACCAGCAGCTTTAGTGTTTTCTTTCAAAACAGGGTTTTTTATATAGACAATTCCATTCATTAAGAATAAATACAAAATTCAAGATTAGATACATTTTATTAATCCCCAAATGGAAATTCAGGTTCTTAAGTCACAGTGCTCAATTTTAGGTTTTGAGTTCTTAGTTTTGAGACTTACTCTGACTCCAGTCCAAGTGTGAAATCTACAGTTCTGTCGCCAGTAAATAAGAAACACAGACATCCCACGTCTCCCGAGAGTTCTGTGAGTCTCCCCTATATTCATAGTGGCTCCCTGATGCCCGCAAATTAGATACAATATCCTGGAAATCGTGCGAGCCACCGAGAAGGAGGCTAAAATCTCATTTCAGAGGCTGCGTATTGAATTCCACCCTCTCCTCTCTCTCATTGCAACTCATTGCAAAAATTTGTTTTTGCAAGGTGTGTTGTCTGGAAACAGAAACTAGCAATTACAGTCATTAGTCCAACCAAGTTTACATTCATGAGCTATATTTATTAACTAACACTAAAATACAAATTCTTAAAGTCATGGAATGTCTGGCACAGAACATTATAATGATGTACTGTGATGCACCATTTGATTACACAGTAATTAAAACCAACAGGCCCACACCCAAGAAAATTTTTCCAGTCATTAATAAAGTAATTATTGATAATAAACAGCAGCATCATCACATAAGACATGTTCTATAATAGGACTATAAACAACCAGACAAATAGCACACACACTCAGCTGCATTAGAAATACTAACTAAATACTACTACTTTGTTGTTTCTATGCATTTTACAACCAGTGTTGAACAGCACAGTGTCTTAACATGAATGTGAGGCATTTCGGTTGTGCTTCTTTGCTGCTTTAACTGTGTGGACAGACTGACCCAAAACAATGTTTAATGAACTAAAGTTGCCCATTATGTTATCTTGCAAAAAAAAAAAAAAAGAGGGCTTATAAACGTAAGGAAATGTAGAAACCCTAAAAATGATTCATATATATATATATATATATATATATATGATTGAAGGGAAACATGCAGTAATTTTCATGTGATTATGTTTTCTTTTAATGCAATAACAAAATGCTTTTCAGTTACATATTTGGCAGGTCTAAAAAATGTTGCTACTTTACATTATAGTAAAATGTTCACTGAAAACATTTTGTTTTTCACCATGGTATTTGATTTTGCAGTAGCAAAACTGCACTTATAGTGACAGCAGTATTATTATACCTTTTTATAATTGTATCTAAAGTTGGACACTTTATTACTGACTTAAATACAGTTTTTCAGCATCTAGTGATGGATTACCATGAATTGTGGTTCAGACATTTGTGTCCTCAATTTACATTGTATTTGGTGATGTCTTTTCATCTAGCTTAGTGTCGTCATTGGTTTGTCAGATAGCACCAATCAGCTGTCATTACACAGGATTGTTACGCCCACTAGTGGCTATTTTAGGTCCTGTATTATTAAGTTAATGATTTCCACTCGTCAATTGAATGTTGGCAGGAATTCTGGGTGTGTCACTGGGAGATGTGATTGTTGTATAAGGAGTTGTTGTGAAAGTCATCTGTTGCAATGGGAGATGTGGTTGTATCGCTTTGAGTTTTCATATTGAAAATTATGTGTAGATAGAGGAGTTGTAGCACTAGTTGTGGTAAGTCAGTTATGGCTGTGCTAGAGTGAATCTAGGTTTTCTCATTTACTTTGTTATAAATTTGATTTGAGTCAGTCTTCGGGTAAATCCCATTGATTAGGGTTTTTTAATAGGTCTACAATCTTGGACTGTAATAGTTATGGTTGTAGCAGTGGGAGCTGCATTTTCAAAGTATGGTTAATTAATAAATATAGCTCAAAAGTGATTCATTGTTGTTGAGCTCATCTGAGAAGAACTTAATGAAAAGAAAACATCAAAAAGCAACAAAATCTGAGCCATTGTTTCTCATACTAACCCTAAATTAACAGTTGCTCAGAAAGGCATTACCCCATTCTTCCAAAAGAAGAATGAAAATGCAAGGTACCGAGTGGTATGATGTCTCTGCAAATTCTAGGAGTGCTTTTGAGATGCTTGATAAAGAGGGCCCTGGTCTGTTTCTTCAAATCTCCATTTCAGAAAAAGAATTTCCCTCTTTTAGGTTTTCACTGAGGTTGAAAGGATGACATGAACTCTTACTGAACATGGTCCACAGGTAGATTTCTTGTATTTATTTCTACTTCTCAAAAGTGAAGTCTCATTACACGTAACTTTAACATTTTTTTTTTTTTGCTTAAAAATCATTCGAGGAGAGAGCATTAAGTTTTGGGTGTCTGAATATACCAATTTTAGCTCCTGACAGTTTTTTGCTCAATAAAAATTTGATGTTTTGTATAAATTACAATATTTTAAATAAATTGCAGTGGAGTTGGGAAGCAAAAGATGTGTGTCAGTGTGCATGTGTAGCACAATAGAGTGTAAAATTGGGGAAAATATTTGCAAGAAAATATGATCTAAAATAAGGGCAATATGTGCTAAACAAACACTGAACAAAGTGTAACAAAATGTGGGAAACTTGTGGCATTTCTTCAATTTGCAATTACTGATTATTTATTTATTAATTTGTAATACATAGTAGTTTTGGTTAAATCTTTGTGTACAGTATTTGATCAATATGTAACAACTGTGTCAACATGTAAGACAAATCCGATCATCCAGTAGCTAAATATAACCCAAGATCAGACAAATGTAACCCATGTGACAATACACCAACAGTGACATATATGAGCAAAAACCATATATAATTGAATGAGGCACATCCGAAAGAGAAAAAAAACATGTAGGCTATGTCAAAGTAGTTCAGATACAGATACAAATAATAAAAGCAAACACAACATTGAATGTTACATACAGAGCAAAGGTTTTTATAATTATATATTGATACCTTAGTGATATGAAGGAAATCCATCTTCATGTGTTGAATGTAAATGGGGTTTTCAGATTAATGAGTAGATGAGTTTGACATAAAACAAGCAAACCATTACTATATTAGCACTTGAAACACAGAGCCTTGAAGAATCAAAGGTAATACATGTTTTTGACAATTACCCCCTTTGCTAATCAAAATAAATATTACCATATATGGACAGTGGAAATATTTAATGTGGAAGTCTAGGGCCAATCACAGCATTTAGAGCTTTCTTTAAAGACCAAACCTGGTTCACATCTCTGGATGCATAAAGTGAGCAAGGACAGCAATTTCAAAACGTTTTTTCTCACAAAAGTAGTGATGAGTCATAATAAATTATTAGGCAGTCTAGGCATAATCACAGCAAAGGCAACTATTCTTGAAGACCAAACCTGGTTGGCAGTATTGGATGTGGGTTATCCCATTGACACAGTTGTAGTGGGAGCTCTGGTGGTTGTAGTGGGAGCTCTGGTGGTTGTACTTGGAGCTCTGGTGGTTGTAGTGGGAGTTGTGGTAGCTGTAAAGGCAAAGGCAAATTTATTTGTATAGCACCATTCATACACTACGCAATTCAAAGTACTTTGAAGTGCTCGTAATTACATTACAAGTATGGAAAAGCGCATCTAAAAACAAAGACATTTAACATAAAATACATTTAAATCAAATAAAGTAAATTAAGATCATTATTAAAGTAAAAATTAAAATAAAATTAAGAAAACAAGGATGAACAATTATTTAAAGGCAGCAGTAAACAACAGTGTTTTCAGTATTTTCAGTTTTCTGATATGAATGAACTGACAGTTTGAGCAGACCTCATGTGTTCAGGAAGTTTATTCCACAAGTGAGGAGCATAGTAACTGAATGCTGCCTCACTTTGATTGGTTCTGGTTCTGGGAACACACAGTAGACCTGTCCCAGATGACCTGAGGGGTCTGGAAACCTCATAGGGAACTAATACATCAGAATATATTTTGGTCCACAACCATTTAGTGCTTTATAAACTAGCAATAAGATTTTAAAATCTATCCTTCGACTAACGGGAAGCCTGTGTAGTGATCTAAGAACTGGTGTGATATGGTCCAGTTTCCTGGTGTTTGTAAGGACTCTGGCAGCAGCATTCTGGATTAGCTGCAGCTGCCTGATTGACTTTTTGCTAAGACCTGTAAAAGAGCCATTACAATAATCTAACCTACTGAAGATAAATGCATGAACAAGTTTTTCTGCATCTTGTTTAGACAGAAAACCTTTTATTCTAGCAATGTTTTTCAGGTGGTAATAGGAAGATTTAGTGAATTTGTTGAAAAACTACTTTTTCAATTATTTTTCCCAAAAATGGAAGATTTGATATTGGCCTGTAGTTACTTACTGCTGAAGCATCTAGATTAGGCTTTTTAAGAAGAGGTTTTAAAACAGCAGATTTTAAGGCCTGGGGAAACTGCCTTGACTCAAGAGAACTATTGACAATCTGCAATACATCTGGAGCTAAGCTGTTAAAAACATTTTTTTTTTTAAATTTGTTGGTAAAATATCAAGGCAGCTGATGTAGATTTTAATTGTAGAAACGTTTCTGCCAGAGCTCTGTGATCAAGAAGATCAAAATGTTCTAGATTCACTGGAGAACAAGGAGGCACAGGTGATATTGTCATGTTCCTTGGACTGCAGCTAGATATAGTTTGTCTTATCTTTGATATTTTGTCTGTGAAAAAAGCTGCAAAATCATTGCATGACTTTTTGGACAGCAGTTCAGAAGAAACAGAGGTTGCTGGGTTTGTGAGTCTGTCTACAACAGAAAACAATGTGCGGGCATTATTGCTGTTTCTATTGATAACCTCTGAGAAAAATGATTGCCTTGCATTTTTTAATTTTTGGTTATAGTTGTGAAGACTCTCTTTGTACAAGTCGAAATGAACCTGGAGTTTGGTTTTTCGCCACTTGCGTTCTGCCTGTCTGCATATTCTTTTCTGAATTTTAACCACTGTGGCATTTCTCCAAGGTGACTTTTTTCTTGCTGACAATACCTTGGTCTTAATTGGGGCAATGGAATCAATAACAGTCATAACTTTGGAGCTGAAACTGCTTACAAGATCCTCTACAGGGGCTGATGGCATGGTTGGTGATGGTGCAAAAGCCTGAATGAATAATGCACAGCTCTTCTCGTTAATATTCTGCTTTTTGACTACCTCCGTTTCACCTGTGTTTCACCTGTAGAAGTCATGCCTGTAGGGTAATCACAGCATTTACAGCTTTCTTTAAAGACCAAACCTGACTGGCAGTATTGGATGTGGGTTATCCCATTGACACAGTTGTAAAAAGAATTTGGGTCATTAGGGTTGGTGTAAACCCCATCACTCTTTCCAGCACAGGTACCTCCATTAGCTGTATCACAACTGGGTGGAGTTGTGGTTGTAGTGGGAGTTGTGGTGGTTGTAGTGGGAGTTGTGGTGGTCGTAGTGGGAGTTGCGGTGGTTGTAGTGGGAGCTGTGGTGGTCGTAGTGGGAGTTGTGGTGGTTGTAGTGGGGGCTGTGGTGGTTGTAGTGGGAGCTGTGGTGGTTGTAGTGGGAGTTGTGGTGGTTGGAGTTGTGGTTGCTGTAAAGGCAAAGGCAAAGGCAAATTTATTTGTATAGCACCATTCATACACTACGCAATTCAAAGTGCTTTACAAAACATGTAATTACATTAAAAGTATGGGAAAGCGCATCTAAAAACAAAGACATTTAACATAAAATAAATTTAAATCAAGTAAAGTAAATTAAGATCATTATTAAAATAAAATTAAGAAAACTAGGATGAACAATTATTTAAAGGCAGCAGTAAACAATAGTGTTTTCAGTCCTGATTTGAATGAACTGACAGTTAGAGCAGACCTCAGGTGTTCAGGAAGTTTGTTCCACAAGTGAGGAGCATAGTAACTGAATGCTGCTTCACTTTGTTTGGTTCTGGTTCTGGGAACACACAGTAGACCTGTCCCAGATGACCTGAGGGGTCTGGAAACCTCATAGGGAACTAATACATCTTGAATATATTTTGGTCCACAACCATTTAGTGCTTTATAAACTAGCAATAAGATTTTAAAATCTATCCTTCGACTAACGGGAAGCCAGTGTAGTGATCTAAGAACTGCTGTGATATGGTCCAGTTTCCTGGTGTTTGTAAGGACTCTGGCAGCAGCATTCTGGATTAGCTGCAACTGCCTGATTGACTTTTTGCTAAGACCTGTAAACAAGCCATTACAATAATCTAACCTACTGAAGATAAATGCATGAACAAGTTTTTCTGCATCTTGTTTAGACAGAAAACCTTTTATTCTAGCAATGTTTTTCAGGTGGTAATAGGAAGATTTAGTGATGGATTTTATGTGGTTGTTAAAATTCAGGTCTGAGTCAATGATTACACCAAGGTTTCTGGCTTGATTTGTAGCTTTCAATGACATGGAGCCAAGGTGAGCAATGACCTTTGACCTTTCATTTTTGGGGCCAAAAACAATCACTTCTGTCTTGTCTGTATTGAGCTGGAGAAAATTCTGGCACATCCATTCTTTGACTTGATGAATACACTCACATAATGAAATTAGAGGACTATAATCGTGAGATGATACTGATATATAAAGTTGGGTGTCATCTGCATAGGTATGGAAGTCAACGTTGTAGTATTCCATAATCTGAGCAAGGGGCAGCATGTAGATATTGAACAAGAGAGGACCAACAATAGACCCTTGAGGAACCCCACATTTAATTTTTGCTCGCTCAGACTCGTAATTACCAAGTGAGACAAAATAGTCTCTATCTTGTAAGTAAGATTTTAGCCAATTTAACACTGTGCCAGTAACTCCCACCCACGTTTGTAGTCTATCAAGCAGCACATCATGATCAACTGTGTCAAATGCAGCACTGAGATCCAGTAGTACTAAAACAGAGGTTTTGGATTCATCATTATTCAAATGTAAATCATTTAAAATTTTAATAAGTGCAGTCTCAGTGCTGTGGTGTGCGCGAAATCCAGACTGAAGTGCATTAAAAAGATTGTTTTGCACCATAAAACTGTGAATTTGTTGAAAAACTACTTTTTCAAATATTTTTCCCAAAAATGGAAGATTTGATATTGGCCTGTAGTTACTTACTGCTGAAGCATCTAGATTAGGCTTTTTAAGAAGAGGTTTTAAAACAGCAGATTTAAGGCCTGGGGAAACTGCCTTGACTCAAGAGAACTATTGACAATCTGCAATACATCTGGAGCTAAGCTGTTAAAAACATTTTTTTTTTAAATTTGTTGGTAAAATATCAAGGCAGCTGATGTAGATTTTAATTGTAGAAACGTTTCTGCCAGAGCTCTGTGATCAAGAAGATCAAAATGTTCTAGATTCACTGGAGAACAAGGAGGCACAGGTGATATTGTCATGTTCCTTGGACTGCAGCTAGATATAGTTTGTCTTATCTTTGATATTTTGTCTGTGAAAAAAGCTGCAAAATCATTGCATGACTTTTTGGACAGCAGTTCAGAAGAAACAGAGGTTGCTGGGTTTGTGAGTCTGTCTACAACAGAAAACAATGTGCGGGCATTATTGCTGTTTCTATTGATAACCTCTGAGAAAAATGATTGCCTTGCATTTTTTAATTTTTGGTTATAGTTGTGAAGACTCTCTTTGTACAAGTCGAAATGAACCTGGAGTTTGGTTTTTCGCCACTTGCGTTCTGCCTGTCTGCATATTCTTTCTGAATTTTAACCACTGTGGCATTTCTCCAAGGTGACTTTTTTCTTGCTGACAATACCTTGGTCTTAATTGGGGCAATGGAATCAATAACAGTCATAACTTTGGAGCTGAAACTGCTTACAAGATCCTCTACAGGGGCTGATGGCATGGTTGGTGATGGTCCAAAAGCCTGAATGAATAATGCACAGCTCTTCTCGTTAATATTCTGCTTTTTGACTACCTCTGTTTCACCTGTGTTTCACCTGTAGAAGTCATGCCTGTAGGGTAATCACAGCATTTACAGCTTTCTTTAAAGACCAAACCTGACTGGCAGTATTGGATGTGGGTTATCCCATTGACACAGTTGTAAAAAGAATTTGGGTCATTAGGGTTGGTGTAAACCCCATCACTCTTTCCAGCACAGGTACCTCCATTAGCTGTATCACAACTGGGTGGAGTTGTGGTTGTAATGGGAGTTGTGGTGGTTGTAGTGGGAGTTGTGGTGGTCGTAGTGGGAGCTCTGGTGGTCGTAGTGGGAGCTCTGGTGGTTGTAGTGGGAGTTCTGGTGGTTGTAGTGGGAGCTCTGGTGGTTGTAGTGGGAGCTCTGGTGGTTGTAGTGGGAGTTGTTGTGGTTGGAGTTGTGGTTGCTGTAAAGGCAAAGGCAAAGGCAAATTTATTTGTATAGCACCATTCATACACTACGCAATTCAAAGTGCTTTACAAAACATGTAATTACATTAAAAGTATGGGAAAGCGCATCTAAAAACAAAGACATTTAACATAAAATAAATTTAAATCAAGTAAAGTAAATTAAGATCATTATTAAAATAGAATTAAGAAAACTAGGATGAACAATTATTTAAAGGCAGCAGTAAACAATAGTGTTTTCAGTCCTGATTTGAATGAACTGACAGTTAGAGCAGACCTCAGGTGTTCAGGAAGTTTGTTCCACAAGTGAGGAGCATAGTAACTGAATGCTGCTTCACTTTGTTTGGTTCTGGTTCTGGGAACACACAGTAGACCTGTCCCAGATGACCTGAGGGGTCTGGAAACCTCATAGGGAACTAATACATCTTGAATATATTTTGGTCCACAACCATTTAGTGCTTTATAAACTAGCAATAAGATTTTAAAATCTATCCTTCGACTAACGGGAAGCCAGTGTAGTGATCTAAGAACTGCTGTGATATGGTCCAGTTTCCTGGTGTTTGTAAGGACTCTGGCAGCAGCATTCTGGATTAGCTGCAACTGCCTGATTGACTTTTTGCTAAGACCTGTAAACAAGCCATTACAATAATCTAACCTACTGAAGATAAATGCATGAACAAGTTTTTCTGCATCTTGTTTAGACAGAAAACCTTTTATTCTAGCAATGTTTTTCAGGTGGTAATAGGAAGATTTAGTGATGGATTTTATGTGGTTGTTAAAATTCAGGTCTGAGTCAATGATTACACCAAGGTTTCTGGCTTGATTTGTAGCTTTCAATGACATGGAGCCAAGGTGAGCAATGACCTTTGACCTTTCATTTTTGGGGCCAAAAACAATCACTTCTGTCTTGTCTGTATTGAGCTGGAGAAAATTCTGGCACATCCATTCTTTGACTTGATGAATACACTCACATAATGAAATTAGAGGACTATAATCGTGAGATGATACTGATATATAAAGTTGGGTGTCATCTGCATAGGTATGGAAGTCAACGTTGTAGTATTCCATAATCTGAGCAAGGGGCAGCATGTAGATATTGAATAAGAGAGGACCAACAATAGACCCTTGAGGAACCCCACATTTAATTTTTGCTCGCTCAGACTCGTAATTACCAAGTGAGACAAAATAGTCTCTATCTTGTAAGTAAGATTTTAGCCAATTTAACACTGTGCCAGTAACTCCCACCCACGTTTGTAGTCTATCAAGCAGCACATCATGATCAACTGTGTCAAATGCAGCACTGAGATCCAGTAGTACTAAAACAGAGGTTTTGGATTCATCATTATTCAAATGTAAATCATTTAAAATTTTAATAAGTGCAGTCTCAGTGCTGTGGTGTGCGCGAAATCCAGACTGAAGTGCATTAAAAAGATTGTTTTGCACCATAAAACTGTGAATTTGTTGAAAAACTACTTTTTCAAATATTTTTCCCAAAAATGGAAGATTTGATATTGGCCTGTAGTTACTTACTGCTGAAGCATCTAGATTAGGCTTTTTAAGAAGAGGTTTTAAAACAGCAGATTTTAAGGCCTGGGGAAACTGCCTTGACTCAAGAGAACTATTGACAATCTGCAATACATCTGGAGCTAAGCTGTTAAAAACATTTTTTTTTTTAAATTTGTTGGTAAAATATCAAGGCAGCTGATGTAGATTTTAATTGTAGAAACGTTTCTGCCAGAGCTCTGTGATCAAGAAGATCAAAATGTTCTAGATTCACTGGAGAACAAGGAGGCACAGGTGATATTGTCATGTTCCTTGGACTGCAGCTAGATATAGTTTGTCTTATCTTTGATATTTTGTCTGTGAAAAAAGCTGCAAAATCATTGCATGACTTTTTGGACAGCAGTTCAGAAGAAACAGAGGTTGCTGGGTTTGTGAGTCTGTCTACAACAGAAAACAATGTGCGGGCATTATTGCTGTTTCTATTGATAACCTCTGAGAAAAATGATTGCCTTGCATTTTTTAATTTTTGGTTATAGTTGTGAAGACTCTCTTTGTACAAGTCGAAATGAACCTGGAGTTTGGTTTTTCGCCACTTGCGTTCTGCCTGTCTGCATATTCTTTTCTGAATTTTAACCACTGTGGCATTTCTCCAAGGTGACTTTTTTCTTGCTGACAATACCTTGGTCTTAATTGGGGCAATGGAATCAATAACAGTCATAACTTTGGAGCTGAAACTGCTTACAAGATCCTCTACAGGGGCTGATGGCATGGTTGGTGATGGTGCAAAAGCCTGAATGAATAATGCACAGCTCTTCTCGTTAATATTCTGCTTTTTGACTACCTCCGTTTCACCTGTGTTTCACCTGTAGAAGTCATGCCTGTAGGGTAATCACAGCATTTACAGCTTTCTTTAAAGACCAAACCTGACTGGCAGTATTGGATGTGGGTTATCCCATTGACACAGTTGTAAAAAGAATTTGGGTCATTAGGGTTGGTGTAAACCCCATCACTCTTTCCAGCACAGGTACCTCCATTAGCTGTATCACAACTGGGTGGAGTTGTGGTTGTAATGGGAGTTGTGGTGGGTGCTGTGGTGGTCATAGTGGGAGCTGCCGTGGTCGTAGAAGCGCCTGTAGGGTAATCACAGCATTTACAGCTTTCTTTAAAGACCAAACCTGATTGGCAGTATTGGATGTGGGTTATCCCATTGACACAGTTGTAAAAAGAATTTGGGTCATTAGGGTTGGTGTAAACCCCATCACTCTTTCCAGCACAGGTACCTCCATTAGCTGTATCACAACTGGGTGGAGTTGTGGTTGTAATGGGAGCTGTGGTGGTTGTAGTGGGAGTTGTGGTGGTCGTAGTGGGAGCTGTGGTGGTTGTAGTGGGAGCTGTGGTGGTTGTAGTGGGAGTTGTGGTGGTTGTAGTGGGAGCTGTGGTGGTTGTAGTGGGAGCTCTGGTGGTTGTAGTGGGAGTTGTTGTGGTTGGAGTTGTGGTTGCTGTAAAGGCAAAGGCAAAGGCAAATTTATTTGTATAGCACCATTCATACACTACGCAATTCAAAGTGCTTTACAAAACATGTAATTACATTAAAAGTATGGGAAAGCGCATCTAAAAACAAAGACATTTAACATAAAATAAATTTAAATCAAGTAAAGTAAATTAAGATCATTATTAAAATTAATTAAGAAAACTAGGATGAACAATTATTTAAAGGCAGCAGTAAACAATAGTGTTTTCAGTCCTGATTTGAATGAACTGACAGTTAGAGCAGACCTCAGGTGTTCAGGAAGTTTGTTCCAAAAGTGAGGAGCATAGTAACTGAATGCTGCTTCACTTTGTTTGGTTCTGGTTCTGGGAACACACAGTAGACCTGTCCCAGATGACCTGAGGGGTCTGGAAACCTCATAGGGAACTAATACATCTTGAATATATTTTGGTCCACAACCATTTAGTGCTTTATAAACTAGCAATAAGATTTTAAAATCTATCCTTCGACTAACGGGAAGCCAGTGTAGTGATCTAAGAACTGCTGTGATATGGTCCAGTTTCCTGGTGTTTGTAAGGACTCTGGCAGCAGCATTCTGGATTAGCTGCAACTGCCTGATTGACTTTTTGCTAAGACCTGTAAACAAGCCATTACAATAATCTAACCTACTGAAGATAAATGCATGAACAAGTTTTTCTGCATCTTGTTTAGACAGAAAACCTTTTATTCTAGCAATGTTTTTCAGGTGGTAATAGGAAGATTTAGTGAATTTGTTGAAAAACTACTTTTTCAATTATTTTTCCCAAAAATGGAAGATTTGATATTGGCCTGTAGTTACTTACTGCTGAAGCATCTAGATTAGGCTTTTTAAGAAGAGGTTTTAAAACAGCAGATTTTAAGGCCTGGGGAAACTGCCTTGACTCAAGAGAACTATTGACAATCTGCAATACATCTGGAGCTAAGCTGTTAAAAACATTTTTTTTTTTAAATTTGTTGGTAAAATATCAAGGCAGCTGATGTAGATTTTAATTGTAGAAACGTTTCTGCCAGAGCTCTGTGATCAAGAAGATCAAAATGTTCTAGATTCACTGGAGAACAAGGAGGCACAGGTGATATTGTCATGTTCCTTGGACTGCAGCTAGATATAGTTTGTCTTATCTTTGATATTTTGTCTGTGAAAAAAGCTGCAAAATCATTGCATGACTTTTTGGACAGCAGTTCAGAAGAAACAGAGGTTGCTGGGTTTGTGAGTCTGTCTACAACAGAAAACAATGTGCGGGCATTATTGCTGTTTCTATTGATAACCTCTGAGAAAAATGATTGCCTTGCATTTTTTAATTTTTGGTTATAGTTGTGAAGACTCTCTTTGTACAAGTCGAAATGAACCTGGAGTTTGGTTTTTCGCCACTTGCGTTCTGCCTGTCTGCATATTCTTTTCTGAATTTTAACCACTGTGGCATTTCTCCAAGGTGACTTTTTTCTTGCTGACAATACCTTGGTCTTAATTGGGGCAATGGAATCAATAACAGTCATAACTTTGGAGCTGAAACTGCTTACAAGATCCTCTACAGGGGCTGATGGCATGGTTGGTGATGGTGCAAAAGCCTGAATGAATAATGCACAGCTCTTCTCGTTAATATTCTGCTTTTTGACTACCTCCGTTTCACCTGTGTTTCACCTGTAGAAGTCATGCCTGTAGGGTAATCACAGCATTTACAGCTTTCTTTAAAGACCAAACCTGACTGGCAGTATTGGATGTGGGTTATCCCATTGACACAGTTGTAAAAAGAATTTGGGTCATTAGGGTTGGTGTAAACCCCATCACTCTTTCCAGCACAGGTACCTCCATTAGCTGTATCACAACTGGGTGGAGTTGTGGTTGTAATGGGAGTTGTGGTGGGTGCTGTGGTGGTCATAGTGGGAGCTGCCGTGGTCGTAGAAGCGCCTGTAGGGTAATCACAGCATTTACAGCTTTCTTTAAAGACCAAACCTGATTGGCAGTATTGGATGTGGGTTATCCCATTGACACAGTTGTAAAAAGAATTTGGGTCATTAGGGTTGGTGTAAACCCCATCACTCTTTCCAGCACAGGTACCTCCATTAGCTGTATCACAACTGGGTGGAGTTGTGGTTGTAATGGGAGTTGTGGTGGTTGTAGTGGGAGTTGTGGTGGTCGTAGTGGGAGCTCTGGTGGTCGTAGTGGGAGCTCTGGTGGTTGTAGTGGGAGTTCTGGTGGTTGTAGTGGGAGCTCTGGTGGTTGTAGTGGGAGCTCTGGTGGTTGTAGTGGGAGTTGTTGTGGTTGGAGTTGTGGTTGCTGTAAAGGCAAAGGCAAAGGCAAATTTATTTGTATAGCACCATTCATACACTACGCAATTCAAAGTGCTTTACAAAACATGTAATTACATTAAAAGTATGGGAAAGCGCATCTAAAAACAAAGACATTTAACATAAAATAAATTTAAATCAAGTAAAGTAAATTAAGATCATTATTAAAATTAATTAAGAAAACTAGGATGAACAATTATTTAAAGGCAGCAGTAAACAATAGTGTTTTCAGTCCTGATTTGAATGAACTGACAGTTAGAGCAGACCTCAGGTGTTCAGGAAGTTTGTTCCAAAAGTGAGGAGCATAGTAACTGAATGCTGCTTCACTTTGTTTGGTTCTGGTTCTGGGAACACACAGTAGACCTGTCCCAGATGACCTGAGGGGTCTGGAAACCTCATAGGGAACTAATACATCTTGAATATATTTTGGTCCACAACCATTTAGTGCTTTATAAACTAGCAATAAGATTTTAAAATCTATCCTTCGACTAACGGGAAGCCAGTGTAGTGATCTAAGAACTGCTGTGATATGGTCCAGTTTCCTGGTGTTTGTAAGGACTCTGGCAGCAGCATTCTGGATTAGCTGCAACTGCCTGATTGACTTTTTGCTAAGACCTGTAAACAAGCCATTACAATAATCTAACCTACTGAAGATAAATGCATGAACAAGTTTTTCTGCATCTTGTTTAGACAGAAAACCTTTTATTCTAGCAATGTTTTTCAGGTGGTAATAGGAAGATTTAGTGATGGATTTTATGTGGTTGTTAAAATTCAGGTCTGAGTCAATGATTACACCAAGGTTTCTGGCTTGATTTGTAGCTTTCAATGACATGGAGCCAAGGTGAGCAATGACCTTTGACCTTTCATTTTTGGGGCCAAAAACAATCACTTCTGTCTTGTCTGTATTGAGCTGGAGAAAATTCTGGCACATCCATTCTTTGACTTGATGAATACACTCACATAATGAAATTAGAGGACTATAATCGTGAGATGATACTGATATATAAAGTTGGGTGTCATCTGCATAGGTATGGAAGTCAACGTTGTAGTATTCCATAATCTGAGCAAGGGGCAGCATGTAGATATTGAACAAGAGAGGACCAACAATAGACCCTTGAGGAACCCCACATTTAATTTTTGCTCGCTCAGACTCGTAATTACCAAGTGAGACAAAATAGTCTCTATCTTGTAAGTAAGATTTTAGCCAATTTAACACTGTGCCAGTAACTCCCACCCACGTTTGTAGTCTATCAAGCAGCACATCATGATCAACTGTGTCAAATGCAGCACTGAGATCCAGTAGTACTAAAACAGAGGTTTTGGATTCATCATTATTCAAATGTAAATCATTTAAAATTTTAATAAGTGCAGTCTCAGTGCTGTGGTGTGCGCGAAATCCAGACTGAAGTGCATTAAAAAGATTGTTTTGCACCATAAAACTGTGAATTTGTTGAAAAACTACTTTTTCAAATATTTTTCCCAAAAATGGAAGATTTGATATTGGCCTGTAGTTACTTACTGCTGAAGCATCTAGATTAGGCTTTTTAAGAAGAGGTTTTAAAACAGCAGATTTTAAGGCCTGGGGAAACTGCCTTGACTCAAGAGAACTATTGACAATCTGCAATACATCTGGAGCTAAGCTGTTAAAAACATTTTTTTTTTTAAATTTGTTGGTAAAATATCAAGGCAGCTGATGTAGATTTTAATTGTAGAAACGTTTCTGCCAGAGCTCTGTGATCAAGAAGATCAAAATGTTCTAGATTCACTGGAGAACAAGGAGGCACAGGTGATATTGTCATGTTCCTTGGACTGCAGCTAGATATAGTTTGTCTTATCTTTGATATTTTGTCTGTGAAAAAAGCTGCAAAATCATTGCATGACTTTTTGGACAGCAGTTCAGAAGAAACAGAGGTTGCTGGGTTTGTGAGTCTGTCTACAACAGAAAACAATGTGCGGGCATTATTGCTGTTTCTATTGATAACCTCTGAGAAAAATGATTGCCTTGCATTTTTTAATTTTTGGTTATAGTTGTGAAGACTCTCTTTGTACAAGTCGAAATGAACCTGGAGTTTGGTTTTTCGCCACTTGCGTTCTGCCTGTCTGCATATTCTTTTCTGAATTTTAACCACTGTGGCATTTCTCCAAGGTGACTTTTTTCTTGCTGACAATACCTTGGTCTTAATTGGGGCAATGGAATCAATAACAGTCATAACTTTGGAGCTGAAACTGCTTACAAGATCCTCTACAGGGGCTGATGGCATGGTTGGTGATGGTGCAAAAGCCTGAATGAATAATGCACAGCTCTTCTCGTTAATATTCTGCTTTTTGACTACCTCTGTTTCACCTGTGTTTCACCTGTAGAAGTCATGCCTGTAGGGTAATCACAGCATTTACAGCTTTCTTTAAAGACCAAACCTGACTGGCAGTATTGGATGTGGGTTATCCCATTGACACAGTTGTAAAAAGAATTTGGGTCATTAGGGTTGGTGTAAACCCCATCACTCTTTCCAGCACAGGTACCTCCATTAGCTGTATCACAACTGGGTGGAGTTGTGGTTGTAATGGGAGTTGTGGTGGGTGCTGTGGTGGTCATAGTGGGAGCTGCCGTGGTCGTAGAAGTGCCTGTAGGGTAATCACAGCATTTACAGCTTTCTTTAAAGACCAAACCTGATTGGCAGTATTGGATGTGGGTTATCCCATTGACACAGTTGTAAAAAGAATTTGGGTCATTAGGGTTGGTGTAAACCCCATCACTCTTTCCAGCACAGGTACCTCCATTAGCTGTATCACAACTGGGTGGAGTTGTGGTTGTAATGGGAGTTGTGGTGGGTGCTGTGGTGGTCATAGTGGGAGCTGCCGTGGTCGTAGAAGTGCCTGTAGGGTAATCACAGCATTTACAGCTTTCTTTAAAGACCAAACCTGTTTGGCAGTATTGGATGTGGGTTATCCCGTGTCCGCAGTTGTAAAAAGTATTTGGGTCATTAGGGTTGGTGTAAACCCCATCACTCTTTTCAGGACAGGAACCTCCACTAGCTGTACTCCTCACGGAGTAAATCAGTTTGTCCCCCATTTTTACATTTGCTCATTTCCAATAATTACCAACATGTAATTTCTTTTAAGACTGCGATTCATATTTTAAACTTACCTAGGCTGGCGATAATCAAACAGAGACCTTTAAAGAGATAAATTTGATCAACATTAGGTTGACAACAAAACGGGTCACGTTACACACAAAAATACAAATAAAAACCTAAACCTCAGTAAATTAAAAGCATTGCTAGATACAAAAGTGTGAGGTGTGAAGTGATCTGTTAGGGTTTAGATTAATCTGCCCTTTAATGAAGCATTTCCTTGATCAATGTGTCTTACCTGCAATCAGACGTAGCTTGTACATGTTGTTACTGTGGTTGGAAGGAACAGAAAAAATGGATATTTTTAATTTACAGCATAAAGTCAATTTTCACACTGAGCACTCAAACAGTTTCACATCGTAATGCTGCACGTTTGATTCTAGTTTAACACTCAACTTATATTTACAATGGCAAAGATGTTTTAGTATTTTTGATTTATTTTTTGTGATGTTGTTCTCTCCTTCATAAAATATAAGAAGAAGTACTTAATTTATCCCCAAGGGGAAATTCAGTTGTTACAGCAGTTATTAAATTTGAGATTATTTAAATTATATTGATTAATAGTAATTCATAAAGTAATTAATAAAGTAATAAAGTAATTAACTATTTATTTGGGGGGGGTTTGTGTGTGTGTGTGTGTGTGTGTATGTGTACATGCATGTGCGTGTTTGTGTGTGTGTGCGCGCGCGCGTGTGTACATTATTGTTTATATTGAGGAATTATAGAGTCTTATGGCCGTGGACACAAAAGACTTCCTGAATCTTTCAGTCTTGGCTTTAGGGGGAATTAGTCTGTGGCTGAATGAACTTTCCATTCACCACAGTTCCTCATGAAGTGGGTGGGCAGGATTGTCCAATATGGAGTTTATTTTGTCCACCATCCTCCTCTCCGCCACAGCCTCCAGACTGTCCAGTTCCAGTCCAACAACAGATTTTGCCTTCCTGATTAACTTATTTAGTTTGTTGGCCTCACCAGCCTTGATGCCACCTCCCCAGCACACAACTGCAAAGAATAGTGCACTCGCTACTACAGACTGACAGAACATCTTCAGTAGCTTGTTGCACACACCAAAAGAACAGAGTCTCCTGAGGAAGAACAGTCTGCTCTGTCCTTTCTGTACAGAGTGCATCTGTATTGTTTGACCAGTCCAGTTTGTTGTTAATGTGGACTCCAAGGTATTTGTAGGAGTCCACAATCTCTACTTCGTCTCCAAGGATGGAGACAGGGACTGGAGTCTTCCTGTTCCTCCTAAAGTCCACTACCAGTTCTCTGGTTTTCTTGATGTTGAGCTGTAGACAGTTGTTGTTACACCAATCAACAAAGCTTTTTATCAAGTGTCTGTATTCCTCCTCATTATTATTGTTGATGCATCCAATGATTGAAGAGTCATCAGAGAATTTTTGGAGGTGACAGGTTCCAGAGTTGTAGCGAAAGTCTGAGGTGTAGAGTGTAAACAGGAATGGTGCTAGTACAGTTCCTTGAGGTGCACTGGTGCTGCTCATCACCACATCAGATATGCAGCCATCTAAGCGAACAAACTGTGACCGCCCAGTGAGGTAGTCTTTGATCCACTCCACCATATCTGCGGGAACTTCCATATCCTGCATCTTTGCAATTAGCAGGTGGGGCTGAATAGTGTTGAAAGCACTTGAAAAGTCAAAAAACATGACTCTCACAGTGTTGCCCTGCCTCTCCAGATGGGAGTATGCTCTGTGCATTAAGAAGATGATGGCATCTTCCATTCTGATGTGTTCTTGATATGCAAACTGCAGGGGGTCCAGAAATTCAGACACTTGGGACCTCAGGTGTTGCAGGACCAGTCTCTCAAACACTTTCATGACATGTGATGTTAGCGCTACCGGTCTGAAGTCACTAAGGGTACTGGGACGGGTTCTTTTTGGTAATGGGACAATACAGGAAGTTTTCCATAACCTACGCACCTTTTTGAGCCTCAGAGAGAGGTTGAAGAGTTTCTGAAAAACCTCTGCAAGCTGTCCAGCACACACCGTAAGTACTCTGGGACTGATCTCATCTGGTCCTTTTGCTTTGTTGGCCTTTAGTTTAGCTAGTTCCTTCCTCACCTGTTCTGTGGCAAAGGCTGGGCCTGTGTATTGTGTTGATGAGGAGTCAGATGGTGAGGGCAGAGGAGGAGTTATTGGAGGTGAGGTATACTTCAATGTTGTATGGCTGCTGATAGAGGAGATGGTATCAGTGGGCAATGGGGAGGCAGCATTGGCAGAGATGTTGGGTGGGGTGATGTGAAGAGACCCCAAGGCATCAGCTAAGGTGGTGTAGGGAGGAGGGATGGTGTGTGAGGACAATGGATCAGAGTAAGAAGCAGAGGTGGTGTCAAATCTATTAAAGAACAGGTTAAGTTCATTAGCAAACTTTGAGTCTCCTTCCACAGCAGTGTGTGACTTCTTATAACCAGTCATTATTTTCATCCCATTCCACACCTCTTTGATATTGTTCTGTCTCAGCTTGTGCTTTACTCTGTCTCTATAGAGCTGCTTTGCCTCCCTCAGCTTCCTCTTGAGTTCCTCCTTGTCTCTTGCCATGAATGCCCTCTTCTTCTTATTGAGGAGGCCTTTAATGTCCTTATTTATCCATGGCCTATTATTGGGGAAACAACGAACTTTTTTGGATGGAACAATATTGTCCTCACAGAAGTGGATGTAATCTGTGATGCAGTGAGAGATGCCTTCGATGTCCTCACCATGAGCGTCCATGAAAAGGTCTCAGTTTCTAACCCTGAAGCACTCCTGCAGGGCCTCCTCAGCATCCTTTGACCAAACTTTCACATATCTCTTGGTAGCAGACTGCTGTCTTACTACAGGCTTGTATGTTGGTACTAAATATATTAAGTTGTGGTCTGATCCACCAAGTGGGGGTAGGGCTGAAGAGCTGTATGCCTCCTTCACATTGGCATAAAGGAGATCAAGAATCTTATTTTCTCGTGTTGCACAGTCCACATACTGTTTGAAGTTGGTCAGAGTTCCCGAAATACTGACATGGTTAAAATCCCCATTAATTAGTATAAGGGCACTGGGGTGTTTTGTCTGGAGACCAGCGACAACTGTGTGGATGATGTCACATGCACTCTGTGCTGCACCTGATGGAGGAATGTAAACAGTCACAACAATGGCGTGTGAAAACTCACGGGGCAGGTAGTATGGCCTCAGTCCAACCACCAACAGCTCAATGTCTGGAGTACAGATACAGTCTTTCACTGTTACATGTCCAGGGTTGCACCATTTAGAGTTGAAAAACTGCGAGACCACCTCCTCTTTTCTTGCCGCTCTGTTTCCCTCTGTCCGCTCGCACTAGTGAGAACCCAGGCAGTTCAAGCGAGCTGTCCGGTATATTTTTATTCAGTCAGGTCTCGGTGAGGCAAAACAAGCTACACTCTCTGTACTCTCGCTGGCTGCTAGCTAAAGCTGTAAGTTCATCCATTTTGTTGCAGAGTGACCTCACAATCCCCATAATAATTTTTGGGAAAAATGGTTTAAATCTCCTACGTTTTTCTCGATGCTTCACTCCTGCTCTACAGCCCCTCCTGCGCCTCCTCAGGTCTTGGGGGATTTCAGGTTTTATACCAAGAAGCAGACTTGTTCCCTTGAGAGCTAACAGTTGCTCCCTTGTATAGATGCCGTTGCCACAGAAACGTATATTTTCTGATGCAGTTTCCATAATCTCCATATGTCTTTCCACAGGAATTCGAAAAACCCAACTCATCCACTTTCATCCATTATCAGAGAGAAAGCATAGATCTTGATTTGACTTGGATTAACGGATGATAATTCAGTAAAAAACTTGCAAAAAACAAAAAACAAACAGAGGAGCTGCTGTAACAGGCTGCCACCTAACAGGCGGCATTCTTATATCATAATATATGATATATAACATCAAAGGACATTACCACAGGAGTAAAACATATTTTTCCTATTTTTATTATTTATATTATTCCCATATTTAAGTTTTGAACTTCTGACCTGAGGTGTCTTGCTAGGGAGTAAGCATTACTCCATGGTAAAGCCTTGAGAAATCCTGAATTGGTAGGTGGGATCAACTGATCAAAAAATAATCTCTCACCTATTGAATTTTTAACTGTTAAATTGCATTAGGTTGATTAGAAGCTTCTACTTTTGAAGTCAGTAAGTTTGGAAATGTCATTCAAATGATAGAAGCTATTTCTAACTGCCTTGAATGGTTATCCAAGGACATTGATTTGTCAAATATTACACCCAGGTTTCAAAAGCTCTCCTTGACCCAGGAGCCCAAAGACCCAAGGTGTTGTTTACTTAGAGGAATTTTATCATCTGGGGCAGTAATCCCTATTTCACTTTTCTGTGAGTTCACTTGGAGGTAGTTGATGGTGTCAATATCCAACTCAAAACATTTATGGGCCATTTTCCAAGAGTGATAAGAGTTAAGAGCTAAGAGTGATTGTAGCTGTCCTCACAAATGGATTGAAAATAATTTGTTAGAAAAGAAATTTGTACTTACCTTTATCAGCAGAAGGCTTAAGAATCAGCTGGTGAGCAAGTAGCATCTACAATTATTAAAGAACAAAGATTATTATTATATTAGACAATAAAAACATTGACTTAATTTAGAGAGAAATGTAACAATAGAGCAGTCAAATGTTAAAATTACAGAGAAGTGGAAACAGCCACCTACAAACACAGTATTACTCTAACCACAGGTGTAAAAGTGTAGTCAGGAATTTCAGACATGTCAGCCAATTGTTGCTTTGTAGACTATTGTCAGTCTGGTTTGATCTTAATAATGATAACCCCATCATCATAACGGAACATAAAACAGTACTCATATAATAAGAAACACACTTTAAAGACAGAAAGAGAAAACATGGTGCATGGTGTTAAAAAAGTTAAAATGATACTCACAAAGAGAAGTCGCTCTGCTGTGACTGATGGAGGACTGCCTGATGTCTGGCAGTTAAATAAGGTAGGTAGACAAAAGGGTGTACCACTTGGATAGGGTGTGGAAATTAAAGTATTGTTGGAATGTATAAAGCAATTATACCCTGCTGGTAAATTGGAACGTGAAAGTGAAAGCGAAATGAAAGTGAAAGTGACTCAACTGGCCAAGTATGGTAACCCATACTTAGAATTTTTGCTCTGCATTTTAACCCATTCCCAAGTGCACATACACAGCAAGTGAACACACATATACCATGCACACACACCCAGGGCAGTGGGCAGCCTGTGCTGCGGCGCCTGGGGAGCAGTCGGGAGTCCGGTGCCTTGCTCAAGGGTCTTACCTCAGTCGTGGTATTGAAGATGGAGAGGGCGCTAGCAAGTACCTCATTACAACATTTTTTCTCTTTGAATTTAAAATATATTCTGTGAAATAGGGCAGCATGAGTGGTTAGCACTGTTGCCTCACAGCAAGAAGGTCGTGGGTTCGCATCCCGGCCTTTCTGTGTGGAGTTTGCATGTTCTCCCTGTGCTTGCGTGGGTTTACTCCGGGTACTCCGGTTTCCTCCCACAGTCCAAAAACATGCATGTCAGGTTGATTGGTGACTCTAAAATTGCCCGTAGGAGTGAGTGTGAGTGTGTGAGGTTGTCTGTCTTTGTGTGTCTATATGTGGCCCTGCGACAGACTGGTGACCTGTCTAGGGTGTACCCCTGCCTTCCACCCGAGAGAGAGCTGGGATAGGCTCCAGCGGATCCCCGTGACCCTGAACAGGAAAAGCGGGTATAGAAGATGGATGGATGGATGGATGGATTCTGTGAAGCCTTTTGTATTTTTCCACTCCTATGTGAATTTATTGAGTGCTAAAGCTAAAGGTAAAGCTATTTTTTATTGACCTGCATATAGAATTCTTGGAACTATAATGCACAGGAGTGATCAGCCAGTAGTATAATGACCAATACAGTACAATTGCATTTCAGTAATTCTTGGACATTTTCCTCTTAATTTATAATGACAGCAAAAGGGTTACAGAAAATTAGGTGGCAGAGGGTGTGTATTGTTCAACAAAGTTCTTTAGTCAGACTCAAACCAGGGACATGCCATTACATGATCAGTGTCTTAAATCCCTTAAATCACAAGGAGAGCCTAACTCTGTGAAACATATACATGTTTGTCTGCAGGTTTAGGGGGTGAAAATACTCTGTATTATCAATAAACTTCAATTATAACTCAGTCTAGTAGAGCATCACTCCATGGTAAAGCCTTGAGAAATACTGAATTGGTAGGTGGGATCAACTGTGCTAAAATATAAGCTCTTCACTGTTGAATTGTTTGATGTTAAATTGCATTATATTGATTAGAAGCTTCTACTTTTTTGGTCAGTCAGAATAAATTTGATGAATGATTCAATTAATTGAGAATTAAGGATTCAATCTAAAATAAGATAAATTGTATTAATCCCCAAAAGGAAATTCAGGTTGTTAAATCACAGTGTTCAATTTTAGGTTTTGAGTTTTGAGATTTAATCTGACTCCAGTCCAAGTGTGAGGTCTACAGTTAGTGATGGGCGATACCACAAAATTTGGTATCGATCCGATACCAAGTAACTACAGGCCCAGTATCGACGATACTGTCACCGATATAATTTTTGCACCTTTAAGGAAAATCATCATTGCACAGTGTTGATTAATATCTTTATTGCAACGGCAACATGAATAATGCTCATGAACATAAATGCTTGTTTAAATGCTAATAATAAAATGATAGATAGATATAGATAAAATAGCACCACACAATGCTTCTTTTTCTGTCTCTCTCCATGCTGCCGTGCCTCTCAGCACTGAGACGGACGAGGTCCCTCCACGATGCAGAGTGGAGGGAGTAATACTTCCTTCCACAGTGCATTACTGACTCTGGAAGGCTCTGAGATCTGATTGGCTGCCATAATCATGCGATACGGAAGACCATTTAAAATACGCTTGGGCTTGTTTTCACACATCCAAAAAACTAATTAAAACTAATTGCATGTTTTTTATTAGGAGTGGTATCGAGCGATACTTAAGAAAGCATCGACGCCAAAGTATCAACAAGCGGGTATCGAAGATTCGATTCCAGAGAGTCGATATTCCCATCCCTATCTACAGTTCTGTCCACAGTAAATAAGAAACATAAACCGACCGTTACAGTCATTATTCCAAACAGGTTTACATTTACAAGCTATATTTATAAACTAACACTAATTGTTGGGATTGCTGTGCAAAGCAGCAATCCCAAGATATGTTCTTCGTTTTTTCTCTTTATTATTATTCCGCCGTTTTTCGGTCGCTATCTAGTCCTACACCGTTCGACGTAGAAACGTCATTCAAACACCGTCGCGTGCAGCTCGATGAGGAGATGGGTGCTTCTACTTTTTGTCGGAATTTTTTCCCATAGGAATGAATGGAGAGGACGTTAAAATCCCCTTCAACTTTGTCCTCTTTGAGCTTTAACTGTGTCAGCATACTTTCAGCTAGAAACACCCTTCGACCTTTAAACGGGTCAGAAGGCATTAATCTATAAGTCTTGTATACAGCTTTTTGATATTTATTACGGTTTTTCTTCAATCGCAGTTTAAGTTTTATGTTTTTTTTAGGAAATTTCTGAATTTTACATTGGTGTGTATGGGAGAGGGCTAGAGTGCATGATGTCATCGC
This sequence comes from Mastacembelus armatus, assembly GCF_900324485.2. Lineage (NCBI taxonomy): Eukaryota > Metazoa > Chordata > Actinopteri > Synbranchiformes > Mastacembelidae > Mastacembelus > Mastacembelus armatus. The sequence continues at coordinate 7,123,112 of NC_046639.1, read as the reverse complement.
TAGAGTGGGAGAAGCTGTTAAGTTTAGGGAAAATTTTTCTCTCTAACTCGCCGTCACGGCCACAATTTTGACTCTTCATACACCATTTTCTCAAAAGTAGTAGAGATTTTTGTCTACTTTCAGGCAATGCTGTTCTCATTTTTATAGGACCTACGGTTTTTCTACAAGGTGGCCTAACAGACAGAGAGTGACTGCTCAATCTCTCATTCACTCCCATTCTAAAGATCTCTACAATTTTTGGAGAGAAACACAAATGAAGGCTGTTTCTAACTCGCCACCAATCCTTCATTTTTTGGAATATCTTCACAAAAAGTGGATCAGTCTCTTTGTTGAAGCCTCCTGGCACTGTTAGTGAAAGAATTATATTGATAGCACTTATAGTTTTTCTGTAATCCTCCATTTTGTGAGGTGAAGTTTTCTCAGTTTCTCCACTCAGCGTGTGTAAAGTGCTGTCACTCCCCCTCTCACTCTGGCCTTTCATCACCATAGCAACTACTCAACACAAAGCAGCTCATTGCGCAATAGCAGCATAGCAGCTGTCTATGTTTGGTAATTAAGAATGACTGGCTGCATAATGTCACATGCTGTTACACATGGGGACAACTCAATACCACCCTACCCACCCCCCACCCTCACCCCCAGTCTGGGCATAGGTCACCATTGCAACAGCTCAAAACAAAGCAATAGCTACATAGCATCTGTCTGTGGTTGGTAATTAAGAATGACTGGCTGTATAATGCCCACTGCTGTTACATATGGGGATAACTCAATACCACCACCACCCCCACCCTCACCCTCACCCCCACTCTGGGCATAGGTGAACATAGCAAATACATACAATGCAATAGCAGCATAGCATCTGTCTGTGGTTGGTAATTAAGAATGACTGGCTGCCAAATGTCCACTGCTGTTACACTTGGTGACCACTCAGTACCACCCCCCCCCACTCCCCACCCTCACCCCCACTCTGGGCATAGGTCACCATAGCAACAGCTTAACACAAAGCAATAGCAGCATATGAACTGTCTGTGGTTGGTAATTAGGAATGCCTAATGTCCATTGCTGTAACACTTGGTGACCACTCAGTACCACCCCCCCCCCCCCCCCCCCCCCCCCACCCCCACTCTGGGCATAGGTCACCATAGCAACAGCTCAACACAAAACAATAGCAGCTGTCTGTGGTTGGTAATTAAGAATGACTGGCTGCCAAATGTCCACTGCTGTTTCACATGGTGACCACTCTGTACCACCCTCCCCACCCCCCACCCTCACCCCCACTCTGGGCATAGGTCACCATAGCAACAGCTCAACACAAAACAATAGCAGCTGTCTGTGGTTGGTAATTAAGAATGACTGGCTGCCAAATGTCCACTGCTGTTACACTTGGTGACCACTCAGTACCACCCACCCTCCCCTACCCTAACCCCCACTCTGGGCATAGGTCACCATAGCACCAGCTCAACACAAAGCAATAGCAGCTGTCTGTGGTTGGTAATTAAGAATGACTGGCTGCCTAATGCTGTTACACAAGGGCACCATTCTCAGTTATTTAGAGCATTTTACTCTGTGGCTGTTTTACATGTCAGCCATGGTGTCATCTCCCAGCAGGCCATGTTTGGACTTTCAGAAGAAAAGTCTAGTCATATATAGGAAATATTACATTTTTGTAAATTTTAAGGAATATTCAAAATAAAGTCCAGATTCTTGTATAAGGTCCCAAGAGTCTCCTGCAGCACCTTGTCCTTTCAAAATAAAAGCCCCGAAATAGCATTTTCTCAATAGAATAGCCCTGAAACAGCAACTCAATATTAAAATGGACATTACCTATTGGCATACAGCTTCAGGTACAGAGTGAGGCCATTTTCCATGTCAGCCATGGCTTCTGACATGGTGAGACTTTCACAATAAAAGTCTACAGTTATTTATAGTAAGTTATTACATTTTTGTAAATAGTAACGAATATTCAAAATAAAGTCCAGATTCTTGGACAAGGTCCCAAGAGTCTCCTGCAGCACTTTACCCTTTCAAAATAAAAGCCCCGAAATAGCATTTTCTCAATAAAAAAGCCCTGAAACAGCAACTCAATATTAAAACGGACGTTACCTATTGGCATACAGCTTCAGGTACCAAGTGAGGCCATTTTCCATGTCAGCCATGGTTTCTGACATGGTGAGATTTTCAAAATAAAAGTCTACAGTTATTTATAGTAAGTCATTACAATTTTGTTAATTGTAAGGAATATCCAAAATAAAGTCCAGATTCTTGTACAAGGTCCCAAGAGTCTCCTACAGCACTTTACCCTTTCAAATAAAAGCCCCGACATAGCATTTTCTCAATAAAAAAGCCCTGAAACAGCAACTCAATATTAAAATGGACGTTACCTATTGGCATACAGCTTCAGGTACCAAGTGAGGCCATTTTCCATGTCAGCCATGGTTTCTGACATGGTGAGACTTTCACAATAAAAGTCTACAGTTACTTATAGGAAGATATTACATTTTCATAAATTGTAAGGAATATTCAAAATAAAGTCCAGATTCTTGTACAAGGTCCCAAGAGTCTCCTGCAGCACTTTGTCCTTTCAAAATAAAAGCCCCGAAATAGCATTTTCTCAATAAAAAAGCCCTGAAACAGCAACTCAATATTAAAACGGACGTTACCTATTGGCATACAGCTTCAGGTACCAAGTGAGGCCATTTTCTTTGTCAGCCATGGTTTTTGACATGGTGAGACTTTCACAATAAAAGTCTACAGTTATTTATAGTAAGATATTACAATTTTGTAAATTGTAAGGAATATTCAAAATAAAGTCCAGATTCTTGTACAAGGTCCCAGGAGTCTCCTGCCACACTTTGTCCTTTCAAAATAAAAGTCCAGAAATAGCATTTTCTCAATAAAAAAGCCCTGAAACAGCAACTCAATATTAAAATGGACGTTACCTATTGGCATACAGCTTCAGGTACCAAGTAAGGCCATTTTCCATGTCAGCCATGGTTTTTGACATGGTCAGACTTTCACAATAAAAGTCTACAGTTATTTATTGGAAGATATCACATTTTTGTAAAGTATGAGGAATATTCAAAATAAAGTCCAGATTCTGTTGTGAGTTCCCATGAGTATCCTGCAGCTCTTTGTCCTTTCAAAATAAAATCATGTTTATAGCATTTTCTCAAAATAAAAGCACCCTCACTACAGTTGGTATTTCTCAATTATCGCAATCGGTCGATTCAAAACGTGCTTCAGCGACGCGGTTTGCCTCGAGCTTTTCGCGGCGATCAGCAATCCCAACGCAGTTTCTTCAGAAATTGCATCGTCTAGTTCTCAAAGACATTCAATTCCTGTCATAGGGCAAGAATTTGTGAAAAGGTGACACACAACATTACAATGTTGTACTGAAATGCACCAACAGAAACACACCCACAGACAAGGTTTGTTTCGGTTTCTAGTAGACAATTACTAGAATTACTAGACAGTAATTACTGATAATAAACAGCATCATCACATAAGGAATGTTCTATAATAGTGCAACACACAAAACCTAAAAATCACTTTGGATTATATTTTCATATATATTTTTGCAGTAACAAAATAGTTTTCAGTTACATATTTGTCAGTTCTCAAAAATGTTGGTCTGACAATTACAGTAAAATGTTCACAGAAAACACATTTGGTTTAATTATTTGATAATTATTATTTGATGATTATTTATTTGACATATGTGGTTCTGTGATGGACTGGTGGATCCTAAGGGCTCTGTATGTCTGATACTACAATCACCCCTGGTTGTTTTCATTGTGGTAATGGTATTTCTCATTGGGGGTGAGTTTTGCTTGTGAGAAATGTACTACTACCAGTACAACATCTTCTTTTTGTAGTGGAAGTTGTGGTTGTGGGAGTGTTTCTCTGAGTAGCTGTGGTAGTCGGATGTGTGGCAGGAGTAGATGTAGTTGGGGCATCATGAGTTTTTGCTTTTCTATTGAAAGCTTTTGTAGGTAGAGTTGTGATTCTGAATGTCTTGGTTGTAGGAGTGACACTTTTGGTTAGAGTAGTCCGATGTGAAAGTTTTGTGAGAGATGTCAGGATATATGAGAATTGTGGTAGCGGTGAATTTGGTAATTAGAGTTTTCAGAGATTTAGTTTTAGTTATAGTGATAGGAGTTTTGTTGATGTGGGAAGTCTCTGTGTGGTCATTGACACTGTGGTTCTGCGAGCTGTGGTTTTAGTTGGAGTACGGGAAGTTCTACTTGTGATATCCTGAGTTGTCTTGGTGGCAGAGGTGGCTGAGGTAGCAGGAATTGTTGTTTTGATGGAAGGAGTTATGCTCTTGTGGGAACTGTTGGTGTGACAGTGGTGATCCTGTTTCCACAAGTTCTGGTTGTAACAGTGGGAGGTTTTGTTGTGGAAGTGACAGTTCTGTCATGACTTGTAGATCTAACAATGGGAGTTGTAGTTTTGGCAGCTTGAGTTGAAGTTGTAGTAACTGGATTTTTTGTTGTGGTAGGGGGATTTCTAGTTGTGATACTATGGGTTGTATCATCATCAGGTGTGGTTGTCATAATTGGAGTAGTATTATTAGAGATTGGAGATTTCCATGTGGTTGTGAAAATTTTAGTTGTGATATCCTGTGTTGTCTTAATAACAAAAGTAGCTGAGGTAGGATGAGTTGACTGGCTAGTAGGATTTGTGGTCTTGGGATGTATGGTTGTGGTAACTGTCAATGCCACAGTGGGAACTGTATTTCTGGGAGCTGTGGGACTTTTTAATGCAGTAGAGGAAGTTCTAGTTGTGATATCCTGTGTTGTCTTATTGGCAGATATGGTTGATGTAACAGGAGTTGTTTTAATAGTAGCAGTTGTGATATCAAGCTTTGTTGATGTGGGAACTCTCAGTGTGGTGGTTGGCACTGTGGTTTTACGAGTTGTGGCTTTAGTTGTAGTACAGGAAGTTCTACTTGTGATATCCTGGTTTGTCTTGGTGGTAGAAGTAGCTGGTGTAGGAGGTGTTGTTGACTGGATAGAAGGATTTGTGGCATTGGGGTGCATGGCTGTGGTGGGCACTGTGGTTCTGGGAGTTGTGGCTGTAACATTGAGAGCTGTTGTGATAGTGATAGTTGCTTCATCATAAGTTGTAGTTGTAACAATTGGAGCTGTAGTTTTGCCAGCCTGAGTTGAGGTTGTAGTAACTGGATATTTTGTTGTGGTATGGGGAGTTGTAGTCATAACATTGTGGCTTGTGTCATTGTCAGTTAGGGTTGTAATAATCAAAGTTATATTACTAGTAAAAGGAGTTTTTGTTGTAGTATGGGAAGTTCTAGTTGTGATATCCTGTGTTGTCTTAGTGAGAATAGTTGTTGCAATAGGAAGAGTTGTTTTGATAGTGATTGTTGTGGTATTGAGATGTGTGGTTCTGTGAACTGTCAATGTGGCAGTGGGTGCTGTGCTTCTGGGAGTCTGGGTTGTAAAATTGGGAGCTTTGGTTGTTATATTGACAGTTTTGTCATTATCAGTTGTGGTTCTAACAAAAGGAGTTGCAGTTTTCGCAATCTGAGATAAGGTAAGTGGATTTTTTGATGTGGTAAGGGGAGTTGTAGTTGTGATATTGTGGGGTGTGTTATTGTCAGTTGTGGTTCTGTGAGGATTTTACAACAGAGCAAATGGTCACTAACTTAAACCAATGTGGGGGCTGAATGTTTGCTTGACCTTTTCATGGTATGTTGTTCTGTCTGTTTATTGGTTTAGTGTTTTAGGATAGAAGGTTGTAAATGACTGCCAACAATTTGTTTCTTTGATGGTAAGAAGACTGAAGATAGTACCTGAACAAACAATGTGGGGGTCTGTTCAGGATTAGTCCAAAGTGCGGTATATAAACTGCTCTTGTAACACAGACGGCAGAGGACTTCTGCAAGGACGTCCTCTCCAGGCCCGTGATTAAACCTGAGATGATTCATCACACTGGTGGTTGATTTCTGAGAATTAGCAACTCTCAAACTTAAAGAAATTTCTACCACAGTTCTAACAATGGGAGTTGTATTACTAATCAAAGTTTTTGTTGTGGTAAGGGAAGTTCCAGTTGTGACAGGATTATCTGGGTTGTCTTAGTAGCAGAAGTGGTCGAGGTAGGATGAGTTGTTTTGATAATAGGGCCTGTGGTTACTGTATTACTTATATGACCATGTGATCCTGTTACAAAGGTTAGATGACTGGATAGGCATCTCTGGTACTGCCCTTAAATGGTTTAAGTCCTATCTTGAAGACAGGAAGTATTTCATTGAAGATGGTAACTGTGTCTCAGACCAAATGGTGTTGACAGGTGGGGTCCCCCAAGGGTCCATCTTGGGACCGCTTTTGTTCAATCTTTACATGATTCCTTTAGGCCAGTTAATACGCAGCAATAATGTGTCATACCATAACTATGCAGATGACACTCAGATTTACATTTCACTCACAGCTGGTGAATATGGACCAGTCGATTCACTGTGCAGCTGTATTGAGCAGATCACTCTGTGGATGCAAAAGAACTCTCTCCAAATAAACAGTGACAAGACTGAAATAATCATCTTTGGGCCTCAGAAACAAAGAGAAAGTGTCAGCAGTCACCTCGAGTCTCTTTCTCTAAAATTTAAAAATCAAGTTAGAAATCTTTTACCATTTCAAAAACATTGCCAGAGTCAAAGGGATCATGTCTAAACCAGACTTGGAAAGACTCATCCATGCTTTTATCTCTAGCAGGTTAGAGTACTGTAACGGCCTGTTCACGGGGCTCTCAAAACGAGCTGTAAGGCAGCTACAGTACATTCAGAACGCTGCTGCTCTGGTCCTGACTAGAACCAGTTAGGGTAGGGGAGCTCAGTGCACCGATGGTCCTCGGGCAGTCTAGGCCTATATCAGCATAACTAAGGGATGGTTCAGGGTTGCCTGAAGCCAGCCCTAACTATATGCTGTGTCAAAGAGGAAGGTTTTAAGCCTAGCCTTAAAAGTACAGAGAGTGTCTGCCTCCTGAACCCAGGCTGGGAGCTGGTTCCATAGGAGAGGAGCTTGATAACTAAAGGCTCTGCCTCCCAGTCTGCTTTTGGAAACCCTGGGAACCACAAGTAGACCTGCACTCTGAGAGCGAAGTGGTCTATTGGGATAATATGGTACTATGAGGTCTTTAATGTATGAAGGAGCTTGATTATGAAGGGATTTGTATGTGAGAAGAAGGATTTTAAATTCTATTCTATATTTTACAGGGAGCCAATGAAGAGAAGCCAATATAGGAGAAATATGATCTCTCTTGCTAGTTCCTGTCAGGACTCTGGCTGCGGCATTCTGGATTAATTGGAGGATTTTTATGGAGATATTTAGACATCCAGATAGTAATGAGTTACAGTAATCTAGCCTTGAGGTAACAAATGCATGGACTAGTTTTTCTGCATCATTTTGAGACAGGATGTTCCTAATTTTGGCAATGTTGCGCAGGTGAAAGAAGGCAGTTCTAGAAATTTATTTTATGTGTGAGTTAAAGGACATGTCCTGGTCAAAAATAACTCCAAGGTTTTTACAGTAGTGCTTGAGGCCAGGGTTATGCCATCTAGAGTAGCTATAATTTTAGAAAAGTTATTTCTGAGATTTTTTGGCCCAAATATAATGACTTCTGTTTTCTCCGAGTTTAAAAGTAAAAAGTTACTGGTCATCCAGGCCTTGATGTCAGTTAGACAGGCTTGAAGTCTGGTTAACTGGTTTGTGTTAACAGGTTTAATAGATAGATATAACTGAGTGTCATCTTCATAGCAGTGGTAATTAATAGAGTGCTTCCTAATGACATATCCTAAAGGAAGGATATACAGGGTGAACAGAATTGGTCCTAGCACGGAGCCTTGTGGAACTCCATAACTAACTTTTGTTTGTGTGGAAGGTTCATCATGGACATGAACAAACTGGAATCTGTCCGATAAATAGGATTGGAACCATTTTAACGCTGTTCCTCTGATACCAGTCACATGCGCCAGTCTCTGTAATAAGATGTTGTGGTCAATAGTGTCGAATGCAGCACTAAAGTTTAGGAGGACAAGGATAGAAACAAGTTCATTATCTGAGGCTAAGAGAAGATCGTTGGTGACTTTTAACAGTACTGTTTCTGTACTATGATGTGCTCTAAATCCTGATTGAAAATCTTCAAATAGTTCATTCCTGTGGAAGTGGTCTGATAGCTGCTTAGCAACAGCTTTTTTTAGGATTTTAGAAATAAATGGCAGGTTGGATATTGGTCTATAATTAGCCAAGATTCCTGGATCAAGACTAGGCTTTTTGAGTAAAGGTTTGATTACTGCAGTCTTAAAGGCCTGTGGAACGTAGCCTGATACTAGAGATAAATTTACCAACTCTAATAAAGATTAATGGCAGGGTGTCTTTAAGCAGTCTAGTCGGGATGGGTCTAAGAGACACGTTGATGATTTCGATGAAGCAACTACTGATGTAAGTTCAGAGAGATCTATGGGAGAGAAGCAGTCTAAACATAACTGAGGTCCTACAGATGATTCAAGAGCTACAGTAGTAGAAGATTCATTTATGGCAGGTATAGGAAGCATCTGCTGAATTTTATCTCTAATAGTTGTGATTTTATTTGTAAAGAAACTCATAAATTCATCACTGCTGAGAGCTAAGGGAACACTGGGCTCAACAGAGCTGTGACTTTTTGTCAGCCTGGCTACAGTGCTGAAAAGAAACCTGGGATTGTTCTTATTTTCCTCTATTAGTGATGAATAGTACGCAGTTCTGGCTTTACGGAGAGCTTTTTTATATGTTAGTAGACTGTTTTTCCAGGCTAGAAAAGTTTGTGGAACGCCACTTCCTTTCCAGCCTTCGTGATGCCTGCTTTAAGGTACGAATATGTAAATTATACCATGGGGTAATCTCCTCTGATTCACTAACTTCTTTTTCAGAGGGGCTACAGAATCAAGCATTTCACGCAGTGAGGTTACAGCACTGTCAACAACATGATCAATTTGGTAGGGAGTGGGATTGAAGCAGCTGCCCTCCACTATGTTTATACTTGGCATAGATGTAAATAAAGATGGAATCATTTTCTTAAATTTATTAACAGCGTTGTCGGATAAACGTGCTGTAGTGGAATTTTCTTTCAAACGCTGCATGATCCATCATTTTAAATTCAAAAGTTACTAAAGAATGATCTGACAAAACAGGATTTGGGGGAAAAACTATTAGATGTTCAATTTTGATGCCATAGGTCAGAACAAGATCAAGGGTGTGATTGAAACAGTGGGTGGGTTTATTAACGTTTTGAATGAAACCAATTGAATCTAATATAGAATTAAATGCAATGCTGAGGCTGTTATTTTCAACATCTACATGAATGTTAAAATCTCCCACTATAATAACTTTATCTGATCTAAGCACTAAATCAGACAGAAAGTCAAGGAATTCAGTTAAAAACTCTGAGTAAGGGACAGGTGGACGGTACACAATGACAAGTAGAACTGGTTTTTGTGTTTTCCAGGTTGGATGCGAGAGACTAAGAGTGAGGCTCTCAAATGAGTTATAACTGTTCTGAGGATGAAAGTTTAATAAGTTTGAGTGGAAGATTGCAGCTACTCCTCCACCTCGACCTGTGCTTCGAGGAACATGATAATTTTTATGACTGAGGGGGGTTGATTCATTCAGACTGACATATTCATCCTGCTGTAGCCAGGTTTCAGTAAGATAAAGTAGGTCAATTTGGTGATCAGTTATCAAATCATTTACTAACAGAGATTTAGATGAAAGAGACCTGATAGTTATTAATCCACATTTGACAGTTCTGTTTTTCTGTTCAATAAGAGGAGTGGTCTTAATTTTTATTAAGTTTTTATGAATAACTCCTCTTCTGTTAACTTCTGATTTATTTGATTTATATGTTCGAGGGGCAGACACAGTCTCTATGTGGTTTGAGGGGGGCGGCGGCTCTAAGAAAACTGCAGAGAGGCGTTTTAGACTGAGTCTCTGCATCCCGGTCCCCACCCTGGATTGTCAGGCTTTAGGTCGGCTAATAAACTCGGCCAAATTTCTAGAGATGAGAGCTGCACCATTCAAAGTGGGATGGATGCCATCTCTCGCTACCAGACCAGATTTTCCCCAGAAAGTGGCCCAATTGTCTATGAAGCCCACATCGTTTGCTGGACACCACCTAGACAGCCAGCGACGGAACGACGACATATGGCTAAACATGTCATGGCTGGTCAGATTGGGGAGGGGTCCAGCGAAAACTACGGAGTCCGACATTAATTAACCAGGAAGTACAACCCCATTACTCCTGTTCTCAGATCTCTGCACTGGCTTCCTGTCTTTCAGAGAATAGACTTAAAAACAGCACTGCTTGTGTATGTGTGTGTAAGTCTCTTCATGGCTCAGCACCACATTACATCTCTGACATGCTGATGCCATATGAACCATCTCGAACTCTGAGAACATCAGGGACAGGCCTTCTGCTCGTACCCAGAGTCAGGACTAAACAGGGAGAAGCAGCGTTTCAGTTATATGCAGCTAAAACCTGGAATAGTCGTCCTGATGATGTTAGACAAGCCTCATCTCTGGCAATGTTTAAGTCCAAGCTAAAAACCTTTCTTTTTAGTGTGGCATATAACATATGACCAGACTAGCCCTGACAGTGTTTTATCCAAACCGATCTACCTGCACTCAGTTTCCTTTAATATTAGCACTAGTTGTGGTAAGTCAGTTATGGTGTCATGGTTTGTATATAAGATTGTATGGATCACGACTCCATCAACAACAAGACCCTGAGGCAGAGTAAAAGTTCTTCTCCAGTTTTATTTGAAATAACAGAAAGGAAAACTTGGAGATGTTCGGCGACCTGGAGTGATGACTGTCAGACCAAGAGATGAACTGTAGAGAGTGGTTGCTCCGAAGGCCAGACCCGGTACCGCCTAGTTGGTCTTCGGAGATGAGTCGTGTCGTCCGTTTGGGCCCGCAGAGCAATATCTGGCGGAAGCTTCTCCCCTCGGAGGTCCGACCGAGGCCCGAGTAGTGGAAACTCAGAAAAGGAAAAAAGCACACGAATGAATGACTGTCACAGAGAAACACAGTCTAACTGGAAAGGTGACACACCTGACTCTCCCGGGTTGGAGGGGAGCCCAGTCAGCGTCACGCCGTACCCTTCGGGTGTCCAAAAACAGTCAGGAAACTAATCCACTTTAGAATATGCGTCCCCCCCGCCGAGTCATAATCCTCACCGTGGAGACGACAGGAACCGAACAAACAGAGCTAACGCCACTGGTGCTGTATCACTAGTCATTAGCGTAACAATCCGGCTGTCGCAGAGAACTGGGAATTCCTTCGATCCTCCCAGTAGCAGACAGCTTCCCCGTATACAAAAAACCCCTAAGTCAGTAAGGGAAGTAACACAGTACCTATCGAAACTGATGATTCCGCCGATCAATCAGTGGCCAAGACTTCAAGTACATCCGTCGTGATTATACCTTCGCTGAATGGCAACAGACAATCCGGCAATCTGTGTTCCCCTGATCCCTGCAATTTAAACCTAGGTCACAGGTGACACAAATCAGCCATTAAGCAACGTCACATGCATACTCCATGAACTTCCCGTAGACCCTTCAAAATAAAACCTCCAAACCGGAAATCTAATTTCCCGGAACATGACATATGGCTGTGCTAGAGTGAATCTAGGTTTTTTCATTTACTTTGTTATAAATTTGATTTGAGTCATTAGTCTTCGGGTAAATCCCATTGATTAGGGTTTTTTAATAGGTCTACAATCTTGGACTGTAATAGTTATGGTTGTAGCAGTGGGAGCTGCATTTTCAAAGTATGGTTAATTAATAAATATAGCTCAAAAATGATTCATTGTTGTTGAGCTCATCTGAGAAGAATTTAATGAGAAGAAAACATATCAAAAAGCAACAAAATCTGAGCCATTGTTTCTCATACTAACCCTAAATTAACAGTTTGCTCACAAAGGCATTACCCCATTCTTCCAAAAGAAGAATGAAAATGCAAGGTACCGAGTCATATGATGTCTCTGCAAATTCTAGGAGTGCTTTTGAGATGCTTGATAAAGAGGGCCCTTGTCTGTTTCTTCAAATCTCCATCTCAGAAAAAGAATTTCCCTCTTTTAGGTTTTCACTGAGGTTGAAAGGATGACATGAACTCTTACTGAACGGTAAGACTTCTCAAAAGTGAAGTCTCATCATACATAACTTTAACATTATTTTTTTTTTGCTTAAAAATCATTCGAGGAGAGAGCATTAAGTTTTGGGTGTTTATACCAATGTTAGCTCCTGACATTTTTTTGCTCAATAAAAATGTGCTGTTTTGTATGAATTACAATATTTAAAATGAATTGCAGTGGAGTTTGGAAGCAAAAGATGTGTGTCAGTGTGCATGTGTAGCACAATAGAATATAAAATTGGGGTGCAAGAAAATATGATCTAAAATAAGGACAATATGCGGTAACCAAACACTGAACAAAGTGTAACAAAATGTGGGAAACTTGTGGCATTTCTTCAATTTGCAAGTACTGATTATTTATTTATTAATTTGTAATACATAGTAGTTTTGGTTAAATCTTTGTGTACAGTATTTGAATCAATATGTAACAACTGTGTCAACATGTAAGACAAATCCGATCATCCAGTAGCTAAATATAACCCAAGATCTGGTCAAATGTAACCCATGTGACAATACACCAACAGTGACATATATGAGCAAATAAGATACATCCGAAAGAGAAAAAAAACATGTAGGCTATGTCAAAGTTTTTATAATTATATATTGATACCTTAGTGATATGAAGGAAATCCATCTTCATGTGTTGAATGTAAATGGGTTTTCAGATTTATGAGTAGATGAGTTCGATGTAAAACGAGCAAACCATTACTATATTAGCACTTGAAACACAGAGCCTTGAAGAATCAAAGATAATATACGCTTTTGACAATTCCCCCCTTTGCTAATAAAAATAAATATTACCATGTATGGACAGTGGAAATATTTAATGTGGAAGTCTAGTGCCAATCACAGCATTTAGAGCTTTCTTTAAAGACCAAACCTGGTTGACATCTCTGGATGCATAAAGTGAGCAAGGATAGCAATTTCTAAACCCTTTTTACACAAAAGTAATGATGAGTCATAATAAATTATTAGGGAGTCTAGGCATAATCACAGCAATCGCAACTTTTCTTGAAGACCAAACCTGGTTGGCAGTATTGGATGTGGGTTATCCCATTGGCACAGTTGTAAAAAGAATTTGGGTCATTAGGGTTGGTGTAAACCCCATCACTCTTTCCAGCACAGGTACATCCACTAGCTGTACCAGAATTGGTTGAAGGAGTTGAGGGAGTTGTGGTGGTAGTGGGAGTTGTTGTGGTAGTGGGAGCTCTAGTGGTTGCAGTGCAAGCTCTGGTGGTTGTCGTCGGAATTCTGGTGGTTGTAGTGGGAGTTGTGGTGGTTGTAGTGGGAGCTGTGGTGGTTGTAGTGGGAGCTGTGGTGGTTGTAGTGGGAGCTGTGGTGGTTGTAGTGGGAGTTGTGGTGGTAGTGGGAGCTCTAGTAGTTGTAGTGCAAGCTCTAGTGGTTGTCGTGGGAGGTCTGGTGGTTGGAGTGGGAGCTCTGGTGGTTACAGTGGGAGGTCTGGTGGTTGTAGTGGGAGGTCTGGTGGTTACAGTGGGAGCTCTGGTGGTTGTAGTGGGAGGTCTGGTGGTTGTAGTGGGAGCTCTGGTGGTTGTAGTGGGAGGTCTGGTGGTTACAGTGGGAGTTCTGGTGGTTGTAGTGGGAGGTCTGGTGGTTGTAGTGGGAGGTCTGGTGGTTGTAGTGGGAGCTCTGGTGGTTGTAGTGGGAGGTCTGGTGGTTACAGTGGGAGCTCTGGTGGTTGTAGTGGGAGGTCTGGTGGTTGTAGTGGGAGGTCTGGTGGTTACAGTGGGAGCTCTGGTGGTTGTAGTGGGAGGTCTGGTGGTTGCAGTGGGAGCTCTGGTGGTTGTAGTGGGAGGTCTGGTGGTTACAGTGGGAGCTCTGGTGGTTGTAGTGGGAGGTCTGGTGGTTGTAGTGAGAGGTCTGGTGGTTACAGTGGGAGCTCTGGTGGTTGTAGTGGGAGCTCTGGTGGTTGTAGTGGGAGCTGTGGTGGTTGTAGTGGGAGTTGTGGTGGTTGTAGTGGGAGTTGTGGTGGTTGTAGTGGGAGCTGTGGTTGTTGTACTGGGAGCTGTCGTGGTTGTACTGTGAGCACAGGTGGTTGTAGCGGGAGTTGTGGTTGCTGTAGAAGTTGTGCCTGTAGGGTAATCACAGCATTTACAGCTGGCTTTGAAGACCAAACCAGTTTGGCAGTTTCGGATGTGGGTTATCCCATTGGCACAGTTGTAAAAAGAATTTGGGTCATTAGGGTTGTTGTAAGCCCCATCAATCTTTCCAGCACAGGGACCTCCACTACCAGTGTCAGGACTGGGTGAAGCAGTGCTTGAGGGAGTTGTGGCTGCTGTAGAAGTTGTGCCTGTAGGGTAATCACAGCATTTACAACTTTCTCTAAAAACCAAACCAGTTTGGCAGTTTTGGATGTGGGTTATCCCATTGGCACAGTTGTGGGACATCTGGGGGTTGTAGTGCGAGTTATGGTTGCTGCAGAAGTCATGCCTGTAGGGTAATCACAGCATTACAGCTTTCTTTAAAGACCAAACCTGATTAGTAGTATTGGATGTGGGTTATCTCGTGTCCGCAGTTGTAAAAAGAATTTGGGTCATTAGGGTTGGTGTAAACCCCATCACTCTTTTCAGCACAGGGACCTCCACTAGCTGTACTCCTCACGGAGTAAATCGGTTTAAATTTCTTTACATTTGCTCATTTCCAATAATTTCCAACATGTAATTTCTTTCAAGACTGTGATTCATATTTTAAACTTACCTAGGCTGGCGATAATCAAAGAGAGACCTTTAAAGAGATAAACTTGATCAACATTAGGTTGACAACAAAACGGGTCAGCTTACACACAAAAATACAAATAAAAACCTTAACTTGGGTAAGTTAAAAGCATTGCTATATACAAAAGTGTGAGGTGTGAAGTGATCTGTTAGGGTTTAGATTAATCAGACCTTTAAGGAAGCATTTCCTTGATCAATGTGCCTTACCTGCAATCAGACGTAGCTTGTACATGTTGTTACTATGTGGGTGGAAGGAACAGAAAAAATGGAAATCTTTAATTTACAGCATAAAGTCAATTTTCACACTGAGCACTCAAACAGTTTCACATCATAATGTTGCACGTTTGATTCTAGTTTAACACTAGTTTAACTTATATTTACAATGGCAAAGATGGTCCAGGATTTTTCAGTTATTTTTTGTGAAGTTGTTCTCTCCTTCATAAAATATAATGTATGATACATAACATCAAGGGACATTACCACAGGAGTGAAACATATTTTTCCTGTTTTTATTATTTATATTATTCCAATATTTAAGTTTTGAATTCTTTGCTTGTGATTTATAAATAACAAACCTGACCGGAGAACATGTGCACCTGTACGCAAACTCTCACCAATGCTGGTAGAAAACTGGTAGAAAGGACTGGATGGTTTATAGTCAACAGCACAAAATTGCCAAGAGTCAGTAAAATTATTTCGAAGGGGTTTATTTTATTGATTTTACACTCTGAAGTTTGTTTGTACTGAATGAAAAACTGCTGCTTTATCTGTTAACTAGCATCATACTTGAGAGATAGGTCAGTTTCATATTCTAATTCGGTGTGATGCATCCTTTAGAACCAATACATACATAGCTGCTACATTAACTCACAAAGCACAGGAGCTATTTTTGGTGAACACTATACAAAGCTAGTTTTCTTTAAACATTTTTTTAAAGTTGCATACCACAGGCTGATAGGAAGGAAGTAAGCAAGCAAACTTTATTTATATAGCACCTTTCACAGATAAAAATCACAAAGTGCTGTACATGGGCTTAAAGCAAAACACAGAGTAAAATCAATAAAATCTAATGACTAAACAAATAGATGAAAGACAGGAATAATAAAAAGAATCCCAAAAGCCCATTTAACTAAATGCCCATCTGAATTAAAATGCCTTCAGCTACTTTCTAAAGGACTCAACAGAATAAGCCACTCGCAAAGATAGGGGTAGGACATTCCACAATCTGGGAGCCACTGACTGGAATGAAACGTTCCCTCTGGATTTATATTGGGTTTTTGGTACCATGAGCAACTTCTGACCTGAGGTGTCTTGCTAGGGAGTAAGCATCACTCCATGGTAAAGCCTTGAGAAATACTGAATTGGTAGGTGGGATCAACTGTGCCAAAATATAAGCTCTTCACTGTTGAATTGTTCGATGTTAAATTGTATTATATTGATTAGAAGCTTCTACTTTTATGGTCAGCAAGAGTACATTTGATGAATGATTCAATTAATTGAAAATTAAGGATTCAATCTAAAATAAGATAAATTGTTTTAAGTTAAGTCACAGTGTTCAATTTTAGGTTTTGAGTTCTTAGTTTTGATAATTAATCTGACTCCAGTCCAAGTCTGAAGTCTACAGTTCTGTCCACAGTAAATAAGAAACATAAACCGACAGTTACAGTCATTATTCCAACCAGGTTTATATTTACAAGCTATATTTATTAACTAACACTAATTCTCAAAGACATTCAATTCCTGTCATAGGGCTAGAAATTGTGAAAAGGTGACACACAACATTATAATGTTGTACTGAAATGCACCTTCTAATTACTCCATAATTAAAACCAACAGAAACACACCCACAGACAATGTTTGTTTCAGTTTCTAGGACAGTAATTACTGATAATAAACATCATCACATAAGGAATGTTCTATAATAGTGCAACAAACAAAACCTAAAAATTACTTTGGATTGTATTTTCATATGTTGAAAATATTTCTTTTTTTGCTGTAACAAAATTGTTTTCAGTTACATATTTGGCAGTCACCAATCAACCATAAAAATGTTGCTCTGACCATAATAGTAAAATGTTCACAGAAAACACATTGGGTTTTTCACCAAGATATTTGATATAACACTAAAGCAAAAATGTGCATATGAATTGTCACATTTATGAAGATGTGCATACGCCTGGTTCAGTTTTAGAAAATTTAGTCTGTGAAAATAGTTGCATGTGCTCAACCTCAAATATGTGGGTATTACTAAATTACTCACTAGTATTACCTAGCATAAAAGATTACCAACAGGACAAAAATAGCTTACATAAACTTAAAAGGTTAGTTTCTTTTCCTTTGCTTAGTAATATGCTTAAACTCAGCAGGTTATCTCATCTAAACTATTAAATCAAATTAAGCCTAAAATTGGCAAAACATCTAACCGTCTATTGGTTTACTAAGTAGCCTATAGCATCCCAGAGTCACTAGCATGGTTATAGACCAGGGGTCTCAAACTCCAGTACTCAAGGGCCACTGTCTTGCTTGTTCTCCAACTATCCCTGCCCCTGTAGCTGTTGACTGGCTAAACAGACTTGATTCAAGTAATCAGCATTGGGTAGGCCAGGGACAGCTGGGAAACAAGCAGATTAAGTTTAAAGATGTATTATTACAATTACAGTAATTATTTTCTAGAACTCTGAATTGCTTTTTATCGGTCCAGTAAATTCAAGCAATGAAGTGTAAACATTCATCCATCCATTATCTATACCTGCTTACTCCTACTTAGGGTCACGGGGATCTGCTTGACCCTATCCCAGCTCTCTTTTTGTTAAAGGCAGGGGTACACCCTGGACAGGTCACCAGTCCATCACAGGGCCACATAGAGACAAACAACCTCACACACTCGCACTCACTGCTATGGGCAATTTAGAGTCACCAGTCAACCTGACATACATGTTTTTGGACTGTGGGAGAAAACTAGAGTAACCTGGGGAAAACCCACTCAAGCACTGGGAGAACATGCAAACTCAACACGGAAAGGCCACTTCTGGGTTTCAGACCAGGAACCTTCTTGCTGTGACAAACACCTGAAAATAAATTTTTATTGTATATGAGGACTCCGGGAAGTTATTTGTTGAACACTGCCCCCTGCTGACCTTAGATTGTTCAGTAAACTGAGCTAATCAGTTGATTCGCTACACCTGTCCGCTGCACTTCTTAAGACCCACGACAGTGCACTCTTCGCCAGATTGTGGTTAACGATCATGTTGACACTCTCCAGCCACCTGACAGAACTCGTATTCGAAACTTCCTTGAATTTGCCTTTGAGCCTGATGTGCTGTTTTCCTTGCTTTCACCAGTGTACATGTGTTTTCAGAGACCTGCCCTGGACCTGCATGAATAGTTTGACGAAGAAAGACAACTCCACCTTTACTCAGTAAGATTACCGCAACTTGTCTGTGGATACCAGAGGAGGAGATAAGTGACTTTAGTATTTGTTTTTTTTTCCTAAGTGGATACTAGGAAGAGGATTAAATTCTTTGACGTCTCCCGCGAGTAATGAACATTAAGGAGTGAGCAACATTTGTACCCGACACAGTAAAAAGAGACTTATAACAGCAGAGTTGTTCTGTTTGGATTTGAGGATTTATTTACTGTTATGCTTGATGAACAATAAAGGAAATTCCTGGATCGTCGCGACGAAGAACCTAAGAATAAGAAGTCCACAACCAAAGAAAGCTAAGAAGTGTTCAGTTTTCCCCATTCATCTTCTTCCTCGAATACTTCTGTTTCAGGGGCAGTTTTCAGTGACTGACGATTACTCTTGCTACCAAGGAACTTAGGGAACAGCTTAGGTAATCAGTGAAATAATACATACTTACTCTCCGCCCAACCTCTGTCCCTACCTAATTGTCTATCTGTTTTACTTTAGATCCAGTTGGCGTTCATCCAGACCTTCCACCAGATCCATCCTCAGTATTCAATAAACTTTAATCAACCTCTACCTCACTCGTTGTCAGGGGTTTTTTAAGCCCTGAGTAAATCTTGGTAAATGTCTAACATTGTAAAGCTGCTGATCAGGGGTTTAGTACTCTGAATATACTACTGGCAACAGGACAAAGAACAATGAATAAGCTTCAACAGAATGAAAAATAGGGAACTTGTTTTTATCATTTCATTAATTTATTTGGTAAATATTATTAGTATTGATTAAAATTGGGGTTACAAATACAGATACAATATGCAACAGCCAAGATATCATGTAAGATAATGCTAATCATTTTGGCTAAAAATAAAAAAAACAAGAACATAGCCATAATAGGGTTACATGCACCAATAGACATAAATACAAACAACCATAAAATTGAATTAGGCATGTCAGAAAAAAAAAACAGAGACAATAATGCACTCTACAAATTGTGATATATATTATTGATAAAATGATATAAATAATAATGTATATTAAGCTGTGTTTCATTCTGGATGAGGAACTGCTGGAAATCCTAAGCATAGCAATCAATCACTGAACAACTTTCGCACAACCAAAAAGTAATCAAAAGAATTATACATAAGACTTTTTAACAATGCCACAGTTTTGTTGACAAGAAAAAAATTGACCACTTATGCAAAATATTAACATGCCAATCATAGTATTGAGATGAGTTGTGGTAGTGAGAGTTGTCTACTGTAATGGGAGTTGTGGTTGTAGCATTGACAGCTTTTATAATGGAAATTATAAAAGCTGTCAATGGTTACAGTTCCATAGTGCTGTATATTGTATATTAAACTCTTGCCACAAACTGTTACTGATGCACTTAATAATTTTAGTGTAAGTGATGTTAAGCAGAAATGAAATGCAATATTATAAAACACTGCAATTAATCTTCATTAGCAAATGAAAGAAAACTCAGTTTTATGTTGGAAAAGTTGGAAAAACAGAGCTGGGGTGAAAAAAAAGACAAATGCCACTTTTTTTTTGCATGATGAACTTCCGTCACTGATGTGAAATGGTTTATTGACAAGATTAATGGTTTAAAAAAAAAAAAAAAAAACGCTCATGAAATTTGCCTTAAATGTAACACTATCTTTGCACCACATGACTAATTTGCATACATAAATGCTTTTATGATTGAGTTACACAAGAAAATATATTTACAGCACATTTATGGACAGTGAATAGAAGCACTGGGCAAACCCTCACTAATCTGCCATACTTAATTGTTTTTTCAGATTAAACAACCAAGTTCAGGTGAGAAAGCACCGTTAAAACAACATTACCTGACTGCATTTCTTATAACATCCTGATATTCAATTAGAATAATGTTAGAAATTGATATGGATGAATTTATACTGCTTATTAAATTATAGAATAAGTGATTGGATGTCAAGCCTGCTGATCTGGTTGTCAGCACAGAGTAGAGAGAAGGAGAGAACAGGATGCAATCAGCAGAAAGTGCACTTAGCGTAAGGCTCTGTATGTCACATTCTCATTAGGGGCTCAGCACCTCTAAGAGTCTGATACTACAATCACCCCTGGTTGTTTTCATTGTGGTAATGGTATTTCTCATTGGGGGTGAGATTTGCTTGTGAGAAATGTACTACTAGCAGTACGTCTTCTTTTTGTAGTGGAAGTTGTGGTTGTGGGAGTGTTTCTCTGAGTAGCTGTGGTAGTCGGATGTGTGGCAGGAGTAGATGTAGTTGGGGCATCATGAGTTTTTGCTTTTCTATTGAAAGCTTTTGTAGGAGGAGTTGTGACTCTGAATGTCTTGGTTGTAGGATTGACACTTTTGGTTAGAGAAGTCCGATGTGAAAGTTTTGTGAGACGTGGATATCTGAGAATTGTGGTAGTGGTGAATTTGGTAATTGGAGTTTTCAGAGATTTAGTTTTTCTGATAATGATAGGAGTTTTGTTGATGTGGGAAGTCTGTGTGGTCATTGACACTGTGGTTCTGCGAGCTGTGGTTTTAGTTGTAGTACGGGAAGTTCTACTTGTGATATCCTGGGTTGTCTTGGTGGCATAAGTGGCTGATGTAGCAGGAATTGTTTTGATGGAAGGAGTTATGCTCTTGGGGCGTCTGCCTGTGGGAACTGTTGGTGTGGCAGTGGTGATCCTGTTTCCGCAAGTTCTAGTTGTAACAGTGGGAGGTTTCACTGTGGAAGTGACAGTTCTGTCATGACTTGTAGATCTAACAATGGAAGTTGTAGTTTTGGCAGATTGAGTTGAAGTTGTAGTAACTGGATTTTTTGTTGTGGTAGGAGGATTTCTAGTTGTGATACTATGGGTTGTATCATCATCAGGTGTGGTTGTAATAATTGTAGTAGTATTACTAGAGATCTGATATTTTGTTGTGGTTGTGAAAATTCTAGTTGTGATATCCTGTGTTGTCTTAGTTGCAGAAGTAGCTGAGGTAGGAGGAGTTGTTGACTGGATAGAAGGATTTGTGGCATTGGGATGTGTTGTGGTGGGCACTATTGTTCTGGGAGTTGTGGCTGTAACATTACGAACTGTTGTGATAGTGACAGTTGTGTCAGTTCTGACAGTTGTAACAATTGGAGCTGTTTTCGCAATCTGAGTTGAGGTTGTAGTAATTGGAGTTTTTGTGGTGGTACGGGAAGTTATAGTTATAGATATTGGTTGTCTTAGTGGCAGACGTAGCTGACTTAGGATGAGTTGTTGACTGAATAGTAGGATTTGTGACATTTGGATGTGTAGATGTGGGAACTCTATGTGGTAGTGGGCACTGTGGTTCTGGGAGTTGTGGTTGGAACAATGTCAGTTTTCATTGTGATAGTGACATTTGTGTCATCATCAACATGTTTGGTTCTAACAATTGGGGTTGAGGTTGCAATAAGTGAAGTTTTAATATCATAGGTTTTATCATCAGCAGTTCCTGTTGTAATAATTGGAGTGGTATTATTAGTGACTGGATTTTCTGTTGTGGTAGACGGAGTTATAGTTGTGATAGCATGTGTTGTCTTGGTTGTCTTAAGATAGGAGAAGTTGTGGTTTTGATAGTAGGAGTTGTGGTATTGGGATGTGTGCATGTGGGAACTGTAAATGTGGTGGGCACTGTGGTTCTGGGAGTTATGGTTGGAACATTGGAAGTGATGGTGGTAATAATGACAGTTGGGCTATCATCAGTTGTGGTTTTGACAATGGGATTTGTAGTTTTGGCAGTGTCAGTAGAGGTTTTAATAATTGGAGGTTTTGTCGTGGTAAGGGGAGTTGCAGCTGTAATATTGTGGGTTGTGTTGCCATCAGTTGTGGTTGTAGTAATCAGAGTTGTATTATTAGTATTTGGAGTTTTCTTTGTGGTAGGGGAAGTTCTAGTTGTGATATCCTGTGTCGTCTTAGTGGCTGCAGTGTTTGAGGTAGGCAAGGCAAGGCAAGGAAAGTTTATTTATATAGCACAATTCATACACAGAGTAATTCAAAGTGTTTTACAGAAATAAAAGACAAGTTAAAACTACATAAGCAACAATAAAAATAAAAGGCATGCCACCGCTTTGTCACCATATTTGCCCCTTATGATATCGACTGTCGGACCACGCTGACCCATATTTGTGGGTCCCCTACTTTCAGTTTGTGCCATCCCTGATGGACTAAAAGTACCTCAACACAGACTATCTGCGGAGACGATGCTGAGTCCCGGACTCTTACGTCTAGGATCGAGTAGACTACAGCTAGAGGTTCCAAAGCCCTTATTTAAGTCTACAGCTGTTTAGACCCGTATTCTAAGGATAACACTAAAGCGCCTGGGTTCCTAACCCCTGAGTCCCTGACCCAATTGGCTTTAGATCGAAGGTTCCTAACCTAATCAACTTAGAGTACTGACCGTGAGTCCGATTGTTTCCCCCAACTGGACAAAAGTAGTGACAAAACAGTTTAAAAAAAAAAATTAACATTAATTAAAAATTAATATTAGAGGAAACTGATTCGAAACTCTGTTCTCAGAGTTCGAGATGGTTCATATGGCATCAACATGTCAGAGATGTAATGCGGTGCTGAGCCATGAAGAGACTTATACACAAGCAGTGCTGTTTTAAAGTCTATTCTCTGAGAGACAGGAAGCCAGTGCAGAGATCTGAGAGCAGGAGTAATGTGGTTGTACATCCTGGTTCTAGTCAGGACCCGAGCAGCAGCGTTCTGAATGTACTGTAGCTGCCTTACAGCTCATTTTGCGAGCCCCGTGAACAGGCCGTTACAGCAATCTACCTGCTAGAGATAAAAGCATGGATGAGTCTTTCCAAGTCTGGTTTAGACATGATCCCTTTTACTCTGTAAATGTTTTTGAGATGGTAAAATGCTGATGATGTTATCGATTTAATGTGGCTGTTAAAATTCAAATTGAGTCCATGATTACCCCTAGATTTCTAACTTGATTTTTAAATTTTAGAGAAAGAGACTCGAGGTGACTGCTGACACTTTCTCTTTGTTTCTGAGGCCCAAAGATAATTATTTCAGTCTTGTCACTGTTTATTTGGAGAGAGTTGTTTTGCATCCACAGAGTGATCTGTTCAATACAGCTGCACAGTGAATCGACTGGTCCATATTCACCAGCTGTGAGTGAAATGTAAATCTGAGTGTCATCTGCATAGTTATGGTGGGACACATTATTGCTGCGTATTAACTGGCCTAAAGGAAACATGTAAAGATTGAACAAAAGGGGTCCCAAGATGGACCCCTGGAGGACCCCACATGTCAACACCATTTGGTCTGAGACACAGTTACCAAATTCAATGAAATACTTCGTCTTCAAAATGGGACTTAAACCATTTTAAAGGCAGTACCAGAGATGCCTATCCAGTCCTCTAACATTTGTAACAGGATCACATGGTCCACTGTGTCAAAAGCAGCACTTAGATCCAGCAGTACTAAGACAGAGACTCTGCCAGCGTCAGTGTTCAGACGAATGTCATTTGTCACCTTGATGAGGGTAGTTTCAGTGCTGTGATGGGGCCTAAAACCTGACTGAAAATCATCAAAGCAGTTGTTTAGCATGAGAAAGTCAGTAAGTTGTTGGTAAACAACTTTTTCAATGATTTTGCCTAAAAACGGCAGGTTTGATATGGGCCGGTAGTTGTTCAGTATGGCATCAAGACTGCTCTTCTTCAGGAGAGGCTTGATGACAGCAATTTTCAAGGCCGTTGGAAATGTTCCAGCCTGTAATGAGTTATTAACTAATTGAGTGAGTTGTGGTAACAAACTGCTTAGTACTGATTTCAGAAACTTAGTGGGTAAAACATCAAGGCAACTGGTGGATGAGCTCAGACTGGAGATGATCTCTTCAACTGTTATGTCATTTACTGGTGTAAAGTGTGTCAGTTCTACCAAGTGTTTCCTGATGGCTGCAGAGTTGGTATCTGCCTTGTGCAATTTATTGTTTGTTTAATACCCTGAATCTTGTCATTAAAAAATAATGCAAATTCATTACATTTAGATGTTGAAATTAGTTCCAGTGGCAATGGAGATGGAGGGTTTGTTAACCTACTCACTGTAGCAAACAGGACACGTGAGTTGTTACTATTGTTGTTGATGATTTCAGAAAAATACATTTCTCTCTTTCTACGTAGAGTTTCATTGAACACACACATCATCTACTTATAAATGTCATAATGAACCTGGAGCTTTGATTTACGCCATCTTCGTTTGGCACTCCCTTTTCTGTGCCCTGACCAAGTCATCATTTCTCCACGGTGGCTTTTGCCTGTTCCTGATTAATTTATCTAACAGGAGCAATCACATCTATGACATTTAGAACACTTGAAGTATATGAATTCAACAAATCTTCAACATGAGAGAAAGTGATATTTTCAAACCTAATCATCTCCATAAACAGTGTCCTGGTGTTATCATTTATGTGTCTTTTCTGAACAAGTGTAGGTCCAGTTGCATCTTTGGGAATTATGGACAAATCAAAAAAGACACAAAAATGATCAGACAAAGCAACATCAATTACAGTGACATTAGAAGCGTTAACACCCTTAGTAATGACAAGGTCTAGAGTGTGACCTCTGGTATGGGTCGGCTCTCTACTGTGCTGACTAAGGCCATACATTTCAAGGACGGCAGAAAGTTCTTTAGCATATCTGTCACAGGCCTTATCCATGTGAACCTTAAAATCACCTGTAATAACCAAACAGTCAAACTCTGTGAAGACAACTGAAAGCATCTCAGTAAATTCATCAATAAAATTTTGACAGCATTGGGGAGGTTTGTAAATGATAATAAAAAGTACAGAGGGAGATAATTTTTGCTCCATTTTGAAAGATACATACTCAAATGATAAGAACTCCTCAAATAACAGCCTGCGGGTAACCATATTATCCCTAAAAAAGGGAGGAGTTATTTTGATAGTGATTGTTGTGGTATTGAGATGTGTGGTTCTGTGAACTGTCAATGTGGCAGTGGGTGCTGTGCTTCTGGGAGTCTGGGTTGTAAAATTGTGAGCTTTGGTTGTTATAGTGACAGTTTTGTCATTATCAGTTGTGGTTCTAACAAAAGGAGTTGCAGTTTTGGCAATCTCAAATAAGGTAAGTGGATTTTTTGATGTGGTAAGGGGAGTTGTAGTTGTGATATTGTGGGGTGTGTTATTGTCAGTTGTGGTTCTAACAATGGGAGTTGTATTACTAATCAAGCGTTTTTGTTGTGGTAAGGGAAGTTCTAGTTGTGACAGCCTGGGTTGTCTTAGTAGCAGAAGTGGTCGAGGTAGGATGAGTTGTTTTGATAATAGGGCCTGTGGTTACTGTATTAGAACCACAGCACTGGCAACATTCTTTAAAGATCAGTCCTGGTTGACAGTATTGGATGTTTGTTTTCTCATTGTTACAAATGTAAAAGGAACTTGGGTTACTAGGTTTGGGATAAATCCCATCTCTTTTACCTTTACAGGGTTCTATTGGCACTGTAGCAGCAATAGATGGAATTGCGGTAACAGGAGTTGTTGTTTTGACATTGTGATTTGTGGTTGCCCCTCCTTGAACTGCCACCTTATCGTGGTGGAGGGGTTTGAGTGCCCATATGATCCTAGGAGCTATGTTGTCCAGGGGTATATGCCCCTGGCAGGGTCTCCCAAGGCAAACAGGTCCTAGGTGACGGACCAGTCTAAGGGTGGTTCAGTGACCAAGGACTGTAATGTTGCCCAGCATGGCGAAGCCGGGGCCCCACCCTGGAGCCAGGCCTGGGGTTGGCGCCCGTTGGCGAGTGCCTGGTGGCTGTGCCTCCCCCCATGGGGCCCAGCTGGGCAAAGCCCAAAAGAGCGACATGGAGCCGCCCTTCTGTGGACCCATCACCCACAGGAGGATCCATAAGGGGCCAGTGCCTAGTGGATCGGGCGGGGGGGGGCTTGACGGTACCGATTAGAGATAGTCGGGCTCACCTCCACGCACAGCCTGGGCTCTGAAACTCAGCTCCTTGAGGGGGGCTGGACTCTCTTCTACTCTGGAGTTGCTCGCAGTGAGAGGCAGCGATCTGGTGTGGGCTTGCTCATAGCTCCCCAGCTCAGCCACCACGTGTTGGAGTTTTCCCCCTCAGAGTGAAAGGGTCGTCTCCCTGCGTCTTCAAACAACAGTGCAGAGTACCCGGCCTTTTTGGAATCTCTCGGGGGGGTGCTGAAAGGTGCTCCTACTGGGGACTCCATAATTCTGTTGGGGGACTTCAACACTCACGTTGGCAGCGACAGTGAAACCTGGAGGAGCGTCACAGTTTGTCCATAACGAACACCATGTTCAAGCATAAGGGTGTCCATCAGTGCACATGGCACCAGGACACCCTAGGCCGGAGGTCAATGATCGACTTTGTAGTCGTGTTGTCTGACCTTCGGCCGTATGTCGTGGACACTCAAGTGAAGAGAGGGCCAGAGCTGTCAACCGATCACCACCTGGTGGTGAGTTGGATACGCTGGTGGAGGAGAATGCGGGACAGACTTGGCAGGCCCAAACGTATTGTGAGGGTCTGTTGGGAATGTTTGTCCGAACCCACTGTCAGAGGGGTCTTTAACTCACACCTCCGAGAGAGCTTCTACCAGATCCCGGGGGAGGCTGGGGACATTGAGTCCGAATGGACCATGTTTTCCACTTCCATTGTCGATACGGTGGCTAGGAGCTGTGGCCGGTGGTGGACACCGGAGGTAAGGGATGCCATCATGCTGAAGAAGGAGTCCTACCAAGTTTGGTTGGCTTGTGGGACTCCCGAAGCAGCTGACGGGTACCGTCGGGCCAAGCGTGCTGCAGACAAAAACTCGGGTATGGGAGGAGTTCGGTGAAGCCTTGGAGAAGGACTACCTGTCGGCCCCGAAGAGATTCTGGCAAACCGTCCGGCGCCTCAGGAGGGGGAAACAGTGCTCCACCAACAATGTTTACAGTGGAAGTGGGGAGCTGCTGACCTCGACTGGGGATATTGTCGGACGGTGGAAGGAATACTTCGAGGATCTCCTCAATCCCGTTAACACGTCTTCCATAAGGGAAGAAGTGGCTGGGGATTCGGAGGCTGATCCATCCATTACCAAAGCTGAAGTCACTGAGGTAGTTCGGCAGCTCCTTGGTGGCAAGGCACCGGGGCTGGATGAGAGCCGCCCCGAGTACCTCAAGTCTCTGGATGTTGTTGGGCTGTCATGGCTGACACGCCTCTGCAACGTCGTGTGGCATTCAGGGACAGTACCCCTGGATTGTCAGACCGGGGTGGTGGTTCCTCTTTTTAAGAAGGGGGGCCGGAGGGTGTGTTCCAACTTGTGGGAGGTGCTCCAGGAGTATGGGGTTGGGGGCCCTTTGCTGAAAGCTATCTGGTCTCTGTACAAACGGAGCAGGAGCTTGGTTCGTAAAGCCGGTAGTAAGTCAGACCTGTTCCCAGTCCACGTTGGACTCCGGCAGGGCTGCCCTTTTGTCACCGGTTCTGTTCATTACTTTTATGGACAGAATTTCTAGGCGCAGCCAGGGGCCGGAGGGAGTCCAGTTCGGGGACCACAGGATTTCATCTCTGCTTTTTGCAGATGATGTTGTCTCTCCAGCGTGCGCTGGGGCGATTTTCAGCCGAGTGCGAAGCGGCTGGGATGAGAATGAGCACCTCCAAGTCCGAGGCCATGGTACTCAACCGGAAAAAGGTGGCTTGCCATCTCCAGGCCAGGGGAGAGATCCTGCCTCAGGTGGAGGAGTTTAAATATATCAGGGTTTTGTTCACGAGTGAGGGAAGGACGGAACGTGAGATTGACAGATGGATCGGGGCATGAGCAACAGTAATGCGGTCGGTGTACCGGTCCGTTGTGGTGAAGAAGGAGCTAAGCCGGAAGGCGAAGCTCTCGATTTACCAGTCAATCTACATTCCTACTCTCACCTATGGTCATGAGCTCTGGGTCAGGACCGAAAGGACAAGATTGCAGATATAAGCACCTGAAATAAGCTTCCTCCGCAGGGTGGCTGGACGCTTTCTTAGAGATAGGGTGAGGAGCACGGAGTAGAGCCGCTGCTCCTCCACATCGAGAGGAGTCAGTTGAGGTGGCTTGGGCATCTGTTTCGGATGCCTCCTGGGCACCACCCTGGGGAGGTCTTCCGGGCATGTCCCACCAGTAGGAGGCCCCGGGGAAGACCCAGGACATGCTGGAGGGACTATATCTCCCGGCTGGCCTGGGAATGCCTCGGTGTCCCCCCTGAAGAGCTGGAGGAAGTGTCCAGGGAGAAGGAAGTCTGGGTATCCCTGATTCAGCTAGTGCCCCTGCGACCCGGCCCCGTATAAGCGGAAGAAGATGGATGGTTAGATGGATGGATGGATGGATTTGTGGTTGCATACGTTTTGGTTAAAGTAGGGGTTGTTTTTGTAGGTATTGTCTATGGTAATGGGATTTTTTGTTGTTAGTCAAATTTGTGGTTTTTAGTGAGTGGGGTGTTGTAATGGCCGTTGTCATTTTGGTTTTAGGTTGGTTTGGTTTTGGTTTAGGAGTCATGGTTGTGACAAGTGGAGTTTTGTTTATTGGAGTTTTGTAGTAGTGGAAACATTCATTGTCACAGTGGAAACTTTGCTTGTTGTAGATTTGTTTGCAAGATTTGTTGTTGTAGTGATAAGAGTTACAGAACTACAGTTGCAGAAGTTATGGTTGTGGTAGGGTGAGTTGTGTTTTTTGGATTTGTGGTTGTAATAGTTGTTGTTGAGGGACCTATGTCTCTGTGAGTTGTTTTAGTAATAATGTCACTTTCTGTTGTAGCTACACAGAGGCTAAAACTAAACCAGAAAGAAGACACCCTAAGAAAAGTTAAGGCTTTGCGGCCTGATCATATTCTGAAATTTGCTGGTAATGGAAACATACTTAGAGCACTGTTCCAAATACCTAATAGAATTTAGATGTTCCTGAGACTCACATGGCATTAAATTAGAGCAGGATTTTATGATATTTTGGCCCAGAGACTGTTTTTGTGTAGTTACTCCCATAAGGTTTCTCAAACCTGACATACATTCCATGTATAAATGCTGTTGTAAAGTAAATTTTTCTCTTCTCCTTTCTCACTACTCTGTGTTAACTGAACATGGATCAAGTGACTGCATTTTCTTGGTTAGTTAATAAATATAGCTCAAAAATGATTCATTTGTTGTTGAGCTCATCTGAGAAGAACATAATAAAAAGAAAACATATCCAAAAGCAACAAAATCTGAGCCATTGTTTTTCATACTAACCCTAAATTAACAGTTGCTCCCAAAGGCATAACCCCATTCTTTCAAAAGAAGAAAGAACAAGCAAGGTATAGAGTGGTATGATGTCCCCTGGCTGGAGGTGGCTGGTGTTACTAATGTGGGTTTTATTGCTTGTGGACATTTCCATATACAGTGGGTATAAGTACAGAGATATCCTGGAAGAAAACCTCTTCCAGAGTGCTCAGGACCTCAGACTGGGCCGAAGGTTCATCTTTCAACAGGACAATGATCCTAAGCACACAGCTAAAATAACAAAGGAGTGGCTTCGGAACAACTCTGTGACCGTTCTTGACTGGCCCAGCCAGAGCCCTGACCTAAACCCAATTGAGCATCTCTGGAGAGACCTGAAAATGGCTGTCCACCAACGTTCACCATCCAACCTGACAGAACTGGAGAAGATCTGCAAGGAAGAATGGCAGAGGATCCCCAAATCCAGGTGTGAAAAACTTGATGCATCATTCCCAAGAAGACTCATGGCTGTACTAGCTCAAAAGGGTGCTTCTACTCAATACTAAGCACAGGGTCTGAATACTTATGACCATGTGATATTTCAGTTTTTCTTTTTTAATAAATTTGCAAAAATTTCTACATTTCTGTTTTTTTCTGTCAAGATGGGGTGCTGAGTGTACATTAATGAGAAATAAAATGAACTTTTTTGATTTTGGCAAATGGCTGCAATGACACAAAGAGTGAAAAATTTAAAGGGGTCTGAATACTTTCCGTACCCACTGTAGAACAAGTTGATTGCCTTTTTAGCCTTTTAGATTTCTTCTCACTGAAATTGTGAGTAAGACACTTCATAAATGATTATAAATACATAAATAATAATACACTCCTACCTCATACTTTGAGGTGTTTTTAGACCTAACATTCTCTGTAAAATCTAGGAGTGCTTTTTAGATGCTTGATAAAGAGGGCCCTGGTCTGTTTCTTCATTTAAAATGATTTGAAATCTTCAGAAAAAGAATTTCCCTCTTTTAGGTTTTCAGTGAGGTCGAAAGGATGACATGAACTCATACTGATCATGGTCCACAGGTAGATTTCTTCTTTCTTCATTTCTACTTCTCAAAAGTGAAGTCTCATCATATGTAACTTTAACATAATTTTTTTTTTGCTTCAAAATCATTCGAGGAGAGAGCATTAAGTTTTGTGTGTCTGTATATACCTCCTGACAGTTTTTTGCTCAATAAAAATGGGCTGTTTTGTATGAATTACAATATTTTAAATAAATTGCAGTGGAGTTTGGAAGTAAAAGATGTGTGTCAGTGTGCATGAAAATATTATCTAAAATAAGGACAATATGAGGTAACCAAAACACTGAACAAACTGGAACAAAATGTGAGAAACTTGTGGCATTTCTTCAATTTGCAATTACTGATTATTTATTTATTAATTTGTAATACAAAGTAGGTTTGGTTAAACCTTTGTGTACAGTATTTCAATCAATATGTAACAACTGTGTCAACATGTAAGACAAATTCGATCATCCAGTAGCTAAATATAACCCAAGATCTGACAAATGTAACCCATGTGACAATACACCAACAGTGACATATATGAGCAAAAACCATATATAATTGAATGAGGCACATCCGAAAGAGAAAAAAAAAAACATGTAGGCTATGTCAAAGTAGTTCAGATACAGATACAAACACAGCATTGAATGTTACATACACAGCAAAGGTTTTTATAATTATATATTGACACCTTAGTGATATGAAGGAAATCCATCTTCATTCAATGGGGTTTTCAGATTCATGTAGATTCTTGATCTTTGTAGATTAGTGGAAATATTTAATGTGGAAGTCTAGGGCTAATCACAGCATTTACAGCTTTCTCTAAAGACCAAACCTGGTTGGCAGTATTGGATGTAGGTTATCCCATTGGCACAGTTGTAGAAAGAATTTGGGTTATTAGGGTTGGTGTAAAGCCCATCACTCTTTCCAGCACAGGCACCTCCACTAGCTGTACCAGAACTGGTTTAAGTAGTGCCTGTAGAGTAATCACAGCAGTTACAGCTTTGTCTAAAGACCAAACCTGGTTGGCAGTTTTGGATGTGGGTTATCCCATTGGCACAGTTGTAAAAAGAATTTGGGTTATTAGGGTTGGTGTAAAGCCCATCACTCTTTCCAGCACAGGCACCTCCACTAGCTGTACCAGAACTGGTTGAAGTAGTGCCTGTAGAGTAATCACAGCAGTTACAGCTTTGTCTAAAGACCAAACCTGGTTGGCAGTTTTGGATGTGGGTTATCCCATTGCCACAGTTGTAAAAAGAATTTGGGTCATTAGGGTTGGTGTAAAGCCCATCACTCCTTCCAGCACAGGGACCTCCACTACCAGTATCAGACCTGGATGAAGTTGTGGTTCTAGTGGAAGTTGTGGTGGTTGTAGTAGGAGTTCTTGTGGTTGTACTCGGAGTTGTGGTGGGAGTTGTAGGTCTAAGGAAATTTCTGGTGGTTGTACAAGTGCCTGTAGGGTAATCACAGCAATTACAGCTTTCTTTAAAGACCAAACCTGTTTAGCAGTATTGGGTGTGGGTTATCTCGTGTCCACAGTTGTAAAAAGAATTTGGGTCATTAGGGTTGGTGTAAACCTCATCACTCTTTTCAGCACAGGGACCTCCTCACGGAGTAAATCAGTTTAAATTTCTTTACATTTGCTCATTTCCAACATGTAATTTCTTTTAAGACTGTGATTCATATTTTAAACTTACCTAGGCTGGCGATAATCAAACAGATGCCTTTAAAGAGATAAACTTGATCAACATTAGGTTGACAACAAAACGGGTCAGGTTACACACAAAAATACAAAGAAAAACCTTAACTTGGGTAAATTAAATCATTACCAGATACAAAAGTGTGAGGTGTGAAGTGATCTGTTAGGGTTTAGATTAATCAGCCCTTTAAGGAAGCATTTCCTTGATCAGTGTGTCTTACCTGCAATCAGACGTAGCTTGTACATGTTGTTACTATGTGTCCTTTAGAACCAAACACAGAGTAAAATCAATAAAATCTAATGACTAAACAAATAGATGAAAGACAGGAATAATAAAAAGAATCCCAAAAGCCCATTTAACTAAATGCCCATATGAATAAAAATGCCTTCAGCTATTTTCTAAAGAACTCAACAGAATAAGCCACTCGCAAAGATAGGGGTAGGGCATTCCACAGTCTGGGAGCCACTGACTGGAATGAAACGTTCCCTCTAGATTTATATTGGGTTTTTGGTACCATTAGCAACTTCTGACCTGAGGTGTCTTGCTAGGGAGTAAGCATTACTCCATGGTAAAGCCTGGAGAAATACTGAAGTGGTAGGTGGGATCAACTGATCAAAAGATAATCTCTCACCTATTGAATTGTTAACTGTTAAATTGCATTAGGTTGATTAGAAGCTTCTACTTTTGAAGTCAGTAAGTTTGGAAATGTCATTCAAAGGATAGAAGCTATTTCTAACTGCCTTGAATGGTTATCCAAGGACATTGATTTGTCAAATATTACACCCAGGTTTCAAAAGCTCTCCTTGACCCAGGAGCCCAAAGACCCAAGGTGTTGTTTACTTAGAGGAATTTTATCATCTGGGGCAGTAATCCCTATTTCACTTTTCTGTGAGTTCACTTGGAGGTAGTTGATGGTGTCAATATCCAACTCAAAACATTTATGGGCCATTTTCCAAGAGTGATAAGAGTTGAGAGCTAAGAGTGATTGTAGCTGTCCTCACAAATGGATTGAAAATAATTTGTTAGAAAAGAAATTTGTACTTACCTTTATCAGCAGAAGGCTTAAGAATCAGTTGGTGAGCAAGTAGCATCTACAATTATTAAAGAACAAAGATTATTATTATATTAGACAATAAAAACATTGACTTAATTTAGAGAGAAATGTAACAATAGAGCAGTCAAATGTTAAAATTACAGAGAAGTGGAAACAGCCACCTACAAACACAGTATTACTCTAACCACAGGTGTAAAAGTGTAGCCAGTAATTTCAGACATGTCAGCCAATTGTTGCTTTGTAAACTATTGTCAGTCTGGTTTGATCTTAATAATGATAACCCCATCATCATAACGGAACATAAAACAGTACTCATATAATAAGAAACACACTTTAAAGACAGAAAGAGAAAACATGGTGCATGGTGTTAAAAAAGTTAAAATGATACTCACAAAGAGAAGTCGCTCTGCTGTGACTGATGGAGGACTGCCTGATGTCTGGCAGTTAAATAAGGTAGGTAGACAAAAGGGTGTACCACTTGGATAGGGTGTGGAAATTAAAGTATTGTTGGAATGTACAAAGCAATTACATCCTGCTGGTAATTGGGAAACCATCCCATAACAAAATTTTTTCTCTTTGAATTTAAAATATATGCTGTGAAATGATGTGAAGCCGTTTGCATTTTTCCATTCCTATGTGAATTCATTGAGTGCTAAAGCTAAAGGTAAAGCTATTTTTTATTGCCCTACATATAGAATTCTTGGAACTATAATGCACAGGAGTGATCAGCCAGTAATATAATGACCAATACAGTACAATTGCATTTCAGTAATTCTTGGACATATTCCTCTTAATTTATAGTGACAGCAAAAGGCTTACAGAAAATTAGGTGGCAGAGGGTGTGTATCGTGCAACAAAGGTCTTTAGTCAGACTCAAACCAGGGACATTGACATTACGTGATCATTGTCTTAAATCTCTTAAATCAGAAGGACAGCCTAATTCTGTGAAACATATACAGTACATGTTCTAATCACCTGCAGGTTTAGGGGGTGTAAATATACTGTATTATCAATAAACTTCAATTATAACTCAGTCTAGTAGAGCATCACTCCATGGTAAAGCCTTGAGAAATACTGAATTGGTAGGTGGGATCAACTGTGCCAAAATATAAGCTCTTCACTGTTGAATTGTTCGATGTTAAATTGTATTATATTGATTAGAAGCTTCTACTTTTATGGTCAGTAAGAGTACATTTGGTGAATGATTCAATTAATTGAGAATTAAGGATTCAATCTAAAATAATCTACAGTTCTGTCCACAGTAAATAAGAAACATAAACCGACAGTTACAGTCATTATTCCAACCAGGTTTACATTTACAAGCTATATTTATTAACTAACACTAATTCTCAAAGACATTCAATTCCTGTCATAGGGCTAGAATTTGTGAAAAGGTGACACACAACATTATAATGTTGTACTGGAATGCACCCTCTAATTACTCCATAATTAAAACCAACAGAAACACACCCACAGACAGTTTGTTTCAGTTTCTAGGACAGTAATTACTGATAATAAACAGCATCATCACATAAGGAATGTTCTGTAATAGTGCAACAAACATAACCTAAAAATTACTTTGGATTGTATTTTCATATGTTGAAAATATTTCTTTTTTTGCTGTAACAAAATTGTTTTCAGTTACATATTTCAACCATAAAAATGTTGCTCTGACCATTATAGTAAAATGTTCACAGAAAACACATTGGGTTTTTCACCAAGATATTTGATATAACACTAAAGTAGAAATGTGCATATGAATTGTCCCATTTATGAAGATGTGTATACGCCTGGTTCAGTTTTAGAAATTTTAGTCTGTGAAAATAGTTGCATGTGCTCAACCTCAAATATGTGGGTATTACTAAATTACTCACTAGTATTACCTATTACTAAATTACTCACTAGTATTACCTAGCATAAAAGATTACCAACAGGACAAAAATAGCTTACATAAACTTAAAAGGTTAGTTTCTTTTAGTTTGCTTAGTAATATGCTTAAACTCAGCAGGTTATCTCATCTAAACTATTAAATCAAATCAAGCCTAAAATTGCCA
Organism: Mastacembelus armatus; assembly: GCF_900324485.2. Lineage (NCBI taxonomy): Eukaryota > Metazoa > Chordata > Actinopteri > Synbranchiformes > Mastacembelidae > Mastacembelus > Mastacembelus armatus. The sequence continues at coordinate 7,087,718 of NC_046639.1, read as the reverse complement.
AAACATCTAACCACCTATTGGTTTACTAAGTAGCCTATAGCATCTCAGAGTCACTAGCATGGCTATAGACCAGGGGTCTCAAACTCCAGTACTCAAGGGCCACTGCCCACCAACTATCCCTGCCCTTGTAGCTGTTGACTGCCTAAACAGACTTGATTCAAGTAATCAGCAGTGGGTAGGCCAGGGACAGCTGGAAAACAAGCAGGATGGTGGCACTAAAGGACTGGAGTTTGAAACCTCTGTTGTAGTCAATAAAAGGACATTTGAAAGGACTTGTGTCCTTTTTATCGTATTGTCTTTGGTATATAAATGAACTTACTACAGTTGTATATACTGTATACACTACCGTTCAAAAGTTTGTGGTCACCCAGAGAATTTTGTGTTTTCCAAGAAAAGTCACCCTTTTATTTACCACATGAGTTGTAAAATGAATAGAAAATATAGTCAAGACATTGACGAGGTTAGAAATAATATTTATTTGAAATAATTTTTTCCTTCAAACTTTGCTTTCGTCAAAGAATCCTACATTTGCAGCAATTACAGCATTGCAGACCTTTGGCATTTTAGCTGTTAATTTTTTGTGGTAATCTGGAGAAATTTCACCCCACACTTCTAGAAGCCCCTCCCACAAGTTGGATTGGCTGGATGGGCACTTCTTGCGTACCATACGGTCAAGCTGCTCCCACAACAGCTCAATGGGGTTTAGATCTGGTGACTGCGCTGGCCACTCCATTACAGATAGGAAACCAGCTGCCTGCTTCTTCTCTAAATAGTTCTTGCACATTTTGGGGGTGTGCTTTGGGTCATTGTCCTATTGTAGGATGAAATTGGCTCCGATCAAGCGCTGTCCACAGGGTATGGCATGTCGTTGCAAAATGGAGTGATAGCCTTCCTTATTCAAAATCCCTTTTACCCTGAACAAATCTCCCACCTTACCAGCACCAAAGCAACCCCAGACCATCACGTTACCCCCACCTTGCTTGACAGATGGCGTCAGGCACTCTTCCAGCATCTTTTCAGTTGTTCTGTGTCTCACAAATGTTCTTCTGTGTGATCCAAACACCTCAAACTTCGATTCGTCCGTACATAATACTTTTTTCCAATCTTCCTCTGTCCAATGTCTGTGTTCTTTTGCCCATATTAATCTTTTTCTTTTATTGGCCAGTCTCAGATATGGCTTTTTCTTTGCCACTCTGACCTGAAGGCCAGCATCCCGGAGTCGCCCCTTCACTGTAGGTGTTGACACTGGCGTTTTGCGGGTACTATTTAATGAAGCTGCCAGTTGAGGACCTGGTGAGGCGTCTATTTCTCAAGCTAGAGACTCTAATGTACTTATCTTCTTGCTCAGTTGTGCAGCTGGGCCTCCCACTTCTCTTTCTACTCTGGTTAGAGCCTGTTTGTGCTGTTCTCTGAAGGGAGTAGTACACACCGTTGTAGGAAATCTTCAGTTTCTTGGCAATTTCTCGCATGGAATAGCCTTCATTTCTAAGAACAAGAATAGACTGTCGAGTTTCACATGAAAGTGACCCCAAACTTTTGAACGTATCAGATCCACATATTGTAGGGACAGTGAGCAAGACTGAGAAAATGGTAATTAAATTTAAAGATGTATTATTACAATTACAATAATTATTTTCTAGAACTCTGAATTCCTTTTTACTGGTCCAGCAAATTCAAGCAATGAAGTGTAAACATTCATCCATCCATTATCTATACCTGCTTACTCCTACTTAGGGTCACGGGGATCTGCTGGACCCTATCCCATCTCTCAGGGTACACCCTGGACAGGTCACCAGTCCATCACAGGACCACATAGAGACAAATAACAATTTAGAGTCACCAATCAACCTGACATGTTTTTGGACTGTGGGAGAAAACTAGAGTAACCTGGGGAAAACCCATGCAAGCACAGGGAGAACATGCAAACTCAACACAGAAAGGCCACTGCTGGGTTTCGAACCAGGAACCTTCTTGCTGTGAGAAACACCTGAAAATAAGTTTTTATTGTAAAGCTGCTGATCAGGGGTTTAATACTCTGAATATACTACTAGCAACAGAACAAAGAACAATGAATAAGCTTAAACAGAATGAAAAATAGGGAACTTGTGTTTGTATCATTTCATTAATTTATTCGGTAATCATTATTAGTATTGATTAAAATTAGGGTTACAAATACAGATACAATATGCAACAGCCAAGATATCATGTAAGATAATGCCAATCATTCTGGCTAAAAATATAGAAAGAATATAGCCACAATAGGGTTACATGCGCCAATAGACATAAATACAAACAACCATAAAATTGAATTAGGCATGGCAGAAAAAAAAACAACAGAGAGCAACAAGACAATAATTGCACTCTACAAATTGTGATATATATTATTGATAAAATTATATAAATAATAATGTATATTAAGATGTATTTCATTCTGGATGAGGAACTGCTGGAATTCCTAAGCATAGCAATCAATCACTGAACAACTTTCGCACAACCAAAAACTAACCAAAAGAATTATACATAAGGCTTTTTAACAATGCCACAGTTTTGTTGCCAAGAAAAAAATTGACCACTTATGCAAAATATTATTAACATGCCAATCATAGTATTGAGATGAGTTGTGGTTGTAGCATTGACAGCTTTTATAGTGGAAATTGCAGTGGTTACAGTTCCATAATGTTGTATATTGTATATTAAACTCTTACCACAAACTAATGTTACTGATGCACTTAATAAAAAAAATTACTATGTAAAAAAAAAAAAAAACGCTTGCGAAATTTGCCTTAAATGTAACACTATCTTTGCACCACATGACTAATTTGCATACATAAATGCTTTTACGATTGAATTACACAAGAAAATGTATTTACAACACATTTATGGACAGTGAATCGAAGCACTGGGCAAACCCTCACTAATCTGCCATACTTAATTGTTTTTTCGGTAAAACAACCAAGTTCAGGTGAGAAAGCACGGTTAAAACGACATTACCTTACTGCATTTCTTATAACATCCTGATATTCAATTAGAATAATGTTAGAAATCGATATGGATGAATTTATACTGCCTATTAAATTATAGAATATTTGATTGGATGTCAAGCCTGCTGATCTGGTTGTCAGCAAAGAGGAGAGAGAAGGATAGAAAAGGAGAGAACAGGATGCAGTCAGCAGAAAGTGCACTTAGCGTAAGGCTCTGTATGTCACATTCTCATTAGGGGCTCAGCACCTCTAAAAGTCTGATACTACAATCAACCCTGGTTGTTTTCATTGTGGTAATGGTATTTCTCATTGGGGGTGAGTTTTGCTTGTGAGAAATGTACTACTAGCAGTACAACATCTTCTTTTTGTAGTGGAAGTTGTGGTTGTGGGAGTGTTTCTCTGAGTAGCTGTGGTAGTCGGATGTGTGGCAGGAGTAGATGTAGTTGGGGCATCATGAGTTTTTGCTTTTCTATTGAAAGCTTTTGTAGGCAGAGTTGTGATTCTGAATGTCTTGGTTGTAGGAGTGACACTTTTGGTTAGAGTAGTCCGATGTGAAAGTTTTGTGAGAGATGTCATAGGATATATGAGAATTGTGGTAGCGGTGAATTTGGTAATTACAGTTTTCAGAGATTTAGTTTTAGTTATAGTGATAGGAGTTTTGTTGATGTGGGAAGTCTCTGTGTGGTCATTGACACTGTGGTTCTGCGAGCTGTGGTTTTAGTTGGAGTACGGGAAGTTCTACTTGTGATATCCTGAGTTGTCTTGGTGGCAGAGGTGGCTGAGGTAGCAGGAATTGTTGTTTTGATGGAAGGAGTTATGCTCTTGTGGGAACTGTTGGTGTGACAGTGGTGATCCTGTTTCCACAAGTTCTGGTTGTAACAGTGGGAGGTTTTGTTGTGGAAGTGACAGTTCTGTCATGACTTGTAGATCTAACAATGGGAGTTGTAGTTTTGGCAGCTTGAGTTGAAGTTGTAGTAACTGGATTTTTTGTTGTGGTAGGTGGATTTCTAGTTGTGATACTATGGGTTGTATCATCATCAGGTGTGGTTGTCATAATTGGAGTAGTATTATTAGAGATTGGAGATTTCCATGTGGTTGTGAAAATTCTAGTTGTGATATCCTGTGTTGTCTTAGTTACAGAAGTAGCTGAGGTAGGATGAGTTGACTGGCTAGTAGGATTTGTGGTCTTGGGATGTATGGTTGTGGTAACTGTCAATGCCACAGTGGGAACTGTATTTCTGGGAGCTGTGGGACTTTTTAATGCAGTAGAGGAAGTTCTAGTTGTGATATCCTGTGTTGTCTTATTGGCAGATATGGTTGATGTAACAGGAGTTGTTTTAATAGTAGCAGTTGTGATATCAAGCTTTGTTGATGTGGGAACTCTCAGTGTGGTGGTTGGCACTGTGGTTTTACGAGTTGTGGCTTTAGTTGTAGTACAGGAAGTTCTACTTGTGATATCCTGGTTTGTCTTGGTGGTAGAAGTAGCTGGTGTAGGAGGTGTTGTTGACTGGATAGAAGGATTTGTGGCATTGGGGTGCATGGCTGTGGTGGGCACTGTGGTTCTGGAAGTTGTGGCTGTAACATTGAGAGCTGTTGTGATAGTGATAGTTGCTTCATCATAAGTTGTAGTTGTAACAATTGGAGCTGTAGTTTTGCCAGCCTGAGTTGAGGTTGTAGTAACTGGATATTTTGTTGTGGTATGGGGAGTTGTAGTCATAACATTGTGGCTTGTGTCATTGTCAGTTAGGGTTGTAATAATCAAAGTTATATTACTAGTAATGGGAGTTTTTGTTGTAGTATGGGAAGTTCTAGTTGTGATATCGTGTTTTTTTAGTGAGAACAGTTGTTGCAATAGGAAGAGTTGTTTTGATAGTGATTGTTGTGGTATTGAGATGTGTGGTTCTGTGAACTGTCAATGTGGCAATGGGTGCTGTGCTTCTGGGAGTCTGGGTTGTAAAATTGGGAGCTTTGGTTGTTATAGTGACAGTTGTGTCATTATCAGTTGTGGTTCTAACATAAAGGAGTTGCAGTTTTCGCAATCTGAGATAAGGTAAGTGGATTTTTTACTTACTAACCTTGTGCTCTCTCTCTCCCCTAGTTTGTGCTCTCTCCCTCTCTCTCTGTTCTCTCTGTACCTTCTGCAGGTGCCCCTGGTCCTGGAGCTGTTTATCGCTGATGTGCAGTTACTGGTCCCACCAACCTGCAGTGTCTATTTGTTGTTTATTGTTGCTGTTCTTTTCTCTCTGCTCTATCCACTCACCCCAACCGGTCGAGGCAGATGGCCGCCCAAACTGAGCCCGGTTCTGCTGGAGGTTTTTTCTTCCGTTAAAGGGAGTTTTTCCTCTCCACTGTCGCCAAGTGCTTGCTCATAAGGGAATTGTTGGGTTTTTAGTTTTAGTTTTTGTAAAGTGCCTTGAGATGATTTGTATTGTGATTTGGCGCTATACAAATAAAGTTGAATTGAATTGAATTGAATTTTTTGATGGGGTAAGGGCAGTTGTAGCTGTGATATCGTGGGGTGTGTTATTGTCAGTTGTGGTTCTAACAATGGGAGGTGTATTACTAATCAGAGTTTTTGTTGTGGTAAGAGAAGTTCTAGTTGTGACAGCCTGGGTTGTCTTAGTAGCAGAAGTGGTCGAGGTAGGATGAGCTGTTATGATAATAGGGCCTGTGTTTAATGTATTAGAACCACAGCACAGGCAACATTCTTTAAAGATCAGTCCTGGTTGACAGTATTGGATGTTTGTTTTCTCATTGTAACAAATGTAAAAGGAACTTAGGTTACTAGGTTTGGGATAAATCCCATCTCTTTTACCTTTACAGGATTCTGTTGTTACTGTAGCAGCAATAGATGGAATTGTGGTAACAGGAGTTGTTGTTTTGACAGTGTGATTCGTGGTAGGGGTTGTTTTTGTAGGTATTGTCTCTATGGTAATGGGATTTTTTGTTTTTAGTCAAATTTGTGGTTTTTAGTGAGTGTGCTGTTGTAATGACCGTTGTCATTTTGGTTTTAGGTTGGTTTGGTTTTGGTTTAGGAGTCATGGTTGTGACAGGTGGAGTTTTCTTTATTGGAGTTATTGTAGTAGTGGAAACATTGATTGTCACAGTGGAAATTTTGCTTGTGGTAGATTTGTTTGCAAGATTTGTTGTTGTGGTTACAGTTGCAGACGTTATGAGTTGTTTGTGGTTGTAATAGTTGTTGAGGGACCTATGTCTCTGTGAGTTGTTTTAGTAATTCCGGTTATTTTAGCATCACAATTTCCATATAGAACAAGTTGATCGCCTTTTTAGCCTTTTAGAATTCTTCTCGCTGAAACTGTGAGTAAGACACTTCATAAATGATTATAAATACATAAATAATAATACTCTCCTACCTCATACTTTGAGGTGTTTTTACACCTAACATTCTCTACAAAATCTAGGAGTGCTTTTGAGATGCTTGATAAAGAGGGCCCTGGTCTGTTTCTTCATTTAAAATGATTTGAAATCTCCATTTCAGAAAAAGAATTTCCCTCTTTTAGGTTTTCACTGAGGTCGAAAGGATGACATGAACTCTTAACTGAACATGGGCCACAGGTAGATTTCTTCTGTCTTTATTTCTACTTCTCAAAAGTGAAGTCTCATCATACATAACTTTAACATTATTTTTTTTTGCTTCAAAATCATTCAAGGAGAGAGCATTAAGTTTTGGGTGTCTATACCAATGTTAGCTCCTGACAGTTTTTTGCTCAATAAAAATATGGTTTGTATGAATTACAATATTTTAAATAAATTGCAGTGCAAAAGATGTGTGTCAATGTGCATGTGTAGCACAATAGACTATAAAATTGGGGTGCAAGAAAATATGATCTAAAATAAGGACAATATGCAGTAACCAAACACTGAACAAAGTGGAACAAAATTTGGAAAACTTGTGGCATTTCTTCAATTTGCAATTACGGATTATTTATTTATTAATTTGTAATACATAGTAGTTTTGGTTAAACCTTTGTGTACAGTATTTGAATCAATATGTAACAACTGTGTCAACATGTAAGACAAATCCAATCATCCAGTAGCTAAATATAACCCAAGATCTGACAAATGTAACCCATGTGACAATACACCAACAGTGACATATATGAGCAAATAAGATACATCCGAAAGAGAAAAAAAACATGTAGGCTATGTCAAAGTTTTTATAATTATATATTGATACCTTAGTGATATGAAGGAAATCCATCTTCATGTGTTGAATGTAAATGGGTTTTCAGATTTATGAGTAGATGAGTTCGATGTAAAACGAGCAAACCATTACTATATTAGCACTTGAAACACAGAGCCTTGAAGAATCAAAGATAATATACGCTTTTGACAATTCCCCCCTTTGCTAATAAAAATAAATATTACCATGTATGGACAGTGGAAATATTTAATGTGGAAGTCTAGTGCCAATCACAGCATTTAGAGCTTTCTTTAAAGACCAAACCTGGTTGACATCTCTGGATGCATAAAGTGAGCAAGGATAGCAATTTCTAAACCCTTTTTACACAAAAGTAATGATGAGTCATAATAAATTATTAGGGAGTCTAGGCATAATCACAGCAAATGCAACTTTTCTTGAAGACCAAACCTGGTTGGCAGTATTGGATGTAGGTTATCCCATTGGCACAGTTGTAAAAAGAATTTGGGTCATTAGGGTTGCTGTAAACCCCATCACTTTTTCCAGCACAGGTACCTCCACTAGCTGTACCAGAACTGGTTGAAGTAGTGGGAGCTCTGGTGGTTGTAGTGGGAGCTGTGGTGGTTGCAGTGGGAGCTCTGGTGGTTGCAGTGGGAGCTGTGGTGGTTGTAGTGGGAGCTGTGGTGGTTGCAGTGGGAGCTCTGGTGGTTGCAGTGGGAGCTCTGGTGGTTGTAGTGGTAGTTCTGGTGGTTGCAGTGGGTGCTCTAGTGGTTGCAGTGGGAGCTCTGGTGGTTGCAGTGGGAGCTCTGGTGGTTGTAGTGGGAACTGTGGTGGTTGCAGTGGGTGCTGTAGTGGTTGTAGTGGGAGCTGTGGTGGTTGCAGTGGGAGCTGTGGTGGTTGTAGTGGGAGCTCTGGTGGTTGTAGTGGGAGCTCTGGTGGTTGCAGTGGGTGCTCTGGTGGTTGCAGTGGGAGCTCTGGTGGTTGCAGTGGGAGCTCTGGTGGTTGTAGTGGGAACTGTGGTGGTTGCAGTGGGTGCTGTAGTGGTTGTAGTGGGAACTGTGGTGGTTGCAGTGGGTGCTGTAGTGGTTGTAGTGGGAACTGTGGTGGTTGCAGTGGGAGCTGTGGTGGTTGTAGTGGGAGCTGTGGTGGTTGCAGTGGGAGCTCTGGTGGTTGCAGTGGGAGCTCTGGTGGTTGTAGTGGGAGCTCTGGTGGTTGCAGTGGGAGCTCTGGTGGTTGTAGTGGGAACTGTGGTAGTTGCAGTGGGTGCTCTAGTGGTTGTAGTGGGAACTGTGGTGGTTGCAGTGGGAGCTGTGGTGGTTGTAGTGGGAGCTGTGGTGGTTGCAGTGGGAGCTCTGGTGGTTGCAGTGGGAGGTCTGGTGGTTGCAGTGGGAGCTCTGGTGGTTGTAGTGGGAGCTCTGGTGGTTGTAGTGGGAGTTGTGGTTGCTGTAGAAGTTGTGCCTGTAGGGTAATCACAACATTCACAGCTTTCTTTAAAGACCAAACCTGTTTGGCAGTATTGGATGTGGGTTATCCCGTGTCCACAGTTGTAAAAAGAATTTGGGTTATTAGGGTTGGTGTAAACCCCATTATTCCGTCCAGCACAGGGACCTCCACTACCTGTACCAGAACTGGTTGAAGTAGTGGTTCTCGTGGGAGTTGCGGTGGTTATAGTGGGAGCTGCGGTGGTTGTAGAAGTGCCTGTAGGGTAATCACAGCATTTACAGCTTTTTTTAAAGACCAAACCTGTTTGGCAGTATTGGATGTGGGTTATTCCGTGTCCACAGTTGTAAAAAGAATTTGGGTCATTAGGGTTGGTATAAACCCCATCATTCCTTCCAGCACAGGGACCTCCACTACCAGTACCAGACCCGGTTGAAGTAGTGGTTGAGGAAGTCGTAGTGGTAGTTCTTGCGGTTGCAGTGGGAGCTCTCCGGGTTGTTGTGGGAGCTCTGGGGGTTCTAGTGGGAGCTGTGGTTGCTGTTGAAGTTGTGCCTGTAGGGTAATCACAACATTCACAGCTTTCTTTAAAGACCAACCCTGTTTGGCAGTATTGGATGTGGGTTATCCCGTGTCCACAGTTGTAAAAAGAATTTGGGTTATTAGGGTTGCTGTAAACCCCATCATTCCTTCCAGCACAGGGACCTCCACTAGCTGTACTAGAACTGGTTTTAGTAGTGGTTGTCGTGGGAGCTGTGGTGGTCATAGTAGGAGCTGCGGTGGTTGTAGAAGCGCCTGTAGGGTAATCACAGCAATCACAGCTTTCTTTAAAGACCAAACCAATTTGGCAGTATTGGATGTGGGTTATCCCGTGTCCACAGTTGAAAAAAGAATTTGGGTCATTAGGGTTGGTGTAAACCCCATTACTCTTTACAGCACAGGTACCTCCACTAGCTGTACTCCTCAGGGAGTAAATCACTTTAAATTTCTTTACATTTGCTCATTTCCAATAATTTCCAACATGTAATTTCTTATTAATTTAAGACTGTGATTCATATTTTAAACTTACCTAGGCTGGCGATAATCAAACAGATGCCTTTAAAGAGATAAACTTGATCAACATTAGGCTGACAACAAAACGGGTCAGGTTACACACAAAAATTCAAATAAAAACCTAAACCTTGGTAAATTAAAAGCATTGCTAGATACAAAAGTGTGAGGTGTGAAGTGATCTGTTAGGGTTTAGGTTAATCAGCCCTTTAAGGAAGCATTTCCTTGATTAGTGTGTCTTACCTGCAATCAGGCGTAGCTTGTACATGTTGTTACTATGTGGGTGGAAGGAACAGAAAAAATGGAAATCTTTAATTTACAGCATAAAGTCAATTTTCACACTGAGCACTCAAACAGTTTCACATCATAATGCTGCACGTTTGATTCTAGTTTAACACTCAACTTATATTTACAATGACAAAGATGTTTCAGTATTTTTCATTTATTTTTTGTGAAGTTGTTCTTTCTTTCATAAAATATAATATATGATATATAACACCAGATATATATTCATAGACAATTGGGCCACTTTCTGGGGAAAACCCGGTCTGGTAGCGAGAGACGGCATCCATCCCACTTTGAATGGTGCAGCTCTCATCTCTAGAAATCTGGCCGAGTTTATTAGCCAACCTAAAGCTTGACAGTCCAGAGTGGGGACCGGGACGCAGAGACTCAGTCTAAAACGCCTCTCTGCAGTTTCCTTAGAGCTGTTGCCCCCCTCATACCACATAGAGATTGTGTCTGCCCCTCGATCATATAAATCAAATAAATCAGAAGTTAACACAAAATGAGTTATTTATAAAAACCTAATAAAAATTAAGACCACTACTCTTATTGAACAGAAAAACAGAACAGTCAGATGTGGATTATTAAATATTAGGTCTCTTTCATCTAAATCTCTGTTAGTAAATTTGATAACTGATCACCAAATTGACTTCCTCTGTCTTACTGAAACCTGGTTGCAGCAGGATGAATATGTCAGTCTGAATGAATCAACATGTGGGTTTGATTCTCAGTCATAAAAATTATCATGTTCCTCGAAGCACAGGTCGAGGTGGAGGAGTAGCTGCAATCTTCCACTCAAACTTATTATTAAACTTTCATTCTCAGAACTGTTATAACTCATTTGAGAGCCTCACTCTTAGTCTCTCACATATAAACTGGAAAACACAAAAAACAGTTATACTTGTCATTGTGTACCGTCCACCTGTCCCTTACTCAGAGATTTTAACTGAATTTCCAGACTTCCTGTCTGATTTAGTGCTTAGTTCAGATAAAGTCATTAGAGTGGGAGATTTTAACATTCATGTAGATGTTGAAAATAACAGTCTCAGCACTGCATTTAATTCTATATTAGATTCAATTGGTTTCACTCAAAATGTTAATAAACCCACCCACTGTTTCAATCACACGCTTGATCTTGTTCTGACCTATGGCATCGAAATAGAACATTTAATAGTTTTTCCCCCAAATCCTGTTTTGTCAGATCATTCTTTAATAACTTTTGAATTTAAGATGATGGATCATGCAGCATTTGTAAGAAAATTCCACTACAGCAGATGTTTATCTGACTACACTGTTAATAAATTTAAGAAAATGATTCCATCTTTATTTACATCTATGCCACAACACAGTGGAGGGCAGCTGCCTCAATCCCACTCCCTACGAAATTGATCATATTGTTGACAGTGCTGTAGCCTCACTGTGTGAAACGCTTGATACTGTGGCCCCTCTAAAAAAGAAGTTAGTGAATCAGAGGAGATTAGCCCCATGGTATAATTTACATATTCATACCTTAAAGCAGGCATCACAAAGGCTGGAAAGGAAGTGGCGTTCCACAAACTTAGAGGAAAATTTTCTAGCCTGGAAAAACAGTCTACTAACATATAAAAAAGCTCTCCGTAAAGCCAGAACTGCGTACTATTCATCACTAATAGAGGAAAATAAGAACAATCCCAGGTTTCTTTTCAGCACTGTAGCGAGGCTGACAAAAAGTCACAGCTCTGTTGAGCCCAGTGTTCCCTTAGCTCTCAGCAGTGATGAATTTATGAGTTTCTTTACAAATAAAATCACAACTATTAGAGATAAAATTCAACAGATGCTTCCTATACCTGCCATAAATGAGTCTTCTATTACAGTAGCTCTTGAATCATCTGTAGGACCTCAGTTATGTTTAGACTGCTTCTCTCCCATAGATCTCTCTGAACTTACATCAGTAGTTGCTTCATTGAAATCATCAACGTGTCTCTTAGACCCCATCCCGACTAGACTGCTTAAAGACACCCTGCCATTAATTAACTCATCGCTATTAGACTTAGTAAATTTGTCTCTAATATCAGGCTATGTACCACAGGCCTATAAGACTGCAGTAATCAAACCCTTACTCAAAAAGCCTAGTCTTGATCCAGGAGTCTTGGCTAATTTTAGACCAATATCCAACCTACCATTTATTTCTAAAATCCTAGAAAAAGCTGTTGCTAAGCAGCTATCAGACCACTTACACAGGAATGAACTTGATGAATTTGAAGATTTTCAATCAGGATTTAGAGCACATCATAGTACAGAAACAGCACTGTTAAAAGTCACCAACGATCTTCTCTTAGCCTCAGATAATGGACTTGTTTCTATACTTGTCCTCCTAGACCTTAGTGCTGCATTCGACACTATTGACCACAACATCTTATTACAGAGACTGGAGCATGTGACTGGTATCAGAGGAACAGCGTTAAAATGGTTCCAATGGAGTTCCAATGAAGTTCCACAAGGCTCTGTGCTAGGACCGATTCTGTTCACCCTGTACATGCTTTCTTTAGGCTATGTCATTAGGAAGCACTCTATACATTTCCACTGATATGCAGATGACACTCAGTTGTATCTATCTATTAAACATGTTAACACAAACCAGTTAACCAGACTAACTGACATAAAGGCCTAGATGACCAGTAACTTTCTACTTTTAAATTCAGAGAAAACAGAAGTTATTGTATTTGGGCCAAAAAACCTCAGAAATAACTTTTCTAAAATTATAGCTACTTTAGATGGCATAGCCCTGTCCTCCAGCACTACTGTGAAAAACCTTGGAGTTATTTTTGACCAGGACATGCCCTTTAACTCACACATAAAACAAATCTCTAGAACTGCCTTCTTTCACCTGCGCAACATTGCCAAAATTAGGAACATCCTCTCAAAATGATGCAAAAAAACTAGTCCATGCATTTGTTACCTCAAGGCTAGATTTCTGTAACTCATTACTATCTGGATGTCCCAGTATCTCCATAAAAAGCCTCCAGTTAATCCAGAATGCCGCAGCCAGAGTCCTGACAGGAACTAACAAGAGAGATCATATTCCCCCCCTTCCTTTTTCTTCTCCTCTCTTCCTCTCCTCCCACCTCACATGTATATTCCACCATTGAATGTCACTAACCTTTCTGTCTCTCCCCTAGGTTGTGCTCTCTCCCTCTCTCACTGTACCTTCTGCAGGTGTCCCTGGGTCCTGGAGCTGTATATTGCTGATGTGCAGTTACTGGCCCCACTAACCTGCAGCGTCTATTTGTTGAATCTGAACCCGATTCTGCTGGAGGTTTTTTCTTCCGTTAAAGGGAGTTTTTCTTCTCCACTGTCGCCAATTGTTTGCTCATAAGGGATTTGTTGGGTTTTTTGTTTTAGTTTTTGTAAAGTGCCTTGAGATAATTTGTATTGTGATTTGGCGCTATACAAATACAATTTAATTGAATTAATGTCTCGTCATCTATGTCACGTTTGGGGGATTATTATTTATTTTAGGACCAGTAATTGCGCCCACTCTGGTACTCAAGGTTCAAATCAAAAGGCTTTATTTAACAGAACAAGGCAAAAACAGGAAACAGAAACACTTGGCTTGGCAGGGACAGATCAAGGCAGGAAAACTCAAAGACATGAAACATGAACACGGGACAAAGACACAATGGACACAAGGGAACAAGGCATGAGGGTCTGGGTCACACTCATACTTAAGGACACATCAGACCACAGGAAAACATGGACGCGAGAACAGGGAATCAAGGTGTGAAACGGTCTGGGTCACACACACTTGGGAGACGCACCAGATTACACAGAAACATGAACGCGAAAGGGAACATAAAGCAAGAACACAAAGGAGCTAGACGAGCACACAAGCCATGGGGAAACGATCTGAACACATATAAAAAAAGACACAGATAACTTAACTTAAACTTGGTGAAACGAAAAGCAGTCCATAATCATGGGGTTATTTTATTGATTTTACACTTTAAGAAGTTTATTTGTACTGAATGAAAAACTGCTGCTTTATCTGTTAACTAGCATCATACTTGAAAGATAGGTCAGTTTCATATTCTAATTCACTGTGATGCATCCTTTAGAACCAATACATACATAGCTGCTACATTAACTCACAAAGCACAGGAGCTATTTTTGGTGAACACTATACAAAGGTAGTTTTCTTTAAACATTTTTTTAAGGTTGCATGCCACAGGCTGATAGGTAGTAAGTAAGCAAGAAAACTTTATTTATATAGCACCTTTCACAGATGAAAATCACAAAGTGCTGTACATGGTCTTAAAGTAAAACACAGAGTAAAATCAATAAAATCTAATGACTAAACAAATAGATGAAAGACAGGTATAATAAAAAGAACCACAAAAGCCCATTTAACTAAAAGCCCATAAAAATGCCTTCAGCTATTTTCTAAAGGACTCAACAGAATAAGCCACTCGCAAAGATAGGGGTAGGGCATTCCACAGTCTGGGAGCCACTGACTGGAATGAAACGTTCCCTCTAGATTTATATTGGGTTTTTGGTACCATTAGCAACTTCTGACCTGAGGTGTCTTGCTAGGGAGTAAGCATTACTCCATGGTAAAGCCTGGAGAAATACTGAAGTGGTAGGTGGGATCAACTGATCAAAAATAATCTCTCACCTATTGAATTTTTAACTGTTAAATTGCATTAGGTTGATTAGAAGCTTCTACTTTTGAAGTCAGTAAGTTTGGAAATGTCATTCAAATGATAGAAGCTATTTCTAACTGCCTTGAATGGTTATCCAAGGACATTGATTTGTCAAATATTACACCCAGGTTTCAAAAGCTCTCCTTGACTGAGGAGCCCAAAGACCCAAGGTGTTGTTTACTTAGAGGAATTTTATCATCTGGGGCAGTAATCCCTATTTCACTTTTCTGTGAGTTCACTTGGAGGTAGTTGATGGTGTCAATATCCAACTCAAAACATTTATGGGCCATTTTCCAAGAGTGATAAGAGTTAAGAGCTAAGAGTGATTGTAGCTGTCCTCACAAATAGATTGAAAAGAATTTGTTAGAAAAGAAATTTGTACTTACCTTTATCAGCAGAAGGCTTAAGAATCAGCTGGTGAGCAAGTAGCATCTACAATTATTAAAGAACAAAGATTATTATTATATTAGACAATAAAAACATTGACTTAATTTAGAGAGAAATGTAACAATAGAGCAGTCAAATGTTAAAATTACAGAGAAGTGGAAACAGCCACCTACAAACACAGTATTACTCTAACCACAGGTGTAAAAGTGTAGTCAGGAATTTCAGACATGTCAGCCAATTGTTACTCTGTAAACTCTTGTCAGTCTGGTATGATCTTAATAATGATAACCCCATCATCATAACGGAACATAAAACAGTACTCATATAATTAGAAACACACTTTAAAGACAGAAAGAAAAAACATGGTGCATGGTGTTAAAAAAGTTAAAATGATACTCACAAAGAGAAGTCGCTCTGCTGTGACTGATGGAGGACTGCCTGATGTCTGGCAGTTAAATAAGGTAGGTACAAGGTAGAAAGGGTGTACCACTTGGATAGGGTGTGGAAATTAATGTATTGTTGGAATATAAAAAGAAATTATACACTGTTGGGAAATGGGGAACCACCCCATTATAACATTTTTTCTCTTTGAATTTAAAATATATTCTGTGAAATGACGTGAAGCCTTTTGTATTTTTCCACTCCTATGTAAATTTATTGAGTTCTAAAGCTAAAAGTAAAGCTATTTTTTATTGACCTACATATAGAATTCTTGGAACTATAATGCACAGGAGTGATCAGCCAGTAATATAATGACCAATACAGTACAATTGCATTTCAGTAATTCTTGGACATATTCCTCTTAATATATAGTGACAGCAAAAGGCTTACAGAAAATTAGGTGGCAGAGGGTGTGTATCGTGCAACAAAGTTCTTTAGTCAGACTCAAACCAGGGACATTGACATTACATGATCAGTGTCTTAAATCCCTTAAATCACAAGGACAGCCTAACTCTGTGAAACATATACATGTTCTAATCGCCTGCAGGTTTATAATATTCTGTCCACTTATTACATGCTGTTTTTGGGGGGTGGAAATATACTGTATTATCAATAAACTTAAATTATAACTCAGTCTAGTAGAGCATCACTCCATGGTAAAGCCTTGAGAAATACTGAACTGGTAGGTGGGATCAACTGTGCCAAAATATAGGTGATGTTAAATTGCATTATATTGATTAGAAGCTTCTACTTTTTTGGTCAGTAAGAATAAATTTGATGAATGATTCAATTAATTTAGAACTAAGGATTTATTATAAAATAAGATAAATTGTTTTAATCCCCAAATGGAAATTCAGATTGTTAAGTCACAGTGTTCAATTTTAGGTTTTGAGTTCTTAGTCTGAAGTCTACAGTTCTGTCCACAGTAAATAAGAAACATAAACTGACAGTTACAGTCATTATTCCAACCAGGTTTATATTTACAAGCTATATTTATTAACTAACACTAATTCTCAAAGACATTCAATTCCAGTCATAGAGCTAGAATTTGTGAAAAGGTGACACACAACATTATAATGTTGTACTGAAATGCACCATCTAATTACTCAGTAATTAAAACCAACAGAAACACACCCAGAGACAACGTTTGTTTCTGTTTGTAGGACAGTAATTACTGATAATAAACATCATCATCACATAATGAATGTTCTATAATAGTGCAACACACAAAACCTAAAAATTACTTTGGATTATATTTTCATATATATTTTTGCAGTAACAAAATAGTTTTCAGTTACATATTTGTCAGTTCTCAAAAATGTTGCTCTGACCATTATAGTAAAATGTTCACAGAAAACACATTTGATTTTATTATTTGATATAACACAAAAGCAGAAAATTGCATATGAATTGTCACATTTATGAAGATGTGCATACGCCTGGTTCAGTTTTACAAATTTTAGTCTGTGAAAATAGTTGTATGTGCTCAACCTCAAATATGTGGGTATTACTAAATTACTCACTACTATTACCTAGCATAAAAGATTACCAACAGGACAAAAATAGCTTACATAAACTTAAAAGGTTAGTTTCTTTTAGTTTGCTTAGTAATATGCTTAAACTCAGCAGATTATCTCATCTAAACTATTAAATAAAATTAAGCATAAAATTGGCAAAACATTTAACCACCTATTGGTTTATAAGTAGCCTATAGTATCCCAGAGTCACTAGCATGGCTATAGACCAGGGGTCTCAAACTCCAGTACTCAAGGGCCACTGTCTTGCTTGTTCTCCAACTATCCCTGCCCTTGTAGCTGTTGACTGGCTAAACAGACTTGATTCAAATAATCAGCAGTGGGTAGGCCAGGGACAGCTGGGAAACAAGCAGGTTAAGTTTAAAGATGTATTATTACAATTACAATAATTATTTTCTAGAACTCTGAATTGCTTTTTATTGGTCCAGCAAATTCAAGCAATGAAGTGTAAACAATCATCCATCCATTTTCTATACCTGCTTACTCCTACTTAGGGTCACGGGGATCTGCTGGAGCCTATCCCAGCTCTCTTTGGGGAAAGGTACACCCTGGACAGGTCACCAGTCCATCACAGGACCACATAAAGACCAATAACAATTTAGAGTCACCAATCAACCTGACATACATGTTTTTGGACTGTGAGAGAAAACCCACTCAAGCACGGGGAGAAAATGCAAACTCCACACAGAAAGGCCACTGCTGGGTTTCGAACCAGGAACCTTTTTGCTGTGACAAACACCTAAAAAGAAATTTTTATTGTAAAGCTGCTGATCAGGGGTTTAATACACTGAAAATAGTAGTAGCAACAGGACAAACAACAATGAATAACCTTAAACGGAATGAAAAATAGGGAACTTGTGTTTTTATCGTTTCATTAATTTATTTGGTAATCATTATTAGTACTGATTCAAATTGTGGTTACAAATACAGATACAATATGCAACAGCCAAGATATCATGTAAGACAATGCTAATCATTTTGGCTAAAAATAAAGAAAGAACATAGCCACAATAGGGTTACATGCACCAATAGACGTAAATACAAACAACCATAAAATTGAATTTGGCATAGCAGACAAAAAAACAGAGACAATAATGCACTCTACAAATTGTGATATATATTATTGATAAAATGATATAAATAATAATGTATATTAAGATGTGTTTCATTCTGGATGAGGAACTGCTGGAAATCCTAAGCATAGCAATCAATCACTGAACAACTTTCGCACAACCAAAAAGTAATCAAAAGAATTATACATAAGACTTTTTAACAATGCCACAGTTTTGTTCACAAGAAAAAAATTGACCACTTATGCAAAATATTATTAACATGACAATCATAGTATTGAGATGAGTTGTGGTAGTGAGAGTTGTCTACTGTAATGGGAGTTGTGGTTGTAGCATTGACAGCCTTTATATTGGAAATTACAGTGGTTACAGTTCCATAGTGTTGTATATTGTGAAACTCTTGCCACAAACTAATGTTACTGATGCACTTAATAATTTTAGTGTAAGTGATGTTAAGCAGAAATGAAATGCAATATTGTAAAACACTGCAATTAATCTTCATTAGCAAATGAAAGATAACTCAGTTTTATGTTCGAAATGTTGTAAAAACAGAGCTGGGGTGAAAAAAAGACAAATGCCACTTTTTTGCATGATGAACTTCCGTCATTGATGTGAAATGGTTTATTGACAAGATAATGGTTAAAAAAAAAAAAAAAAAAAAAAAACGCTTGCAAAATTTGCCTTAAATGTAAGACTATCTTTGCATCATATGACTAATTTGCATACATAAATGCTTTTATGATTGAATTACACAAGAAAATATATTTAAAGCACATTTATGATCAGTGAATAGAAGAGATAGAATAGAATAGAAGGACTGGGCAAACCCTCACTAATCTGCCATAGATGAATATACAATTGTTTTTTCAGATAAAACAACCAAGTTCAGGTGAGACAGCAAGGTTGAAACAACATTACCTGACTGCATTTCTTATAACAACCTGATATTCAATTAGAATAATCTTATAAATCGATATAGATAAATTTATACTGCTTATTAAATTACAGAATAAGTGATTGGATGTCAAGCCTGCTAATCTGGTTGTCAGCACAGAGGAGAGAGAAGGATAGAGAAGGAGAGAACAGGATGCAGTCAGCAGAAAGTGCACTTAGCGTATGTCACATTCTCATTAGGGGCTCAGCACCCCTAAAAGTCTGATACTACAATCACCCCTGGTTGTTTTCATTGTGGCAATGGTATTTCTCATTGGGGGTGAGTTTTGCTTGTGAGAAATGTACTACTAGTGGTACAACGTCTTCTTTTTGTAGTGGAAGTTGTGGTTGTGGGAATCCTCAGTGTGGTGGTTGGCACTGTGGTTTTACGAGTTGTGGCTTTAGTTGTAGTACGGGAAGTTCTACTTGTGATATCCTTGGTGGTTTTGGGGGTAGAGGTGGCTGAGATAACAGGAGTTGTTGTTTTGATGGAAGGAGTTGTGGTCTTGGGGTGCCTGCTTATGGGAACTGTTGGTGTGGCAGTGGAAACCTTGTTGCAGCAAGTTCTGGTTGTAACAGTGGGAGGTTTCATTGTGGAAGGGACAGTTCTGTCATCACAAGGTGTAGATCCAAAAATTGGAGTTACAATTTTGGCAGCTTGAGTTGACGTTGTAGTAACAGGATTTTTTGCTGTGGTAGGAGGATTTCCAGTTGTGATACTATGGGTTGTATCATCACCAGTGATAGTTGTCATAATTGGAGTAGTATTATTAGAGATTGGAGATTTCCATGTGGTTGTGAAAATTCTAGTTGTGATATCCTGTGTTGTCTTAGTTACAGAAGTAGCTGAGGTAGGACGAGTTGACTGGCTAGTAGGATTTGTGGTATTGGGATGTATGGTTGTGGTAACTGTCAATGTCGCAGTGGGCACTGTATTTCTGGGAGCTGTGGGACTTTTTAATGCAGTAGAGGAAATTCTAGTTGTGATATCCTGTATTGTCTTCGTGGCAGATATGGTTGATGTAGCAGGAGTTGTTTTAATAGTAGGAGTTGTGGTATCAAGCTTTGTGGATGTGGGAACCCTCAGTGTGGTGGTTGGCACTGTGGTTTTACGAGTTGTGGCTTTAGTTGTAGTACGGGAAGTTCTACTTGTGATATCCCTGGTTGTCTTGCGGGTAGAGGTGGCTGAGATAACAGGAGTTGTTGTTTTGATGGAAGGAGTTGTGGTCTTGGGGTGCCTGCTTGTGGGAACTGTTGGTGTGGCAGTGGAAACCTTGTTGCCGCAAGTTCTGGTTGTAACAGTGGGAGGTTTCATTGTGGAAGGGACAGTTCTGTCATCACGAGGTGTAGATCCAATAATTGGAGTTACAGTTTTGGCAGCTTGAGTTGACGTTGTAGTAACAGGATTTTTTGCTGTGGTAGGAGGATTTCCAGTTGTGATACTATGGGTTGTATCATCACCAGTGATGGTTGTCATAATTGGAGTAGTATTATTAGAGATTGGAGATTTCCATGTGGTTGTGAAAATTCTAGTTGTGATATCCTGTGTTGTCTTAGTTACAGAAGTAGCTGAGGTAGGACGAGTTGACTGGCTAGTAGGATTTGTGGTATTGGGATGTATGGTTGTGGTAACTGTCAATGTCGCAGTGGGCACTGTATTTCTGGGAGCTGTGGGACTTTTTAATGCAGTAGAGGAAATTCTAGTTGTGATATCCTGTATTGTCTTCGTGGCAGATATGGTTGATGTAGCAGGAGTTGTTTTAATAGTAGGAGTTGTGGTATCAAGCTTTGTGGATGTGGGAACCCTCAGTGTGGTGGTTGGCACTGTGGTTTTACGAGTTGTGGCTTTAGTTGTAGTACGGGAAGTTCTACTTGTGATATCCCTGGTTGTCTTGGGGGTAGAGGTGGCTGAGATAACAGGAGTTGTTTTGATGGAAGGAGTTGTGGTCTTGGGGTGCCTGCTTGTGGGAACTGTTGGTGTGGCAGTGGAAACCTTGTTGCCGCAAGTTCTGGTTGTAACAGTGGGAGGTTTCATTGTGGAAGGGACAGTTCTGTCATCACGAGGTGTAGATCCAATAATTGGAGTTACAGTTTTGGCAGCTTGAGTTGACGTTGTAGTAACAGGATTTTTTGCTGTGGTAGGAGGATTTCCAGTTGTGATACTATGGGTTGTATCATCACCAGTGATGGTTGTCATAATTGGAGTAGTATTATTAGAGATTGGAGATTTCCATGTGGTTGTGAAAATTCTAGTTGTGATATCCTGTGTTGTCTTAGTTACAGAAGTAGCTGAGGTAGGACGAGTTGACTGGCTAGTAGGATTTGTGGTATTGGGATGTATGGTTGTGGTAACTGTCAATGTCGCAGTGGGCACTGTATTTCTGGGAGCTGTGGGACTTTTTAATGCAGTAGAGGAAATTCTAGTTGTGATATCCTGTATTGTCTTCGTGGCAGATATGGTTGATGTAGCAGGAGTTGTTTTAATAGTAGGAGTTGTGGTATCAAGCTTTGTGGATGTGGGAACCCTCAGTGTGGTGGTTGGCACTGTGGTTTTACGAGTTGTGGCTTTAGTTGTAGTACGGGAAGTTCTACTTGTGATATCCCTGGTTGTCTTGCGGGTAGAGGTGGCTGAGATAACAGGAGTTGTTGTTTTGATGGAAGGAGTTGTGGTCTTGGGGTGCCTGCTTGTGGGAACTGTTGGTGTGGCAGTGGAAACCTTGTTGCCGCAAGTTCTGGTTGTAACAGTGGGAGGTTTCATTGTGGAAGGGACAGTTCTATCATCACGAGGTGTAGATCCAATAATTGGAGTTACAGTTTTGGCAGCTTGAGTTGACGTTGTAGTAACAGGATTTTTTGCTGTGGTAGGAGGATTTCCAGTTGTGATACTATGGGTTGTATCATCACCAGTGATGGTTGTCATAATTGGAGTAGTACTATTAGAGATTGGAGATTTCCATGTGGTTGTGAAAATTCTAGTTGTGATATCCTGTGTTGTCTTAGTTACAGAAGTAGCTGAGGTAGGACGAGTTGACTGGCTAGTAGGATTTGTGGTATTGGGATGTATGGTTGTGGTAACTGTCAATGTCGCAGTGGGCACTGTATTTCTGGGAGCTGTGGGACTTTTTAATGCAGTAGAGGAAATTCTAGTTGTGATATCCTGTATTGTCTTCGTGGCAGATATGGTTGATGTAGCAGGAGTTGTTTTAATAGTAGGAGTTGTGGTATCAAGCTTTGTGGATGTGGGAACCCTCAGTGTGGTGGTTGGCACTGTGGTTTTACGAGTTGTGACTTTAGTTGTAGTACGGGAAGTTCTACTTGTGATATCCCTGGTTGTCTTGGGGGTAGAGGTGGCTGAGATAACAGGAGTTGTTTTGATGGAAGGAGTTGTGGTCTTGGGGTGCCTGCTTGTGGGAACTGTTGGTGTGGCAGTGGAAACCTTGTTGCC
The DNA here is from genome assembly GCF_900324485.2 of Mastacembelus armatus. NCBI lineage: Eukaryota > Metazoa > Chordata > Actinopteri > Synbranchiformes > Mastacembelidae > Mastacembelus > Mastacembelus armatus. The sequence goes on along the minus strand of NC_046639.1, from coordinate 7,065,313 downwards.
GCAAGTTCTGGTTGTAACAGTGGGAGGTTTCATTGTGGAAGGGACAGTTCTGTCATCACGAGGTGTAGATCCAATAATTGGAGTTACAGTTTTGGCAGCTTGAGTTGACGTTGTAGTAACAGGATTTTTTGCTGTGGTAGGAGGATTTCCAGTTGTGATACTATGGGTTGTATCATCACCAGTGATGGTTGTCATAATTGGAGTAGTATTATTAGAGATTGGAGATTTCCATGTGGTTGTGAAAATTCTAGTTGTGATATCCTGTGTTGTCTTAGTTACAGAAGTAGCTGAGGTAGGACGAGTTGACTGGCTAGTAGGATTTGTGGTATTGAGATTTGTCGTGGTGGGCACTATTATTCTGGGAGTTTTGGCTGTAACATTAAGAACTGTTGCGATAGTGAAAGTTGTGTCATCAGTTGTAACAATTGGAGCTGTTTTCGCAGCCTGAGTTGAGGTTGTAGTAATTGGAGTTTTTGTTGTGGTACGGGAAGTTATAGTTGTGATATTGGTTGTCTTTGTGGCAGAAGTAGCTGACTTAGGATGAGTTCTTTCCACAGTTGTAGCTGTGGAAAAGGTTGTTTTATTTTTCTTAACTGGATCTGTATCTGTGGTGAGGGTAGTTTTGCTTGTATTAGCTTGAATTGTGGCTGTGATGGTTGTAGTTTTGCTTGTTTTAGCTGGAGTTGTTGCTGCGGCAATGGTGGTTTTGCTTGTATCAGCTAAAGCTGTGGTGGTTGTAGTTGTGCTTGTATTAGCTGGAGCTGTCGATGTGGTGACAGTAGTTCTGCTTGTATTAGCTGAAGCTGTGGCGGTTGTAGTTTTGCTTGTATCAGCTGGAGCTGTGGATGTGGTGACTGTAGTTTTGCTTGTATTAGCAGTATCTGTGGCTGTGGTGGTTGTAGTGTTTGTTGTATCAGCCTGAGCTGTGGCTGTGGTGATTGTAGTTCTGGTTGTATCAGCTAAAGTTGTGGATGTGGTAGTTGTAGTGTTTGTTTTATCATCCTGAGCTGTGGATGTGGTGGTTGTAGTTCTGGTTGTATCCAATGGAGCTGTGGCTCTGGTGAGAGTAGTTTTGCTTGTATTAACAGTACCTGTGGATGTGGTGGTTGTAGTGTTTGTTGTATCAGCTGCAGCTGTAGATGTGGTGGTTGTAGTGTTTGTTGTATCAGCCTGAGCTGTGGCTGTGGTAATTGTAGTTCTGGTTGTATCAGCTGCAGCTGTAGATGTGGTGGTTGTGGTTTTGCTTGTATCAGCAGTACCTGTGGCTGTGGTGGTTGTAGTGTTTGTTGTATCAGCCTGAGCTGAGGCTGTGGTGATTGTAGTTCTGGTTGTATCCGATGGAGCTGTGGCTCTGGTGAGAGTAGTTTTGCTTGTATTATCTGGAGCTGTGGCTGTGGTGGTTGTAGTTTTGCTTGTATCAGCTGCAGCTGAGAATGTGGTGAGGGTAGTTTTGCTTGTATTAGTAGCACCTTTGGTTGTGGTGATTGTAGTGTTACTTGTATCAGCTAAAGCTGTGGCTGTGGTGGTTGTAGTGTTTGTTGTATCAGCTGGAGCTGTGGTGGTTGTAGTTTTGCTCGTATCAGCTGCAGCTGTGACTGTGATGGCTGTAGTTTTGCTCGTATCAGCTGGACCTGTGGATGTGGTGGTTGTAGTTTTGCTTGTATTAGCTGGAGCTGTGGTTGTGATGGTTGTAGTGTTACTTGCATCAGCTGCAGCTGTGGTGGTTGTAGTTTTGCTTGTATCAGCTGCAACTGAGAATGTGGTGAGGGTATTTTTGCTTGTATTATCTGGAGCTATGACTGTGGTGGTTGTAATTTCGCTTGTGTCACCTCTAAGTGTAGCTGTGCTGGTTGAAGTTTTGCTTGCATCAGCTGGAGCTGTGGCTGTGGTGGTCATATTGGCAGTAGTTGTGGTTGTAAGAGTCAGATTTCTGTTTGATATAGTGGGGCTATTCTCTGTGGTAGTGGGAGATTTGGTTGTTGCAAATGAAATTGTAAGAACAGATATATTTGTGTGAGTTTTGGTTGTTGGAGCTGTGTTTGGAGTACTACGAGTTTTCATTGTTATTGTGGGAGTCCCTGTTGCGGGAGGAGTTGTGTTTGAAGTAACTGGAGTTTTCGTTGCAGTAGTGGAAATTGTTTTGATACTGGGAGTTTGGACTGTGGAAATTTGGGTTGTGATAGAGACAGTTCTGTTTGTGGAAATGGGAGTTGTGGTTTTGGTAGAGGATATTTTAGTAGTGATAGATGCAGTTGTGGGAGTTGTGGCTATTGCAATGAGACCACAGCATTTGCAACAGTCTTTAAAGATCGAGCCTGGTGGGCATTTTTGAATGTAGGTTGTCTCATTGAGACAGTTGTAAAAAGAATTTGAGTCATTAGGACTGGCATAAATCCCATTGCTCTTTCCAATACAGGGCTCTCTTACAGGTCCCCCAGAGTTGGTTATGGTAGTTTTGGTTGGAGCAGTCACACTTGCGGTTGTGGTAGTGAGAGTTCTGTCAGTGGTACTCACATTTATGTTTGTTGTTGAGGAAGTAGTTGTAGTAGAGGGTGATGTAGTAGTTTTGGTATAGTTTGGAAAACCTGAAAAAGAACAGTCAGATTTTTTTCAGTTACTCCTTACACCCTGATTTCAATGCTGCTGACAATAAATGAAATTAAAAAAAAACACCACATCAGGATAGGACAGAGACTTAAATTTTTAGGTACCTTCAACCAAGAGAGTATGCAAGTGGTCAATAAAAGGGTTTTTGCCCTGTTTGCAGAACTCTCCTCTGAAGTCATCCAGGTCCAGAGACCAGACAAAGGCTCCACCAATGTTATTTGTTTTAAGATAAGTGACCTGAGAAACATGTTGAAGTCAGTTGAAGTTATGTCAACATAATATCCACTTAACCAGATATTTGTACAAACAATTGCAAATATATTACTGAATTATACAGTTACCTTTATGTCAAGGCTGTTTTTGTCATCAAATCCAACCCACTGATTTTCTGTGATGGCATATGGAACTTTCTGATCAGTAATCCGATGTAGTGTAGTTCCTTCAGTATACAGGCAAGTCTGAAATGAAAAGTCAGATTTCACATGAGCTCCAATATACAGTACATGAACAATCATTTTGTTCAGGTCGTGTTGGTTGTATAATTAATGTACTGATCTAAATTATTTATTTCTTGCATCTTTACCTCATGATATGCCCAAAACCCTTCTTCACCAGTACCATTGGCTGGTGCTCCAACATCAGTGGATGAAGAGGAGAGGGTAAAAGATCGCCCATAGGCTGCTAGTCCCAAGTTTAGTTTTTGTGTAGGGGCTCCCTGTTCCTGCCAGTACCTCATTGCATAGTCCTACAATGTGGAGACAGAAACCATTAGTATGACAGGACCTTTCTAAATAGAAAGCTATTCAGGCTGTTAAATTGAATCCTGGTACTTGCAGTGTTAGAGTAGATTTTGTCTCCAGTGTCATGGGATCCCTGGTACAAGGGGCTGTGATGTCCTGTGACAGTTTCCCAGGGACCATGAAAGTCAAATGTCAGCACATTAATGAAATCCAGGTATCTGGTGAAATTCAAAGAAAATTCCATTCACCAAAAACAGGACAACAGGTAATCTTGGTTATAATGTCCAGAATTATATTAAGTTAGTTTTACTTGGCAATCTGTGCAACTTCATAACTGGCATCGATGACAGCCTTCTCTGCAGCGACACTGGCAGTTATGATTAATCTGTCACGGTTAGTTTCTGTTCCCTCTGCTACAAAGGCATCCTTGAGCTCCTATTCAACATAGAGACATGGATCATTCTCAGCAAATTATATATCTTATCATACACACACACACCACACACACACACACACATACATATGTGTACATTTTAAAAAAATCTCTTTATATATATATTTATATATATATATTTCACACATGGCAAATGATATACATAATGGCATATTTCTGAGTATCCCAAAGGAAGAAACGGGATCTGACCTTGCACAACAATGTAAATTTCTGCTTGTCCTCTGGTTTACTTCCTGCTCTTCCAGGATATCTCCAGTCCAGGTTGAGCCCATCAAACCCACTGTTTCTCAGTAATGTAATTGTAGACTGGATGAACTTTGTTCTGTTTTGTAGTCCTGACACCATTATACTGAATCTGATAAACAGTAAAAGAAAACAGTGCTCTAAGGTCCAGAGAAACATGAAAAAAAAAACCTACATTATTCAAAATTACAGTTTTTTACAAAGACATCAGGCAGAGCAGAAAATTAAGTATTATGAGATAAGGCATAAGGTACAGACAGGCACAATAGGGTCAAAACCAAATTGCACAAACCAGTCACTTACCTGGAACCATTTCCATCATATCTTGGCAGACAATGCAGAGAAAAAAAACAGAAACAGTGTCTTCCACAGGATACCACTATCATGCCCACCCTCAAAAACAGCTTCACAGAGGCAGATGGCTGGAATGGTCCAGCAGCACCCCCCTGCTTAGATGTCTCTGTACTCATGGAGTGTTCTGTAGACATCTGAATAAAGCACCTGCAGCATCAGTCCCATTGTGCCCAGACCTTCTGGTGGGCATGACCTCACATGACCTACCATGATCTAACCACAATGAGAATGAGCTGGAACAAGAATTAGTTCCAGAGAAAATAATTTAACTAAATTACTGGTATCTCTTAGTGTTTTACAGAAGCAGAGTGACCTGCAATGACCCTGCACTAGGGCGAGGAACACAAGGTCAGTTGTCACAGGTTCTGAGTCAAGAGAGGGCTCAATATGTCCCAGTAACTTTTAAATATTCTGCTGCTATATTTTGTCAAAAATGAAAACGTTATAAAGTGGCCTACTAGTTTTGAGTCACATAAAAGCTTGTTATTTTTACCTTTGTAATTTTCCTAGACAGAGACAAACACAATTTTACTTTCCTTCTCTATAATGCAAGAAAATGGTTTGCCCCACCGTACTTCTGTAAGGTCAAAATTTGCAGCCTAATCAAGTCTCTGCCTCTGCACCATAAGTAAAAATAGCCAATTGCCAGTCCAGTGCTCAGAAAAACTAAAAGAAGAAAATGACAGCAGATGTGTAAGGGACTATTCAAAAAACATACTCAAGTGAAAGACGTGGCACTTGACATTCAGTAAAAACTAAACTAAAGATGCTTCACAAACAGTAGAATTAATCAAATAATTACTGATTCATTCATTGCATGCCTATTTTGCAAAATAGTGCATCTGAAGTGTATAGACATATACAACCAGTAGCCTACCTGTACTACACACATTTAAATTTGAAAGATTGATTAAAAAAAAAAACAATGAGTTATCTACATGAAAATATTGTTTTCTAACATGTGTGATTGTTAATGTTAATGTGTGTGGGGGTCATCTTTGTTCCCAGTATTTTTTCCATGTAAACAGACAAAGTGTGTTCGACTCTTTAACTACGCTTGTCATGAATTACCCATATCTATATGTTAGAATTTGGCTGGTGAGGCTACAGTTTAAGTGAACTGGAGGAACCTGTCAGCCACAGTAACGCTTTCAACAGTTTTAATTCCACAGTGAACTTTAGGCCTTAAGTAACACAGCAAAGAATTGAAGTACACCATTAGGCACAAAAGTATAAAAGCACCAGGTAGCTTGAAGGGTATCATTAACAGCAAGGGGAACCAAGATTTGCTGTCTCAGTAACACAGACCAGAACATCCTAAGTATGTCTCAAAGACACGGACACACAAATGGGGCACATACAATAAGCATATTTCCAGTTGGCCAGCAAAAAAGGACTGTTATACATCATAAAGCATTATCTTGCCGGACAAATAATTCCAAATATGAGTAAAGGTGTGTGTATGTAACTTACTTTTCTGTGTTGAAGGTCAAGCCACCAACTGCCAACAGGGTTTTGAGCTGTGGATTTCTGTTGGACATATAAGTTTATTAATGATTATTTAACAAAACATAATGTTTAGCATCATTCCCAAAAGATTTATAGGTCTGACCTGGTTTTGAGTCCATTAAAGGATTGATAGCGTTGCAAGTCAGTTGCATTGTTGGGCACCAGCTCGTTCACATCGTTAATGTCAGAAAATGCGAAGATCAGGTGAGTGCACTGGTTCGGATCAATATCTGAAATTGTGAACTGTCTGTCCTCTGCTCTGTTTTCAGCCAAGCTGTTATAGTAACAGACCAGCCTGGAGGAAGAGGCTGAGACATGGGAAGATGGTTATCAAGGGATTTAATTTGCTTTTAAAGAAATCAGTTGTATCAGAGCCCCTGCTCACCATAACAGTTAAGAACAACAGTTACTGACTTACTCGGGTTATTTATCTTGTGGCCTCATTAGTAAAAGACTGTTGATTATGATTAATTAATGTATGTTATAAACTTACCCAAGCTGGAAATGGTCAGGCAGAGACCTTTAAAATGACAGACTTGCTCAATATTAGGTTGAAAATAAAATTCAAAAGGTCAGATTATACAAAATACAAAAATACATTACCACAAAAAAATATAGGTTGTAATTGAATGGAGTTTTATTTTACATGTCGATGCAGAAATAATACTCTTAGCTTTGCAGAAATAAAGTTCCGTCATTGTTTATTGTACTGGGGAACTTAAGTAAAATAAAATGATCTGCATGGCTTGATACCACTAGAGTTCTGTCAAAATTTGGATTTTTGTGTTAAATATGCATTTGCTGAATCAGTATGCCTTACCTGCAGTCAGAATTAGTGTGTGCATGTTGTTACTATGCAGATAAACAGAAATAAAATCATTTGTTTGATTTGCAGTATAAAAATTATTTTAACACTACTAACATTCAAAAGCCAATATTTTGGTCAGTTAATTAACCTGTGCAATAATACTTTGTTAAACCTGACAGTGGTCACCATGTGTTGATAATAGGTTGGCTATAACATACGGTAATAATATTATATATAATATTAGATATAAAATCTAAACAAAGCCTGTACAACCCCTACTTGTGCGCGCGCACACACACACACACACACACACACACACACAAAGAAAACCCAAAAAATGTGTCTAGTGAACAAATCAGTTAAAGTTGGAGTAGGTATTACAGTATACTTAAAAAAAACTGGAAAACTTCTGAAAATGTAGAAATAAAACCTCATTATACTTACAAAGGGAGAGGGGAAAGAAGCATACACTGTCCCTCGATTGTGACTGATGGATGACTGACGGATGTCTGGCTCTTAAGTACTGCAGGCAGCTGACAGGGCGTGGCAGTTAAATAAGGAAGGGATACTTAACAGTGTTGTGATGTCCAAATCAATTAGACACTAGGAAGCCCCCTTCATGCATTTAATGAAGTAGTTATTAAGTAGTACTTATCAGATGTAGTGAATATAAAATGCCCTCATTCACTCAACTATACTTTGAGTCCATTTAACAGGAACATGAAGGGGGGAAATATAAATATTAGTAATTCTTCAAATAAATTGCAATGTCACACTAACTTAAACACAGTATCACACTGGAAAACAAAAGAGGAACGTAAATAATTTCCTTTGGCGTTATTAAATCACTGTGGTCATCAAATCGGAACAAGATCTGTATGTGTTTCCACATAAGAAGTAGTGTTATAGTGAAACACAGCAACTGTGTTCAGGATGAGGTCAACTTCATCTAAACAGTCAACATTTTTATTTTCAGCAAAAGTCCAAACACTGCTTCCTCTGGAGAATTACTTTTCTAGTTAGTTTATTGACTTTTCACTTGTGCTACTTAAAAGTCAAAATATTCATCGAGTTACTGACTGATAATACTAATAAATCATTGCAATTTATATAAAATGTATTATTTCAGCCTACAAGTTCCTGTATATATCATATTTAATATGTGAACTTTTTGGAATACTTTCAGTGTATCTGGGTGTAGGCCTGTGTTGAATTTCCATCTTCTGGGGCTTCAGTGTGCTTCATGGAAATTGTTTTCCATTGATCTGATTTAAATGGTTCTCTTACTCACATTATCCATCTAGCCATCTTCTTCTGCTTATCTGGGGCCAGGTCAAGGGGGCAGCAGCTTAAGCAGGGATGCCCAGACTTCCTTTTTAACCTGGACACTTCCTCCAGCTCTTCCGGGGGGACACTGAGGCATTCCCAGGTCAGCCGGGAGACATAGTCCCTCCAGCGTGTCCTGGGTCTTCCCTGGGGCCTCCTTCCAGTGGGACATGCCTAGAACACCTTCCCAGGGAGGTGTCCAGGAGGCATCCGGAACAGATGGCACAAGTGAACTGGTTGGGCAAATTACCATGAACCCTTGAGCACCCTGAATAGGGTATAGAGCTGGTCCAGTGTTCCACGACTGGGACAAAAAATGCATTCTTCCTCCTGGATCTGAGGGTCTACCACCGGCTGGATTAACCTCTACAGCACCCTGGCATAGCCTCCCAGGGAGGCTGAGGAGTGTGATTCCTCTATAGTTGGAACACACCCTCCTGTCCCCTTTCTTAAAAAGAGGGACTACCACCCCAGTCTGCCAATCCAGGGGTACTGTCCCCAATTGCCACACGATGTTGCAGAGGTTGTCAACCATGACAGCCCTACAACATCCATAGACTTGAGATCCACCCCCGTGCCTTGCCAACGAGAAGCTGCTGAATTATCTCAGTGACTTCAGCTTATCAATAAACAAATAAATTAAAATTTATTTTAAAAGTTCACACTTTTCCCTTGTTCTATCTACTTAGATTTACTGATGGTGATTTTTCTGCATCATGAATACTTTAGTTTTAACTTTCACTATTTAATTTTTGCTTATTTTGAAGTTTACATACTTTAACCTGTATATTTTCATTTTCAATAAATAAAATCTGAAAATGTCACAACACTAATTCGTGCATTAGGCATCTTTGATGGAGGCTTATCAGTGCACAGCAACTTCAGTAATCCGGGCTGCTGTTTTGTTCTGGTGCTTCAATGCGTGCCTCAAACGCTGCAGCCACATCAATCCGAGCCGAAAAATTCACCATCCAACACTGATCAGACAGAAAGTTAATTAATTAATTACACTCTGATCTGACAAATGGCAAAATACAATTTCTGTCTTTTATTTTGTTTATAGTAAGTGGAACTGAAAAGCAATACATGGACTGATCAAAGCAAAATGCGACAAAGTGCAATGGAAACAGATGACAAATTAATCAAGAGGTAAGCTACATGAGGCGTGTGACTTAAATGAACATTGAAGAGATGAGAAATAATGTCAGACCAAAGTAGATCCATGTGGAGTGATGAGGAGATTGTAAAATTCAAGTTCATATGAAACTAAGCAATAATGTGATAGTTTTTATCATGTTTTCCATATTGTTTTTTTCCTGCTTGAGGCTGACAGGTACTCTTTAAATGAAATGTTTTTGCACCATCCTCACCTGCAATGAACTACTGACATGATCACTCTTGATATTAGGACCATGTTGATACATACTGTAGGTAACTGACATACATGTATCTATAACATTTGACTTACATGATATGCATCACTTACTGTGTATATCATGTAAACAGCATGATGTAAGTCAAATGTATGTTACAAATCCAAGTGCATGAACTCAAAGACAAATGCACATGACAAGGCTAGAATTAGTGGAAATAATTCATAGCGTCATTAGGTAAAACACATCTAATTACATAGGGGTTAAAACTAAACCAATATGAATACACCCTGAGAAAAGGTTAAAATAAAGGTCAAAGAAGGCAATTATAGACATAATGAACAGTTGACCTCTTTTGGTATCCCTTTTATAAACTGGTTTGTGTTTGCGGTGGCTCATAAACTATGAAATAAGGAAATTTTATTTTGACAAGCAGCCAATTCAAATATGCTTTATATTAGAGAGCAGCCATGAAAATATCAAAAGAAAATTAAAATATATTAAAGAAAAATTAAAATAGTAAAACTAAAAAAAAAATAAAAACAGGATAAAATACAAATTTAACTAATTAAATGGTGCCTGATTGTCACCACACAGACTGACTGGCATGGCTGTTCTGTAAAAAGCAATTGTGTGCATCTGTTTTATCAGATGCACACAGAGGGAGAGAGAGCGACTCTAGTTAGATCCAAACAGCGAGTTGACCTGATGGAAACCTGGGAAAGAAACTCCCACTAAAAGCTGTTTTCTTCTACTGTCAGAGCCCTTCCCTTAGCTCAACTCTACAACTCAAACAAGCACTAATGAAAAGGTCTGCTCTGTTGTACACATGATTTTACCCATGTCCTACATTTGCTTTATATTTTTTTCTTTGATTTTTGATGGCTCACAACAGCTTCTAGTCCAGGGTAATTGAATGGCTTGAGTAGAAGTATAATAAATCCATGCATAATTAGTAGTGAATAATATTATAGGTCATTATATAAATTTTTTAATTACCAATATAACCTTGTCAGTTGAGTTCAAAAAGTTATATGAGAACCTTTCAACTCCTATTTTGCATAACTAGGTTAGGTTAATTAGTGACAGTAGAATGCCAAGTCTCAAACCCAGTGTCATTTGATATCAGCTCCAGTACCCAGACTAGAGTAAGCAGTAAAGATGGTGGATGTATGACAGCATCAACATTTAATATTACCTCATATTCCTCCTTATATGGGAATAATTCCCAGTTCCACCTGGGTCTCTGTTACTTTCCAGAGATGTTGCAACATGTGTCCAGTTGTCTTGGAATCAAATTTTCTTTAGCTACCATGTGCCCCTAAAGGTAATTTGTGACAGCTTTAGTAAAGTGTATGATATATTTCAGCTACTATGGAGATAGCAAAATATCTTTTTTTGCATTTGTTTATACATGCAGTGAGTTATCCAGATGACCTACTTGGTAATCATTGCTTGAGGCTGATGTACTCAAAATATGGGGCAAACTTTTTTGACTGGGATTTTCTCACTAATCTGAAGTATGTATGTTGAAACCCTCTTTAAATAAACTATCATGATTCAAAGCTATAGCTGGTGAGTAAAGGTATGCAGTTCAGCAACATAGCAGTGCTTCTTTGTGGCATGCACAAAAGAGCCGACACACCTAATTTAATAACAATGCCTTCTATACTTATAATTTGAAGTACTTTGCATACTGCATACTGGTAGCTTGTGAATTTCCACTGAGGATCATTAAAGTTTTATGATTATACTGTGTTTTGCCTTTGTAGGATCCATATATGTGCCACCAGTACCAAAATGACTTTGCTCAATATAAACCTGTCTTTATATATGTTTTTTTCATTTGGTATAAGCCAAAATATTAAATAACTATTATTAATAATAATTTTTAAAACCATAGAAAATGCCCATGCAAGACCCATAAAAGAGCCCGCCTAAATAGTGTGCGTTTTAAAATGCAAAAATTGGGAAATATTTCATAAGCGACAGAAACATTCCTAAACATTTCTAAGACTGATCAGAAATTTGATGCAAACTTTACATGTAAATAAACACATCTACTCCCCTTTTCTCTGCAAGTTTTTCAGATAGAAATTATAATATTATTATAGCTAGACAATAATTAACATTGTGTGCAAATAAAAAACTGAAATACAGTATAAACCTGTGCATATTGTTATTGCATATGAAATGTTTGTAAGAAAATTAACCTAAAATTAAGAAGTAAAAGTGAGGGGATAAAAACAGAATTTTGAAAAGTGATTCCCTGGACTGGAAGTTACACACCTCTATGTTTTAATATGGCAGTTAACGTAGCACTTATTTATAGTATATTTCATATTGATTGTCTTTTGAAAATGGCTAATATTTCTCAATTGGGGTATGTCAATTTAAGCTAAATTCCAAAAAGATTATAAAATAAATGTAGTGGAGTAAAAGTATCAAATTTTCCTCTGAAATGTAGTGAACTCAACGTATGAAGTAGCAGAAAATGAAAATTTATAAGTAAAGTACAGCTACCTCAGAATTTTACTTGAGGACAGTACTTGAGTAAATGTGCTTTCCTATGTTCCACCACTGGTTATTGCAACATGGCATGCAATTAGTATACATGTGAAACTATCAGACTAAAACCTGAATTTCCAGCTTTTGTTCTATATGTAATAAACTTTTAACCAAAAATTCAGCAATGGGACAAAGCCCAATACAGTATATTGTACAGCTGATGTTATATATTTATATAAGGATGGAATAGGTTGTTCTGACTAATGCATTTTGCTTACTCAATATAAACTCTTTCTTATCTGAACAGAAGAAGCCAGTCCAGGTACCAGCACAGAGAAGTCTGTCACAACAGCAGGACAAGGAAAACTGTAGAAGTTTATACACATCAGAGATACAACTTTATCATCTAGAGAGTTAAAGAAAGACTTTAAAAGAGAAAATGGGTTTTATGGATATGGATGAAAACTGTTTAACTGCAAACTGTTGAATCAACATGTCAAATGGTTTCAACAAAAGCATGTCATTATCACCTTCATAAAGGGGAGGAGCTTGGTCTTAGGTATGTGCAGCTAATAAAATGCCAACTGAGTAATTACAAATAATTACAAAAATATAATATATAAAAGAATTTAAATTTGGAGAGATTTCTTTGGAAGATTATTTCTAACCAATATTTTGCATTATCCATGTTAAAGGAGATCTGTGCTAAAAGTCCTGAATGCTGAACATTCTAGGTTCTAACTAGGTTAGGTCAATTAGTGACTCTGAATGATGAGCCTACTGCAGGACAAACCCACAGGAGGTATGTGTTGCTTTGTTTGCTGATCTGTGTTAAATACACAAAGTCATTTACCATGTCATTAAAATGTTTGGTCTTATTACCACAAGCACTGGTATATTAATGAATCAAAACTGTCTATAATGTATGCATATGTAATGAGAAATCATTTTATAATTATAATGCAATTTATATTATTCTGCTAATAGGAAGACAAAAGAATGGGGATGAAGCCCTAGTGAGCATGGTCAAGTTCAGTCAAGTTCATGTGACAGAAGAATATTTTTAAAAAGTTAAATTTGAGTCTCAAAAGACTTGAACCACATTTAGATTATTGTAACAATATGTTGGTTCTTGCTGTTATATTTAAATATTTGTCCAGCAGATGTCACCAGCATGGGATGATTCAAATGTTTCAAAATAGAGTTATTTTTCTAAGCTCAGGTTATATACAATATGCGAGGAAAAAAAAACAAGAGTTCAGCACTGAAAACCTGAAACCTATGTTACGAAGGTCTAGATTTGTAAGAAACTGAAATATACTGTGTTGAAGATATGTTATGTGGCAATTTTGGAGAAAGGACAAAATTTTAAAAGGGCTATCTGGATGTGAGCAGAAACCATAAAAGCAAATATGGACCTGATTAAAAAGATTTAATTTTGATATTTTCTTGTATATAAATTAGACCAAATGTAATTGTTTTTCTGTTCATGTGTATTCCTTTTTGTATTTAAATTTTGCTGAATGGCAGATTTTTCCATCGGTCACAGAAAGCATCCTTTAAAGATTTTAAAAGAAATTAATGCAAGGACAAAAAATTATACAGTACATTCAGCAATCACACACACACTGCTGAACTCTGAAGTGTTGAAATAAAAATTTTTTTCATGGTGTGGTAAATTTGCATAAGACAGTGATGTGTGGTATTCAAGACAGTCTTTTTCCTTTTGCTTTCCTTAGCAAAACTTGATGTTGCCACACCTACAGGTGTGCTGAGACTTCAGAGCATGTCTGGCTTCTAGGTAAGAGTAGATCAAAGGTGCAGCTGGTGTAATATGAGGCTCAACACTCCCTTCCTCACGAAAGGACATTTTGCTCAACAGGTGTCATTTAGGACACACCTTCACTTGAGTATAATTAAGGACATTCCTTTTTCTAATTATGATGCCATTTATGCAATACTGTCCTATCATTATGGGCATCAACAACATATGCACACTGTTGTACCTGTTTTGTCAGAAGTTCAAGGAGAAAATGACAAGATGATTAAATTAATAACAGGTTGCACTTGCAGCATGCCATAGTCACATGTCAGACAATTGAGGGCACCTACACCAAAGAGAAGCAACATTCTTATAAGTGCAACAATTCTAAAGGTTTTCTTACTAAGTCATAGCATAGCTTACTTTGTAGTATTTCAAAAGATTTTTTTTTTTTTTTTTTAGGGACAGTAGTCTCTTTCTGCCTGCCGGTTCATGTATGGATAACCATGTTAGTTGTGTTCCATTTAAACACTAATATGATCCAGGCCAGGATCATTATTAACAGATACAGATAACACCAGTAAGTCAGTAGGTTCAACAAAAAGTTTACAACAGAAATGAGGTACACCCTGTAACTAAAGAAAAGATTGCCCCACACTGATCCTGAGAATCAAGATCAAGTCAGGCATGTTTAAATTATATATAATCTATAACCTATAATCTTTGCTTTTAAAAAGACTGTCAAAGTCACCACAGTTTACACCTTTGGATTAGTAGTTTCAGTTCATTGTACGTGACATTGAGCAGCAATCAACACAATGACAGTTTTGCCTCTATTATTGTGATATCTTATGGGTGAAAGGCAGAAATAGAGTATTTTTGTGCCCTCTTTGTAATGGCCCCTGAATATTTATTAGCTATTATAATTATTTTGTAACCCTGTTAATGTGTAACTTTATTCCACTTCAAAGTGTGCGATGTCATCTTTCTCTATTACTGTAGATCTGTAGTTGTACCTTTATGTGCAGAGTACCCGTTACTAACAGAATCTGATTATCTGTGTAGAAGCATCTTTGACTCATGTTAGTCTCTCTACTCAGGAGCAGCATTTTTAGTATGAGACTTAATGGCCTGACAATGTTTTGTTATCCAAAACACATTTTAATTAAATATGAAGAAATTCATTTTCTTCACTGTATAACTTCAAATGAAAAACTTAGGCCTGCATCAAAATTATGACAGTTTAAATATGTAACATGCTGTAGCTGTGTGTTTAGAAAATATACTAATACTTTGTCTGTGATATTTACAATGTATATTAGTATTTAATATTTTTCAGAAGATTCACAAATGACTGTTAGTGGCATAAAGATCTAGACATACTCACTGATCTCAGCATTGCTTTAATACTAATGTATACTTTCCTGCAAAACAGATGCAAAACCACTATGCTCACATTGTTCGTGACTGCTTTCTTTTAATAGCTTTGTCTTAATGCACAGTGCTGAGTATAGTGAGGTGTTTTTGATAGACTATTCAAGCAGATCTGGCTTCTGAACTTAATTTAAATATCTCCAGTTAAGGTTTCTTTCCTTTCTGATGAATGCATATACATTCTGAAAATGAAAGTGGTACTACCTATTAACTCCAGCTATTACAAACCTGGTTGTGTATGATCTTTTAGGGCCAGTTGCAGCATTTGCAGCTGTCTCGAAAGACTAAGTTAGTTGGGCAGCTTAGGATCCAGGTGATGCCATTGGCACAGCTGTAAAATGAACTTGGAGCATCAGGTTTGGCATAAATCCCACCTGTCTTTGTAGCACAGAAATTGTCAGCTGTTTTGGATGATGTAGTGATTGTAGGTCTTGGCTGAGGTGTTCTGTGCAGTTGGTTTGTGTTTGGAGAAAGAGTCACTTGATTTGGAGGAGTCTCTGGAGTGGGAAGCGGAGGAAGATCTGAAGAAGTAATAGTCAAAATTAAAAGGCAAGGAATTAGTGCTTGACAAATACAAAGTATTTGAACTTGCAATTACAGTGTATTCAGAGCACCTTTTTTCAATTTTCACAGACAGTGAAAACAGAAATTTAGGAATGTTTGTAAATTTGTTAAAAAGGAAAAACTGAAATATCACTTTACATAAGTATTCAGACCCTTTGCGACAACATGAAAATTAGCTCAGGCACCTCCCATTTCTCTTGATCATTGCTGAGATGTTTTTCCACCTTGATTAGAGTCCACCTGTGGTAAATTAAATTGATTGGATATGATTTGGAAAGGCACACATCTCTCTATAGAAGGCCTCACAGCTGGCAATGCATATCAAAAGGAACTGTCTGCAGAGCTCAGAGACAGGGTTGTTGATTGACACAGAGCCCAAAAAAAATTCTATTACACCTCACCAAGCACAGTGGCTTTCATAAATGGAAGACATTTGGCACAACCAGGACTCTTCCAAGAGCTGGTCCCCCAGCCAAACTGGAGAGGGGGCCTTAGTAAGAGAGGTGGCCTGACTGACTGAGCTCCATAGATCCTCAATTCTAAATGTTATGTCTGGAGGAAACCAAGCACCTCTCAACTGCCCAATACCATCCCAACAGTGAAGCATGGTGGTGGCAGCATCATGCCATGGGAATGTTTTACAGCAGCAGGGACTGAGACTGATCAGGGATGAGGTAAAGCCAAATGGAACAAAGTACAGAGATATTCTCCATGAAAACCTGTCCCAGCACTCAGAATCTCAGACTGACAGAAGGTTCACTTTCCAACATGACAATGACCCTAAGCACACAGCCTTAATTTCTTAGTGGCCCAGCCAGAACCCTGACTTGAACCCTGTCCAACATCTCTGGAGAGATGTGAAACTGGTTGTCCACCAATGGTCCCCATCCAACCTGACCAAAGCTTAAGAAGATTTGCAAAGAAGAATGGCAAAAATTCCTACAATCCAGGTGTGCAAAGCTTGTTGTGTCATACCCAAAAATACTTGAGGTTGTAATTGCTGCCAGAGGTGCCTCAACTAGATACTGAGTAAAGGGTCTGAATACTTTCTGAATGCACTGTGTATACTTTCTACTTACCTGAAGCCAAAAGAGAGCGAAGATAGCTGATGAGAGCATAGTTTCCCTGTCCACAGAACTGTCCATTAAAGTCATCCAGATCCAGAGCCCAGACAAAGCCTCCTCCAAATCTGTTGTCTTTCAGGTATTGGACCTGAATGAATAATGACAAATGTAGAAATTATTGGACTTTAAAACTGTATTGAACTTGACCTTGAGCAATATTTTTGTAGAAACATCTACCTTAGTTTCCAAACTTTCTTTGTTATCATATCCCACCCACTCATTTTCTTTGGTGGCATAGGGGACCTTCTGGTCCGCAATCATTTGGACAGTGGCCCCTTTAAGAAATGTGCAAATCTGGGAAGAGTCCAAATCAAAGTTCTGTATTAAAATTATGTGCAAGGACTTCATAAAACAACTAAATTACAATAAGTCTCTTACTGATAAAACAGCCTAAAAGTTAAGTTCACTAAATACTATAGTTCAGTTTCACCTCATAGTAGGACCAGATGCCAGCCTCCCTTGTAAAAACACCAGCAGCAGCAGGACCACTGGTTGGTGCTCCAACTTCACTGGATTGGGTAGCCAGGTGAAATGTACGTCCGTATGTAGCAAATCCCATATTTAGCTTTTCTACAGGTGTTCCATTTTCCTGCCAATACTTCATGGCAAAGTTCTGAAATGCAAATCAAGCGTAGTGCACATTTTAACTATATTTCTAAAGAAAAAAAAAAATCGTCCAGTAAAAACGTGGAATGTATCATTCTGCCCACTACAGATATGTCAGTATTAGGAGTTGGGCTCATTGTGAAGAGCTGGTGAAGTTAAACTCAACCACAATGCGGAGAATATGATCAAAAGGCCTCTTAGCTTGAGGCCTGTTATACAGTTTTAAAAGATGCTTAAGCTTAAAAACCTCTGTTTCCTGTGACTGTTTGCTTCACCTCAGCCTGACCTACAGGCAGAAGTTAAACTTCTTAAACTCACTGACAATGACATCTTACATCAGTTTTTGTGAAGACCTGTGTATACAGCAACAAACCAGAGATTAGTGAACCGGAGTCAAATTTCTTGTTTGTGTGCACAAACCTAGCCAATAAATCTGATTCTGATTTGAACTTAGATTGTTTCATGCACAAAATGAAAGGGTGCATAATAAAGACAAATTTGAGATTGGAAAAAATTAAAATGCATGTTTACATTCATGATGCAGCTAAAAATGAAGCCCTGTACTCACTGTATTTAAATAAACATGGTCCCCAGTGTCATGGGATCCATTGTATAAGGGGCTGTGATGTCCTGTCACCCTCTCCCAGGTGCCATGAAAATCATATGTCATCACATTAATAAAATCCAAATACCTGATAAAATGCAAGTGAGATTAGGTTCACAAACACATGAAAGTTAACGATATGGATAATGTGGGTGGTTATATTTTCATGTACTTTGAAATCTCTGCAATTTCATAGCCAGCATCAATGGTTCCTTTCCCAGCAGACACAGCGGCAGAGAGTATTAATCTGGGTTTGCCACTTTCTTTTCCCTCAGCCTCATAGGCCTCAAGGAGTTCCTATAGGATAACATAGGATGAAACAGTCACTTCATGGTTCATCCTGAACACCTGGGGAACATCAAAACAATAATTCTGAATCTGACCTTGCATAACACCGTGAATCTCTGCTTGTCCTCCAGAGGACTTCCTCTGGCAGCAGGGTATTCCCAATCCAGGTCCAGCCCATCAAAACTATATTTTCTCAGTAGTCTGACAGAAGACTGGGCAAATGTATTTCTATTGGCTTGTGTTGACACCATAGTAGTGAATCTGGGTTAGCATTTTGGAGAAAGAAATATGCTGTAAAGAAGGCATCCATACAGAACATTCACTTCTAATTTATTGTGTTAGGTCTCACTTTTGTGTTCCAAAGTTCCATCCTCCTACTGCCAACAATGTTTTAAGATTTGGATTCCTGTGGGAGTATTCAAATTTAATTGAAAGCAATGGTTAGTTTGGATAATTCTTTGTGAGTATCAAAATTTTGCACTGACCTTTGTTTGAGCGCATTAAAGGATTTGTAGAGTTCCTCATCGTTCCATTCAATGGTGACCAACTCATTTGCCTCGTTAATACCAGAAAATGCATAGATCAGGTGGGTACACAGGTTTGGATCAATATTTGAAGGTATAAATTTCCCATTGTTAGGTCTGTATTGGGACCAATTAGTGTAATAACACACTAATCTATAGGATGAGACTGAACATGTAAACATAAAATATCCATTGTTTAGAGTTCAGAGTACTCAGGGTTAATGGTTAATACTGTACAATTTATAGACTCACCCAAAGTGCCAAGAGAAAGGAAGAGCCCTTTAAATTTAGAGATTTAATCAGTAAATATTATGTCAAAAAGAATTTCAAGAAAATAGTTTTTTTTAAGCTTTGCATCATGCCTTACCTGCAATAAAAATGAGATTGCTCATGGTGACTGTGCTTAGACGAGCTCTTGCAAAGTCAAAAGCAGAGTTCCAAATAACTTGGCTAATGAGAAACACACACACACGCGATAATAATTAACCAAGAACAAATTGTATCACATAGTGTTTCAGGACACTAACCGCTTGCTTCATCTAAGTCAAATAACATAAACTGATAAAAGACCTTTGACACCACAAAAAAAAAAAAAAAAAAAAAAAAAAAAAAAAAAAAAAATCAATGTAGCAATTTATATTTGTGGCCCAAACTGCAGTTTAAAGATATGTTAATGCTTCTGAACTAGTGCACAAACATAGGGTCTCTGAAGAGTGTAACAATCTGCCAGTCAGTGATGCTTTAAAATATATTCAGTTTTTCTTCCATAAACTATTAGTTTCCAAAAAAAAAAAAAACAATTCGTTATAGTCTAATCACTTTAAATGCAATAAAGATAAAAATGAGCAGTATTGGAGTAGGCCAATACATTGGACTGGCTAAAATGACCAGCTCTGTATGACTCTTGGTCACAAGTCAATAGAAAACAAAAGAACAAATGTCTTAAATAAAGAGGAACCTTAACCCCATAAAGCATATGCTGATGCTGGTGACCCAGGAACCCTTAACAAAACAGACTTACTACTTATTTCTTCTTTATTCCACCAAAATATTGACCTAAAAGCCCAACATTTTTGGCTGCAGCATTCATCAGGGGATAAACAAGAACAGGATCTTAAAAAACCCTCTATATACATTGTCAGACAACACACATGGGATCCTATTGGATAATGACATACCTCAGCAATCAAACAATAAGTATCACCTGCATAGCATTTCTCTCCTAATTTACTTGTTCCACCATCTGGTGGTTAAAAAAAAAAAAACATGTGGCATCAAAATATACTTTAAAAAAATTACAATCTAACTGAGATAAACTTAATGAGAAAGCATCTCAAATCCAACTCTTCATTTAGTTCATGTGGTGACATTGTGTTAAAAGAAAAGTATTTTTGTTTGATGAAGAAGCCTTTTTTTAAGGTCACTCAGAACTTCTATCAGTCATTTAAAACATGATTAACTGGTGGTGTGTAAGTCCCTGATAGAAACACTGATAAAACGAGTCACCAAATAGATTATAGAAGGAGGATTTTACTGGTCAGGTGGGGACAATGAAATGCTGACATGCTGTCCATTTTTGAGGTCAAATTTCTGTTTACCTGAGTGAAGGTAGTCAATATGGTGATAGTTTGCATGTTCACAGAACTGTCCAGCTAAACAATCCAGCTCTAGAGACCAGAAACAGGATTGTGCTGCAGTTCAAAATGCAACATGTGTTTTAAAACATATAACAAGTAACAACTATTAAGTTACCTAGACCAAATAGTTTTCCAAGTGAAGTGAATTTGAAGTGAATTGAAAAAAAAAACAACTTGTTTTTGTTTACAATGTCTTGATCAAATCCAAGCAATGCTACTTTAAAGAATAATAAACTCCTCAAAGCAGCAAAAATTGATATATGACATATGAAACATACTAGAAATAAATATTTCCTCTTTATTTACATTAGGGCATACTGTTATAATACACTTTGACGTTAGGAGCCAAACAAAAGCTGTTAGATGTTATCAAGCCTTATATATCTCCACTGTAGTGAAAGGCAGTGAACAGTTCTTAGAGAAACATGAGCAAATTGGATTTTACAGCTGTTCATGACTGCTTGTTTATTCGACAAATGGTTTGACCTCTGACCTCCCATCACACAACAAAATATTTTATTATCCTTCTCCAATTTGTGGAATAAAAGAAACATGTAAAATGGAAGTTGTAAGTTCATCTAATTTTATCAACATGATAAAAGCTTCTCTTGCCTGATGTGTGGAAAGTGTTTTTCCATGAATGAACTTATACATAGGTATGTACATAAACACACAGTATATTTATTTACAAAACAAAAGGTAAAGCCTCCTTGTCAGCAGATGATTACGCATCTCTTTAAGGCACTGTCCCAAATATTTTACCATTTTCTTCTTAAAATGCATGAAAGATGTTGTCTGCAAGGTCTCCAGCTGTTCTCTTCTTCAGGCAAACCACAATTCTCCAAATACCTGATTAATTGCATACAAGCTAGTGAAGTCATGTGACAAATAGTTGAGTTGAAGTCAGAAAACCAGTTTCAGTTCTCAGATTTATGCCACGGAGTAAAGGGTGTTCACTGGAGTGTGGACCTCCAGACTTCCACCAAAGTCCAGCTCCCTGACATCTCTCCTGGTCCCTGTGTACTGGCCAATGAACGAGCCATCCTCATTGAACGATATGTCTCCTCCGTCTCCATAGTCCACCAGACTGTCGTCACTGTCAGATTGCTTCATCATTGCCTCCATAGATGGCTGGCCTCTTTGAAGCCCTCTTTCCTCCTCCCTATGGAATAATGTAAACATTACATTTTGTCAAATAAAGTGAACACAAATAAGACGAGAGAATAAAAAAAAAAAAAGCCGATGTACATACCGCCGGGGATAAGGCAGAGTGGAGACACGTGCTATCCTAAAATATAAAGACAGTTTGCTTGAGATGTATGTGTTACAAGATTAGGTATTATCACACTTCACTGATCATTCAAAACAAAATCACAGTTGTACGAGTAGTCTGACAAATATACTGTAGTACAGAACCAAGCATCTGTCAGTTACATGTAAACAAATTATGGATTAATATCCAATGTAGGATTTAAATTTAAAGGCCACTGAGTCAATATTTAGTATTTTCATACCTTTCAAGAGACCTTGAGTAGTTCAGTGAGAAAAGAATAGGGTAGAGGGTTTGGTGGAATAAAGGTTTAGATAGAAGGTAAATAGAGAAAAAAAACAGAAAATACTGTATCATTAAAGGGTTATCAGAAATAATACCATAAATACTGTAACCATATTTCATTTGTACCTGTGTAACACCATACTAAAATTTGATCACCATTAAAGTTACCCTATGGAGCTTTTCACCACTAGTAGTGCTATGGAACAATGATTTCTGAGTTGATCCCCATTTGGTGTGCCGTATCAAATGTAAATATAACATTAGTTGTAGAAGATAGCTCCACTGGGCAGCATTAATTCACCAAGCAGAATGCTAATGCACAGCTCCTGAGCAAATGGGGGCAAATACATGGTTACTGTACTGTGTTAAGTTAAATGTAAAGACTTATTCAGTTCTCTGAGTGTATTTTATTATTATGATACATGAATAACATACCTTGGAAACCTCAAATAGGATTTGGTAGTTAGACATAGAAAATCATAATTATCATAATTTTCCTCAGACCGAATCTATATTATTTATCCTAAGCGTCATATTCGTCTTGTTCTTTTTCAACCAGATCTCTGCCTTAGCTCTTACCGATAATCAAATGAGCCCTCCTGATCTTTGTCATCCACAGGCTCCAATGAAATGTCCTTCTTTTCCCGAACTGAAATTAAAACAAGCTGTTGTGTTATAATAGACAAAGTGGCGCACTATAAGAATGACAGTATCAGGGTAAAGGGCAGCAACTAGTATTTATTTCCATTAATTAATCTGCTGCCTGTGTTGAATAATCAGTTGGTCAAACATTAGAACATCATAGACTTTAGAACCAAAGGTCTTGTTTTGTCCAATTAACAGTCAAAGCCCAGAGTCTTATTATATTGTAAGAAACATTAGATTTGAGTAGCTGTAACAATGTACTAAATTTGATCATGGATTATTTTTTAGTTGACTCATTAATTGACTAATCTACAATAGCTAATACAGCTAGTTTAGTCAGGTATCACCGCTGCGCTGTACCTGGGTATTTCCCACCGCGGCTTCTCTTGATGAAGCAGACAATGAGAAGGATGAGCACGATGACAGCCACAGCACACATTATCCCGATGAACCAGCCCTGAGTGGAAATGTCCACCTGGTCCTGAGCATATACTGTACATGAACAAAAGACAAAGACACCGTTGTGGATAAAGATATCATCAAAGTCAACAATCACTCAGAACTTTGAGTGTTGTTTGATAGACCATAAGATGTGTTGTTGAATGGAGGAGGAGTATATTACTTTCAGTGGTGTAGTGTGGTGACTCTTCTGTATGCCATTCCCCTATCCCAACTTGGGTTCGTGCAGCCACAGAGAATCTGTATCGAGTGTAACGGTCATATCGCCGGACTGAGAAACTTGTTACGTTTGGAAGGAACTCCTCAACTCGCAGCTCCTCTCCCCTGGTGGCATTCACTGTGGCAAGAGTGCAAATTTTAGTGAGCCAAGAGAATTCTTGATGCTGGTTTAGTGAACACAAGTGAGCAATTAAGTACCTCACTTGCAGTGTTCATCATGCCCTGGAGAACACACTTCAGTTGTATTCCAGTCCATTTGAGTGCATATTTGAATGTGCTATCATGTGCTACAGGGATGTGAACTGTGTCATGAAAATCTTGTCCATCTTCAGTGAAACTAACTATTTCCTTGTACCATGACTCCAAGGACAGCAGAGCAGGTACATAAGACTTTGAAAGTGTAATCTAGGAAGTCAAAGAAATCTTCAGGAATATTTGAGTCTTTCAGGTGCCAGGTTAGCATACCTGTCTGGTACTTGAGGGAATATCCAGTAATGATTCCATTAGGTTCTGCTGGCACGTCCCAGTCGACATAAATACTGTCCAGGTGTCTCTGTTGGATCCTGAAGGATTTGGGAGCAGATGGCACTACAGGCAAAGGCACAGTGAGGATTAACTCTTTAGCTTTATTTGTGATTTAGAGGTTGACTAAAGTTACTGCTTCTTAGATTGGCGCCTTTTCTTACCACCCTCAGGTGTTGAGAAGTGTATATTATTGCTGGGCGGCCCTTCATATCGGTTGTTTGCCACCACAATGTACATCTTGTAGTTGCTATAGGGGATGAGCTCATTAAGGACCCCAGTGGGCTCTGGACCAGTGTCTGCAAACGCTTTAGACTTCATCGCTCTGTTGACCCTCAACCATCTCAGTTGGCTGCTGTCTCTCCAGTAGTAGACCTGAGAGAAAAACACACCCAGAAATTTTAATTCTACTGCAATCCCAATTCAGCAAAATCCTTTTGTGTTTTTCTGTTTTCATTTGTTTCTATAGATTTTACAATAATGTATGTTTAATTTTAAGCATGTTTTTATCAGTAACTGATGTGGTTGTCTTAGGTGTTTAATTCACTTTTTGGCTGACTGTTACAGAATTAAATGTTTCACGTTGAATTTGAAACCTGATTAAGGCCCAGTTGAAACATTGTACGAGTTCTATTTGACATGAACTCTAATGGATGGATACTGTTGATACTAAGCTGTCTCTCAGGTGTACATTAACATTTCATCTTATAAAAAATGTAATCTCCCTGTTACCATGCAGCCACCACAAACCAAGACACTCAACAGTTAATACTACATTTTACACTACTGCACAAAGGGTGCTTATTTCCTGCAAATGCTTTTAATTGTCAGCTGACTTCTACTTTCAAAAGTGGACTCTCCCTATAATTGCTGGATAATATAATAATTGCACATAACTATGATTGCACAATAGACACACCTTGTATTCTTTCAGTTCTCCCATAATTGAGCTGCGTGAAACCAGGTCCCAGTGCACAGTCACCTGAGTGCTCTCGATGTTGGACACTCTCAGGTTCAGAGGTGCAGTTATGGGGCCTTTTGGAAAAGAGAGATGACTCAGTATTTTTGCTTTTTCTATCAGGGGTAAAAAAGAGAAAAATGTATGCTAAGGTGTTCATAAAAAACAAAACTCAGAAGAAGTGTGTTCAGAACACTGACTAGTTCAATCATGAAAAACCATTTGTGTTCCTCTGTGGATTAAAAATCAGGTTACAGCAGAATGCAAAGAGTACAGCCTCTTCAATCTTTTGTATTGCTGCTGACCAAATGACAAATTTATAGTAAACCTAAAAACAAAAATGAATTAGTGGAAAAACAGAACACCATCAGATCTCAACCCAGAATTGAGACAGACATGTTACTTAGCTATCCCACAGCTATCATCGAAACAAGAAATGTGGGAATATCTTTCAGAAGAATGGTGTTTCAGAAATGTGGAGAATATATAACACGGTGAACTGAAGCTGTTCTGGTGGGTCTTACTAAGATACTGTCAGTAAAAAGCAAGCAAAAGAATTTGTAAAGATAGAAGAAATTCTTCAAAAAGTTTTATGTACTTACGGTCTTCCCCAGAGTAACCAATGACAACAGGAGACTCTGGGCCCAACCCAAAGTCATTGACAGCTTGGACTTTGAGCTCATAAGGGGTAAAGGTGTCTGCATCATAGATGTAGTACTTCAACCATTTAGTGGTGGCATTCTTCCACTCCTCTCGGGAATCTCTCCTTCTCCACCAGACCAGATACTTAAGGTGAGGCCCATTCCACTCTCTGTAGGTCAGAGGCTGAAAGCATCATTTGATGTTATTATGGCAGATACTAAAATATTGAACAGAGAAAATATTTAAGCTAAATATCAAAGTGATACAGGTTTGGATGGTTTCTTTTTACCTCCCAGCTGATCTCCATGTTATTCCTCCACGTGCCCACACCCTTTATGTTCTTTGGGATGACATCTGGCGCTGTGCAGGAAAACCAATGGTAAGATCATTTAAAGGAAAAGTTTCAGGAAATATGCTCATTCACCTTCTTTCAGTGAGTATTCCTAAGACAATTTCCAGACTCATAAGCTACAGTACAGCCAGGAGACATTAACATAAGAACTAGAACCAAGCTATGGTTCCCCTTTGTCTTATCTTTAGGCTATGGTATGTTAACCATCTACTGGTTTAACTATCTACAGGAATGTATATTTCCAAAACTGTATTACTGTTTTTACTGCACTACACAGTTACAGTCTGCCACTAACAGCAAGTACTGTTTGCATTTAAGGAGCAGCAGACTCACGTGCACCACTGCTCTGGAAGCGCATGGATGGGCGACTGGGGCGACTTGGCCCGATTTCACTTATAGCAATGACCCTAAACTCATAGTACGTGAAAGGTGTAAGATGCAGAATGACAGAATTGAGGTTCCCTGGGTATGTTGATAGGTTTTTCCACTTCCCAGGCAACCAGTCATCATCGTCATACTGCACCAAGTACTCTGTAAAAGAGCAAGAAATTCAAACGCTGGTACATATAACAAAAATTACCCAATAATAATTTTATTAAAAATGTTCATGAGTATTTCTGTTTTGTTTATTTAGTTTGATGGCTCTTACCTGTAATGGGGCTGTGGTTGCTGTCCCCAGGAACCCAACTGAGTCTTACTGTACGTTCATAAGGATCCGACAACTCCAAGTTAGTGGGGGGGTCTGGGCGGTCTACAAACAAAAATAGAGAAAGAGTCAAAAAGCTTAGCATGGCATATTGTGGATAAAATGTAATTCTTTTTAAACGTCTCATACCCATCACCATTAGGCGAGCTGAGGCAGATTTCTGATCCAGTTCACTCTTGATGACACAGGTATAATTGCCCTCATCACCTCTGTTTACATTAGTGATGACCAAGTTGGATTCATCTAGAGAGATTCTGGGAAAGTTAAACTGGTGAGATCATGTGCACAGGTTCACATTAAAAACTATATCTGCTGCTGGAAAAACAAGTCCTGTGTTAACACATTTTTAGTTTTAAGTAAAAAAAAAACTACCTCCAGCCGAGAGTGAGCTGCTTTTTGTCTTTAATCCACGTGGTTGTCACAGGAGTAGTGGCATCTGCTTTTACTCCACACTCAAAGCGCACATCACTTCCACGGTTAACTTTCATACTCTGTGGTCTTGTGACAATTAAAGTGGGCTCTGAAAATAATTGATGACCAAAAAAGTTTAGACAATCAAATTGTGTAAAATAATATTGCTAACATTAATGACCCTCACCTTTGACCTCTATTCGAACTTGACTCTCATCCCTTCCTGCGACGTTGGTGACTACGCACAGGTAGGTTCCCTGGTCCTCCATCCGTACATGTTTGATCTCCAGAGTCCCATTACTGTGGGTCCTAAAACGATTTCCTTCAAGAGTCCCCTGTCCATATTTGGACCTGTGTGAGTAGACCCATGAACATGTACAGACATGTGCCTGATCTCTGAACTCCCTGTCTACAGTGTCAAACAGCTTGTTCTTACCATCGTAAGTCAGGCACCGGAGAACCAAAGTAGCGGCAGTCTAAGAAGGCACGACTACCCTCAGTCACCTTGATGAGTTCACTCCTAGGCCCGAGAATACGTGGTGTTGCATCTAGAGAAAATGATAATAATAATAATTAACTTCATTATGATCTCTTTAAATGTTTGTTTTTGTTGTACCCTTTTCCCCTACATCTATGTTGCTTGCTGTATGTAGCCCCAGCTATGCCTGTATTTTTAATTAATTAATTTACCAGCTGTACTGGTAAGCATCAACCCACGGGTTTTGTAAGACAGAAACAGAAATGTTGATGCAAAAACATGTTGAGCAAAAAAAAAAAGAAGTATATTTAAAAAACAGTGAAAAAATCCTGTGCAACTAGCTGTCTACTGTCTATCAATGTAACATTGCATTCCAATGTGTGACCTAACATCCTTTTGTCTGTCCACAGAATGCCCCACACTGTTGTTTGAACCAATGCTGTTATAAAAATAATAGCGCTTTTATGTAATGTTTGAGGTCTCACAGCAGTGTTTTTAACACATGCACTGAACATCTATTTTAAAATTTATTTAAAGAACTGAAGTGTCAACTTACGGAGTATGTTGACAAACGCATTGGCCAGTAAGTATCCATACTGATTTGATGCATTGCATTGGTAAACAGCAGTGTTTGCAATGGTCACACCACGGAAGCTCAGAGTGTCTCCTGACACCTGTCTGTTAGGCTGTGGTGTAGCACCTGGTAAAACCACACAAGAAATGAATATACATTAATATCTTTTAGGTATGTTTAGAAGTTAGCATGATCTCCCAAAAAAACTTACTTTCAATTGGCTCCCCATTGATGAACCAGCTGACTGTAGGACGAGGAGCCCCATCAGAACGGCATACCAAACGCCCATTTTCCTCAGGAGCCAAGACCAAATTAGTGGGCTTCTCCAACCAGAATGGAGCCGCTATTAAACATGTACATTAGCTGTTTGAACATCATTATTGGGCAGTAAATAAAAATAGAACAGTGAATGTTTCTGACTGTGTGAGTCACCTTTGACACTGACAGTTATTGTGTGCTGAATGTAGCCGATCTTGTTGGTAGCAGTGCACACATATTCACCAGCATCATTAAAAGCTGCCTTTGGGATTTGAATCATCTTGTTGAAGTTTTTTACTTTCATGCGTGACGTCACCACCAGGCCCTCACCATCCTTGGTCCAGGTGATATGAGGAGTTGGCCTTGATGAGGATAAAGAAGGCTTTACACAGGATTTAATGAAATCAAAGTGAAAATCACACTGAACAGAAAACGTCAATTTTTGTGGCAGAAAGTTAGCACTAAATATGCTATATAAAAAATGTCTACAGTTATATTTTGTGATCTTAATTTCACACTCACACTCCTGCAGCGATACACTCCAGGAGCAGTTCTTCTCCTTGCAAGACCAGTAGGGAGCTGGATGAGCCTGTGGGAGACAGCCAGGTGGGGGCAGCCTCAGCCAATACTCGAGCTATGGAGGAAACAAACCAGAACATACATATAATTAGTGAATTTTAATTAGAGTTAGAATGAACAAATGTCAAATCTGTTTGAGGTGACGTTCACATAATAAAATGCATAATTGCGCAGTGCCCATGTTTTTCCACTTTCACTCATCCTTTTGTAGTTATCACAGAGTGGGAATAGAAACATTTCCACCTGGCCCACCACAGGCCAAACACCACAAAATTCAGACACACCCTCTAAAAACACTCTTAATATATGTCCTAATCCCAATTATTGCCCTTACAACATCTAATTTGCTCTGCTGGTAGTATTGGCCCATATTTGAAGTTATATATGTGAACACTTGAAAATGGGTCTGAAAACATGGTCACTGAGATTAAATCATGGAAACAACCTACACATTTGGAACAATGAATGCACAATCATGCTCACTTGTAAGAACTTTAACAACCACGGGCATCTTCTGCTGGATGGCATTCTTGAAGGGCAAGCGGGCATTACAGCAGTAATCAGCAGCAGAGTCATTGATTAGGACATTAGAGAAATAAAGATCTCCATTAACTCCCATGGAAACCCTGCGGTCCTGCCGCACAGGCTGCGTAGTGGGGAAGGCTGTCTGAATCGGCCAGCTGAAAGGCCTTGCATATGAGCCTGAAATTAAAGCACAATGTTTGAAATGCTTTCACATACTGTAATTGAAAGATAATTAACAGGAGAAATATTTGAGCAACTCAAAGCAAGACCATAGACTTTAGTGACCCAGTTATTATCAGAAATGTTTTTTGTGAGACACTCACAGCTGGACATCCAGAATGTTTCAGGTTTAGGCGGGCCAAGTGGGGGGTCACAGGACAGGACCAAAGGCAAGCCAGCACTGACCACCACAGGCTCCAGGATCTGCCTCGGCCACACGGGAGCTCCTACACAAAGAGAATGATACACGGATCCACTGAGCAGAAAACTCAAGGTTTGTTGTCAACGACAATGCATTTGTTAAGTAAACAGTATTTCAGTACCCATCATACCTTGGTCAGGTCTGACCTGGGCTTCCACACATTGTTTGCTTTTCATGGAATTGATGAGTACCAAAATTATAGAATATCAACAGCCTCATCCTTTCAATTTAAGTTATTGTACAGTGTCATTATTTTTTGGGCTTTTTGGTGTGATTACACTTTCATACACTTACTGTATAGTCGTAATCTGATCTTGTTAGAGTATGCAGATCCATACTCGTTGGAGGCAATACACTGATACTCTGCCTCATACTGTTCTGGGTTGTTCCAGGCATAGATGTCCAGTGTCCCTGACCGCCTGCGCATTGATGTCTGAGGGTCACGTGCTACGTTGAAATACTTCCCATCACGCCTCCATGAGAAACTTTATGATTGGACAAAAAGTTTGAAGAATTAAGAAAAAGAAGAAAGACGATTTGCGTATAATGATGCCAGCTTCAACGAAACTGTTCAGTGGGCTCTTACATCGGATGAGGGTTTCCTTTGGCTTCACACTCTATGACCATAGTGTCTTTAGGGTCAACAATGTGCTCCTTCATTGACTGCTTTATGATGGTTGGGGGTTGTCTGACTGCAGGCATAAAAATAAATCAGCTTAGTATATTAGATGCTCATGCAAGTAAAACACCACACATCACAAATTACAACCAGCAAGTTAAGTTATTGACTCACTTTCCAGAGGGATGTCCAAAGCCCAAACACTCTGCCATAAAAGTAGCAGCAGCACTGGTTTAACCAGTGTCCCCATTATTACAGTTCATTTAATCCAGTAGTACCAGTCACCAACCTCCTTCTGTCAAATTAAAATAAAAAAAAAATTCAAGTCATGCAGTTAAGATTCAGGTCAAATTACTGAATGAGAAACCTTAGTTTTTACTGGTGGTTCACATATCATCCTTGTTGCAGCAGCGAATATCTCACAGTGATTGATAATGGCCTATGATCTTTTACTTAAATGAAAGTACTAATACTCAATGATGTGTCCTTCTATAAAAATATGTACTTGTAAAGGAAGTATCAGAGTAAATGCACTTGTTCTGCAACCCCCCCCCCCCAAAAAAAAATCCAAAATGATTCATGAGTGGAAAGAATTAAAAAAGTATGCTTCACAAAATCTTTTTTTTTTAGTTCATAAAATATTGGATACTTTGACTAATTTGAATTTTTCCTATCCTATTAATTGATTAATATATTCTGTTGTTTAAAGTCAAGAAGAAAGAAAAAAGAAGTCAAGAGGAAAAAAATATATGAGTGACTTTCTGAAACATTTCACAATGGGGCCACAAGCCAAACAGTTTGGCAATAACTGGTGCCTCATGTTAGTATGATCAAAACACAGCATTATTAGTACTTACCAATCTTATTTAAAGTCAGAACAGGCCTCCGTCCTCTGCATCTCTGTGGCTTCCCTTGTGCAATGGTTAGTCCAGTGATTTTTCTCCACCAATGTATTCTTGTTTGTGTAGTATATCAATTAATGCCTTAGTCCTTCAAATATCAGGTCAGGAACCCTAAAGGAGTTGATACACTTCAGTAATAGAGTTTCTTTCTGTCACGGCCACTTACACTTACAGCCCACCCATCTTATGAATAATGAATGAGCACCATACAGTACACCACCTACGCATCACACAGTAAATCTCACTGTTCTGACCAGTCTGCACAACCCTGAGCAATCCATCTACATCTCCACACAGTCACAAGGTTTGTCGAAGTAAACTACTGTAAGTAAAGTTACAAGAAATAAGATAAATATTTAAGAACACAGAGCATTTTTTTCTGGAGCAGAGTTTTTTTTTGGTATGACTGAAATCTGTTTGGTACACAGGGTTGGACCTTTTGAAAGCACACAACCCATATTCTGTACAATCCGCATTCTTGTTTTTGATGACATCAAAATGTGGGCCTTATTGTTGACTGGAGATAATCGGGAAACACAGTATGAAAGCAATGTTTGTTTCTCTCATATGAATTTTACATGTGGCAAATTTGAAGTCACATGACATGCAACAGCCTCTACAAAGGCTGGAAATATCCCATTTAAATAGGAGCAATACATCACACACACACACACACACACACGCGTGTGCGTGCACACTGTATTTTCATTTCCCCCAAATTTGAGTATTTTTATATTTGGCTATTGAGACACATATACTCCGAGGAAGAGAAGGTCATTATCATTCAGAAAACATCCTACACAAGGAAGGAACAGGTTTTTTCTAGAAACAGTGCCAAGATGCAGGAGAAGCTGTGTTTGTGTTAGACAAAAGCCATCTTACGTCTGTGGACAGATTCCTGACCTGTGTAGGCTTTCAGGCATCTGCACAGGGCTGCAAAAACAGGCCAGCACTGACTGGACTAAACAATAGCTAAAAGTTTGGGGAATAAGAGTAAAATGAGGTAGCAACGTTATGTAAGATGAAATTGAACTTGTATTTAATATCCGTATTTGCAAGTGAAGTAATAATAGTACTAAAAAAAAAGTTTGTATAAATGCATTATTGAACACTAGTTCATTGATAGCTACTCATTCATATTTTCAGAGTATGAAAGCGCTTGTGACGTAACCCATTAAGGTTCTCATGACACAGTGTTAATGCTGTGTGTCCTCAGTCCCTGACCCTTTCCAGTTAATGTCTAAAACACAACTTGACCTGCCTCACACAGAAAACAAATGGGTTATGCTGCGCTCCATGGCTCTCAGAATGGGCCTTTCTCCCCATACATCGCACTGAAGCAGTGATCAGTGCCATGCACCAGATTGCACACCGAAGAGGCAGAGTGGCGGGCAGAGCCAACTCAGTGACGACAAAAAGGTCTCTATGCATATGGGTCTCTTTTGGCATGTGTGCCCAGGGCTCGGGTAAGAGCAGATGGCGTGGTGAGTGAGTTTTCATCCACACAAGATGCCCATTCAGACTCAGAGCACCTATCATTTGCACTTTGACGTCACAGGGGAGCACAAGAGGACTGAGAGAAACATGTGTTGAACAGGACACTATGCTATATCAAGTCATCGCTATTGTGCAAGCATTGCTGTCTTAAGCACTTAAGAACTGTAATTTGTCACGACAGTAAACTACCTATATTTTCTTAAAAGTATGCAGTAGAGTCTACAGCCATACTAGCAGCTGTGTAAGACTGTACTCAACACAGTGCTGCTTTGAGATCAGCATAGCCTGCAGTGGAGGTAGTACTCAGAACCTTTACTTTGTAAAGTAATATAACAAAGAAATACTCTGGCATAAGTAAAATGTAAAAAGTAATGTACCCTAGTGCAGAACTGCCCAACTGGGGCTCATGTATATAATATTATTAGGTTAGAATCCCTGATACATTCATATGTTCATCACTTGAATTACTTGAATTGTTATCTAGTGCCTTTCTGCCAGGCTAAGTGAAGCCATCTCTTAACCTATAATACATTATTTGTTGATTTTATTTTTATTAATCTGAATCTGCAAAGTTACTTGCAAAATCATACTTATGCACAATATAGCAGGCTGAAGTTTAGAAGGTGTAATATTACCATTGTACTTTATCATTCATAAACACAAAATTCAACTCAAGATGATATGTCATTGGACTTCAGGGTTTATCATCCAGGAACATTAATGTCTCTACAGAATTTCATAACAACTCACCAAAAATGTGAGATTTTTAATTTATGGACCAACCGATAGACTGACATTGCAGTCTGTGGCTGCGTTTCTAGTATGGCTAAAAATACAAACACATAACTTTTCAGTGCTACTATGAGAAACAATAGTTAATATTACAAACAGTAAGGTTCATACAAATCAAAATATGCATCACATTTGGCACTAAAAGACGGCTACATAAAAAGTATTTTAAGCCAGCGATTTTAATTGCAAGGCTGAAAGCTGATTAATATTATGTTCTGCTGTGGTAGACCCATCCCACTTCTCATGTCACAGTATGACATCATTAAAGCATGAACCTACACTGTACACCACTGTACAAGGACTACAGCACTCCTTACACAGTCATACTTTCTGTATAAACATGTCATTACATGCCCAAACATTGTGTACTTCATATGCAACAAGTAATATTAAAACTGACTCAAGTTACAGTTGCTGAGTGTAAGGGATCCTACCTTGAAGGGTTTTCTCTGCTACTTGGACACCTCTTCCTTCAGTTGCAGTGAAAGTAAGGCCCTGTGGCCTTCTCATCTTCTTAGGGTGAATTTACAGCAGCATCTCCACACTGAGCTTCTCCTTTCCCACTGTATCTGGTCTTAGTGTTATTTGTTACTCCATCATCTTAAGGCAGGTGTCACACAAAATAACAGAGGCTCATATAGGCCATTAGAATGGCTGTTCAGAGCCTGTGTCACACGACCGGGCAAACATGGCCTGAGAGACTGTTATAATAAATCCATTGTGAAATCCCAACATAACGTCATCTCCGCTGTGACAGGAGAGTGTGTAGCTACATGTCATGTATTAGTTGGTGGATTAGGTTTAGGCGTCATCCAGCTCCTGTCCAGTAACAATCTATTACTTATTAGCTTGCTTAAGAGTTCAGATAATTATTGTATTTTTTTCATGCCTGCAGTTGGATTTTCAGTGTGTTGGATGGTCGTGTGTTACTGACCTTGTATCTTCACTCTGGCTGGCACGAACGCACGCTCTCACACACAAAGCTTTTCTGTCTGGAACAAAGTCATTCTGTTGTGGACAGGGAGGGCACAGCTTCCAGACACATTGGGGGGTGATTTAACCCATTGCATTCAAATGATTAGATGGCATTTCCCTCACTGATAAATTCTTACATTATTTGGATCAGGACCAGGTTTATTTATGTTTTTATTTATTCTGTTGAACAGAAGTGGAGATTTTATTTTATGTGTTAAGTACCATTTTAAAAAAGTAAGGAAATGAATTTCCATAAATATTCAATTAAAAAAAAAAAATACTCAAAAAATTCTCAGTAGCACAATAATACATTACATTGTGAGGTCACATAAAAGATTTGTAGCCTATTATTACAGTATTATTATAGTTAAACATACAGTTTTCAATAGATACAGTACAGGACAATAGGAAGTACACAAAATAATAGAAACATATGAAAATACCCTTGACTTATACTGTAAAGCCCTTTGTGGAAGTTTCCCTGTATTCCTTATTAAACTGACACCAAAAAAAGGTCATAGTTCCCAAGCTTCCTCTAAAACTGATGCATACAGCTTATCAGTATATAGTGCAAAACATAGCTGCTGTAATTGTGAGTAGGATAAAAGCCTACAGCCCCACATAGTGATGCTCTACTTTGGCACCATGGTGCTTTGAGTTAAATGACGACTTGCTCACAAAGACAAGGCTCCTGTAACATTTTGCAGGTCTATTATTTATCACGTTGATCTTAGTTTATTGTGTTAACATGCTAATGTTTTAATTAGTGCCTAATAAAAATTTCAACTGAGAAATGAAATTCAGCAGTTTTGTGGGTAATATTGACTTGATGATAGCACTACATGAATAGATAAGGAATCCCCATCTTTGTTAAAAGGGAAACATGAAGGGTTTGTTCTACTAAAAGATGTTTCTATTAGTTTGTCCACAGCCTATATGTGTATGCATCTGTGCATGGGGTATGTAGAGACTTGCCTCACACCCATTTATGCTTCATCTCCCAGGCCCTCTCACTCATCCAGTCCTTAGCTCTGCTCACAGCTGAACGTTCTGCCCCCAGCACCAAACAGAGCCTAGCCAGTTTGAGCCTGTTTCTCTCCAGGTAGAACTGGGTGTCCCTCTGCAGCTGGTCCAGGACCTGCGGACGGCTTTCATCCAAGGAAACCACAGCACTTAGTGTGGGGTTGAAGCGGAAGTAGACGTCTGGTGCAAGCAGGTCATCTAAAAGAGTGTGGACACCTTCAGTGTCGGTGGCGCTGCTGACCAGGTTGCTGATTTTGGCCCTCAGGCTGGTCGAGGTGGCAGGTCCCCTCTTGATGTTGTCATAGCGACCAGTACCAAGGGACAACACACACTGAAAAGGCTGGTTGGGCCACAAAAGGCGGCTCTCGTGGACAGCCAGGGCACAGGGGTTGTTCAGAATAATTCCTCCATCCTACAAGGCACAAGAAATAAAAATCTACCAGTGAACAAGACAAGTCATTTGTTCACCCACTCCAAATGTACATGTGAGTCAAAGCGCAAAGCAAGGAGCACTTCAAAATGATTAATGCTCGTCTGATAAGGTGTTTTTCCTGAACATAAACTAAACTTGCAATAATAATAATGGCTGTCCACAGGTAGAGAACAAGAGGGAAATAGTGCTGTCATAATTTCAGTATTTGGTGGGCAGGTGCAAAATGTTGTGATGCTAGAGTGAAAGTAGTTCACTTCAATGAAAGTGAACTAAAACACAAAGTGTGACTGGACAGCTAAAGAATGAGGTTCCTTTTTTATAAAGTGAAACATAAGGTTCTTCCCTTCTGCCCAACCAAATCATTTGTTCACAGCTTCTTACAATTATCACATTTTTAATTCCATCTTAGACAAAAAATATTGACAAAATGTTTAATTTCTCCACTGAAAACCTTAAATGCAGAAACAACTGGGTTTCCTACCTGATGAATATCACCTTGTAAGGCGAACTCTTGGAAGTATCCTGGGGCAGCTGATGACGCTCGTACTGCCTGCCACAACTCATAGCCTGAGCCTCCAGCATAGCGGCTGAGGTAGCCTGGTTTGTGATTGTAGTTACGGAAAACAAAGGCCTTTGGACTGGTGCCCCAATTTACCACTGCGCTAACCGCTGAAACCTGAAAACCAGATATCAGCAATACCCTCTGTTAAACCTGTGCTAACTCTAATTTTAATTGTGGGCTACTACAGCAGTAATAATTGTGACTTCAATAATTATATTGTATTTTATCAGTACAGAATGATGCTGATTTTGATGCAGTCTTACCTTAGGACTCAATTCATCGCTGGATGTTTTAATAAGCACTCTAGTTCCCAGCTTTTCTCTAAATAAAAAACAGATTTTTTTAATATGACCAGACTGTATTGTTGTCTTGTTAACATACAGTTCACTACTTTCACTGGAGCTCTGTAGCATTGTACCGTAATATTGTCTCCCAGGTCTCAGTGTCATAGTAGGAATGACTCCAGCCCATCTTCATGGTGCCGACCAATGGGTTCTGACAAAACACTTCAGAGCCAACTTGACGATACATGTCAGCACACTCCTCGAGAGAAAAACGTTCCAGGCCCAGCATGAAGGCTAGGACAGCACCTTTAATAAACAGGCACAAAATTATAGAATAGGACCAGGAAGCATCAAGATGCTGCTGAGAAAACATAATAGTGCCATTTTTAGTTGCTGTTACCTGTGCTTACTCCACATATGTAATCAAACAGCTGGTGGATCTTTCTTCCTGTTTCTTCTTCCAGTAGCTTTAACACCTGCAGAGGCACCACACCCCTGAAAAAAAGGAAAATATTGGTTAAATGAAAAGAACAGAGCATCATTACATTTATTTTACATTACACTGGGTTTGGGTTATGATATATTTAATTGCAAACAGCACACAAAGACAATTTTAAAAACAGTTGTGAGCTGAGATGAAATGACTAGTAATTAAGTAACTGACTGATGAGTAACTTCCCATAAATTACATTTTCAATACTGGCCCTTCCAAACCTTTTAAAATATAAAAATGTATTACTTTTCTTTGTCTTACATGATTATAACATATGTGTCTACAAGGCTGAAACTGGCGTGTTAAGCGTTTTAGACATTTAACTTTAATGTTTCCAGTGGGCGGCCACTGCAGCAAACTGGACCTAGGCTGACAGGGACTTGGGTGTGGATTGCAGGGACAAAGACTTGGGTGTGGATGGCAGGGACAAAGACTCGGGCGTGGATGGCAGGGAAAAAGACTTGGGCATGGACACAGTTGCAGCCCACGGAGATACCTCAGCCACAGCTTGTGAAGATGACTCAGGCGGAGACTCTGGCCAGAGGACAGGAGATGGCCATTGAACTGGCTCGACAGGAGGTAGAGAGTGAACTGGCTGAATGGCAGGCTGGGGCTGAGCCAACTGGATTGGAGAACATGGTTTAGCTGGCTGGACTGGAGAACAGGGGGCAGCATGGTGGCTGAGTGGTTAGCACTGTTGCCTCACAGCAAGAAGGTCGTGGGTTCGCATCCCGGCCTTTCTGTGTGGAGTTTGCATGTTCTCCCTGTGCTTGCGTGGGTTTACTCCGGGTACTCCGGTTTCCTCCCACAGTCCAAAAACATGCATGTCAGGTTGATTGGTGACTCTAAAATTGCCCGTAGGAGTGAGTGTGAGTGTGTGAGGTTGTCTGTCTTTGTGTGTCTATATGTGGCCCTGCGACAGACTGGTGACCTGTCTAGGGTGTACCCCTGCCTTCCACCCGAGAGAGAGCTGGGATAGGCTCCAGCGGATCCCCGTGACCCTGAACAGGAAAAGCGGGTATAGAAGATGGATGGATGGATGGACTGGAGAACAGGACTGAGCTGACCGGATTGGAAAACATGGCTGCGGCATGACTGCCAATGACTGTAGCATAGACCTTGGAGATGCTGGCTAGGAGACTGGAAACTCTGGTAAGAAGACTGGTGGTGGCTCCATCTGTCTTTGGAATGGTCCAGCCAGATCCAGGAAGCAAGCTGGGTTCATTCAACAACAGAGTGTGGCCTGGAAGGAAAGTGAGGATACTGGGTATCGGGCTGGACTTCTTTCGTCAGGGATTTGAGGAACTCAGGAACATAAACCGGGCTAGAAAAAAGTCCAGACAAAATCTTCCCACACAGGTGGGGGCTAACTGTGAACAAGACATTCTTGCTAAATTGGAAAAAACATATGGAGTGATATTTGTCTGGATTAGTAGATAATGAAAATAAACAAAAGTTATAGTTCTCTGTGCAACTCTCACACTCTACACGTCATTTATAATGGTTTTTCTTACAGTTACCTTGTGCCACCGCCATCAATTGAGAGCACTCTAATGCCACGGCCTTTGACTGGATCCACATAGCCGATTAGAGCCAAGGTTTCTCTTAGGGCTCTCTGAAGTGCCTGGTTGCCTCTGCAGTTTCGTCGCCTTCTCAACAACATGACTGCAGTTTTCTCCTGGAAAAAGAAAACTTCTTTAAGAATTCACTAGGGTAAAACCAGCTTGTAAAACTTTTATAGATGTGTTTAATCTCCAACAGACCTGCCACATTAAAGCTTTGCATGAAGGGTACTGGATAAGGTGTTCATTGAGCGCCTCCATGCAGGCAGTCAAAGCTTCTGGAGACAAAGTCAGCCTCAGACTGCTCATCAACACACGCGTCATTTCTTCTGCATGTCTCTGAGTCAAGACAAGCTAATGTGAAATTAAAAAAGTCATATTTGCATAATTTATTTAATTTGGCAGCTAATTGGGACAGTTTGGTTTTAGCTTCTCTAACAGAGCCAGCAATTTTTTTACATCCTGTACATAGCAGATAAAAATAAAATCATAAGCTGCAATGTAGCGCCAGCATGGAGCATGTGTAAATGACATATCTCAGATTATAACAAGCATTTTCTTTTTAAATGTTCAATTACTCATACTCACTGAACATGTCACCTCAACTCACCTTTTTATTTAATACTGCATTTGGCAAAATTGTGGCAGGTTTGGGGTGACTAGTCTGGGTAAAAGGGTCCCCTTTTAGATAAGTTCGAAGGAAGTCAGGGATGGCACTTGTAGGGTGGCGAAAACAGTCCACGAATGTTACAGCCTTCAGTCTTCCATAATTTGCAGATAGAAGATCCATCTCTATTGGAAGATTTCTACCAATGTCCTCTTTCAGTCCACTTTGACCCTTGAAATAATGATTGATGTGCCTGGCCATTTGGAAATAATTCTCCCCAAAGCTAGTTGTATTAGAGCTGCTGTGAAAAAGGCCTCCAGTTTCAGGGATGATTGACTCTTCTTGTTTCAGCTGTGATGTAGCACCACAAGTTTGTGAGGTAGATTGTCTTGAAAAGTTGCTTTTATACGTGCTATTCTTTTCCACAGAAAATACTTTTCTCCTGTTCTGAACTTCATCTGTAACCTTTGCACCAAAGTATTTATTGATGTGTCTTGCAAAGTGAAGGTATCCCTCCTCCCAACTGTTAGGGATATTTTTAGATTCCACTGTTGCCTGTTCAGGATGCAATTGTACCTGAGAAAACTTAGCTTCTTCTGAGTTTATAATGCAAGTGTTTGGAATTTTCCTATTCTTCTGCATCCTGTTTGTCCCTGTAGTGAAAGACATGCTTTCTAATTTCTCCTGCAGTTGAGTCTTTTTAAAACCTAGAGAGAAGACTGAGTTAATGTGATTAGCAACATAACTGTAGCTCTCACCAAATCTTGTAGACAAAGAGCTGATGTGAAATAACTGCAGTCCAGGATTTTCCTGGGTTGAAGGATTCCTTCCTGAGCACTCCTGTTTGTTTGGTGTTGTTTGCTGTTTGCCTTCTAAGGTCTGCATTATGTCTTTGCCCTCAGATATATTTGTCTCTCTGGCTGCCCAATGACTGTGACTGCATCTCTGTGACCTGCCATGATATTCTAAAGCTGTAAGACAAGTATATTCAGCTGTAGGTTCAACATTGTTTCTCTTAATGTATATGTTCATGTGTTTGGACAACTGATTAAATGACTGACCAAGACATTCTCCCGGTGAATTCAAATGGAAATGATTCTGAGCCTCCTTAAAGATCCTGATGGGAGCTTCAGCTTTGACTGGATTTTTATATGAGGAAGAGTAAAAACGCACAACCTCCAGATGTTTTAATTCATTGGTAAAATGTCTGAGGAGGTGGTAAGAGGTAGGTGGTAAGGGGTTCATCAGTGAATAGCTGTGAAGGTCCAGGCAAAGAGGTCGTCTGGCCAGATGAGGGTATTGTCTGAGCAGGCTCATTAGGTACTTCATTTTGCAGTATGACCTCAACGTCCTGTTCCCAGAACTTGATTGCCATGCCAACATGTTGATGCTAAGGTAGTGATCTGTGAGCAAGAATGAATCAAAGTCCAAATGTCACACAGAAACAAAGACATATTAGAACAAGATAATATATAATACATATAATAATACAAAGCTCATATGCTCATGAGGAAAACATTGGCATGTTAATGTTAGCTGGAACAGTGTTCACTAGAGTATATTTAATTTAGTATGTTGGCATGCTAACATTTGATAGTAGCAGTAATTTGTCCACAAACTGAAGAAAATGCCAGATGAAAAGTCAGGAGATCAAAGTTATTACAGTCCATTTGATGGCAGTGTGTCCAATACTTCAGCCTGCTGGTCAGAGATCTCGATCGGGAAGTCATGAATATCTGTGCAACATTTTGTGACAACACATTAAATAGATACTGTGATATTGCACTGAATAAGTTAAAAAGTTTAAAGACAAAGTTCAAAGTTCAGATTAAGCTAAAGCCATTGTGTCAAAAGTACACCAGTTATCTCTGCTGCATGCCATTTTTTAGTAACACAGTGGTGCACAGTAACCTTGTAGTGCCTCTGTTTACTTATACCATGTCTCTTCAGGAATGTAACATGAAACCTCAGAGCAAATGCATCAGACTACATGGCCTGTAAATACCTCTCTATGTTCTGCCAGTATATCTATGTCTGCAGTGTGACCGAAATTTGAGAACTGTTTTAACTTTAGTTCTTGTATTCTAAGAAAGAAAGAAAGCACATTCATGAACACTGACGTATGCACACAAACACTGTTTCTTTAGTGTTTTCACAAAAAGGCAAACTGCTTTGTAGTCAAACATCTACCTACTATGGTTGTTTTCCACTTGAACAAGTGAAGGTCATGAAATAAAGTAGCTATTCTTACCTTGACAGAAAACCTCAAGCACAACCTCTAGCTCTGTCTTCACAGTTCCTCTTCAATCAAATTTCTGTCCACTAAAATCAAGCACAGAGCCTTAGACAAGGTTTCTGTGTTTTGTGCTATCATGCAGGGCTTTAATCCTTTTGGCTGAGTTGTGCTGGGAGGGTAGAGCAGCTTGACCAGCTTTGAATAAGACCACACACACTCAAGGTCAGGTGTTGACTGACGGGCTGGAAACACTGGTATAAAAGTCGAGAGGGGTTGATAACTTAAGGGTCTTAGTGAGCTGACGTTGGCTGCTTTTTATGTTGCACACATACACTCCTCCATCCAAAAAAAAAAAAAAAAGTCATGGCTGTGATGCAGTTATGTTTTTAGAAACCTCAGAGGCTTCAAGGTACAGGTGACAAAACAGTATCAACTCTGTAGTTGGTATATGAGTATAATAAATGCAATAATGATTTAGGTTAAAGATCACAAGTTACAGTTTGTTTTTGCAATTTACTGTTGATGAAACTGTTTCAAAACTAGAGAGGCTAATGTGGAATTAAAAACAAAAAACTGAGCATCCAGTGTCTGCCCACCAGGCACAAACAAACTAGTCCTTCAAAGAGTAGTCAAAAGTTAAAAATGTCATGCCAAATCAATTTGTTTTGGTTTTTGAGTTTCCTTTGTTGTCTGAACTGTTAAATATTTATTATACCCAGTTTAATAAGAAAAAATCTAGTGAAATAATTATTTTTGTGTATATTAGTTAGTGCAACTTGTGCAACTCAATCATAACCATTCCTAAGCAACAATTCAGCTCTCATAGGTGATTATTTCAGACCTACAATGACATCTAGTGGCAGATTCCTGATACTTTTCTCTATGAATAAACCTCAAACTGAGACACAGGCAGGAAATTGACTATTTCTAATGAGTGACTCTCAATCTTATCTTTGTATATTTGTCATAGTATGACAATGTCATGTATCCTGCACCATTACTGTCTTTTTCTCTGCTGCCATCTTACAACCACATTACTCCTGTTCTCAGATCTCTGCACTGGCTTCACTTTATACACTTTAGCACAGCTTGTGTATAAGTCTCTTCATGGCTCAGCACCACAGTACATCTCTGACATGTTGCTGCCATATGAACCATCTCGAACTCTGAGAGCATCAGGGACAGTCCTTCTGCTTGTGCCCAGGGTCAGGACTAAACATGGAGAAGCAGCATTTCAGTTTTATGCAGCAAAAAACTGACATTGTGCACCAATTATTTATTTTCATTTTTTCAGCAGATCAATTAATGTACAAGACAAGTTGGTACACCACTGTGCCATATCACTTAAATGTCAAATGATTTGAAAGTTGTATCACCTCTCATTAATTGCACATTTACACATTTATAGGTCATCAGATTATGAACAATGAAAAACAAATACTTTAGAAAGACTATTCTGAAACTATGGGCCCTGAAGTAGAAACAACAACAAATAGATGCACCTGTGATCACTGACACACAAGTTAGAAAATATGTGTTCACTGAAAAAAGTGCACGTGTTTGGAACTGCATCAACAGGATTATAAAATGTCGCCAGCAATTTCTCAGTTTTGGATGTATGTGCTATATCTACGTGTCACCATCATGGTTCCTCTTCACAAAAATGGGAAACGATACAGGAAGGTCAGTCACCAGCTAAAATCAGCTGCAACCCATTTGCAGCAGTACTCATCAGGTACAAATGAGCTATAGCAGTAGATCCACTAAATCAGAGCAGCAGTGGCTGTCCTCCTGAAATGACACCATGGACGATGTCCTGCTCACACAATCTAGCTCTGAAAAACCGATTAACAAGTGCTTCAGACCTTGAAAACATTCAGTGGTTTATTCAGGGACTATCAATGTAGTTTCTGTGACAGCTAAGGCAGTGTGGAAGACAGTGTCAACTGCTATGGACAGTATCCAAGAAAATACCCTTGCTTGCTGGCATAAAAATTTTCTGGCTGTATGAGTGCAAAAGGTGTTGGGAAGATGGTAACATGAATGCCAGAGGATGTACTGGATGTCAAGCTGACTCCCAGCCCCCATAAGCTTTGCAGAAGAGGAATGTCTCTATATTTTTCGGTTTTATACTGGATTAAATGTATTTTGTTCTGTGGTTAACAGCCAGTGTTTTCTGCAGCACAGGACTTGTCCATTATTGGTCTCATAGGTGGACATATCATGAAGTGAACGAACCAACCGAGGCCCACAGCACAGAACATGAATGTAATTGCTAGGTGCCCCTAGTGAACCTGCCAATATGCCGAAGTCAGTCACCTGGGATAATACTACATAACAACCACATTTAGGCCAATCTGCAAAAATGGAAAACCGCCAGGTCTTTTTAAAGTCAGTGGAATGCAAGTTCACCTTGTCTTTCCCATCTATCACATGCATTTCCTCCATGGCTGTCTCAGAGCTGGCATCCTTCTATTTTGTTCTATCACAGCCTGAAAGTGAGATATCAATGAAATTCACTTGCTTTCTCGGCAGAAACTGGAGGAACCAGACATATGCCACACATATGGGACAAGGCACATCATAAAGCACCTGGGACAGAATAGAGAACTGGTAACAGTGTGTCTTCAGTTTTCTTTTTCAGCTTTGGATATTTCACTCATTCAAGTGCACAAGAGAAAATCACTGGAGCAGAAATTTCTAGCAGGAAGAAGTTGAACGTTTATGACACTTTGGGACAGTTTAGATAAACAATCTTTGATGTTTGATGTTTACTGTATTAACTAGTTTGTTTGT
This sequence comes from Mastacembelus armatus, assembly GCF_900324485.2. NCBI lineage: Eukaryota > Metazoa > Chordata > Actinopteri > Synbranchiformes > Mastacembelidae > Mastacembelus > Mastacembelus armatus. Next base: position 7,020,763 of record NC_046639.1, on the reverse strand, counting down.
TTCCATAATATTGCCCTGTGCATTTATGCATGAATATGGGTTACCAAGTGTTAGGTATTGTCTTCATTGCTATTTTTCAATGGACAATAAACAAAAGCGTGAAAGCAGTATTTATCAAATAAGTATTTTCATACAAAAGTATGAAAATACTTAATTACTGCAACTTGTATGCTGAAAACTTATGCAGATTAGCAGAAAGCAATGCAGAAAAACCAAGAAAACCAGGTGTCTTCCAATTACACTGAGGAGTAGTTTAAAAACAGACTAATCTCATACCTCCTCTGAAAACTGCGGGTGCTGCAAAGACATGCATTTTACTTTATAACAACGCCCTCTGTGCCCTGGACAGAACAAAAAAAAAAAAAAGAGCGAGATCATACGTTTCATTGTTTTGGTTTTTAATTTGTATGGAGTAGTTGTTATGATTACAATTGATATTAAAGAATTTATTATAGTTATTGGCTATTTTGGGAGATTTTTTTTTTCTTCTAAGGGAGCTCAGGTGTTTTCTATAAGAGCAAAACAGTTTGACTCCCTCATAAATTCACAGGTTGGATGAAACAGCAGACATAGCTGAAGGCTCAATGCTGATTATGACATCCCTTTTTTTTCTAGTTCTCACAGCACTTTTCATATACTTCTGTTTTTTAAAGAACTAACACTGGGGCTCTCTGCAGGGGTGGAAGTAAAAATACTAAGACAGTGTGATAATATCCACATTTAAATGTCATTATTCAGTATTACCGGCAAAATATATTTAAAACTTCAAATGTAAAAGTAGCCTACATTATATTTTCACTGCTCAATTATCACATATTACACAACTAGGATTTTATTGCTATTGCTGGTTGAGGAAGAGCTTTTTATTTTCAGGTTGTAATTACTTCAGTGTTTCCCAGTCTTAGGGGCATTTGCCTTCAAAGCATCCCTAGAAAAATCTTATGAGTCATGAAATAAATCATGGAGTTGGAAAGAAAAATGAAATCGTATATGACATATATGTTAGATGTTATATGTATATGTTGTATAGCAAGACATATATATATTTTACATAACCTGAATAAATGTTTTTTATTGTAAAATGAATAACAAATTTCAAAAGTAAAAAGACTTCAACAGTTGTTGAAGCCAGAGCAGTTGGCTGCTCATTAAAAAATAGAAATCTGAAGTATAAAGTTTAAAAAGAAGACAAGTAGCATTCACACTTTGGGGTAAAACGTGTGCTTTATTCAGGGTTTGGTAATGAAGCACGATCTAAGGTTTTCTCTCTTAATACAATTATACCATGGTAGCTACTCCTTTAAGTAACCAATAGACTGTTACTGTCAATGGTGCACATTCTTTAGCAAGACTACTTTTTGGCACTACTGGATGTGTAAGATCATTGTAGCAATGTGATGCCATAATGTGATTTGTCAGGTATCTAATTCACTGGATTGACAGGATTTTAGCTATTTTGCAGATTTCCACCTTAAGCACACACAGCTAACACACACACACACACACACACACACCCAAACAGACCCAAAATAAACACATGGAGTACAAAGGGCCTCAGGAGGAGCACTCAAATTTTTAACAGAAAAAAATGTTTACTAGACAAATATTAGCACTTATCCTTCTCTCTATAAGGATTATTGCTTCTTTGTGTATGGTCACTTGTGTTTACCAGACACACGTGATGAGCTCCAAGGCCTTACTGGAGGATCTTTCTGACACAGCCTGTCACTGTTCATAACCTGGGTACACCGCTAAAACAACTGTGCAGAGGTGAGCTCTTTAGGTATGCCAACTGTATGTATTAGGGTCTGCATTGCGTGTATTACTATCACTGCTTTGAAAACATGCAGTGGTTTATTCTTTGCTCACTTCTTGTACTTGCTCCCACTACTCAGCTGGTGAATTGAACATGTCCCCTGCAGCAGCAACCAATCTAGGCTATACCCCACCAGACGGAGGATGGGGCTGGGCTGTCGTCTTTGGTGCTTTCATCTCCATAGGATTCTCCTATGCCTTTCCCAAGTCCCTCACCATCTACTTTAAGGAGATTCAGGAATATTTTTCAGTTTCCTACAGTGAGATTGCCTGGGTGTCTTCAGTCATGCTTGCCTCAATGTATGCAGGAGGTCAGTGGGATCATATATTTTTCAAAAATCTAACAAAATTTAACAGGTATTTAAAAAGAAATTACACACTGACACACACAGTATATTCCATGAACAGTTGGAGCAAAATAAGTTGATCATATATTTTGTACCTAAAAAGTGAGCTGGTTCTCTGTTCTGTGCAGGACCTGTGAGCAGTATACTTGTAAACCGCTATGGCAGCAGGCCTGTGGTTATGGTTGGTGGGATTATGGTCAGCGCTGGCATGGTGCTCGCTTCTTTTGGCACTTCTATCATGCACCTGTACCTTTGTGTTGGTGTAATTGGAGGTAAATTATAGTCTTTTTTCATTATTAAACATATACTTTGTCATCAATGAACCAATAAAATAAATTGAAATTCATTCACTTTCATAAAATGCATGAAGTATTTAAGATTTTCAGACATTTTTCTTTGAGACATGTTTACTGTTCTTTGTGATGTTTGCTTTATGTTGCCTGGTTTTGACTGGCTGGCACAGGAGGATGTGTGGGGTTAATGTTGGCCATTCTGTGTCATGTAGACATTTGTTTAGATCGCAATGAAATATCTATAACAGGTTATAATTGTGCTATGCATGAGACTTTGTTTTTTGAGATTGTTAGACTAAATGAGATGCATTTAAGAAATCCACACTTGCTTGTATACCAAATTGCACAATCATGTTACTACCACTGAGCAAACACGCCTCACAGACTTTAAACTTTACATGCACCAACCACTTTGGCACACAAGAGAAACTGTACATCAAAAGTAAAAGATTGGACCACAATAGACATCAAATTAAATATATTAGCAGCAATAATAATTGCATTTACAACAATTATTTTTATCACTATTAATCTGAAGATTATTTGGTCTATAAAATATCCAAGTGAAGTCCTAAAACCAAAGAAGCCAAATTGCTTATTTTCTGACCAACACTCCCGAAACAAGTAATGTTTAATTTACTTAACAATGTGTAAAACTGAATGTTAGTAAAAATGCTGCTGATGAAGATGTTTAGTCAGGTCCACATGGGATCATCATAGGATGACATTTTGTTTGTATGATTTAAATTTGTATGTGATATAAGAGTGTTTCTTTATCTGTCAATCAATTTTAATTTTATTGAGACAGTAGTATCACAAAATGTATTACATATATACATACATATATGGTCCATATGGTGTGTAATTGACGATTTTATGTTTTCAATAGGTTTTGGCCTCGCCTTCAACCTACAGCCAGCTCTGACCATCATAGCTACCTACTTCCATGTCAAAAGGCCTCTTGCAAATGGGCTGGCTATGACAGGAAGTCCAGTTGTTCTGTCCACTTTGGCACCTCTTAATCAGTTTCTGTTTGATTGTTTTGGTTGGAGGGGAAGCTTCCTCATCCTGGGATCCATTGTTCTGAATTGCTGTGTAGCTGGTGCTCTGATGAGACCAGTTGGCATATGTGTCCAGCTCGAGCCAAAGACTGAACCACCAGAGTGTAATGGAGAAACCGCTGAAGAAGCTGCTGTTGAGGACACCAGCGGACAGTCGGCTAACCTCCGAACTGAAAAAAGCCACAGTGAGAGTCAGGGCTGTGTGCACAGATTCATAGATCTCTCACTATTTAGACACAGAGGCTTCCTCATTTATCTCATTGGTAATGTGGTCATGTTTTTTGGCTTTTTTGCACCCGTGGTTTTTCTGGCTCCTTATGCCAAACATCAAGGAATTGATGAATATTCAGCAGCTTTCTTGCTCTCTCTTTTTGCACTGGTGGACATGTTTATCAGACCAACAACTGGCCTCATTGGCAACACTAAGTGGGTTAGGCCACGGATACAATATTTGTTCAGTTTTGCTGTTTCATATAGTGGTGTGTGTCACCTACTGTGCCCACTGGCCACTGGAAATGTGGGTCTGGTTGTTTATGCTGTTTTCTTTGGTTTGGGTTTTGGGATGGTTTCTGCGCTGCTCTTTGAAGTTCTGATGGATCTCGTTGGAGCTCGTCGCTTCTCCAGTGCTGTTGGGCTCGTCACCATTATTGAATGTGGACCAGTGCTTCTTGGTCCTCCACTCTCAGGTTTGTACATTCACAGCCTCATTTACATACACTATTACTGAGGGATTTGTAAAATAAAGTGTATGTTTTCTCTTTCAGGAGCCTTGGTTGATATTTTTGGGGAATACAAATACCTGTACTATGCATGTGGATTATTTATGCTTGGGCCCGGCATATTTTTATTCATCATGCATTACTACAACTACAAGAAACTGGACGAGGAGCAGAGGCAGAGGGTGGCTGTGGAGATGAGAACCTCTGAAGAAGCAGTTCAACTTAAAATGAGCCAGGATGATAAAACTGCATGTGAAACAGATGGATGAATTTGTTGGCTATGACTTTATTTTTGTATGTGTAGAAAAATGACACTTCACCACTCTGCTGCGGGACATACAGTATATGAGTTGTTATTATTAAAAATTATTTTCTACTTTAGATGAGGTTATTGGACTCTGTGGACCTTTATTACATATTAATATTTGGTATGTTAATGGTTATTTTATGTATGTTATTATTATTACATTATGTTTTGGCTGTAACTCTAATGGCCTTTGTCTGTAAATCATCCAGAACTGCCCCTGTTCTTTCCAACACAAGTATCATAATAGCTCTAAAAATTAATATGGTTCTTACTTGTTTCTTCAATGGCTGAATAAAAATAATTTTCCTGAGGGACTGATATAAAATAATGAGACAAAATACATAACATTAAGCTAAACCGCTGTGTATTATCATCTCCTTACCACTAGATGGCACTGGACACTACTGTGAAAACTCCAGATGCAATAAATTAAACTGCATTTAAACCATAGGCATCTCATTGGTTGGTAATGTTTCTACAGTGTTGCACCCAAAATCTTTGCTCTATGGGCCACCAGATATTTTGAATGGGTCACAAATGGCACAGCAATTATGAAAACAAGACAGTTTAATGTCCATTATACAGACTGAAGACTTTATCTCTTAAAATAACTTTCCTGAAATGTGGCCCAAGATTAAATCTCACTAAAGAAAATGTCTTTTTTCATTCTTCAAATTGTAGTCTACAGTAAAATTTTCTGTGTCATGGGGATCTGTAAAAGTTGTTTCATTCCAGCACCAGTTTAGTATATCCATAAAAATTCAGTATGAAGCTACGGAATGTTTTAAAATTGAAGTGTGGGGACTCATATGTGCATGTAATAATAAGTTTGCATTTGCACATTTGACTGACATAAAAAGTTTTGTGCATATAATATTGACACTTTTACCATGTATACAGGCCTCCCAATATTTCAGCATGTACTGGGGTTGTTTGTGCATTTTTAATTGACACTTTTGTGGCTAATACTTAGTTCAGTTATGTTTATTGTGAAGAACGATACAATAATAATGCAAGATCATGGATCCTAATGGCAGAGAAACTCTGTGATCTCATGGCAGCTCACACCATCCCACCACAGGTCAAGTTTTCTTTTCCAAAGTAGGTATGATTATAGCCCATAGGTGACCCATGCAGGAAACAAACAATGCCATAATCACAGGTGGATGCTTAAAGGATCCTTCCTTATCATGGCCCTGCAAGGTGTATATTGACTCCTTTTTGTCAGATGAGCAAAATTTGCTTACGTGAGTGAATAGATATGTTAATTTAGAATCTTGGATCTGAAAATCATATACACAGTTTAAGTCCAAGACTTATCAAACAAAAATAAATTGGTTAAAATATAACCCATTTGTACTATATAGCACTTTTGCATTGTGTAAACACATGAATGTTATTATTTTTAGTTATTTACCTAAACTAAAACATGGCTATATTAATAAGATATTAGACACAACCAGCTCAGATTTTATTTTAAAACTTGTTAAACTGTACAAAAGAATATACATAGGCTTATATCAACATTATTTGGATATGCTGTGGTGGCGATTTATGAGGTAGTGAAGAAAGTATGTAGATCCTTTACAATAATGCACTGTAAAATGCTTCAGTTGATTCAATCTGCTATGATTTGATACAAGGAGAAGCGGCAAAGCATCATGATTGAATATTATCAACAACAAGGGAGAAAACAGTGGCATGCACTTTAAAAAGTTTACAACCAGTATCCACTATCCAGTTTTAATGTGCTGGGGGATGCATGAATACAATATTTCAAGCTGTCCTTGAAAATGTATGTAACAATCTAAGTATATAGATATGTGACAAATATTTTAGTGGAAAAGGCAGGTTAATGAGTGGACACAAAGTGAGAGACCGAAGACCTCCAATTAGTTGCCGTTCCCATAAGTCCTGTATCATCTCTTCACTGAACAGCTTGAGCATAATCACTGTGATGTCAGTAAATCTGACTTTAATTGGGACCAAGGAGATTGAATCCAGGCAGCCCTGCCTCCAATCCTTATGACGACTGCTGAGACATGTGGTTTTAACCACACTGCCAGTTTGAGCATTTTCATCCCAACTTGTGCTTTAACCACACTGCTGGGAAGTCTGTAAAGGAGGGAGTGATACTGTCTATTTAATCCAACATCCCTGTTAATAATCTCTGCTAATCTTCTTTATCCACAGCTGCAGAACTAATCTGTCTTCACAATGTTTACACTCGGAGGGAGGGCAATATCATGAGAGTACCCGAGACTTAAGACTTTATTAATCAGCCCTGTGGATGGAGCTATTAATGACATATTGCCAGTATAAATAAACATCGATAGCCAGGGCAACTAACACAGACACACAGGGCATGTTGACATGCTCTAGCAGACAGAGGAGCAATTGCCATGTCAGTCTATACAAGGAGCTCTCAAGGACTCAATCAACCTTCCAGAGACTAGAGACACCTGACACGTCCTGCAGCGCCTCTTAACTGACTGCTGACCCTGATGAAACACAAGATTTACGGAGATCATTTGGTGAAAACAAGGCAAGGAGTGCCCTACTCTTGAAATCGATAATCTTTGCAAACAGCTACTGCAACCTAAATCATGCTCACCTTGATATTTATAATAGAGTAAAATTATCTGTATTCCACAGACATTTATTAAATTGGATTTTCTCCAGCACATACAGTCCTCATTTGAACGTGTACCGGGAATAACAGTAACACTTTAAAAACCCAAGAGGACAATCTGAATCAGATGAAAAAAATCAGTTGAACATGCAGTTAGAAAGGTAATTATACTTGTTATACTCGTTTACACCTCTACACTATACAAGCTCATACAGTCATTTATCAAAAACGAAGAAACTGTTTAACATAAACCTAATCTCAAAATGTACGTTTTGTTAATTTGAACTTAATTTAATATAGGATATCTTTACAAATGTATAAATTAGTTGTTTTGATTCCAAGTATTTTGACTTTAAATAATGAGTTTAATGAATGAACTGCTAAAGTTTAGTCAATTCATGAAGTCAAGTCTTTTAATGAACAAAACTACACTTCCCAGCATGCACTGTTAAAGGTTTTCAGTGACTTCACTGTTGTAGTTTGAAGGATAAAGACATGAAATTTGCTCTTCCTTTAATACATGTTTCATTAAGTCCCTCTTTTTTCATAATAATGAAGACAGTAATAACCTTGATGAATATATCATATTATTATAAATTCAGTTTTATACTTCTATAGATTTTTTTAAATAAAAAATACCTGGGTGTTGTTTATGTCCTGGAGCAAAATGACTTTGTGAGCTGCAAATGCTTTATGTCAAAGGAGGAGCCTAACAAAAACACTTGAATTAACTTAGTACTGTTTCTTGGGTTTGTTTAACTTGTTTTCTCATGTTCAGTTACCAGAGCAAGTTTTACATTTTTAAAACAACATCAACTAACGTTTTCTAAATATTTGTTTATACTGTAACTTCAATCAACTCAAAAGAGGAACGTTCTAGCTTTCTTTAAGTTAAATGAACTTAAACCAATGTACAATGTCGTCCACTACACCTGACATAACCATCATTTCTTCCTGCATTTTTAATTTAATACATTTGTCTAGGAACAGTAGTTACTAATTACTTTGCAGACTGAAAATGACTTAAAATACATGACACATATAACACTTATGTGTTATAAATTACTCTTATAAATTACAGATGAAATTATTATTTAAACCACTAAATATTTATTAAAATATACTGTAGCCAAACAACAATATGAGAAACAAAACAGTAAAATTGGCAAACTAATAAACATTGAGTTGAAACTTGCTGTGAAGCAGTTTTACATTGTTATTTAAAATGTCTATTCTAAAAAATAAAAATATTGAGCCACTTTAAGAGAAGAGTGAATATTTCTTGAACCATTTCTATATGGCACTTACTGTGAGGTTAGTTAGTAAAATGTCCAAATGATACTGAAAAATAAATAAATAAGCAAATAAACTGTTGAACGGATATCGTTTTTGAATGTTTGTATCTTCCCTAAGCCAAGACAGTTTGGTATCACAGACACTCGATCAGGCAAGTCGTGCTGTAGCTGCTGCTGGACACCAGGCTGCCTTGTGGAATACAAATGGGACAAAACAGAGCCCTTATGAGGACAGCCTTTTTTTTTTTTTTTTTTTTTTTTTTTTTGAACTCAGACAAAACAAGAACTTAAACTCCTAAACTACTCAATCATGCCTAATGCTTGTAAAAGAAATTGAGTCACAAAGCAGAAGGACTTAATGAGATTATGGAACCCATAATTAACAATCTGTAAAGCACATTTCCCAAAACTGAGAACAGTACCTTCTTTGTCCGCCGCCAAGCCTAAAAACGTGTGAATTATCATCCAAAAGCACATTTACCCCACTTTTCAGAGTTGACAATGCAGAGCTCCTGACCAATATCCTTAATCTGCCACTCAAAATACATTTAGCCTTTGTGAGAACAAATGTGCAGTGCAGAAAAACTGGTTGTGGAGACTTTGCTGCCTATTAGAACCATTGTTCCTCTTTATCTGGTGAACACAGACAACCACTAAAGCTTCCATGTCTGGGGACGGTGCTGCTGCTGTGTGCATATTACAGAAAGAATACAAGGATTGGCTTGTGGATTATAATCTATCCCTTAAATACCACACTGAATCACACTGCTATGTAAACAGTTTTATATTGAAGAGCTAAACTACCCACAAGCACTGTAGCATCTACACACTGTGCACAGATGGAGTCAGATATAATCTAAGGCATGTGGATGATAAAAAGTAAGTGGGTTGTGTTATCCGTCTATCAGTGCTGCTGCTGAGTGACCAATTCAACCTGAGAGATAACACTGTAGGATTTTGCTTAATTTCTCAGTCTTGATTTGGAAAATTGTATTGAAACTAAACCACTTCCCAATCCCCATCTGCAGACGTCTAAGATAGGCATTCCAGCATCAGGTCTTCAGGGATCGACACCCTGGGCATGAAAAAGGGAGAGGAGCAGAAATAATTATAAGAGCAAGTGAGGCGTATCAGCTTGTCCTTGCCTCAAAATGAAAAGCAGGATGAAACATGATGGCACAAATCAACTGCAAGCCCATATACTGTACCTGGTTCACTCATAGCATCTGTGCAATTGTACATCAGGAACATTGTATCCAATTCTGTCATCTGTATATTTCTGACCCGGATGCAGAATAATTACCCTAACCCAAAATTATCAATGAGCAGGGATGACAGTAGCTCTCTCTAGGAATGTGGGAGGTATTAATAACTAACTTATTTTGATATCCAGAGTGCACTATGTGATTTTATAGATGCTTGTCTGTTCTGAAAGGGCTTTGAGTACACTGGGCTTTTGTGATTGTGAATAACCATCGCAGTGGCTGAATTGAATCAGTGTCCTCAGAGGTTCTTTGTGTTTCAAGGACAGTCTCTCCTGAGTCTCAGGCTGACATGATGAGGTTGTTGACTGTCACAGCTGCCTTGCTAAGCCCGACAAAGGTGTCGGTGATTAAACTCTCATTCTTTTCCTACAGAGAAGTGGAGCCATTTAGAAACTTATAAACCATATGGACAAGTAAATGAATGTCTTTAAAGTAGACTCTGTAGGTGCTCTCAGAAGAAACAAAATGTTCTATTAAATGAAGAAAATGTGCTTGGAAGCCAAGAATACATAGAAATGTGGAAGCACAAACAATTGGTGAGTAAAAGCATCTAATCCTCATCAAAATAAACCATAGTTGTTTTGGGAGTCTTTGTATCTTTGTAATCTGAAATGATAAAGACTTGTAACTCTGTCCCCACCACCACCACAAATGATTTTAGGAGGCACAAAGTCTTTACTGGAAGGGGGGGGCACCCAGCAACTGTACTAGCAACTGTATTTTCTGATCTGTAAAATATGGAGCATTGCACATATAGTGGATAGATTTACACATTCAGCATTGGGACACCACAACAAAATGGCGTACAACCTTTTCAGTTCAGTACATAATGAGTTGTGAACCATAAAGCTGTAAACATATGCTGGCAATGTAAAATTCTTGCTATCTGTTCTAATTGAGCTTGTCACGTCTCCTAGCATCCCAGAGCACTTTTGGTGCAACAAATCTCTGGTGTAGCATTTTCTTTTTGCATATGCTTTTCCATTTGTGGCATTTCTGGATGCTTTCGTCATTGCTTTGCCCTTAAGCTCCCAGTATAGAACATTTCAGTGAATCACAGTTGCACTGGGTGACATGTTTCTTCATTAAATTGAACATGGTTGCTGTAATTTATTTTGAGTCACTGCATTGTACACTGTCCTTTGGCCACAAAGAATAGATAACTAAATGTGTATTAATCCACAGCTGAAAACAGATCCCAAGCAATAATCTATTTATTCATGTTTGAGTGATGTTTGCTTTCCTGTGATGTGGCTTTAAACTATCACAATCCTTATTAGAAACCTTATTTGTACATTCTATATTACACACACACACACACACACACACACACACACACACTGTTATCACGTGGAAAGTGCATGTGTAATTATATACTTATTTTCTTTTTAAATATACTTCAAGTCTGAAGATACAGGAAAGAAGATGCAGGTTTAGCAAAGCAACGGAAGCACAGCATGTGTTGATGATGTCAGTTCTCACATTTACTCCTCACTAAAGTTTTACTGATTAGGAAATTAGGACAATGACTAAATATTTTTTTTGAAAAATTTAAGCAGTTTAATAACTTAGACGTAGAACTGGGGTCCATCAGGGTCTTTCTTATATCTATATATATATATTATTCTTCCTCAGTTTAATGTATTTGCCAAGTGATGCTGGAATAATATTGTTAAAAGAAACAAAAGAAGAAGAGTTAATTTTTGTTCACAACTAAAAACTGAAAATCAAAGGCCTTCAATGTCATTTGTCATTAAAAGATTTTGTGCTAACACCTACCAGCTCTAACATACTAGGTGAGAACACAGTAACAAATTGCTGACTTGCTTTTAGAAGTTTTAGAAATAGGTACATATAAAAATTCTTTGCTAAATATTTTGCTGTTAAATGTGATTTCTAAATGAATACATACTATTTAAAAGCATGAATCTCAGCAGAATGAACCTCATGAATATTGTGTAGTTGTTATGGTTTCCGGGGTCAATGTCTTGAGCTATTGCATTTTTCTTGTCTGCAGTCAAGGGATTATGTGTCACTGCTCTTTTGTCTGCATTCAGTGGCAGCCCAACGGCAGCCTTGGGTTTCTAAACAGTTCTATTAACAGTAATGAATATTGCTGCGTTATTCTCCTTGGTTCATTTGTGTGATCGCTTATAATTTAATATGCATGACATTATTTCAGTCAGTTTCTATCTTCAAACCAGACATGATATGAACTTCAGCAGTTCTACTGTCATTATATTGGACATTCCTGCCCATACCAGACAAAGTAACCTTAAAATACTTGATTCTGCAAATACATGTGAAAACTCAACTGAAAGCTAAGTAAAGGATCAGAAATACTTTACTTATATAATTCAGAAAATTATATTTATAGGAATGAGTTGAACATAGACTTTCAGAAATGTAAGCATATATTTTCAGCAGTTTCTCTTGTTTTAAGAGAAAAGCATGCACCATCACCTGAGGGACCTAATGCAACAGAGTGACAAACAGCATAACTCACAAACTAACTCCTGTGCAGCCAATCAGCTTTAATGTATTATAATATATGCATAAGGTTGTTCAGTGGTGATGGATTGGATGAGCTTCTGAAAGTGGGAAGCTAATAAACAAATTTGTTGGGTCTTTATCTTTTTTTACTGTAGCAGCTAAGGATGCATCAGTAAAACTTACGTAACTCAAAATGATTTTTATAACCAAATGGAGATGAAAGTAAAAAATATCAAATAGAGTATGTATTGTGTGTAAAAGGCTTTTAAAGTTGATTCTTATTACAAGTTCTGGCAGCAATAGAGCATAAAGCTCTATTTGAATAAAAAATAAATAAATAAATAAAATAAACTATTTGAAAGCTCACAGTTTAAAATGAAAAAAAAAAACAAGCTTGTCTTGCAGATGAATTAGTTTATGTAAACACACACATAAGCAAAATATACACAAAAAACTGAAATTAACCTCATCATCACAGAGTGAAGAGCATGATTGCAAGCGCAGGCAGAACTACACAATACAATGTTTCAAAAAGCAGCCCTCTCAGCTGTCTATATAGGATGATGGCTGCTGTTCTGAAGAGTCCTTCAGTGAGAGGCGCTTCGCTGGAAAGAGAGAAAGAGGTAGCACGTGGGAGGTGCCAAATAAAACATCACTAATGAACTTGTTTAGTACCATTCACTGATTCTTGCTTATGTGTGGTTGTACTTGTAATCTATATATACAGTACAGCTATGATTTGTGTGCTTCCATATGTCTGAGTTTAGCAGGTTTGATGAGGGAAAATGAAAGGTGTCTGTGCTTGCATGCTCTTTTGTCTCTGAACAGCAGCAGCATTCACAGCCAGATGAAGGATAGAGTTGAAGTAGGACATCCTTTGTTACAAGACACTGATCATAATTGTACTTTAACAACATGATGTCCCAATGTAGCTGTGCAAAATATAGTTAATGGCAACCATTTATCAGGACATATTAATTGAATCCAACTCTCACAAATCAGTTGTTCAGTCTTTTGTCATGTGACACATTACTCTTACGCAGCCCGATAAAGCAGCCGTTTCATTCTGAAGCATTTATAACCATGTGAAATTCAGTGGATATCAAATTGAAATATCACATTTCTATTTGCATAATGTGAAGAGGTAATTTAATGAATATCACGCTTTCTTCTTTCAGTTTTGTTTCCCAGCCGGGTTCAGCTGCATTGCAGAAGCAAAAGCGCTCTCGGCTCTTGTGCCTGGTCCAGAGCTTCTTGCTTGTAGATTAGCACGCTCATTACAGCCCACATCTATTCTGTCTTAAGCCATTGTCTGTGTCTTGTCAATCTTCATGTGAACCCAAGCGTCAAACTCGTATAAACTGATTCATGACACTGACTTTAATTTGCTTAGCCAATTATGTTCTTTTTAAATGACAGTTGCAGGGCAATCATTCTTTAAAATGTGTGTGTAATACATCTTTCCGCTGTTAGATGTTTGCTGTTATGGATTCTAGATAATATTTTTATTAAGAGACAAGTGAGAATATTTATGTTCTTGAAGAGAGGTCAAAGTTGATATGGTGCCAGGTATCATCATAACTCCTGTTTAACAGGTGAAACTCCCCATAAAATAATGGTGTAAAATACAATGGCGAGAAGAAAAGAGAGATTCACACAACACTACAATCTACTGTATATGTTTTCTGCTGTTGAGTTATGGCAATAGCACACAATGGATGATAGGACCATAGACTTATCAATAATGCATAAGATAGTAAGAGAAATGACAGGCACTCTGCTGGTAGGTTCTCTCCAGAAGCAAGCCATAAATTTGCAGGGCAATAATAATGACTCTTCTCAGGGAAATAAAGGCCACCCTCTGCTCCCCATAGTCATAAACCTGACTCACTCTTCCATTGGTTGGAAGAAAAATGCTTCCTCTCCCACCACACAGGAGTCATACACAGGAGGTACTTCAACCAGCCAACTTGATATGCAATCATCTCTCTTTACAGAGGAAAGAATACAATTTCAGTTTTTATATTAGCTATTTTCCTATTATGCCTGTGGAGGTGGGGAGAAATAGTGAGCATGGTAATAGTGAAATGAAGTTCACTTGAACAGCTCCCAAAAATATTCAAGACGATTCCCAGTATTGCTTGTACTTTGACCATCTTCTAATGCTGTTGTTCAGCCTGCTGTGTACACCTGCAGTGTAGTAGAATTTTCTATTTCACCATTTATCTTTTTTATGCTTGTTTTAAGTACAGGTTTCCTTTGAATTTCACTGGCAAGAAAACGTTTGATTATCTTTGCATTATCACTAATACAAAGTCAGGATTTCTCTTCGGTAGAGAAGTCAAATGAAAGGAACAGTATTTTTGGAAATCTAATTTGCTTTCACTGCCGCTCTCATGTTTGCCTGTAATACAAAGGAGTCAGGAGATGGTTAGTTTAATTTGGTATAAACACTGAGGGCATGGAGGAACAGCTAGGCTTGCCTTGTCCAGTAAGGACTAAATTTCACATGTACTAGCACCTCTAGTGTGTTATATCCTGTTGCTTCATCTGCATAAAATGAGAAGTTGGTTGTTTATGTGCAAGACTAATTCTTGGCATACAGTGATTTCCTGAAGTCTAACAACATACAGCACAATACACAGTCACCTCATCATACCAGAGTGTCTAGTAGTTAGCCTAGCTTTTTATTGTTAGAACTGATTCCTCAACAGTACATTTTATTAATTAATAGTCATTATTTAAACACAGTCACATTATGAAAATGCTTAGGATTGTTTCATGGCACTAGCAGGGATATTATTTGTGTCGCTATCAAAAGTTAATGTGTGCAAAATGTATCTGGTGGCCCCATAATACGTGGAAACAGTGTTGTGTCAAAATCTGTTCCCCCATCAGGATGTGTTTCCCCCGTTTGTGTTGCATGTAGTTAGTGGAATCAGCTGTGTTTCTATGTAAAGTCATTTTCTGATCACTTGTAACATTGGTATATAAATATAAGTTTGGTTTATCAGGATATGTTAATCTTACACAACACTCCCAATACACTCTATGCTGTATATAAATATTGTATTTATGTAAAGTAAAATAAAAAATAATCGATAATTAGTGTTTATGTTTTATTTCTACAATTATATATAAAATTCTATTAAGGCATCCACAATAAAAACAAAAAATTATCCTTGTTTAAATAATTATAATATTAAAGTGTAACTTAATCTTACATATTTTAGAAATATTGTTGTTACAGTCAACAAAGATTAAGTCTTTTAGAATGAAACTCCACAGCTTTAATGCAACCAAGTATCCTACTGAAATACAGTTCTGACATTGGTAACAAATCAAACTGCTGGAAAATCAGTTGGAAATTCAGTGTAGCAGCTTTCATACACACATATGCATTAGGAGGTGTGACATTGTGTGATATGGTGGCAGCTTTGACCTAATGCTGTAACGGACTGTTTCTTAAAATAATGCAACATCTTTATGGCAATCCATATTCTACACAGTACTACAAAACCACAATGAACATTTAACAGTGCAGCAACATATATACTTAAAGCATCACAACCTGGGCTCATTCTCTCTGTTCTGCTGTTATTCCAGACATATCTGAATTAGCCCCAACCCCTGAACTCACTCTGTACCCATGGGCACAGTTCTGTCGAGCTGATGTACCAGTACCGTCCACTGCACCAGAGGTACATTAATATAAGGGTTATAATTACTGCAGGAAAATGCATAACATTTCTCTTTCAAAGTCAAACACTGAGAATGAATAATAATTGCTTAGTAAAAATGATTTTTAATTTAAGGTAGACTTTAAATATGAGTTGCTGTTTGAAGAAAATATATTGTCTTCACAGGCAGCAAAGACAGGATGTCCTTCTCATCTGTAGCAGACATCTAATACAGCTATTAATTTCAACCATCCAACCATCAGATAACTGGAATTGCATCATCACTTGTAGAAAGGTTTTTAGATGACCTCTGCTGGTGAGATTCCTCCAGCTGTTCAAGTCATATTCAGTAAGCAGTGGCCCAGAACAAATACTCTGAGATGGAGAATGCCGGGCTGGGTCCCCATAATAAACTCAAGTGAACTGCTTTTAAAGTGCAAACATCAAGTATCAAGCAGTTTAGGGTCTATTTGTTGTGCTGAGTGCTTTCCACAATACATTGTGTGCATGAGACATGCTGACCTTGTCATGGGGGTTAGACTGAGATTTCTGCTCAGTCCCTTTTTGCTGGCAAAGAAGACCAGCAGAGATTTGACATATATCTCAGTGAGTTCTTCCTGAATTGCGTGCCTTCAACAGGCAACTGATATCACCCAAAATAACAGTTGCTGTCCTTGTATGAATGCCAGTTTCAGAAAGATGAACCAGTTTCTGAAACCGTTTTTGTTATTAGCAGAAAAAGAAAAGAAGAAACATTTACATCACCGCATCAGACAAAACAAAAAGCAAAGATAAAACTCCCTTACATGTGTGATGTGGTGTGTGCATCCCTGACATATACAATTTGGCTGTTACAGGAACATGACTGAGAGATTATGTTCATGCCATTCAGCTGCTAATGTAAACATTTCTGAAGGGCAAATATGGTTTCATCTCGGGAAATGAATTCAGGCATCAGGGGAGAGAGGACTGGCGAGTTCAGTTACATGAACAACCACAATTTTTGGGTTGTCATGTGATGTGATGGAGCCAATGTGACTTAAATGCACCCTGTCAAACACACTGAGGAGGACACAATAAAGGGAATAAAAATGACTGATTGTACTGTAGGGCTTCGGGAAGAAAACGTCTTCTCATCAGATTTCCTGCCTTTTCAACAATCATTTCAAAGAAGCTGTAATGTCACTGTTTCATGTTTCCATATCAGAATCTGCAATCTCAAAGACATCACACTAGACATACCGTATATATTTAATCTCAATTGCTCCATGTGTTTAACTGGTGACAGCTGATGACATTTATAAAGGTAGAACTAAAAGCCACCTAGAGTATTAATGTTTTTCTTCACCTGGATGCCATGACAGAGAGCAGTTTTTACAGTAGCAAATCTCAGGGGGCACAGAGGCAGTTACTGGAATGGAACGGTGAAGACCAGAGCCAGAAGGCAGCAGCATCTGCTCTCTCTGGAGACTGTCATCAGCAGTTTGGGCTGAAAGAATGGCTACTTATGTTGAAACGTCTTTGTGCTAGCTTTTTGGTTTCTGTCTGACACTGCAAGACTGCAATACTTAATTTGAAAATTTCATAATGTGCATGCAATGACATTTGACTTAATGGTGGGATCAAATAATGTGGCTCTCAGTAAATGTCAGCTGGACTCAGGAAATAATGGAGGAAAAATACATTTGCATTTCTAGTTTTAAATTATCAGCTTTATAGAAAAAAACAGAGCAAGGCATGTAATGTGTTTGCAAACGGTTGGCTTTTTATTCAGCTTCTCACCTGAGTTTTCTCATATCACACCTCAGGTGTAGAAACGTTTGTGTCTGGGAAGTTAATGAGTTGTTTCGCCTGAGAGAAATATGCCTCCCTCTTATCCACGACAAAGATATAATGGAAAAGATTAATATCCTTAAAAGAATCTATTAAATGTTAAGATCAACTGATGTAAAAGGTGAGACACTCAATTTCCATTAAACATGAGAAGCTCAGTGAATTGAAAAACATCCCGCTCAAGACTTCAGTTATTTTAATAGCAGTTTGGACTGATTCTACCCATAAGACATTAATACTCTACTGAATAAGATTCAAAGGCCAGATTCACACTGCCTTCTATAAAGATAATCTTATTTCTTACTTGGCTGAACTTGAGAGTTGGCTCATGCAGATGAAGTAGACACCGACCATTTCCCATTGACCTTTCCATGAAGGAGCAGAGGATGCTTCAGAAAACAAAAACACTCCATGAAAATGCAAATGAATCACTTGAAAAAGCATCCCGCACTGTTTCACTAGAAGTAATTTACTGGCAGTGATTTATTGATCTCAGAGAAAAGATATTTGAGTTGTTAAACCAACAGCAAGATAATATCTTATTCCTTTATTGAAGCTTTGAAACTGTTTCCACACCACTTGTCTTTCTTGTGTCACAACACTGCAACCAAACAGCTTATGTGAATTGAAGGAGTATGTGAGGATTTCTGTGGTGTTATAGCTGGGGTGCCTGCAGAAATATATGACTTTTATCTACAAGAAACCCCCTTGCTTATTGTTCAAAAGGAATTGCGTGGTGATGCGTGATATGATCTACAATATGACATGTCCTCTGTGTCCGATAGAAATTGGCCTCCAGGGCATGGTGTCATTATAATGAGCGGTAATACCATCTTAAAATGTCAGAAGATTTTTTTAGGGCAGCTAAACCTTTAGTGATTCCTGCTTTGACAAGAGTAGGCACAGCTAAGGGGGAAGCTAAATAGAAAACTGCTCCGTAGTTCTTCTTGAGACACCTCCAGCTTTCCCACCCTGAGCAAAACACAACGATTTATTGACATTTTTACTCTGCTTAGCCACCCTCACCACAAAGTAGCAGCCAACACCTTATCTTGTGGGCATGCCAGTTGAAAAGTAAATTTGACAGGGAATCAGACAGGCGGTAAGAGTGGACCCATATTCCTGCCATTATTTGTGAAATACACTATTTTATTCTATCATTTCGCAGATGTCAGAAAAAGCACATTTTGGATATGTACCTATGTCACTGTTGGTACGTGACATTCAGACCAAAAGCACATGGGAACTTATAGGCATATCTGCACTCACCATTTCAATTTAGGAGACAACTCCTGTGAATGTTATTAGAAAAAACGTCCTTTCTTCAGAGTTATTTTTGTGAGAGCAACCGTCAGAACCATTCAAGGAGGAAGCCATTGAATCAGCAGTGCATGAACCTTTTTCAGACAGAACCTGGTGGTCTGCAGGTCATGAAAAAGTATTTTGATTGGTTTGTTGCACTGCAAATACAATAGATATACATTCAAGGGCAAACATTGTTTTATTTATGGTTGGCTATGGCTATGCAGCTATTCGATTTTGAGCCGAACTTACATCCATGAAAAAATCTAAATTGTCAACACATTTTTAGACATGATAGTATGGGAACATCATAGGATTTGAACACAGTTCTCACTTTCATATTTGCAAGAGCAAAGATGATTTTGTAAAGTTTACCTGAGCTATTCATGTGGAATCATAGTCTAGTAGAATGAATTATTTATAGTGAAACATTTTTGCTTTAGGTAAACATCAAACAGAAACAAATGAAGCAATGAACAGTCATTTTCCAAATGACATTGAAGAAGAGGTCTGTTCATATTCTATATTTTCTTGTTGTTGATAAACTCTTTAAGAAGACCAAAGTCTCAGATTGAGTCTAACAGCTACTGTCTGTGCAGTCAAAGTCTGGTATATATTATTTCTCTGTGCTGTGGAGCTTCACTGCTGTCCAACACCTGTTCAAAACACAATGAGTAGAGGCGTTGCACTGCATGTTCCTATATTACAATGAACATGGTTATTTTGAGTCAAGCTCATATTCATCATTCTGCTGCTGTAAAGATTCACAATGTTTGTTCATGAAAACAGTTTCCCTTCAATGCGTTTTTACATTTCTAAAGCTACAGTGTCTATCTATTTAAGGAAGTTAGTGAGCTTTTAAAAAAATATAGCTTTCTGACCATTCTTTAACCACTACATTTTGAAAAAGAGGAAGAGAAACATAACACCAGACTTAGCCTCTAAAAGCATAGAAACTGGATTTTAGGTGATCACTAATTAAAAATGTGACTGTTAACAACAATAACATGTTATAATGACCATTGTAACTACAACACAAACACAGGAGGAAAGTAGATGACGTATTAACTTAAATATCAAAGTTTTGTATTAGCAGGAGGTTGTGATAGGTTGTACAGGTTCAGAATACACAGACCTTTCCCACAGGCAACTACTGTTTCATTTCCGTTTGAAAGGTGCGTGTGTGTGTGTGTGTGTGTGTGTGAGTTTGACCGTTCCACAACTGTGTACATTTTTGATTGTTTCCATTGTTCCATTGTTTTTAAGGATCATGCTCCAACACACATTGTTGTTTAGGTTGGAGGACTTGCTGGAACATTTACACAATAAATATACATCCATCAATCATTTACCACATGTGCTGGGTCACAGGGGGCTGGAACCAGTACCAGCCTACATTGGGTGAGAGGTGATGAGCACCCTGGACAGATCATCAGCCTATCACAGGGCTGACACATAGATACAGAAAAAAACCCACATTCACATCCACACCTACGGACAATTTAGAGTCACCAGTTAAACCCCCAACCAGTTAACCCCAACCTGCATGTCATTGGACTGTGGGAGGAAACCAGAGTACACAGACATAGGGAGAACATGTAAACTCCACACAGAAAGTCCCCAGGTTAGAATGAGAACATTTGCAATTTATTGTTGTTAATGTCCAGAAAAGAACAATTCATCTAGAAGACGTTTATTTTAAGTGTTTACAAAGAGCTCTTCACATAGATAATATAAGGTTTCATGTTAATCATTAATATAAACACATCATGTTTGAAATATTGGAATATGGTTGAAAATGAGCAAAGTCTCCCTCTAATGCCTATGTGCTATCGCCAACTCCGTTCCATAGATTTGATGAGTCACCTAATTCAAGTCTGCCTGTCCCCACTGAGAAATCTGGGAGTGATTCTCGACTCAAATCTGAAAATGGATAAACAGAAAAATGCTGTGGTCCATAGCAGCTTTTTCCAACTGAGGCAGCTTTTCAAGCTTACATCAATCTCTTCATAGAGTGACCTAGAAAAGGTATTCATGCGTTCATAAGTAGCTGCTTAGACTATTGTAATGTGCTTTATGATGGAATTAATCAGTCCCTTATTAGACATATTCACGTAGTCCAGAAAGCTGCAGTGAAATTATTAACTGACATATCTCGTTATCAGCATATCTCTGGTCTTACATTTGCTGCGTTGCTTCCTGTCCAATTCAAGATTGAATTAAAATCTTAGCTTTTGTTTTGAAAGCTTTATAAGGACTGTCTCTCTCTCTGATTTGTCAAACCCATTGGTCAGGCTTCAACATGTGGGGCCTTTACACAAAGCTTATTTTCAAGGCTCCAAGGAACAGTTAAGTCATCTGGAGAGATCGTGCCACAGCACCAAAAGCTATGAAACGCCATGCTGTCTAATATTTGTTCGATCTCTGTTCTCTCACTTTGTAGAACGACACTGAACGATGCTTTTGTTTTAAGTTTGTCTTGTCAAATTTAGCATTTTGTATTTTTTAACCTATTCCTTTTTGGTTATTGTGTGAAGCACTTTGTACAAAACTTCGTTTTAAAAGTGCTACAGAAATATACTTTGATTTGATTTAGTGTGACTTCACAGGTTGCTGCAGCGATATACAGGTGTGCTCCAGGACCCAGTGAAGCGTAAAAAACAGAGCTCATTTCTGACCGCACCCAACCACTCCATCAGTGATCCCGGGTGTGATCAGAGGTGAAATAGGCTTGAAACCTTCAGCAAGAGTAGACACCAGAAGTCTGGACTTAAGTTTGACTATACAAATTTCTTTCCAAGAGTTCTGGGTGATCTGTGTGTATCATAGGAATAAAGATCAATCACCTAATTGGTTTTAGGGTTCTGTGTTTCCAGTGTTCTTTCAATTCCACATTTCTGAACAAACTCCCCATGAAACAGCTCAAATCAAATTCAGCCCTTATGCATCAAAGCACGGTGTCTACATGGGAAAAAGTCTATGAACAATTAATGACTGGCCCATCTCTGGAAGCTATTGTTCTGCTCATAACAGCTCAGCAATTTATGCTATTTGGCTTCCTCCTATATGTCCCAAATCTCCTCTGCACAAAGTTGACTCTGCCAAAGCCTAACACATTAATACTGTGTTGTATTCTGCCTACATCTCAAGAAGTTTCTTGCTGTTCTTCTCACCCTGTATTTTCTTCACTCCTTCCTGAACCTGGGACTGCACCCTGTCTTCCTGAGCAAGCATCAAAGTAAAATCTAAAGTCTTTATGCCGTAGAGATGGCAGTGTGAGCTGCAGGCCTTAGGCATGTTCTGCATGCCAGTGATAAAAAAAAAAAAAAAAATCCAGGCACAATGCAGAAGCAGAGTTCACCATGTAGTGACGGTGAATAGGGGAACGGGGAGCATCGGAATGTTTCCCCACACATATAAATCAGTGCTGATTTAGTCCAAATAACAGCGCTCACTTCCCCTCCACTGCTATGATCACAACCATAGACTCAAGAACTCCCGACTGTAGGTGAAGATTACCTTTAGCTGAATGGACATTATTATTTCGAATCGCAATCCGCTTTCGATTTTCCTTTCTGCTCAGCATGTGAAAATATGTTGCTTTCTAATCTTTTTTATACACCCTTCTCTAACAACACCAAGATAGTCTAAGAACAGAAGCTTTTCTTATTTTCCTCCTCGTGTGCTTGTATCTAGCAATAAACCGTCCTGACTTTCTTGTTAAGTTTTTTTTTTTTTTAATTAACTTTTAATCTCTTAAATCATGAAGCATGTTCTTAGCTTCTAAATTTAGGGCAGAGAAGAAACTGACAACAAAAATGAAAGGAATAATAGGAAATGTGATCTCAGGATAAAATCTATTCTAAATGTAAATAATCGCTAATCATGTGGTCACAGCAGCATGAGAGGAGACTTTCCTAAATTTGCATTAGTCAGAAGCATATGATCAGATGGAGCCCCACCATGCCATCTAAACCAGAGGCAGTCTGGCTTTAAGACATGTGATACAGTCTTTACACTCAGCCAGGCTGTACGGGAACATTTGTTTCTTAGTGCTCGCTGAGGGGAGACTCAGCGAGAACCGCTGCTCAGAGGCTGCCTCTCACTGGAACGATGCAGACGCTGAAAGAAGAGATTCCACTACAGTTAATTAAGGAGCACTCCGCACGTGCCTATAAAAGCGAAGGGGCAAATGAATTCAGTGTCAGTGGGAGCAGCTCCTCAAGGGAAAGCAGTGATATTTCAAAGGTGGAATCGAAAGAGCTGTAAATCTATTTCCTGACTCTGGCTTGACGGTCATTTCTGAATCACTGGACTGTTGCTATCAAAGTGTGGAGCAGGGAGGCAGAGTCAGTGGAGTTCTCTCCTCAAGAAAAATTCAGAGTTACTGGATGGGATCAACATGAGCAACATTATGGATGTATTTATGCCATTCTATTGAGATTTCTGTATACTCTTTGTTGGGTTGCCCAGGTAAGACTTTCTTCTTTCTGCTCTGGTCAAACAGTATGTCATTGTTAGGAGGTTTAGGTTTTGCGTGAAATTGACAAATCATGTATTTAAAGAAAAATCTGCATTTGGTTTGGATTTAAATACGAAATGTGATATCTGCACACATGACTAATAATTACACTGAGCTAGCTTTTTTCTTTAATATCATAGACCGATGGCGCTTTGTATTGATTATACTGAAAAATCTGTTTAATTTAAGATGATTTATAATAAGATGTTTTAAAGCACAATGGAAAAATGTATCAAAATATCAAAGAAATATGAAAGAGTATTTTGCCCATTTAAAATCTGGAAAATGTACTTCATTTATACCCAGAGAAAAGCTTTAACAATACTGATTAATGTGCACATATTTAATGTACTAAGGTTTGATCAAAGTTTTTAATACAGTTTAAATTTATGCAATATTATGTTGACATGTAATCTTAGAGCAACAAATGGAAATTAATTGAAATTTCTAATTTTCTAATGTTTTTAATATGCTGTGATACGAATTGGTGCATTAAAAAATGATAATCTAATGCTTGTTGGCCATTTGCTGCTGTGAATAAAACAGTTGTGAAGCAATTTCAGGGTTGAAACATTTTGTATTTTCTCCTTCATAAATTTCCTTCGTATTTCCTTCTTCTATGAGCAGGATCATTCCTAGCTGTTGTTCTATTTTTTCTTTTTTTCTTATCTAAACAGAAAAGTGAAACATTATAAGGCTCTTGATTCCTATTACTGCTGTGTCACTGTCACATTATTCTGACAGATGCAGAAATGCCTCAGCAGCCAGCTGCTTGCAAAATCTTATCTTTCTTTAAGTTTGATTTTGGTTTTGAGGCAGGAGTACAGCTCAGGAGTTGAAGGGAGTCAGCCTGTCAGGGGAAATCTATGCTGCATGGGAAAAACTCCCCAGGGATCACTCCACATTTGCAGCGTTGTGGCTCAGGGACAAGACAGGGCAAACCAGGAAAACGAAAGAGTGAAAAATTCATACTTATATAATCATTGCAATGATAAATTCAGATGACTAAAAGACTCTACAGAGAGTGTTAAGGCCAATTATAGACGGAAGACCTGTGGAACTGTATTTGTTTGTATTAATTTATTATTTTGCTTATAACTTCAGACTCAGAGGTGTGTGTTTGTGTGTGTTTCTGCATGTCTATGTTTTGGTGGGGGTGTTGAGGTTATAGGTTGGGAACATGATGTATTTTGCGTTGACTCCACCTCTGCCGGTCCTTAGCAGATGTGTCCTGTCATGTCCTGGCTGCTCTGCCTGTGCCTCTGGGTCAGTGTGACTGCCATTCAGCTGTGTCAGGCCACTTTTTACGACACCATCCAACAGCATCATGGGTCGAGGCCTGGGCGAACCACAATTCACATGATCGGTGAGTCCTGTGGTGTGGTCCCTCCTATTGCACATTTCTTCAAAGCATCAAATTAAGCTCACAAATGTTGTCACCCCTTGAGCACTGTGACCGTAGCATGCTGGCTTTGGTTACTTATGTGTTTAATTAGACTGTCATGAGCTTGGAAACAACAACAGTTTATTTTACATCTCAATTGCATTAAGTCATTACATTTATTAACATTTTAGCAGTTCAGTTTGGAATAACACATTGTACAGTAGCCTTTTTTCATTAAGATTTGGCCATGATAACATTCGTGTTTCTGTGCAGAAGATCCCACAGATAGACAATGAATACCTTTGCACTTTCCTTCTTGAGCTATTACAGCTGATATTCATGCTACACTGCTCACCCTCAATTTGATCTGTGCAATTGTGCTCACTCTGAAATTGTACTGAATAGAATATGACCGAAACATTTCAGCTGAACTTTTGTTTTCATCAGGCGGATGTGAGCCATGGTTATGGTAAATAATTATGATCTCAGGATTCAACAGAGGAGAGGAAGCTGAATGCTGTCAGAACTTCAAAGGGAGAAGTAGCTGCATGAGCGTGCAGGTCCTTGGTGTCTGTTATTTCCTCTATGCGCTGGTGCACCTCAAGCATATCAGCAAGGTTTCTTTTCAATACTCTCAATATTGTGAACCAGAAGACTTCCTGTTCCATTACCTTCATTTCATTACTCACATCTGCACATGTGTATTGGAGGAAAAAGACACAAATGAGATAGAAAGCGGTCTCATGTCAACAAAAGGAAAATGGAATTAATATTTCAAGTGCACATTCAGACACCTCTTTGGAGAAAACAAGTTCAAAGTAAACAATTCAAATCCTTTAGGACCCTCTGCAACTAAAGTGTAAATGCCCTGTCATTCCATTTACCATAGTATGGCTTGTCCTCACTCCTGGACAAATGAGATGCCAGTTTTATGAGAGGAGGATGGGATGCCTGTCTGGATTGATTCTGACACTGGGACATTTGTTCTGTGCTCTGTGTTGTGTGCCTGTTGGATTGGTGGGAAGATTGGGGTTGACGGGTCATGAATTGGTGGCAAGAAGGCCATTGGTTGCAGACCACTGGGCCAATCATTAAAGGCAGTGAAATGCCACAAGTTCACGGTGACTGGTATTACCAGAGGAAATCGAGATTACAGAGGGTGAGAGATCAGTGGCGTCCTTGCCAATAGATATTTAGATCCATGGGGAGATGTTGTTTAGAAAACCACAAGTCAGTCTAAGGTAGTGACTTTGCGAACAGGTAAACTGTGACCTGATCCTCTTATAATTTCAACACACACAAATGCTAGATAAATTATTATTGTAAATAAAAGCATACAAGACAGGAAGATTACAGATTTATCAGCAGCAGCATTGTGCTGGTAACCCCAAAGAGTTCCCAGTAATAATTTCTTTTGACAGCGTATAAGCAAGTGTTCCATTTGTGCACCAGCATATTGGCAGCCTTATTGCAAAGACTGTGTGTCTAGAAGTCCATTAGCTGGATGACCCATGAGTAGGTGCTCATGTATGCTCAGTGATTCGAACAAGTCGGCCTGCTTTCCACCTTAAATCTCTACTTACAGATTGCTGCCTGCCACTCTCTCAGATATGCTTAGGGCTCTTCTCTGCCTTCACGTTACAGACAGTGTTACTCTCTGTGGTATGATTCATAAGGTGGTGTATTTATTTGGTGCAAAGAGCGTGAACGGTGCACAAAAGAGAACAGATTGTGTTTGTCATGCATCCGTAAAGTGCCGGGCAGAGATGTTGCTTTTGGGGTCATGCATTTCTCAACCTCTGACAATGTCTAGAGGAAACCACAGAGGGCAGATTTTCCATGTCTATAACACTGACTTGATAAATGAAAAATAAACTCCTACTTTTAAAAACCAATCCAGCAAAATGCAAAAATATGTTTTGCATGTGTGAATATCATATCTACTTAGCACTTGTATATATTGTTAAAAACTGAAAAATATGCTTCACTGCAAAAAGTACAAAGGTGTGTTGAAATGTAGAACAGTCTATTTCCAGTGGAAGATTGGTGATGCAGTGCATCATGTGGAGGTGTTAGCAGAGAGTACGACAAAAAGCAGACAGTGGCTGCCTGAGGTGGCCTTGCTCCCTCATGAACTTACTCCCACAAAGAGTCAGGTTTGCAAAGTCAAATTTTTCACAACCAAAAGGTCATTGATTCTCCATATTGTGCAGATAATCTCTTAGCTCATGGTTGGTGTAAAATGTGTAGCTGCGAGTGTACATGAATAATGAGATAAGCTGAAATAACTTACTTATAAGTGTTCACTGTATAAGAAAATTTATTCAGACTTCAGTCATTAATACTTTACTGCGTATGATAATCCATTTCAACATCTATTTTTCTTCACACACGTTACTTACTATAATATAAGTTCTCTAGAGCAAATATAGTTACCCTCCCTCCTTGGCCCTCTCAGTGCCTCTTAGAGATGTATGTTTCTGACATGGATGTAATTGTAGTTTTATGCTTATTTTTTTGCATGTACAGAGTAGTCCTATAGTTTAATTTCTTTCCAGAGTGAAAATCCTTTATGTCTTCCTTTCAGGAGCTTTAGTCAGGAGTGGGGTTTTTTTCCAGTGCAGTCTAACAAAGGAAACCACTTGCTGGTAAAGCTCACAATGAAACAAACATGAAAAATGGATTTTCAGCTGTCGCAAACAAAGGTTGTATCCTCTATGTACTGTTTTAGACACTGACAACTTAATAGCCTTATATAATACATCCTGGAGGCACATTATTTTGACATACATCTCCCTCCACCCCTCCCTTAGACCTCCTCTCAACCATGCTCTCACTAGTGTCATCGCTGCTCTGCTGCAGTGCCAACGGGAAGTGGCGTGCAGCCTTGGCCTGAGGCTTCTCCACATCTGGAGCTCAGCAAATCCATTTTGTCCTGATGTTGTTACACTTTTTACTGTGATAGTGAATGACCACTGACAGTGCTGTAAAACACCAGAAACTTCTTGTATGTCCATGGAAGTGCATTACTTTTACTTTAATGAATTTGTTTTAAGAAGAGGCAACACTTGTTCAGCCGGTGTTGTAGCACATATTAGAGTTAACAAACTATTTGTGTCTCTCACTTGGTTAGCCCCGAAACAAAAATATATTCTTAAGTAAATGAATCTAAGAAAAATTAGTCCCCTTATTACTACTGTATGCTTAAAGCTACAAATAGGTTTTACATATTTCAGTATTTGCCATTTATTTCCTCTTCTGGGTTATGAATAATTCATAAGCCAAAGCTCCTCTAAGCTTGTGGATATTTGTTTAAACAGCATGTTTAATTGAAGTCTTTTAGCCAACTCTGTACAGGGTATATGGTTTGTGGTCACAATGCTTATATGCAAAATGAATTTCTGTGGCCCACAGCTTAATTAATTAGCCAACTTTCTCTTTCTCATGACTTCACCAGCTGTTTCTTGTCTTATCCAAAAACCCCAAGCATTAATAAAAAGGCGTGTTAAAGCACACAGAGTTCATGGCTTAATACATATTAATGGTGTTGATGTCATGGCTGTTTTTTTTTTTGGTTGTTTTGTTTTGTTTATTTTACGTTTATTTTAACCCTACATATGCTGCATCTTTAAAAATCTATTATGTGTTTAACACAGATTTGGCTACAACATAAAATAGCATTAATTGTAAACAATTTAAAACATGCTGATAATAAAATCAGCCCCCAGTGAAATGAAACTTCTTTTAAATAACCTATTTTAGTCTTCATTTATAAATGGCGCTCAGCAAACACAAATAAGTCATGGTGGTAACCCTAAATTAAGTACATTACCTGCAATTACTTGCAGGTAATGTACTTAATTGTAAAGTGTATTTGTGTGCTGACATTAGGTACTCAGAAATAAACACAAAGCATAGCTGAAGCTGTGGGACTATCAGAAGTTTTGCTGGTATACAGTTATTAACCATATTAACCAGAACTCTTGACCTTTTGATGTTGGTTATGTTGGTAATGAAAGATTGAGGAACTGAGGGAAGTATTTGCAATTCATCATAAACTCCTGAGTCATATTTTATGGCAATCCATTTGGCAGCTTTCACAATATAACCACATGTATTGATAATCACATTAATCATATGGTATGTGATTAGCAGATCCATTATTATTCATCTTCTTGGCAACATGAGCTGCTAAACAATATCTGGAATCCGCAAAACATTTGTTGATGCAGTTCAGTCTGGGACAAAGTGTCAAAAAGACTGAAAGACAGACCAGCATCACCATTTGCTCTGTTAAAAAATATATTTGGAGAACTTGAAAAAAAAGAATGAATTAGGTTCAGGTGTAATCTTGTCCCCACTGGCTTAGACCACAGGTAAAAACCAACAACACTAAATAATATGACTTGAACGATTAAGGTCATGAAGGGCCAAAAACTAACACACTAGCTGACTGTTATGGGTTGGACCTAAGATTTTAAAAATATGTTACACAATTTTTAAAATGTAAATTGTAAAGTGCATTATACTATTAAGATCAATTCCATCACTGGAAACCTAACCCTAACAGTTTATGTATTAAAACAATCATTCTGTGCCAAACTTATAAAACGTTTACTGTTACCCTCCAAATTTATATTGATGGTAAAGCTCCGCATCCAATGAACTGCAGCCACTGGCCAAAGTATCTCGGCAGCATCGTGATGACTGCACATAAAGGAGTCTAGTATTTACGAGACATTTGCTGTTTAATAACTGCTGAGAATAGAGCCACACATTTTGCCTCACAATGGTACTGTTGGTTGATTGTTGCACACCACTTTACCTCTACTGGGTATAAGAAACAAAGCATCCTCTTGGTGTCATTAGTGAGATTTTTAGAGCCTTGTTTTGTTTAGTAGTTAGCAGCAGTTTTCTAAATGTGTTGCTGTGACAGCTGACATAGCTGAAGGATAGTTGACTCTGAAACCCTGAATCCTGATAAAAGGCTTCAGCTTGCTTTAATCCAGAAATAGTCAACAACTCCCAGCTATTATGGATACAACAGTTTTCGTTGTGTGCAAACAGGAAATTAAATAAGTGCTTCTCGGCATATTAAACAATGCTTTAAAACCTTATTCAGCCAACAGAACATCTATCTGTGACTGATAATTAATTTGTGACTTCTTAATAGAGTTCATGGATAACGTTCATTTTTCATATTAATTCATGTGTGATGATGGTGTAATTAGTATTAAACTTTAATTACTGTGAATTGTGTGGTGGTGGAGTTAGAAACTTTTAAATGGGAAGGCCAGACCAGGGCACAGTTTTAAATAAGGAGGGCACATTTGGAAAACTGAATAAAAATGTGCTAATACTTACATTTAAATATATAAATGAACTGTGCATTATCCCTAGCTACATTGTTTATTCATTACAATAAAATATTTTAAGTATCCCAGTATGAAATAACAGTAATAAATTGTACTGTTTTGTTTTTTTTGTTTTTTTTTTTTTTAATTCTGAAGAGCCCATAGTAATGAGACAATGGTGCCCTGGACAGACATGTGCAAGGGTCCCACCCCTGCAAGCTGCCCAGACTTTATGATCTGTATTATTTGCCTTGTTTTTTGTCTCCTTGTTTTTTGTGTGTGTGTGTTTCTTTTCACCAGTTTTGTCACTCTTTGTGGTCAGTCTCTCTTTGTTTCTTTGTGGTCATTTAACAACTTTTTGTGGTCATTCTGTGTGTTTTTTTAATTCATTTTAAATGTTGTTGTGCACTCATTTTCTGTCTCATTTTGTTCTCATTTTCTCTCTTTACAGTCATTTTGAATAATTTTGTAGATGCTTTATGTCTTTGTGTTTATTTTGCATCTCTTTGTAGAAGTTTTGAGGCTGTAGTTGGTTGAGTGACATGTTTTTCTTTCACCTCATACATAAACCCTCATGCTCATGCTGTACGGGTATGCTTGTTCACTGCTTGACACCTTATGGTCAAAAGAAATTGCCAATCAGATTCCAGTAGGTGGGCGTGCTCTCCGCCGGGCCTAGCCCTGCATTAAAAATGCGAACACCAAAGATCCAAGGTGCTTTGAACTGCCATAACTGAATAGACATGTTTATTTTTGGTCTGTAACATTTGGAGTCAAATGCTTCAACCCACTGTGTTACACAATAACAGACTACTGTAAATGTTTTGCCCAATGCAGTGACAGCACTTCAAATTTCTCTTGATTAATAACATAGGAAAAAAAATCAATTCAACCTCTTATCTTTTGTTCCCATGCCAGAGAAATAAAACAAGTCCTCACAATGGGAAGGATCCCACCATCAGCACACTTCACAGTAATTGCTGATGTCAATGGTTGCACAAGCCTATGTGGGTTCATGTGTGAGCACTGTGCCTCTTTAATTCAGCATTTTCCCCATGAAACAAAAACTACTGTTAAATTAATGATAGCCTCAGTCCCACTGTGTGTAAATATTATATCAGGGATCAGACCTTCTTGTCTTGTGAGTACTGAGGATTGTTCTAGCAAATACGTTTCCTGCCAATGTGAAAGGTACCCTGCTACCAGGTTTTCCTGTTAACCCACATTATATATAAGTGGAAAGATGTAACAGATTTGTTACAGCCGATTTTCTCCCTCTCTGGTATTTTTTCCTAATGGAGGATTTGCAAGGTGTGGCAGCCCTCAGGCTGTCCCTGCTCTTTAGATGGTGAACAGGATGGGTTTTTGTCACTTCACTTTTGCTGTGGAGGAATTTAGATGGGATTCTGCGGGTGTTGTTCTACAATTGTCCTCCCAGTTGTTATACACATAGTTTACTGAAATCTACTCGACACCCTACCATCTCGCAAACAGCATTAGCATGAAGAAAAACCATTTCTGTTAATTCATCTTCTGTATTCATAGTTGTGAAAGTGGCATCTCATTTCATCATTTTTGATTCACTCAGTGAAATAAATACATCTTGCAGAATGGGAATTATCCTGGAGAGATCATTTTATATGACATTGCCTTTGTGGTAGCCTATTTTAAATGCTTGGCAGGAATATGAAATTCATTATCATTACTTAGACCTCATTAAACTGAAAAGAAGCATCTCAACTTACTAATTGGTTCCAAGGGGGAAGGTAGAATGAGAAATAAGCAAGTAATTAATACTGAGTTTATCAGGCTCTATTGCAGATTTCTGTTTTTTTTTTTTTTTTTCCTGCTCTAGTATCTCCTTGGTGTGCTATAAGTCTTCTAGCATATTTACACTACAGATCCAATTACCTTTCCTGGAGAGACTGGAGTGTGCATGTATGAAAATGGGGGGACAAAAGTGAGAAATGACATTTAGGCAAATATGAACAACATAGTGGAATGATTATATAAAATATTTCATTTCTTGCCTCATAAGAACAAATTAAATAACAATAAATGTACATGTCATTTGTTTTATAGGTTTTTATTATGATCGGAGACCTGATCTTCTCATCCGACAATATTTTAATGAAGCAGTCACTAAAATAAACATATCCACAGATGTCTAATTAAAAACACCACAGGTGCTGAACATATTTCACTATATAATAACACATGTTCTCTATATCCTTGACTGCAGTAACATGGGATGAAAATGTTGCTTATGTGACTCAGTCTGCTTTGTAGTATTGCATTGAATAAGTACAAGAAACACATCTACTTCCATTTCTGCCCTTATCAGCTTGCAGGTCTTGCATAATCTGCACAACAAACTCTTCAGAGTACATGTCATACAGCATGAAAGGTCATTTAGCCTTTGTATTGTACATTGTTACACAGCCTACATGTTGCAGGCACACTGGCACCCTGCTTAGATTGTCTGGCCAACAGTGAGAGGGCCAGCAGTCACATCAGAAGCAAGCAGCTGTTCTCTGAAGGCTCTCTGACTCAGCTCTATCTCTGTTTCCTTTTCTTTTTACTGAATTTAAGTCTTTCATCAGAGCAAGCAATCTAAAAATACAAAATACCAGTTCTGGGCATTTGCCAGCTGGGGAAAAGGGCTAAATAGAAGGACAGAAATAGTTTGACATTTAAAAATGAATGACATTGCATTGACAGAAGACACATTTTTACATTCAATTTTTCTGCTTGCCCATTTTCCAAAAACTTTAAAATGAATACATGGGCAAAGAGGATAATTTAGATAGACTGTCTTTGTTTAATGGACATGAAAGCTGGAGTGTGATACTGTCATATAGTACGTTGCTGTCATGCTTAAGAGTCAGACATCTCCCCCATAAAAGCCAAATAACCAGTGGCATTTTAGATGTCAGAATAGCATTTAATGCCCTTGATCAGGACCAGACATGCAGTGTCCTGCGCCTGTGCTGTGTGACAACAGAGATGACAAGCGCCGAGGCGCACATGCAAATGAAAAACCCATTCCCTACTACTCGCTGTTTCTTCAGTTCCATGCAGTTTTCATGCATCTTAAAACAACACCAGCTCTACTCTGTGAGCAGTCATTTTGCATTTCAAGCATCGCCCATCTTTGGCCCACTGCACAGGACCAGTTTTACAGCCTCCTTCTGTGACATACTGTCAAAACCAGAAGGCATACATCATGAAATTCTGCGCTTTTATTTGTCATGGACAGTGTTTTAGTTTTATTTGCTTGTAAATTGTTTTGATTCGTCTCTCTGGCATGGTCTCACTTACGAACGAATACCTGTGCAAATGTCAAACATACACATGCATTTGAAAGATAAATTCTGTTAGGAGAAAATATTCTCATGTGTTCACACGTTTACTATTTGCAGCTACTATCAAAGCATTCTTTACTCAAGTGGTTTTTAATCATTTACACTAACACACCAGCCCTCTGCATTATCTTCAGCAATAAAACAAATTTGTCCCACAGCTTATGAAGCAATATGTCTTTCACTTTCACCCCAGCATTTATGTCTAGAATAACAATAGTACTACAGGGTTTTCAGATGTTTTCACAGAAGGCAGGAAAAAAATAGTCTTCAATTTGACACCATGAAGTCACATGTTTTGTGCCTCTCACAGTCTTCCATCTGCATTAATTTGACATTCTCTAATCTGGCGCTTCCATTTCCTGTCAGCGGCAGAAATGCTGTAGCCTGCTGGCTTGGGTGTCTGCAGAGAGCATGCAGGGAAAAACTGGAGCCTATTAGAGTCACCTTGGATGCATTTCCCATTAAAAGGTGACAGGCATGCTGCTCTAAAACATGGACTGCTGTGGTTTGGAGATCAAGGCTTGCTGCCTCTTGTAAATGACTTTTACATTACAAAATAATTAACTAGTACTATGGACCCTGAGCATAAGTTTTTCAGATGGCATACGGTTATCAAGATATATTGTTACATGGCACTTAAATGTGTGGGTGAACATGCACATTCAGTACAGGGTGTACATAGAGTGTCACTGGCTGCCAGTCACTGGGATCTGAAGCTCCAGCAGAGAGACCGGTAACCTGCTAAATTGAGTCCCTTAGGCTTTCAATTTGGTTTGTATATGGAGTGTAACAGTAACTGCTCTCAGTGCTTTCCTTTCAGTCATATGCTGTATTCATTAAATCCACATATTTCACTTAGAGTATTAAGTTTTACTCAAATGATATCTGGTGTTCTCTACAAATTGAACACATAGTATTATTTCATGTACACACTGTCAAACGCCTGGAACAGATGGCAGAAGAGTGTTGCCATTCAGACAGTATAGTTGCTATCACTGTCTCCTGAGACAACCACACAGCCTGGGCTCATTACAGTAGACAGCAAGTCTTTGCATACTTATCGAGTAGTGACATTTCTATTGAGATAGACTGACCATTTCCTCTGCACAATGGCTGTTTCATCACATTTGAAGAACCATTTACTGGTCCCACATGAACTCAGCTCACATTCATTAGGCAGGCAGAACTGCACATCCACAGAAATTCAGAATCTGTGTTCATGTCATGCATGATTTGACGTCATTTGCCTTCATCCAGGCTTGCTGTCCATAACTCAATGGATTTTGATGCAGTGTTGCTGGCTTCCAGCGTGACTCATTGTGCTGGAGAACGTCGACTCAGCGGCACTCCCTCTCCATCCAGCAGCTGAGACACTGCTCGTGACAGGTGTTGTCATTTGTGTAGATAATAGCATTACAGTTAAGTGCTCTGACAAATGTCCATGTGGTAAACTTCAGTGAAGCAGATCTACTGTGTGTAGAGTGCCAGATTTATTATGTTTCACAAACGCCATATTATTCTGTTAAATTTATTTTACTATACTGTTAAATGGTAAGTCAATTTTTGATAGGTTAATACAATACAACACAATAGATCTTCAACTCAGACAGATATAATAGGGTCAAGATGATATTAGCACTAATGTAAATTGATTGGTGGGGTATTAATTTGGGCTCAAATATTATACTTCATATTATTCTATAAGGGACTAAATAATCCATGCATTTTAGAAAACACAACTAGACATACAACCTATTTTACTATACAACACATAGCGTGCAATAATTTGATGTGAAACTCTGTAACTATGTTTTTTATCCTTGGGCAAGTTTGTACAGTGACACAGAAGTGTCAGGCAGCTTGTCTGTAGCTGCTGCTACAGCTTATGACAAAATCACAAAGCAGGCCTTCTATGCAGTAGTCAGCTATGTATATATTTATTTTTGACCTTGGAAACTGCAGTTTCTTGAGGTTTACATAAGTTTGAGCATGTCTTGTAACTCGGCATTTATGATTCAAACGTCTTACACAAGTAAAATGTACAGCAGTAATGTACTGCATAGTAGTTAAGGAAACAGCCTAACTACTAGATCCACTTTGTAGCTCCTCTGGAAACTTAGATGATATTAGTTGGCAGATGTTAAAATAAACATAGAAAAAAGAACATCTGGCTTCCAGCCAGCAGGGATGAGAAAATGCTTTGAACATCCAGCAGTGGAATCCTTTACATTAAGTACTTTAAAAGTAAAATTACGACAAAATACTGTCTTGTCTTCTGTAATGTAAACAATACTGCATTAAAAAAAAAAAACAACCTGGAACAGTAACTTCAGCCTAAAAATCCAAATAAACAGAGTCAGTCTAAATCTTTCTGACATGTGAATGTGGTGGTACCTGGCATTATGAAAAATGAAACCTGGCTTTAGAAAGTACTTTCAACCAATTTATTTGCATTTCCGAGGCATAATGAAAGATGTTATCAAACTTCATTATGGAAAATGCATAATAGAGGGTTTTTTGTTTTTTGTTTTTTTTACTATTTATTTATTTATTTTGCCCCGTACTACAGACTCAAAGTCATGAGTTATCTCAGCTTCTGCTAAATATTATTACATGTACAAAATAGAAATTATGCATGTTGGTGTCCATGTATTTCTTTAATGAATATTCAATTCGGAAGAGAGAAACTGGGACCATGGACACTTTATTCAGAAGATGTTCGTTTATAGCAGGGAGGATTTTTTTCCACAACCAGGACAGACCAGCAAAAGAAATCAAGATAAGAAATCAATCAATACCAGGAACGGACACATGAGAGAAACTGGCATAGCACGAAATATAGCACGAAAGTTAGGACTTTTTCAGCTCTTTCAGACCTACAGCGTGAATGAGCTGTGACCTGTTGGTTGAAGGTGGTCACCTGACAGCCTCTGTTTTCCAGCTCAGGGTAATGAGGAGCTGGGAGCATGGAGCATGGAGACAAAAACAAGCCAGTTCCAGTTGAGACCCTCTGCTTCTGTGTGACCTCTGACCCAACAAATGACAAATTATGTGTGACCCTTGTTCCCTGTCAATCAAAATGCTTCTGGACAACTCAAAACACACACACACATGCACACACACACACACCCATACACACTTTGTTCATACTGACTGATAAGGGAAGAAAATGGAAATACAGAAAACAATTATACCCTTGCGTGGCTCTAGCCGTCACCTGATGAGAGCGTTCATCTCCTGCCATGTTTTTCTCCGTCTCCTTCTGAAATATTTATATGGCAGTGATAGGGTCTCAGAGCATGCAGCGTGTTGTTCTCGCATGCTGAAATTGTGGGCAAACTTTAAGCGCGCTCATCGAGAAGAGCTTTTGTTTAAAGGTATCTAGTACACCTTCCAGCTGGAAATCCACAGTGATTTGCATTTTTATTGGACTGTAATGTGTCCTTCGGAGATGATGATTTCCAAATATAGTATCACAATTCTTTGCTCTGTTTGGTAGCAACAAGCAATGCAAGTTAATTTTGTTGAGTAGTGTGTTTTTAATAGATCAAAGAGGAAATCTGGGGCTGTCTTATGCAATTAAGGAGATGCATTAAGAAGAACAAACCCCTGTGGGCTGTTGTTTTCAAATGATGCCCCACTGCTTCCCCTGGTACATCACGATTAACGTTGTGCAGACATGCCCTTTTATTGAATGCATCAGACAGCAGGCAGCATTCTCCCAGAACGGCTACAAGATCTGGATATTTTTTGGTTAAACCAAAGGGTGTTGATGTTTTTTGAAATAAAAAGCTAGAAGTCATGAGAAACTCAATAGAGTTGGCAGGAAATTGAGAAAACTAAATCTTCCCCAAATTAATGTGGTTTTTCAAACTTCCTTAACACCGTCTTCTAAATTTGACACTAATTCTGTGCTCATAAGTTTATTTGAAAATATGTCCAGATCCACAAGGAAGAGTCAAGAATGTAAGTGAAGTGTAAATGAAGTGTGAGCAAGTGTAGGCAAGTGTATATAACCCATTGAACTATTTCTATCCAGCGAGTCAAATGGGACAATACTGGTAAATCCCCACAGGAGCTCACATAAAGGCTCAGTTATAGCCAGAAACCGACACATAACTTTCCCTAGCTCTTTTTTTTTTTAGTTTAAGATATGTTATAGTGGCTTTGGTTGGTGAGTTAAACAAATATTCTGTGTAAGGCAGCCATGTCCATAACGGTAAACAAATGTCTGACAAAACAAAAAATCAGTGTGTCCACAATGTTGTAATCCCAACATTTATTTTAACTTCCACTTTAAGAATTTATAGTCATTATAAAGCACTTGATAAATTGCTTCTAATTCATGGTATAGTTGATTATTCATTTAATTTTAGAGCTAGTGGCTAAATAAAGTCATTGACTTGACTGATTGATTTAATTTATGCCTCTTTTGATAATCTTGACATTTGACCAGTTCTAGCTTCTTAAATGTGAGTTTTCAATACTTTTCTTTGTCACTTATGATTGTATATCCTTGAATATCCTTGGGAAGTTGGTTGAACAAAAATGCTAAAAACTTTAGAGGTATTTTGGGCTGTGGGTCACAATAACCAACTTTATTATTTATTTATTTATTACCTATTTTCAGGAATTTTGTTAGACATTATGATTAACCAAGAAATAATCACAAAAATAATTTATAATAAAACTAAGCTAAAAATAAGCTAAAAACTTTATGTCCTTTTATGATCTGTGACTGTTAATAATAACAACACAGTGTGATATTGAGATAATCATATATCATAATATATATACAATAATTACACAAATTAAACAGTATAATAAACAGCATATTGTAAAGTTGTCATTATTACTCTTTTATATTATTCCCATTTTATATGTGTAAATTAGGTTTAGAAATAGCTAAATATTTTTGAATTGATGTAACCTATTAATAATTTTCTGTAAAAACTGTAGAAACATTATCTGTTTATATATACTAGCTATGACTACTTCAATTAGTTATAAAGGAGGTGGGACAGTTATTAACAAATAAAAATGTATGCCTACCTGCTTATATTTATGTTATTGTGTGTCATGATAAAATAAGGGGAAATTAATTGTAATTACTTGGCTTTTATTTTTATTGAATTATGTTACTGTAACTTGACTTTACTGCTGTAATACATCACATTTTCTAAGATAGTGTGCATGGTTTCATTGCTGCTTCTAAGAAACTGCTCTGCATGAGGAGGGCCTCACAAACCAAAATATTCAAATGTAGTAAAGCGACATATGCAAATCTAGCATGACACATCTCATAAACCCACAGCTCATTGTCAAACATTACTTCAAATCACTTTGCTGGCAATATACCAGATACTTTTGCCCCCTCTCTCTGCTCTTTCCCTCAACAGCCTCCTTGATCTTGTGTCATGCTGGCGGGTGTAATTGTCAGATGGTCCTGTGCTGTACAGCTCTCATATGTGGAGAGTCTCAGCACAGTGGGTGGGAGAGGCCAGTGGTGGAGGTGGGTCGAGTCCACTCGGTCCAGTCCTCTCATCCTTCAGGGCACAGCCAGTAGTTTGGTGATAATTGCATGGTGGAGTCAGTGTTCATATTCAAGATAACCCTGAAGCAGGCCTGTCCTCTGGCTAGTAGTCTTTTTTCTGCCCACTTTCACACATCTCTTCATCATCATTTTACATTCACCAAGCTGCAGGGGCCTTATTCACCCAGAGTCTCGAGCATAGGAATAATTACTATTGTTTGCATCAAACTTGTGTGGTGGTTTACAGTTACATTGCTGCCTGCAATAAATGTGAATATATAGAACTCATGAATATGGATTAAGTATGGAACACATCTTACTAACAAACCTTAAACATGGATATGGCAATGAGAAGTGGTAGACCTATTCAGATATTAACAGCACAATGTAACAATACTCCTTTACAAGTCCTTCATTTAAATTCCTGCCGAAGGAAACCTACATTAGAATCATCAGTTAAATGTACTAATATTAAAAGAACTGGTTGAATAGAGAAATAGGTCTGATATAGTATTTTATATTACATTATTATATTGTTGGTATTAGTGTATTAATGTTAAAAACAACTATTTAGAATCTGATGAAAGTGTTTTAGTATTTTAGTAGTTTTAAGTTTTACTTTATACAGTAGTCTGTTTAGTCTAGTGGTTCTCAACCTAAGAGTCAGGTCCATCCAAAGAGTTACAAGATTACAAAGAAGGGTTGTGAGATGAGAAATGGGAGAAGAATTAAGAAGATTAACACATTTGTTTTCTTTTTTTTGGTCTTTGTTCTGTGACACATGAATACTTAAATTAAACCATTTGAAATGTGGACATAAAAATGTCTTTTTCTGACAACTGCTACTGCTTCTGACAACTAGATGTCTGAAACATGGCATGGGGCCACAAACAGACACTATAATAAGAGGTTACGAGCCAAAGGGATCACAAACCACTGGTCTAATCTTTAAAAAGCATTTTATAAGGTTATAATATATTTTAATATGAAAAGTACCAGCCGACAAGTTAATTGAGTGTAAGCCTGCAATCAATTATTTTAATAATCCATTCAGCTGCCAGTATTTTTCCTACTTGAAAGTTTGAGCTATAAAATATCTGAAAAATGTTGATCCCAGTTTGTCCAGTGTCTTGTTTTGTCTGGCCAACAGGCCAAAGTTCCCTAGAATATAGTGAAAATAAAATGTAGAAAAATGAACATACAAAACATGACCAGTAAAAACCAACACACTGGATAAACTTTTAATTGATCGTAATAGTTTCAGTGCTTTTTCTGGCATACATTTTTGCTGTGGTGTTGACTTAATGCTGTTTGTTGCCTGTTTTTTCTTCCTATCAGAGGGAGGCACATGTGAAGTAATTGCTGCTCACAGATGCTGTAATAAGAACCGTATTGAGGAGAGGTCACAGACTGTAAAGTGTTCCTGTTTGCCAGGGAAAGTTGCTGGAACCACTAGAAACAGACCTTCATGCGTTGA
Organism: Mastacembelus armatus; assembly: GCF_900324485.2. NCBI lineage: Eukaryota > Metazoa > Chordata > Actinopteri > Synbranchiformes > Mastacembelidae > Mastacembelus > Mastacembelus armatus. The sequence goes on along the minus strand of NC_046639.1, from coordinate 6,980,086 downwards.
TGGTGAGTATTAAAGCATAAAAATGATGGAAATAATAAAATATCAGGTTTTATGACAAACGTTGTTTCACGGTTGCATGAGGAAGAAATATTTGTTTTGAATGTTCTTGGCTTGCCCCAATGAAATGATTTCCATTTTAATTTATTTTCCATTTATTTCAACTAAACATGCATTGTAAAATCCTGTTGGACAAAACTGCCATGTTTTGTAAAGATAAGATACAGAGATTTGTCCAAATAAAAGCCAAAGTCACCCGTGCAATACCTTGTTGCAGATAAGCTTAACATTACCAGGGATAATGTCACATCCAAATTCTGTTGCTGACAGACAGCAGAAGGTATCTGCTGGGATAAGCCTTACTCCAACAGCAGACAGTCAAACACAACCGCTGAATGTAGCACACCTCAGGGAAGGGTAAAGAAATAAAGAATAACATAAAGCAAAAGGATGCAGAGAAAAATGGCTGTTCATTACATAGGTGCCTTGTAGATATTTCATATTGGTTTTATACATGCTTTGACAAATGTCTGCTACACAGGCCCAGTCTATTGTAAGAAATGGATTTGATTCTCAGGTCTGACACAACTAAAACACATATAAGCTTTAGGAAAATCTCACCTACAGCTTTTATCTTAAATCCTTTTACAAATATTATAGCAATCTCTGAGTAGACTGGGGGAATTTAAGGTCTCTCAGTGTCAGCTCTGACAGATTCCTTTCCTCTGTCACACATTACAAACCATTTACTGTCTACTTACCCTGTATTTAAGGCAATTTTCTGTCCTGATGGCAGAAAGGTAGCGTGCATTAAAGTCAAGTCACAATCACACCAACCGATCCACTCACTCAATGAAAAGCCTCAGTTCCACCCCTCTGCATTTCTGTATAACTGCATCTAATATAGAAACCACCATGTAATAAGCTACTGTTTTGTACAGGGGGAAAAAAAAAATGTGTGACATATACAGCACAGTCAAGTTCCTTACTGATGTCTTTGACATGACATATTTGATAATTAGAATTAGTTACCCTACCCAATGGCCATCTATCTGTAATCTTCTGGGCTGTGCTATCTGGTTTGGCACTCTTTTAGGGTGAAAGGTACCTCAGGTGACCATTTCTCTTGTCTTTGTTGCCTGTAGCATCCATAGTAATTGGGAAGTGGTGGTGTGAGATGGAGCCTTGCCTGGAGGGGGAGGAATGCAAGACACTCCCTGACAACTCAGGCTGGATGTGCTATGCTGGCAACAAGATCAAAACCACAAGGGTAAGATAACCTCTCTTGACCGCGGGAAACGAGACATTATAGCAAAACAGTGGGAGAGAAATGTACAGCTCTGCAACAATTGCTGTGGCATCAACAAACCAGTATAGTTATAGGGATAGAATTTCACTGCAAAGTGACTTGTTAACAACACAGTCTAACCCTTTTTTCCCTCTATTTTTCATGTCAGAACACTCAGCCATACACAACATCAACATATTAACACTTAGTGGAAATGATGCAAGGGAACGCCTCTGGTGCAACGGTTAATTTGCAGGTCAGCCTCTTCATTTATACTGGAAATCTGGTATACTTATTAATTTCTCTCAACTCTCCTAATTGCTACGCCTTTTAAAGGGCAAAATACATGATTTATGTTCATTTCTGTAACATGGACATCCTTCTAAATACGTCTTTCATTCTCGTTGCAGCACTGTCACAGGACCAATTATCACAATGACAATGAACCTATCGTTGCTTTAAGAATTGTGAACAGTTCTCTGATTAAAGTGTAGAAAGATGCAGAATACATAAAGCACATCCTGCTCAAGGCTATTGAAAATACTGACGCTCCAAGCTGCCTGCGGGGAACTTCATCATAACCTTGTAATGAATATATTTTCATCATTTCTTTCAAACTTTGAGATGGAACCTGAATGTCTGTGCATTTGGATTAATATCTGGAGAGCATCTGTCATCCCTCCTCGGACATCAGTGAGACAGATGTCTGCTACAAAGCACCACCAAACAGGAGAGGAATATGTGAAAGGACATGTACAGCATTTGACAGGCCTCAGGTTTTTCTTTTTGTTTTTTTTTAATATTATATGGGGGAAAATATTGTAAATAAATTGTCCTTCCTTGTGTACATGAGTTTTATTTACAATGGTGGTGAAAAACAATCATTCATGTCCCTGAATGCAGTTTTGCTCTTCCTTTAGCCACAAAACCCAACTTAGCCAAAGTCTGACAAGGATGTGATGTATAAATACAGCTTGTTTGTCTTGATACTGTACATTTTACCATTTGTTTGTATGGTACTTCTACGTCTTTGATGACCTCTTAAATGGCTTTACCAGTCAGTAGCCAGCTACCCTGAAACTGACAAAACATGTGATAACAGTAGGTTGTTTTCAATACTTGAAATGCCTTATATGTGTCAAATCATTCAGATGATTATATTGTACATATGAAGCCATCTATTGATTTGTGCTGAAATTTCATTAAAGTCATTGTTCCTGTAATCTGTGTGAGTGCATCTGTGCCATCGCCCTCGCAGGTGTCAGCATTCTCTCACAGTAATCATAAGTGTGTATACACTTTGACACCAAACCTTTAAACTCACAAATATTCTATTTACAGGAACGAAGACTGGATTGTAAAAATGACAAAATGTGGTTTTACAGAAGGTTTATGCACCACCTGAATATTTTGTGACTAACAAACCAACACCCCCAAAATACATATTAAATACGATATAAACTATTTTCATTTGGGAACACCTTGAGGTGCTAATTTTTGTACCTTTTTGACATAGCTAGTCTAGGCGTTTCCTCCTTTATTCAGACTTAATGCAAAGCTATCTTCATATTTCAGACTGTGAGAGTGCTATCAATCATCTCATTTAACTTTCAACAGGAAACTCAACATGAGTAGACCTCAAAATGTTTAAATGCTGCTTTAATCATAATTATCTCAATGGAAAACATCTCACTCACCTCCTTTAGACTCACACCTTTAAGCCAAACACAATTTCTCAGCTGGAGTTACTTTTGCTCTCTGTACACACAGCTATAGACAGCTATGAACGATTACTCATACAGTATAGATGAATGGCTGGAATAGGATTTGCGCCTGTATTTACAGCACTTTGATGTAGTATCACAGCAGGACACCGGCCATTGCTTTCACAGCCTCATCCCCTCTGGAATTATTCCAGGAGGAACTTTGGGTGAGTGCAGCTGCTGTGCAGTGTCATCCATCTTCCAAAAAAGTGAAAAATTTTCATGGCCTTTCCTATTGTTTCATTATTTTCCACTGTCCACTTAAATTCAGCTTTATTCCACAGTACTGTTTGTTTGTTCACTGAAATGCAGCAGTTATGAGATAAAAGTGTGAATGCTTGATGTTTTTTCTTTCCCTCCGCTTCTAAACTTTAAAGAGTTCTGTCTCCTCATGTGACAACGTTTGAACCATGATTTGTCAATATCAATAGTTTGGGACAAGAATGGAGAGTTTGCTTCTGTTTTAACTTACACAGTTTATTCATGCATAGAAGATGTTTCTTCCATTTGTTTCTCTAATATGATGTAATCCTGGGTATCTCTCTATTACAGACTGGGACATAAAAGCCTTGGAGTTTGACCAAAGGCTGCTGCTGCTGCAGGACCAACACATGAACAAAATGCAGTCCCTGGCAAGTTTGTAAACAAGCAGTGTAGTAATATCACAGATGTAGCACATCGTGAAAATGAATTATGTCAATTGGATGCTGTGCTGCCACCAAATAACAATTCTCTGTATCAGTCTTATATCTGCTAATGAAATGTGAATACCTTGTCATTTTAACAAAGATATTCATGATTATTATGATTATTTTTATACCAGTGAGCAACAACTGCCATGAGTCTCTTGAAATTCATATGTGACCAAACGTGCTTCGTGGTGTGGCCCATAGAAAATCAAAAGTTAGTTTTTACTGGTTATCCAGAAGCAAGTCACGTCTGAAAGATATTTTCATCATCTCACTGTTGCCTTATTCCAGAATGATAAAATATTTTCCTGGAGCAAAACAACATGTTTAAATACTTCATTTTCACACACTGTGTTTCTCTACTTTGTTCTTCTTTGCAAGAACATGTGTCAAGGCAACTGCGGAGGCTGTTGCTGTGACCAGCACTGTCTATGGAAATATTGGATTTGCTCCAGGCAAACAACAGACATTTGTGGGGTTAAGAAAATATCCTGTAAGATACAACCTGCTGCTGCATTTGACTGTCCCCCTAAGGTTTTGCATTGGCATGCTGCTGTACATTATGTGACCAAACCAAGCCCCAACCAAGTACATTTCAGCTTTTCGCCCAATAAACCCACTGAGTCAAAATATAGTACAAATGTGAAGGAAACAGGCTCAAATACTAAAAACATACTACGCTTATTTGCATAGCAACTATAGAAAACTTAAACAGTTACTACACATTGTGAGTCATCATACCAGCTGCCACCCCTTTTCGTTAGCATGCAGACTGCGAATTTGACTCAATTAAGAACTGTAATGAAGAGAAATAAACATGTTTAGCCTTAGCAGGACACTGTACTGTGAATCCTGGTGTGGTCAAACAGGTAATCAGTAGGGAATTGACATCTGAACTGCATGTACTGAGTGCTTCCCTGTTGTGTTTTCTGTTCTGGCCCATGCTGTGTATTGGTTCCATCAGTGCTGGGGATAATGCAGCATAAACACAAATGCCAAATTACACAACACTGTCCATCATCCATTGTACTGAAATTACAAAACAATTGTAGGCAGCAGTGACTTGGCATAGATGGCTGTATGAATAAGTGAAAAGGCTGTTAAGAACTTGCTTCAGGCTACCATGTCTGAAATACCATTGGAAATAATTTTCCCTGTCCAAGATGGGATTGCTAAATGGGCATAATGTGTACAAGATGTACTCATTTTCTGTCAGTCTGCAGAGTGGTTCTCTGGGTTGCTGCTGTAGGCTCAGATGTCTCACATCAAGCTGCAGAATAGTGAGAAGTAAGACACAAGTGATGATGATGTGCCCTGACTGCGTCTTATGACACACCAGGGACGTCCTGGGAATCGAGGCTCCCATGGGTTTGTTCTGAAGACACATTTCATTCAAAACACTCCGACAGTCTAGTCATGCTCTAGTCTCTGCTCTTGGAAGTCACTGTTGTGTTTTCATGAATATCAAGGTGCAACTTAAAGCAACAGGATAGGATAATAAGATGTTAAGTGCAAAATATCCTATTAAGACCAAATACTCACAGGCCAGTAATTACCTGCTGTAGAGAAGATCAATGCTAAAGATGCCTCTTTATTAGTTAATAGAAAATTAACTGCATGGCTTTGCCAAATGCTGGATCAAGACACAAGACACACCTACCTATGCACATATAAAGCATACACAAAGTATTTCACAAGGTAAAAGTTATTAGCTCCTCTTTTCTGTTGTTTTCTGAGGCATCAAGCAATCACCAAGATTATCTAGTCTAATCACATCCTGTAACCAAGAACTGTCTCCAGTGCCCCTGCAGGATTCTGGGATTTCAAAGTCAAGATAACACAGACCAAACTGGATTCTAATTAAAGTTGACATCAGGTGCCTTGTGCTCCTTTTCCCCTCCTCCTAAGGCTTTCATCTAAATGATTCATGCAGAGAACACCAGGCCTTTCATGCTGTTAGGTCCTCACAAAGGAATAACAACTTGATCACACAAGCAAACATAGACAGATTTACAATGACACCAGCACAGTGTCTGTTGCACTGGCTTATATCAAGTTATGTCAGACCAGTGTTGAGGCTCTCAGTTGGCATTCTGCATTTTTACAGGGACGTTTTTCACAGATTTTCATGCTGGCAAATATGAGAGGGTAAATTAAATCAGAGGGCTAAAAATTGTTTCATAATGGAATCACACTGCATCATGAAGACAAAATACAACAAAATGTTTAGTTTCCAGGTGTGGTAATTTGAATAGGGTGTAACCTGCTGTGAACCTGACATGATTGTTCGCAAGTGAAGGCGACAAGTGTGTGTCTGGCATAGACTGTTGGCTGGGAGAGTATCAGCTCAAGCAACTCAGTGTCACTCTGGGTCAGAGCATGAGCTAAATGGCTAACAGAAGCATAAAACCGAATCCTTTTCTGGAATTGCAGAGGATACGAGTAGGCTAAATAATTGCTGAATAGAGAGATGAATACTCTGAGGCTTCTTTTCCTTATAAGTGGGAAGAGGATTTATCTCTGTGTCAGAAAGCCTGACTTGAATTAAAGATGAGTTTCTCTTACCTTTTGTCAAGCTGTTGTGAACAACACAACATATAGTACACCATAACCACAAGTATTCAAAAATAGTTTTGGTATAACAGTTTAGCTTTGCGGAAAAGCTGAACACACCTAACATGGAAGTGCCTCCAGGCTGAGTGAGAAGGCTGTGTGTTCTTATTCTTTTTACTAAAACTACAGACTAAAAAATATTGCCTATGAAAAACCTGAAAATGAGTTAAAGTCGCACTTTTAATGAATACTAACAATTTTAATGAGGTTGGGTACTTTGTTTTTTATGTTTTAGCCTTTAAAATAAAAGGTTTTTGCCATTTGAGGGGACTGCAATGACTTTTAGTGTTACCACCATAATCTTTAAGATCAACCTATTCACAGTATCTGTCCTTAAATGTTTTTATTATTGTGTTCTTCACCAAGAAACTGTCTGAGATTTTTATTTGTTTGTTTGTCGGCCGACAATGACATAATGTGAGTGTCATCAGCTGAAGCAAAGGACAAGAAATGAGCAGCGACTGACTCGTGTCCAATCTGTCTCCCTGTCTAAGGAGACATGCTGTAGGTTATTTTCTTCTTCATCACTCCGGCCTCACTATTGCACTCGATTTTAATGCAGACTGACAGTAAATCACAATTACCCATACAAGACACTTTAAAAATAGTTTGGGAAATTAGGCTGTCCTGGTCTGAAGGTTGACCACAACAAACACACGGCCTGTGCCGAGCACTGTCCTGTGAGAGTACATGATACTTTAGAAGCTCAGCAGACTTACACCATTGTTCTTGTTTGTTTCCAAAATATTTGAAACTTTCTGCAGTTGCAACATGTTCAAGGCTACCTGCTGATCAAAATATTAGCTTATTAACTTGTCAGGCAAAAAACTTAAGAATAAAAAGAATCTCTCTTTGAGATGCGAAATTAAAGTTTAGCAGTGTGAAGGCCAAGCCTTTGACCACTAAAAATATATAACAATATGATCTTTTCATTGATGCTGATCCTTAGAGCTAATCTTAGTATGTAGTAGTACGTGTTCAAGATCTCGTGAACTACACTTATTCTGTTTCTTGCTGGGAGTTGGATGAGAAAATCAGTGCCACTTTAATGCGCAGCAGTGTCAACATTAAGCAGTAAGAGTGGAAAGCAGGTATCCTGAATTTGTCCCTGATAAATGTCTCTAACTAATGTGTAATTGTCAGTTTGTTTAATTTATACAAAAACCAAAGTGCTAAAACAAGTAAAGTAAGTAAGCATTTGTAGCTTTACAGGGGGTGGATTTAATTATTCATTCAATTCAATAAAGTTCTACTTACTAAGTTAATGTTCTCCTCAGGTGTGTCAAGGAGGAGGGATAGCTTTAAGTTTGGCTGTTCTGGTCCAGGTTACATTTTAATGAAAGTAATTTAGAATGGCTTCTTTTCTCAAGATATCACCTGCTTGAAGAAAAAAAAACTGAAATGATTTACACAGAAACCAGTGAAATGAAACCTTATTATAGCTTGGGTGAAGAACATAATGACAAACTGAGATCCATTAGATTTTTTCACCCTCACTCAGAAATAGACAGAATACTATAAAAAGTTAATCTATAAAATTTCCGCATTGAGTACGTACTGTATGGAGTGATTCTCTGTGCATCAGTATTGACTGTGTTATTCTGGGTGCATTACAGAATCTGGATCATTACTGTAACACAGCCATCAGGCATGAATCCATAAGTATACATCACACAAAGCTGACGTTATTATTGTCCAATTAATGTTTGTTCATTAAGATGTAATTGTTCACTCTGTTTTAATTAAGTAAAAAATGGAATCTCTAATCTAGACAGTATGTATGCCTAATGGCAAATCAAATAGATGAAACCTCTGAGCTATGACCAAACAACATTCATTCTACTGCTCTGATTCACCCATATACTGTAGTTGCCTGCAGTAAAAGAAGGCTAATTTAGTTGAGTTACACACTCACACTCACACACACACACACACACACACACACAGAGTATATACAGAGAGAGAGAGAGATGGAGAATTGTGTTTACATTTTTTATTGCAAGTGTCAACTCTAGATGAGGAAAAAGTTGTTAAAGGGGAATAGACCAGTGTTTCCATTATGTTTTTCATGTGCCCCAGGACAGTTTATTTTCTATTAGTGAACATGAAGTACTGTCCCCAACAGACAGACGCAAGAAAGGAAAGGTTCTCTGCCACATATCAACTGGAAAATGATATCAAATAATGAGCCAGAAATGTGTTGTTTGTTTGTATTGTGGTTTGAACAATATGACATCTAAAGAATTGCTGAAGAACATATCTAAATTGTGAGGTTACAGTTTCTGTCTCAGTTTGTGAATTATAAGAAGAAGACGCATTTATTTAATCTTCTGTCCCTATGTTGTGATTTGCTGTATATTTTTGCTTCAATTCCTCCAAGCGAAGAGTCACAATCCAATGACTCCTGCCTTAATTACCTTGTTTTTGCTGCTTTTATTTTGAATTTAGGGTGCAATTTTTATGTTTAAGGTTATTATGACAGACGCGTGTAGGGTTTCCACTCAATTTGTACAGGAGCACAGATATGATGCTCTTTTGACTGGCTTTAAAGTTATTTTAGAGATAAAAGGTAATCAAGCAGCACTGCACAGGTTTTTAAGACTTTTGTAAAAGCTTGCATGAGTGTGTATAAATCACAGATTTTATCTAAAACACATCTGAAAGTCACCTAAAGAATGTCACACCAGCTCCTTTGAAAATGAAGCACAAAAAAGAAAGCTGTGAGGGTTGCTGGTATTTTAGGAATATGGGCACAAATTTGAGGCTGCATGCTGTCATCCCTGCTATAAACCCCACTGGGGTGTTAAAGATTTTTCCTTATTTCAAACCTTTTCTTTCAAAAAGTTAGTTGTTGTTGAAAAATTTAAAAATAAAATCATATTACTTATTACACAAAATGTGGTCATAAAAGTGGCAGAATATATTACAGAAAACATGTAATCACAATATGAAGTGTGGCTATGTTTGTGAAAAAGTAAATACAGAATGAAGCGTAAGGATGGTAACGATATGGAAGTCACATATCGAGTTACTCAGTTCAGTTCCCAGTGGATTCATCGTTTTTGCAGCTTCTGTAGAGTCAGTGAGAAAATGTAGCTCTATGAGTTCCTGATTTCCAAAGCTTTCTTTGCCAGGTCTACTCAGATTTTAAGAACAGCTGTGGAATCTTGGGACCTTTAACTTGAATGAGCTTTGCATTTCTGTATAATATATGAATTCATAAATACAAGATGGGGAACAGTTCAGTGAGCTGAATTATAGGGTAAGACTATTGTTGGACTTGTAGAGAAGTTTAACTTAGCTGCCAAGTTTGAATCATTCATTGCCAGTTCGAGCATGAGAAGTTAACTCAGTCACCTGTGTTTTTATTCATATACCAATCACGTAATCATTTGCCTGAACAAACTTAGAATAGACTGAAATATTTGTTGGTTTACTCCAGAGTGATCTGTACATTTATAACAAACATCGAAGAGAGGTTTCAAGCAGACCTGAGTACAAGTGCCTGATAGCGTCCGCTCCTGGAAGCTAAGCAGGGCTGTGCCTGGTCAGTACTTGGGTGAGAGACCAACCTGGAAGACTAGGGGAACGCTAGCCTAAGCTACTGAGGTTGTGTCAGGAAGGGCATCTGGTGTAAAACTTGTGCCAAATAGATCATGTGGACAAATTGATCCCCACTGTGGTGACCCTGAATGGGAGAAGGTGAAAGAAAATAAAAATCCAAGAGAAGCTTCAGTTCTGTCCAAATCTAAAGAGAATCAAAATTGAGAAATCATCTGGATCTATTAGTTGCAACAAAAAAATATTTTAATTACCAATGAATCTGCTCCCTATTTTCTTCATCACTCATTTGGTCCATAGATTGTCAATGGTAAATCAATAGCTTCCTACAACCCAAAGTGAGGTCTTCACACTACAAAAGGTGGTGGTGGTGCGTCAGTGGATACACTGCATATATATAATATATATATATATAATAATATATGTATATAATATAATAATATATATAATGCATCTGGTCCAAATATTCTGAAATAAATACTGATGGTTTATGCACATGTCATTGAAGTATACCTTTATATCTAAGACAATTCCAAAATCACATGGAAACCTGTACAGGGTAATGCAATATAATCCAACAGCACATTGTACAGGTGTTGTACCACTACAATGTGCTACATACTAACTCTGTCACACAATTGTCCCAGACATGTATTATTTCAACTCTAAAGACATGTTATTGCCATAAAGTAGTTTGAGGCATTGCTGGAGTTAACTGCATTATATTGTAAAGAGTTGCTATTGTGTCCACCCTTGATGCACAATAGATGTATTACATTTCAATACACCAAAAGTCTTTTGTAAACATTATAGAAGCACCATCAGTCCACTTTATCTAAGTGATATTGGTCAGATCTGCTTTTCAATACTGGTGTCAGCTGCATCATGCGCTTCTAATGGGTTTAAGTTAAGTAGCTACAATAGGACACGTATGTATGACGGCGACACTGCTGTTTACAAAGCTCCTGAACTGAAGCAGTGTTAACAAGAACAATTTGTTCTGTGACCAGCTTTCAGTGAATCTACAGAATAAGTCTTCAGTTCATCACCAAAGGCTTTATAGCCTGGATGACATCACAGACGTGAGGGAGGGGTTTTCTAAAATCTGCAGCTTGTCTGAAAATCATTACATAAAGCTTAAAATTACATGCTTTTGCCATTTTGACAACATTCACAGCACTGCTAATATTAAATAATAATTACAACTTCAATGTTTATCAAGCAAACCTAGGCACAAAATGCCTTGGACTGCATGACAGCTCAGTGAAATATCTTGTCACTATCAAAACAACCATAATGCATAATTTCATTAAGTAAATGTTGGGCAAATTGCTTAGAATTCAGCCACTTTCAAATAGCACAGTATGTTGGCATTCATACAAATCTGATGCCTCAGATTGAATAATTTACATTCACTGTAGTGGTGTCATTATAAAATGTCTCTTCATTGCAAAGGTAAAATGCAAAATTTCTGGCTGTACTCAAGTGATAAAGGAGAAGCAATCAGGGTGGGCCTGGAAGAAATCTTATTCATATAGAGGACAATGAAGTGGTTATATGGTGAACATTTTGTTCTGTTCATAGCTATGATTTGCTTCAAGGCAGAGAATCTCCAATGTTTCCCATCATTACTATAAGCGGAGTCCCCTCCACAGGAGCACTCAGTTTAGAGAGACAAACAAAAGCATGAAGTAAATACTCCCAGCAGTGAAGAAGCTCCTCTTCTCCTCTCGCTCCCCTTTCTCCCCCATGATTAGCATTTCAAACAGTCCTTGTTTTGCATCAGGGTTTCATGCTTGTGTGCATGCCATCACAGCGTTGCAGGTGGTGGCCTGTCCAACTAGTGGAGTCGAAAAGCAGCCTGTTGTGTGCGTGCCTGCGTGCGTGCCTGCGTGCGTGCGTGCGTGTGTGTGCGCGCGCGCACACACAGGCATATTTGTGAGTGCCGCTTTGTGGAAAGGATTTGTCCAAAGGGATCTGACATCTTTACAAAACTCAGAGTAGGCTAAGTCTACAGGACAGCTGTGTCTACAAATGCTACATGATCATAAATTTCTCAGTATTTGTGGTCTTCTGCTTTGATCGGAGAAGAGAGTCACAACACACTAGATTCACATTCTGCCTCCTAAAAATCCACAAAATCTCTTTTTAAGTATGTGCCAGCAGGCCCATCCAAACTTTGATTGAGTGCATCGCAATGTGCCCAGCATATCAAGCACTGAAAGAGAGCTACAGAGTTTTGCAGGAGCTGCCTGTCTGGACTGGAAAAAGGCGCTGCATCATTTTATCTCAAGTCAATTGCTAATAGATTGTCCACTCCATGGGATTAACCCCAACTAAAATTGTGTTCAAGCTAAAGGAAATTAAAATAATGAGTTCCTGCAGTTTAAGGCTCAGCCAGGAGATATCTAATTAAATCTATGTTGTTCTTTGCTCTATCTGACGAGGTGTTCACTGTCCTCAGAGTCCAGTGTTAGTTAAGGTGACTGCTGCAGGCCGGGAGGGGCTTGTGTCGATTAGATGGAGCTTCTTTTTTTGCTACCGTGCCACCTAAAAACAACAAAAGCAGATACACAATTTCACATTTCTGCTTTTGTTTCTTTCCATCACAGTTGTTTCTGAATACAGATTGGATATATATTTATATATCAGGATATATATTTATATAACAGATTGGATATATATTTATATATCCAATCTGATACTGCCATTGAATGAATGGCATGGCAAAATTGTTTTGTTTTTTTTTTATTTTCAGTCGACCATTTGTTAATCGCAGAACTTGAGCAGCAGTTATATTTGGAATTACAATCTGATAATACACGCGTCTACTGTGTAGCCACTGATGGCGTGCTGCATGCCAAGGAAAATGTTTCTCCCCAGGAATCATACAAATAACAGTTCAACAAAGAAGCAACTTATGAGAAAGTGCATTTCTAAATGTAGTGGGGTTTCCTTTGCCTGTCAGATTTAATTACATGGGTCTTAGTGTCAGGGTATTAGTTTACAGCTTATTTCATGTTTGTCCTCTTGGCCCCATCATTCACCAGATTATAGAATTAGGTTTTCTGAGCCCACTGTGCCTCGTGGAGAGCAAGATGTTTGATGTGGCCAAAGGGAACAGTGATTATTAGGGCTGATTGCACAATCTTTTCAGCATCAAAGAATGAGCATTCACAAGTCTACCAGTGTCTGTTTGCTTAAGAGTAATGCAATAAAAGGGAAGAGATTTGTCGTATGACTGCATTTAGGTGTCTATAAATACCATGTTTTAAACCAAATCCACTTTGTGTTGTGTTTTGTACAGTGTTGGCACTGAGCCGCTGTGACTCGGACTAATGCAGGCTTTCTCCTCACCTTTGTGGTCTTTACTTTGTTTCCAGAGATGCATGACCAGCCAGTGAGGTCAGGGAGAACTCGGCACTCCTCCCCCTCCAGACATGGCTCCATTTTACACCACCACTTCTGACGCACAATGGAGGCTGGAAGAAAAAATCATACAACAGAAGAATGACTTGAAAAAAATATTTCAATCAGATGTCACATTTTCTGGTCCCTAACAGCCAGTATCAGTGAAATCTGGTGAGACTGACTAACCTGCCTCTACTTTGACAAGTAATGCATTCATGTCATGTCAGAATATTTCTGGTTAAGAGCGGTAAGAGAGGGCGCCAGTAATATTACCTTCAACACAAGAGGGCAAAGCCCTTGTTGTCCCTGCCACCTGTCCTGGGAAGCAGGAGCACTTGACAGTTTGAGAGCGTTCTTCAATCTTGTTCTTATTGCAGCAACGGTGAGCAGCAACCACTTCACAAGTCCCTGTCCTCTCCTGTGATGACTCTGAGGACAAAAATTTGGAGGGAAAGTTGTCCATTTTTCATATTGAGTTTTGAATGTAAGTAGAGGCAGCCTGCATGAGTGCAACCTTTATAGATGCCAGCACTGTAGACAAATTGCAATGATTTTTTTAAGCTTTATTAGATGTTAAATATACTAATGATATTAATACAGTAGCATTTTTATTACACCTATTCAGGTGACAAGGTAATCCAAGAAAGGGTTCTTTAGATTTAAAATGTTTCTAAAGCTGCAGCACCACCATGTGGAATACAAACATCAGCACTTATCCCACAGTCAAGGAAAAAGGAAAATCAGCTGTCAAAACCTATTAACAGCAGTTACTGTCAGTTAACTAATTTCATGTTTCAGAGGTGCATGACCAGCAGAACTGAACAGAAAAAAGCAGCACAAAGAAAAACATATGTCAGATCTGCTGCATCATTTCACAGAAGAGAAAATAAGAGGATGTGAATGTTGCTTTTGGTGATTATTACACCAATGATGATTCATGCTGACAGTTCCTGTTGAAGGGGGTGAATAAACACCAAGAAGAGAAAAACTGCTGTATGCATTATACTAATTTAGAACTGAGATGATTGACTTCACTGCATGACCAACAACACCTGCAGGACTGCAAGGTTAATTTGGTCTACAATCAAAGATGTAATTATTTAAAATAAACTCTCAGATTTCATGTTGTATAAGATCACTGCTGTGGCTCTGGTGTAAAGCAACAAAATCCAAAACTTAGAGATACTGAAAAGTTTTCATTCAGAGTATTCAGAGTTGGCTATAAACTACAAACACGTGTTTATGTGTCTAGCGTGTTATTGAGTAAACCAGTGGTTTCTATGATTTAGCATTTATAGCCTTTGATTTAGCCTTTATAAAGAAGCAGTGTCTACTTGAGACCCGTTCTGTGTCCAGGATCTCCTCTATAATCTAATCTAGAAGAATTTAGAAAAACTGAATACAGTTTTAGATAGCAGAGCCTAACTCATTATTCACATTTCGCCCTCCAGCATTTATCTTTGGACTATTGTTAGAGGCCTGACCACCAAGGATGGGAACCAATGAATTAAACTGTTCAGGTATAAGACATAAAAAGCTGCTAAAATGCTGCCTCTACATTGATTCACCAGTATTAATGATCCAATGACATAATTGAAAATAATTTTACTACTATCAGAAGTCATTATTCTTCAGAACCAATACTGACACTTTGCAGCTGATACTTCTAACGTAATGATTTATTGTTACTTAATGTAAGTAAAGGATGTTAATGCTTCCTCCACCACTGCCACACTGATTTCCAAATGTGTACTCTCTGTCTCACATGTGCACAGATGCTCAGCATGTCATACCCAATTACAGTGGCTTAATATAGGAAGCATTAGTTACACTATGACTGGCAACAGAGCACATGGCCAATCAAAACCCTTTAGAGCATCTTAACATTAATATATATTAAAATGCAAAGCTCTAAGAATCAATCATAAAATACTATTCCCTTAATATTCACTTCTATTTCTAAATAGGGGGCGGAGTAAGTCGCTATCTTTGTTGCTCAAACTGAATTGTGTACCAGGCAACCAGGCTGGTGACCAAGAGCCACAATGAGTCCCTTAGGGTCTGTGACTGGTCTGGTTGGGTCTGACACATACCTGCCTGTCCTCGGGAGCTTTGGTTGCCAGCGGACACTGGCTGGCTGCAGAGGCTTACTAAACAGAGAAGCAGGAGACCCCAGTATGATGGCCGAGCCAGTGTGTTCAGCTTCATCCTACCTGCACAGAGAAAAAGGTGCGTGCACACTTCAACAGAATTAGGCCAATAATGATGTGACTATAAAGAAAAACACATTAATATGTCTTATTAAATGTTTCTGCTACCCTGACTCCTAATATGTAATTCATCTGATCTTTGCACCAATTATGACAGTCACATGACCAAAGTAAGCCAAAGCAAATTTAAAAAAATGCCAATAAAAGAGGCAGCTCAGGAGATGGATGAGAGTGGGTCAGTGCACTTGTTTCCTGAGTCATATTATCCCTTTAGCTGTAAACATCTCTCCGTCCAACGCTTAACTCTTCCTCCAAAACAACTTGTTTTCCACATGAGTCACAGGAAAACTGGGACGTGAACATTTATGTCGAATTACAGCATAACTGAATGCAGGACATGAAGTAAACCTCAACTGCTTATTTCACTAGTTTGTCTGAGGTGTTTTCATTTCAGCACTTAACACACTTAACACTTGGTTTCAACTTTAAGGCGTTTAAACCAGTGAAGTGTCAATCAGTTATTAAAATGCAATATGTCTCTGTTAATAATACATTCATTTATTCTGTAAAAACTGAGATGAATATTTGTATTTCACCACTTACCTCTGGACAGGCTGTTGATACACATGACAGCGTCTATGTTAACATGGTGCCAGATCTTTTCATCGAAGATGCAAAACTTTTGCAGCAGACGTGATTGTGAAGTTTTCTGATTTAATTCAGAGAACGAGCGAGGAAAAAATCGCGACACCTCCGCCTGCTGCTAAATGCCGCTGATAGAGAAAACAGTGAAGGCACCGGCTCCGGGAGGACCTGCGGGTTCACACATCAGCTCCTGTCCCTGGAGCTGCTGTGCCTTTCAGGCAGGATAGGATGTGAGAGACGTGTTGGTCTGTCAACACAGTGGGATCAGTCCCACGAGCGCAGCCTGTCAGCTTTTCCTGTCAGGAAAATTAAAACTTAATCAAGACAGAAACCATCTGTCCGGACAACATGCGGCCACTTTCATTAGCGCTCTGAGAAGCTTAAAGTGAATATTGACCTCCCGTCACACACACACAGGCTACAAACTTCATCAGCCAGTAGTTTACACTGTTATCACGACTGCTTTCTGTTTGTGCGCATTTAGCATTTTGATGTAGATTTTATTTATTACATTGTATTATTTTTTGTTTTATAATCTAGGCTATTTCACTTTTTTCTGTCTTTTGCTTCTTAACTTTGGCAAATCAACCATTTGTATTTGCATTTAATGTCAAATGAAAAATCACATCATTCTAGGTAAAATGTCAAAGCAATAAATAGTGAGTACTAAATATTAAAACAAATCTTTAATGCGCTTGTATGCGAGGCTTAAATATGAAGTTGGATACACCACATATGAAGCTACTATAGGATTCATCCAGGAGCCAGTTAATGCTATAACTAACAAATACTAGGCACCAAAGATGGCAGAAGGATGTTGGTTTCTTTAGCCTGAAAGCCATTAGGAGGCATTCATCTCTGATTGTCAAATTAAACATTTATTATTTTAATAAATAAAAGATCCATTTGATATTTCATTGCCAATAAAATATTCTACCAGGTCTCCTATTTTAAAAAAACTGGGTGTTGCAGTGCTGCAGCCATAGTCCAGAGAGTTGACCCAGCTTCTAAATAAAAAAAAAAAGTAGAAAACGTGGTGAATTGTTTCCTCTACAACCATGATAATAAAACTTTATTAGAGCATAGTGCACATCATTATTTTCATTTGGCTGACAGGGAAATAGTTACATTGTACTGTAAGTCAGCACGGGACAAATACATAAGTAACACTAGCAATACAAAAAAAAACAAACAAAAAAACAATGTTGTTAACTGATTACATGTTCATACTGTGCATACAACAATATTATCTCACTCTGAGATCTCACTCATCTTATTTACATCCTACTGCAACGTCACAGTAGCCATGTGTAACACTCAGCTTGCATTCAGTTGCAGTCAATCTGATATCAGTTTTATGTGTTGTAATGGAAGTTCAGGCAGTGAAGTTGAGTTTGAAGAGCACTGTCTGGGGTGTCGTGACGTCTGCCACAGCTAGTTCCTGTCCATCGGACAAGCCCAGCTCTGCTCCAGAACAAAAACACATATTCCATCATGAATGTGTGCAGCTGCAGGTTAGTTTGGAAAGATAATGGAGTACAGCCTCTTTTTACCTTTCAAAGTCTTGCAGAGGTTGGGCCTGGTTCGTTCCTCAATTGATTTAACCGACTGGAATAAAAATAGTTATCACAGTTTCATAGGGAAATGCAGGTGATCAAACACCATGCAGCATTTTCAAAGATTAAATATATTACCTGCAAATACAGCGTCTTATTCTTCCCTTCCAGAGTTGTGGTGATAGCTGGGGATTTCATTTGTCTAGAAAACATTTATATTCAATCTTAACCTGATAAGTGTTATTATTCCTAAAGTAATATCACAATATATTTTTTCTGAATACTCACAGAGAAGCGTTCTCTGTCAGGTACTCTAAAATGTCCTGTAATTTGGCAGAAGGAGGGAACTGGAGATCCTGAGGCACCTGGCTACATGCTGAACAATTTTCCTGTCCATCAAAGAAGATGCAGAATAACACGTTACTCTCTGTATGTACATTCCCCTGCAGACACAACTGCACTGGCTCCAAATACAGCAAAACAAACCTTTCGCTCGGCTTCAAAAGTGTAGGTGTAGAGTCCATCCACATCATTAAAGACCAGGTAATTATTTAACGGAATATAAGCACTGAAAAAAAAAAAAAAAAAAGAATCTTACGTCTTTGAAAAGTCACTATATAATTAGGAAATGTGCTTTTGTTACCAACCTTGTAGCAATTTTAAAAACTTCAGTGGCACAAGCAGCTGTAGAGAACAAACAAAAAAATATATATGTAAGTACAATAAGACGTTAATGTTTATTAAACTGCTCCTGTGAATAGTGTTGAATCCTTAAAAAGGAACCACAGGCCACAGATCTTTCCAAGAGTACTGTGCATGGTGCTCTAAGAATGCTAGTATTTCGAAAGTGGTGGTTTGTTTTCCTTTTCTTTTTTTTTTCTTCTTTTCAGTCTTTGTGAAACATGTAACAGAAAGTTGAAAATGTGTACTCAACATTAGCATACCTAGATAACTACCTAAATTTATAGTTTTGAACTAGCATTATTGGAAAAAGAAAATAAGCATATCCTTAGCTAACTACTGTAAATTAGGCACATTATATTTTGGGATTACAGGTTAAATCCACTGGTAACTCTGCAACAAAAACCAAAGATGTTACAAAGACGTCATACCAGCAATAACAGCATTAGTGGATGCCACAGCAGGTATGATCCTCTTCACAACTCCTGTGACACAAGAAACATTTGTGAGTTTAATGGTTTAATGTCGTTACTGCCTATAGATACTTGGGGTAGAGCTTTTAATTATGGTAAGCAATGTACCAAAAGACTGAGTTAGGCTTCAGTGAATTGTAGTCTTTTCATTTACTGGTTCACCTTGAGTGAGTCTGTACGTCACTCCTGTAATGTTAAACTGGGCAGCTCTTTCTTGGGCTCTTTCAAATACCCACTGGATGTGCTCTGGACAGTCTCCATCTAAGCTGGTATCTAGAGGAGGAGAACACCCTGCTTGTTAGCTATTGTAAGAGGTAGATGGTTATGTGACTTGATGTGGTAATGTAAAAAAACACTATAATGTGAATACTTTTATCTTACCTCCAAAAGGCTTTTCTTTGGGCCACTGTAAGATTCTGGCATATTCAATGCAATGTTCTGGTAGCCTAGGCATTGATGCGATGGTGCACATGGGGAAGTTAATCTGTGGGTGGCAAAAATTATTTAAAAGTATCATTACAAGCCCTTTTCTGTGCTGCACAATGAAAAAGTAAACCCTGAACCTTTTTTCAGAACTTCATTGATTCTGTAGTCACTGCACCTCAGTAGAGCTATAAGTTAACTACTTGTGCCTATCCATGAAAAATAATCTTCTTCATAACAAAATGTTTAAACTTTTACTTCTATAATTTAATTTCTATATTTTTTTTCTGTTAATTTTTGCAAGATCGCTGCTGTACTGGTCTCACACTAAATGTCCAACACGACTCCTGTCACATATTTTTCTGTGTTTTTCTGTAGGTGGCGCTCTTTTCTTTGTCCTTTTAGACTGGTACAGTAGCTTTTTCTACCTATGTTTAAGAACAAAGTCTTTTTTCCCTATTGCAAACGGCCTTTGCTGCAGATGGGATAATGAAACTTAGCCCACTACACACGACAGTTGCGTTGTACCAACTACCACCTGAGTCGAGCAGCAAATGCGAAAGCTTCTGTAAAAACTTATTAGGCTGCTTATTACTGTTCTCCATTTTGTGTATCTACAAGGATCTTAAAAGTAAAACTAGAAGATAAGTTGCTGCTGTAAAATGTGACCTGTGGTGGGTACAGCTCCAGTGTGCAGTCGATGCACGCGGTCATGCCAGGCAGAATGACACGAGCATTTCCTTTAAAGCCCTCTGTTCCTCCATCGATGAGGGGGATGATGGAGCTGGGATCTAGGACACCGTCTTCATAGCTCAGGAGGGATATCTAGAGAAGGCAACATCAATCACAGCTCACTACAGATTAAGCTCACGTAGTATGCTTCTGATAGGCAAATGTATATCAGACAAAGATAACAATGAAATACAAATACGAATCAAATTTATCTTTCCTACCAGCATCCCATTCATCCAGCGTCTGGCAATGATGGAATCCAGCCCACAGACTATGATGTGGAACTCTGTAAAGAAATGAGTGTTTGAAACCTCTCAGCTGTTTACATGGAAATGTCCGCTCCTGCATAAACGTGCAAGAAAAACCAACTTACGCCTGTAGAAAGACTCATCAAGGTCTTGGATCTTTTTAAAGTGACTGCATGTTAATAAGGAAAACGGTTCTGTTGAATCACATACAATGTGATTATAAACTTTAATTGTGTCACCACTATGAAAACGGTTGTTACATAGGATACGGGACAACTTTACATCCAGGAACACGACTGTTGATGAAGTCAGCAGCCACCTCTGCCTTTGGTCGTCCAACATCTTTGGGCCTAAGCAGATACAGAAACAGTTTATTTTAGGACATATGAAATGTGTAAAATGTAACTTTGCATCATTTTTCTCATTTATTTTTGGTAAAGGACAATAAGACAATAATATAGGGCAATGAATGTCTACTGTATGAAACCTACCTGAAAAGAAATTGCCTGTTGAGGTTGGAAACATCAATCGTGTCCATGTCAACCACATGAATAAGGCGAAACCCAGACAGAGCCTAAAGCACAGCAACACTATATAAGAACTTCTTTAAATCAGTGCAGTTTGTATTTGCTCACCTCACACTTGAGCAAGTACATGAATATAATGTGGATTAAAGCTATTTCCTACCAGATTTTTAAGGAGTTCACATCCAAGTCCCCCTGCACCAATGACCAGAATCTTGCATGTTTCCAACAAAAACTGTAGAGACTGAGATGAAAGAAACACAACACTTAAAGAAACAAAAAATGCACTATGACTTGCCATCTCGCTAACACTTGTCACAGTAGTCTGATTCTGTCTGACATATGAACAGCATGCATTCTGTCACATGCAGGTGTTTGTCACCTCAGTGCTTGGCTCAAAGTCCGGATGGGTGAATGGGCCAGGTCTTTCTAAAAACTTCCTCACATGATTCCACCGGCCATCCCAGTCACAACCACTGTCCCTGTGTCCACCATCTAGAGCCATTCTAGGGAAACAATACATCAAAATATGTTGAACTTGTACTATAAATACTTATCCCTATTATAATACTAATTATCCTTTATTACATGTATTACCATAAAACTACTCTTCTGGGTCAACATCACCTGGACTTGTTATTGTCTTACTGATCTGAAATTGGTGCATCTCTGTTAATTCATCTCTCACGATTGCACAGCTTAGCTGCCTTTGACTGATGCCCTTCACTGTCTCTGTGCATTGCATTGTGGGGCATTAGTGTATAGCATTCAAAGGCCAGGTCTTTATTGTTAATGCTTACTGCAGATTCAGAGAATCTTTTAGTCACCTTCTGTGACTGAGCACTAACGCTGAGGATCATTAGTATGTGGACCTGCTGCACGGATGTAACGGGCTGTTCATCCCAGACACGGCTAATGGATTCACTGTGTCAGTGCATGAATTGTGCAACCAGCTGGTCGGCTGGGATATTAAGACGTTTCCTAGCTAAAATGTTTGTATAACGTTACGTCTCCTGGCCCAGCAGTCGCTGCTCTCGCAAACCTGCTGCCAGTCAGAGACCTTTATTTAGCATTCGTCACTAACTTCTCAGTCAGGTCCTCTATTCGCCTTCTTTTCTTCTCCCTGGAAGATGAAGGCAAACACGGGTTAAAACATGCTGGTTAAACGGCACAAGGCGAGAGGTTAACTAGGAAAAATGGCATTTTTCATCCATTGAGACTTACGGCTCCTCGGCATCCGCCATACTTTCACGGTCCCATGTCCTCGAGTCTAGCTGCAGTATTCACCAGGGTCAAAGCTGCGTAAAGTATGGCGCTCAGCGTAAAATGACAAAATGTGACGCAAAGTGATTATCGAAAACTAAGCGAGGTTCATTTCTTACTGTGATGTCAACTATTCTTTTGTATGGGCACATTTATAGGTATTAGGTTTATTCTCACCGAGGAGTCAGTCAGACAGACAGACAGACAGACAGACAGACAGATAGATAGATAGATAGATAGATAGATAGTCATAGCAGCCTCTTTATATGAATCACATAAAATACTAACGTAGATACAATTGCAATAAAAGGTTAAATCATGTAAAATAAAATACACTACCAAATCAATACAATAATTGTAACCATAGTAATACGATTCTCTATAATATTACTGGACGCATCCCTGCGCATTCAAGGACGCAAGTCTAAAATTCTAAAAGTGCTTCTTCCGAGATCTCGCGAAATTACGGCGTCTCGAGATCTGCCCTTAGTGTAGAAACGTCGATCAGCTGACTTGTCAAAATATTTACGCAGCGCGTGTGTTTGTGTTTGTGCGCTGTTTATCTCTCCACGTTAAAGACATGGCGACCAAGATGGAGCTTGCACCGCTCAGACCGTGGGATGATTTCTTCCCCGGAACAGACCGTTTTGCCAAACCAGACTTCGGGGATTTAGCAAAGTGGAACAACAGAATGATCAGTAATTTACTGTACTATCAGACCAATTATTTCGCCGTGGCTCTGGTGATTATCCTCATTGTCGGGTAAGTACATGCTAGCGCAGCCAAGCTAGCATCTGTACTGCCTGCATACTTCTGCCCACACCCATCATGACCACACAAGCTATTTCTGAAACGACTGCCATTGCTGTGCGCCCTAACTAACTCTTTTGTAGTCGCTTCTTTTTACATACGTACACCACTTGGCATATAAACATTCTTTTTGAATGGTTGTTTTGGTAGTGATGTCACTACCAAACAGTTAAAACGCTGGAGCTATCTTAAATGGTGCTGATGAAACACACAGCTCTTTTTTAGTTTAAACCTGACTTTGCCAGTCCGTCATAATCAGTGATGCTTCATCACATCTGCAGCGCATGTATAGTTGCCTGTCACTGCTGTCAGCTGGTTGTCACTTTGCTTTAAAAAAAAAAAAAAAAAAAAAAAAAAAAAAGGCCTGCACCCTGATTCAGGCATTTTTATGTTGCAATATTCAGGTTCCTGAACCCATTGGGCATGTTTCTGGGAGGAGCTGTGGTGACACTGGTCTTCATGGGTTCCGTGTGGGCAGGAGAGAACAAAGCTACCATCAAGAACTTCAAAAGGAAGAACCCCACCCTGTTTGTCATTGGGGTGATGGTGACCAGCTACTTTCTGCTGTCTCTCTGTGGTGGTGTCATGGTATTCATCTTTGGAATCACTTTCCCTCTGCTCCGTAAGTCAAGTCTCATTACATTCAGTGCTGTTACAAATACATTTTCACTGGGTTCCATAATCACAAATCCCAATCTAGGATAGATCACCTTAACAGTCACCTTAGTTTAGTTTATTGTTTTACTGCATTAACTGGTAGTCATCTTAGATTCTTTTCAGCTTTTTTCACCACTGGTTGTTATTAATTCTTTTAATTCAAATATATTTGTGAGGATTTTTTACACAAAGAACATGAGCATGTGCGTCTGCTCCAGTAGCAAAACTGAGGCTCTTGCACATTTAACTCTTTCTTACTTCAGAGACTGTAAAAAATGACAACTGTTAGCTCTTAGCATTAGGATCTCTTTTTTTGAAACAAGATGTGCTCTGTGCATTATGTGAGGAGGAAATATGCCACCCAGTGCAGTGGTGTGCTCACTGGTGTGTTTTTAATAGTTGTTGCACAGCAGTGCAGGTTCCTGCCACAGATGAATAAGCTAAACCACGTTCTAGTCTCATAGACATTATAGTGAGTACATTTAATTCATTGTTAGTTTTAGTCTCTGCATGAGATTTGTGGAAAATGACATGCTTTTAAATGCCAGATATGGTACATGAATATTAACATCCTGAATGACATAGCTAGTGTTCTCTATTAAAATACAGTCTGTAATTAACCCATTTGTATTGTGTGTATTGTATATGGACTGAGTTACTTTTGACAGTTTCCTTTAGGTTACAAGTAATCACGGTTCCCATAGTAATTTATAGCTAGTTTAGTTATGACAAAGCACATAAATGTTTTTTGTCTTTGCATCTTCTGCAACTTGGTGATTTGGGGATGAATCTGCATCTTGTTGCATCACATAAGTTCCCTGGATAATCCTGTCCATTTGTAGTGGCAGTGAACACAGTTGGCACAAAAAAAAAATGGAGACAGCTACAATATTTATTGTCTCACTTACTCTGGGAACTAATTAACCTTGAACTATCTGTATAGAGTTAGTGCTGTCATTTGAAAGTTTTAAACTTGTGTTCCCTGCAGCATATTGCTATCACTTGTTGGCTAATGTTGTATGGCAAAAAGAGTTAAGAAGGGTAGTGAGTCACACAGCGATGCATGACTGAGGTTTCTCTGCGGGTGAACAAGTTTTTCCAAGCATGTTCCCATTCTGACTCACTTGAGTGGTTGAACAGCATGTACAGTATTACTGAAATACATTTACTCATAAGAGATTTTAAATTGAAAGCTCCCAAGGCAAGATACACTGTAGATTAGAGCTATAGTTTTGTGTTTGCTGGACTTCTCTAAATACAGACGGTCATTAGAGTGGGTTAGATCACTGATGAGTTGGATAGTTAGAACAAATGTAGCAGCTTCAACATGGTGGAAGATAGATGAGACAGTTTGATCACTTCCCAGGAGGTCTGCCCACTACTGCATGTGCTGACGGGTTGTTGATTTGGACAGGACTACATTTAATAACTGATGTCATGCATTCAGTATCTGCCTGACATGGGAATAAAGTAATATCATTACATCTGCTGGGTTGCAGCCGTATCACATTTTGTTTTGTTATATTCCAAAGACGTGTTTCAGAGAAAATCATCTATTTTTGAGTTTGAGACATTTAAAATGAATTATTTTTTTACTTTTGGGAGAAAATACAATAACACCCCAGTTCTTTGTTTTTTTCCCCATTGTAGTAATCCTGATCCATGCCTCTCTGAGACTGCGTAATATGAAGAACAGGCTGGAGAACAAGATTGAAGGTGTTGGGCTGAAGAAGACCCCCATGGGTGTCATCATGGACCTTCTGGACCAACAGGAGGAGAAAATTAACAAGATTCAGGATTTTATTGAAAACAAACTGAAGGAGTAAGGCCATAGCCAAGAGTGTGCCAAGGGAAGACAGTGTCATAGATTATGGATTAAAATTTTGGTAGCATCTTCACATCTGTTTTTATCCCCTTCATATATGTAAAGTTGCTGAAGTTAGCATTCCCATTCTTTTTATCTATATTTGTTTACTTTGTTCTCCTATACATCTGTTAGGTTACACCGTTGAAAGTGTACAGATGACTACAAGATTTAAACAAGATTTGCACAATCACTGTGTGGATTAGATGTTGAGAAGCAATGGGCACTAAAGATAACCAAAGGTTTGAGCATTCCTGTGTTCCAAAAATAGATAAGTTCCCCTGTTGACAGCTCATTTTGTTCTTCATGAAGGCTTTTTATCAGGAAAATAAAGCAGAATGTCTGAACACAGTGCAGTTATTAGACACATCTTTTCAGCTTCCTACCTCAGAAAAAAAAGCATGTCAAATTTTCTTCTCACCAAGTACAAAATCCAAAATCTAATGAACTATTAACTGCTTATAAAACAGCAATAGCCCTCGACTTGTTACTTTAGGTTCTGTATGAACAGTGATCTGAGACTGGTTTGTTTCTAGGGTAGACATATGGTCTGAGTAGTAATCCTGGAATTTAGATATTCCTGATGCCAAAAGATTTGTGCATAAAGATCATCATCATACAAGCTGATCTGAGCGTATTCCATTTGATCACTGCTATGCAATGTTGTAAAATGAATGGCAAGTGCAGCTTCTTTGTTTGAATATTTTGTCATGTTACATGGTTGTTGTTATATCTGTTTATTTCTCAAATATAGCATGCAGAAATATATTTTAAAAAAAAAGGTTGCAGGATACAGAGTATATAAATGAGGCAAAAACATTGATTAAATTGAAATGTTAACTTTTGTCCCCTTTTCATTAGTAAATGCTGAAGTGGAGACACCCTATGCTGTTTTCCCTTCAAATCTTATTTGCTGGTGAAGAAGATAAATCTGTCATCTGTAATTTCACCTGTTCGTTTTACACTGCTGCCCCTGAAAGTAAACGCACTTGTTTCCTGTGGCTTCTCTCACATTGACTGCATGCAGTTCAGAGATACTGTTTATAGTATATGGATGCAATATTGTTATGCTCCATTATCTATGTTTTTATGTGACTTTTTCATTGACATGAAAAATGATGAAATCACAGTACATGGCTGTCCTCTATGAAAATGTTTTCATTTTCCATATTTTAAATCAAGTCTCACTGTGAACATATAGATTCATCCACAACTTCATTTGTTGTTTTTATATTTAGGTCAGATGCAAAACTAAGCAGTGGATTGCGTGCTGTTGCTAAAACAAATGAAAAGCTTATTTCTGATAGTAACCTAATGACTAGCCTCCCAGATGGTATGTACACAGTGTCATTTAATTCAATATGCACGTAGTAACCAGCAACTAACAGCATTTATCCACTGGGGACTACTTTAGTTTATCAATGATATACTGTCACGCAAAACAAAAGAATCCCCAACCAAAGAGCAGGAGATTTTATTAGCAAAAGTTAAGTACATGAACAGATTAGCTGTGTAATGACCATCTAAATCTACTCTATAAATATATACTATACACAAATCCTATGTGAAAGCTCTTTTTTACTGTGTTATGCTTCAGAGATGACAAATAATGAAAGAGCTTATACATTTAAATTTAAATAAATATGGGGTGTTTTGGCAATTAGCTGGTTTTTTATTATTACAACTTCCTAAAGGCAAGCATTTAATGAGATAATAACGGAGTGGAACAGCAACGAGCCAGCATTTTTTATGTGTAATGAGAATACAGCACACTCTTAATTTACAGCTATTTGAGTAGTTTTAGGGTGACTAACACCAAATCTGTTTAAATAGACATACAGCATGGTGGAAAAAAAACAGCTGAAGTTATAACTTCAGAGAAGACCAGTTTCACTTGATTCCAGGGCTTTAGGGAGTGGCACCTGCAAGCAGTGACAAAGGAAGTAAATAAAACTTTTTGCTGGATTTCTCCGACAGTATGTGGAATATCGAGTCCTTATTGATAATTTTAGAGTAACTTATAGATACATTTTGATGAATTCACACACAAATGCTGTTCTGTTAGTAATTAAAAAAATCCAACTACAAATCCAAAGACTACACATAAGCACTAACTTTTAGGATACTCACAGGCTTGAGATAGGCCACGTTGCTCTTTTTGATCTCATTTAGAAGTTGATCACGGGGTGTGAGATCAACTTTTGGGGGTACTCGTCTGCGAGGAACAGGCTTCAAAGTCTTAATCACATCAGTCAAGTTGGGCTTTCCATCTGTCAACTCTCCACTGCCTGTAAGCTTCACTTTTGGAGTCTTCTTTAGATGGAAACTCGGCCTCTGTGGTCCCCTGTCATCCCTTGGGTCCAGCGCCAGAAAAGGGTCACGTTTCTTGGGGGTCCGTTTTAGCTGTACTTCCCTTAATGGGTTTGCTTGTTCGGCATTGGGTTGTTTGGGAATTCTTTTTAATTTGACTTGCTTCTGAGGTTTTGGCTGCTCTTCTTGAGGGTGTTTTTGAGGTGCAGTGCTCTGTTCTGGGGATGGTGGGACGAGGCCATTCTCCTTCAGGATTTCTAGGGGTGGTATGTACCCTAGCATCTCAAGTAAACCAGGAGGCAGGTTTAGACTGTTCTCATACATCTGCATCAGCTCCTTTTGCTGTTTCAGTTGCTGCTGCCTCTGCTCCTCCTTCCTCAGCTGCCTCTGACGGTCGAGATTCCTGGTTAAAATGTTGGTCACCACCATCCTGGGCCCTGGCTGCTCAAAGTGGTAGCCCATCTTCAGGAGGGTGTTGTTGGCCTTAAGCAGACGTGAGATCTCCATCTCTGCATGGTGGCCCAGCATGTGCCTCTGGTTGTGAAATCGCAGCTCAGTGAGAGTCTCATTGAACTGCAGGCAGCGGATGATGGCAACAATGCCCTTACCTGTTATGAAGTTTGACTCAATGTTTAAAGTCGTAATACTGCGGTTCTCTCGTAACATATTTGCCAGGTTGAAGGCTATGTTTTCATCCACACCGGTATTGGCTATACTAAATGTTTTTACACATTTATTCTTCTTCAAGGCGTTGACATAATCCAAGAGCATCTCTTTGGGAATGTTTTCTATATTATTGAGGTTTACCTCGGTGACAGAGGGGTTGTTGTTGCGAATCTTGTCAAGTGTCGACTCCAGGTTTGTCTCATTTCCTGAAGGTCTTGATGTCATTTTTATACTACTCAGTGCCAGCTTTGGAATATTTAATTTGTTAATTTTTCTCACTTCTTTCTGTGGGAGGTTATCATTGGTTTCATTTATCTCTGCTTCTTCTGAAGCCTCTTTGGGAAGCAAAGGGTCTGTTGTTTTTATATCTTTTTTCTCTACAGGTGATGTGCTTTGTTTAGCGGCTGAGCTCTGACTCTCCTTTGGCTGCGAAAAAGGCGTTTTGCTATCTGTACCATTTTCTGTTGCTTTTTCTGTGTTTTTATCAGCAAGACTTACACCTATGTCTGCGCTTTCATGTTTGTCTGCACTCGCAGGCAGCTCCACCTCTTTCCCATCTTTTATATCCACCTCGTTCATTTCATCGCTCTCATAAACATCGTCAACAATTTCCTCAATTATCTCTTCTATAATTTCCTCTCCGTTTGTACCATCCGCAGCTTCTTCTTCTATGACTTCCTCTATCACTTCAATCACTTCATATTTCACATCATTTTTGTTCTCTTCTATTTCTTTCTTTTCAGCTTCCTCCATCAAAGTTTTCTGATGAAAGCAATAAAACAGAATATCAAGGTCAGTTTGTGTTATTCCAAACCCAGAGGAAGGTGTTTTTTTTCTGCCTTATGATTTCACATTTTTATTTTTATACTCTATAATGATAATATTTTATATTCCAGATTGTTCTTTCCATGAATTATGGCATTTTGACCTCTTACCTCACTGGGCAGCAGAGTAGCAGGCACTCTTTCTTCCTCCAACATACGTTTGGACTCTTTCTCCCAGTAGAGGTAATCAACCAGGGATCTGTGGTCGAACGTCCCTGTCGGAGACTTTTCTGTCTGGTCCTTCTGCCTCTGTCCGACTGGTACACTCTCATCTGGGGCAATAATAACATCCATCTCACTCTGAAGCTCCTTAAGCTCCTCAGGTGAAAGCATAGCAAGGAGTTCATCCTCATCGATGTCTTCATTGAGATCCTCGCTTTCTCTGCCATTTGACATTTTTGCTTTCTGTAGTTTCTTGCTTCTGCTGATATTACAAGGAAGGATAACTACTGCCCAATCTATGACTCAGGATGAAGCAAACTGAGAAGCTTCAGGCTTTGACTTCAGCTAGTAGCAGTTTGTTCCTGCCTCATGCGCAGTCTAAAATTAAACACTGTGAACTGCATGGAAGATATTTAAGGTACAAGCGGGGGAAAGACATGCTAACATTCTTTTTTCAGCCCCTTCTCCCAGCTGACCCAGCCATCAAGCTCTTTTGGGATGACAGTTGCTTCAATCAAAGCAAAGTGGAGGATTGACAGCAGCAGGTGGACTATTTTCACCACTTGCCTTGCGCGGGGGGGGGGGGCTGGCTATGCCCACAGAGTTCCTCTCAGAGCTCTCAAGACGACATAGCCTTCAAAGTGCTGCACAACAACAACATACATAAGCCAGACGTCTTTGGGGGAATGGATACTCACAGTTGGAGAGAAGGCGTTTCGTATGACTTTTTTTAGATCATAATTCAAAGAAGAGTTTGATACATAGCTTGTGGGAATGTCTGCTAAATGACACCCTTAAAGTTCAAGTATTATTTATATATCAAATATAAACCTTAAAGGAATAGTTTGACATTTTGTTGAAGAAGCTTTTTCACTTTGTTGCAGAAAGTTAGATGAGAAGATTGTTACCACTCTGTCAGTTCACTAAAGCTGGTTACCATAGTTTTGCATAAAGCCTGGAAATCGGGAAATACATAACCTGGCTCTGTATAAAAATAACATAGTCTATACCTTTTTCTCTAAAGCAAACTAATTTACATTCTATCTCATTTGTTTATTCCGTACAAAAACAAAAGTGTACTACGACTAGCTGTATCCTGGTTGCTGTTATTATGCTAAGCTAAGCTAACCAGCTGGCTGCAGCCTGATACTTAATGCATAGATTGAGAGTTGTATCGATATTTTCATACATCAATTAAATAAGTATTGAATTTCCCTAAATGTCAAACTCTTCCTTTAAGGCT
The DNA here is from genome assembly GCF_900324485.2 of Mastacembelus armatus. Classification (NCBI taxonomy): domain Eukaryota; kingdom Metazoa; phylum Chordata; class Actinopteri; order Synbranchiformes; family Mastacembelidae; genus Mastacembelus; species Mastacembelus armatus. The sequence goes on along the minus strand of NC_046639.1, from coordinate 6,949,473 downwards.
TGTTCATTTCATAAACTGAACCAGGTGTTTACCAACCATACAGGGCTCTTAAAGAAAGTGACAACATCCATAGCCATCTATGTTACATTTATTTATTCACATCCTTGTTACCGTGGAAAATATTATATGACAACATCTAAGAACATGTAACTACACAATGACTGTACAAATACATGAGAAAACAAACAACAAGACATGAATATGGTTTTTCACGGCAGTGGTCTTCTGTTAATATAAAAAGAAGTTTTTATCAAAAGGTTGATGTTCTCACCATGCAATTTAAAACACATTACGGCACCAATAAAGACAAACGGGTGGATAAACAATATTGACATGGAACATTCTGATTTAATGTTTGAAGAAAGTAAGAAGTGATAATTAATCTAATACACAGTCTGCTAATGACAATAAAATCATCTTTTGTCAAGTTTTGTTTTCAAATTGGATTTTATATTTAAGACTTTTTTGTCATACTTTAGTGAAATGAAAATTGTGAAACTCCTATAACCTACTGTTTTATATAGGGCAGTAGCCAGTTCTTGTTAAAAGACATGAACGCAGATAAGGAAAAACATGTCTCTTTTTTTCTTTTTAATACATGACAGGGTTTGAATCCAGTGCAGTTGTGCAACATCTTAAAGTTTCTTGACACATTCTCATCTGCCTTTACAATTCATCCAATCCAAGGCACATGGGAAAGTCATTCAGGAGTGTCATCACTGTGTTCAGAGGTTAGTTTAAATGGGTACAGTGTATAGATAGACTCTGCCAAAATGGGCAGAATATCTCCCAAGATTGATTAATGCAGCCAAAAAGTTTGTATTTTGACTTCATCCTCTTTGATTGCTGCTGGCCATGGCTTTATCTGTGGCAAAGTTTGGTCTGGTCATCTTCAGTGGATGCTCATGTAACTTCCATTCAGGTGAAATCTGTGAAGTGACACAAGAATATGTAAAATCCAGCTGTTTGGGGATACGTGACATAACCTTGAAATAAAGCTGAGGAATGGAATAGGAAATGCAATAAACTGAAGAACTGACAACATTTTGAGATAGTGTACAATATTAGTTTAAATAAATGGAAACGTGCTACTTTTAAGCCCCGGTAGCTGCGTAGCTTTGAGCATGGCAGTGTCAGATGGTTAGTTAGCCCATCACTTTGGCCCCAGAGGCTCAACTATTACTTGGTAGATTGTCATGAAATCTGACATACACATTATTGTTTCCCTCAGGATGATTTATAATAACTCTGATAATGCTTTGCCTTTTGCCATCATCAGGTCAAAATTCAAATATGGCTGAATACCTGCAACATTCCCATCAGTCTAAGTGGCACTTTCTGTTTAGCTCTTGTTGCCAACAAGTGCTAAATAAGATAATGAAAAATGCTAACATTTCATTTGCTAAAGAAAATGTTAGCATTGTCATTGTGAACATCTTAGCATGTTTGCATTTAGCTAAAATTACCATGGTGCTTCTGTGCAGCTTGCATACATGCACTAGCATGGCTGTAGACTTTCAGTCTTGTTACTTTATTAATCACATGATAAACATAATGTGATAAACACTGTCAGATATGCCTTGTTGTGTGTCATATGCAAGTTCATCAAAATAATGAATGAACCATTTTTGAGCAAATACAAAGATGCTGTGCCTGAAGAAGAAAAATAAAAACAGCCAACCACAATATGAAAATGTGAATGATTTGATTAACTAATCTATAAAGAAGTAACACACAAATGAGGATGGAATATCGAAATGTAGATGACTGGCAACACGACACAAAGCATCTCGCTATGTTCTCACCCTTAAGTGCTAGAATGGCTGTCTCATGGCTCATCTGAAATTGTGGCCTCAGCGCCAACCACCTCAACTGACTCAGATTTTTTAGGCATTTTGTCAGACACTTTGTTTTCTGGAGAAAATCTGCACAAATTATCATTATTCATAGTTAAGAGAATGAAGGAAGAGGGGAGGGAAGAAAGAGGAGACCTCAGCATTGCAATTGTTATGAAGTGAATAATCACACTGGCAAAGCACAATAAAAAATAAAACTTCTTTCTTGCAAATGCAGAAAATACAATGGGATTTTTCATCCAGAAGCAAAACAAAAGGCTTGAACTGCAACAGACATGTATTTTAAGCAAAATGCAAGTGGCACTGACATCTGTACCTGCCACTGAGCATCAACATGGGGGGATATTAGCAGGCTAATTACTGTATCCTTAAGATGGCAACCAACATTTTATCATAAACTCCACTAGTAATTAAACAGAAAAAAACAATGCCTAATAGTTGGTTATTGTCTCACTTCCTCTGGCATCACACAGCCTCAGTGTGGAAATTTCAGAGAACTGCAGCACTCACCTGCTGTGTGTGGGACTGCGACTGAATGAAGCATGAGCTCCAGGGTGTGGATACTGAGGTGTGTCGGGTGTATCATAGTCTGTCAGGCCGACTGCCAGCGGGCTGCGCCAGTTGCCTGTGCTCTCCACTGAAGACACTGCAGACAAGGCAAAAGCAAAAAGACTCAGCTAATGTTGGAGTGTTATAATTATTATTAGTAATAGTTAAATACAACTCACATGATATGGCAATATGTTATTAACATACTGTTATTGGCAGTGAAAATGAAAACCTCAGAATTTAATAATATATTCTTTATCTACCAACTTGCACAACATTTTCAAATAGTGTACTGGGTATTTCTAACCAAATTTGGTCTTAAACAATAGCCTTAGTACATTTTAACACATTACAAATACCAGTTCATGACTCTTGTGTCACCAGTTAATTTAGTAAAAATATTTCCCTTTCTCCCTTTCCTAATCTAAACTTTAATGGCCTACATATATCTTTATACATATATTGTAGGACATGAACCAATATTTAAACTATTTCATAGTGCTTAATATTTGTATTTATTTGTGTAAATGTATAAATACATACTAGGGTAAATACATAAATACATACTGGTGTAAATGTATAAATACATACACACATATTTTTCATGTGTCATAGAAAATGCAGGAGGACATTTACTACCTGGTTTAGAAAACATAGTCCTGACTTTAGAAATGCATTTACCATTTTCTATTGGAAAAACCTTGGAAAAACTGTAGAGGCAGAATGTGAAAACCCACCACTAAAACACATTAATAAAATAGTTCTGGGTGGGTTAAGGCATACTAAAAAAATTCACAGTGTGAGGGAAAAAAACCCACTGGTTGATATAGTTTATGTAAGAAACATGTGACTCCCTGTCTAATATGAAAATATATCTAACAATAATTTAAAAAAAGACAAAAACATATTTTATTAAATTGTTTAGCTAATTTCTCAAGTGTGCACAGATTATATTTGGGTCCAAAACATCCTCTCACCTGAGGAGAAGGAAGTGGTTCTACTGGAGTGGCTAAAAGCAGCTGGCATCGTCTGGTAGCCCAGGCTGAGCTGAGAGCCACTGTCAAAGTCGTATCCGGCCAGCATCCCCCTCCCTCCCTCTTTGTGGCCCTTGTTTCGGTGGTACCAGCCTCTCAGGTGCTCTGCCACCATGGCCTTCTGCATGTTCTTGGCCAACAGCTCATTTCTGGGTCCTTCTCTGCTCCGCGGTGGGCGCACTGTTGCGTAGGGGTTCTGGGAAAGAGCATCTGCTCGGTCACTGCTGTAATGCCTGAATCTGTCATGTCCATGATACCCATTTATTTGGTAGGAAGGGTTGACATTGTAGTGGCCTTCAACTTCATTCTCATACACGTAGGCACCGTTTGCATAAGGCTCCATGTCCAAGCAAGGGTAGCCAGCAACATAGTAAGCACTAGGTGCATAATGTGCTGAGGTCTCAAATGAATAACTACAACCAGAGGGGTGCTGGACCAAATTGGGCATGCTCCCAGTGTTTCCATACACTTCCACCTTTCTGTGGAGACGATGCATGGTTGAGGTCCGGGAGTCCAGTGTACTGTAGTGGGAGTTGGCCGCCCCACAGTTGTCCAAACTGGACTGACTGGTGTAAGAGGAGCAATCCTCTAACACCTCTGTGCTGTTGCTGCGGTGGGCTGGTGACAAGATAAAGACTGGCTTCTCTGAGTCTGTGTCTTTCCTTAGCCGGGGTTGTGACTCCAGACTTCCACTGCGATGCCTGAAGCAATGAGGAGACCCCTCTGACCTGGAGAAGGAACGCAACTGCTTCTTAAAAAATATCAGTTAGAGCATGACATTTTTGTATTTGTTAGTAAAATCGAGGCAAAGGGTTTGTTTGAAAGCTTCGGTTAAAGGTTGAGGGTGGGGAGGGTTATGGGTAGGGTTTGTGCTAGCAGGGAATTAGTTGCAGTGAAGTTATTGTTGAGGAGAAGGAAAAACATAGAATTGGCAATGCTGAGGAGCACAGATCACACCTGAGCTGGCTGCTGCTGTAGGCATTGCGGGTCATGGCCGGGGTGGGAGGCATGCTGCGTGGATCTCTGGGAGGTCTGGGAAGGGTTTTATAGGGACTACTGTGGGTAGAGGAGTCCTCTCTTGCATTCTGGAAATAGTGGGAAGCCTCCTGGCCTTCAAAAGCTAATCTAAAAGGGCGTTTTAATCAGGAGAGGATAAAAAAAAAGAGATGTGATGAAAGGAATAAGGCTGCAAACATGACACGGCAAATTTTCTCAACTCTGCCAAAGCATGATTTTATTACCTCATACCTGGAACAGGAAAGCTTTTAATAAAATCAAAAGTTGTGAAACAAGTTACACTTCTCTCTAGACTTCATGATAACAACAGAGAGTCTAGGGCAGGATATTTGTTTCCCCACCTGCTGTGGTTCTTGTTATTGTGATTTTCCCTCGTTGATCCCTGTCTCTCCAGATCATATTCTGCCCCCAGCAATCGCATCGGACTGAGCTGCGGGGAACCTTGGGCCGACCGTGACCGTGGCCTCTGACTGACACCATCAGAATCATCTGAACACAAAGGCAACACAAGGTAAAAACACTCACTGTTTGAAAAAAAAAAAAAACCATTTAAATATTTGTTATAACAGGTCAGATGATTTTAATGTCTGACTCACCATCATCCAGAGGGAGACTAGACAGGGAGCTGCAGTTTGAACGAACTAGTTCATCTGGACACAGAGAAAATAGCTCCATGTTCACTGTGAACATACAGTAGCTAAATGATTAATGCAATAACACAGTTCAGCCTGCACCATACCTGCAATGATTACCGAGGCCCGCTGTGTGGGCTTCTTTCCCTTCTTGATTCTGTACTGGTTCATTTCATCCTCTATCTGCTGGAGTTTGTGCATGGCATCCAAACAGTTTCTTCTCCTCTTCTTCTTGACTGTTTTGCACAATTCTGGCTCATTTGCAAGTTTCTTAGCCGCCTCCACAATCTTTTGCTGCAGGGCAAATCTGCTCTCCAGGTTCCTCAGGATAGGATCCTGCACAAAACACAAGCAGCATGAGAAGTAACAAAATATTCATCTACACATCTATTAATCCGAAAATTATTATTTGCATCTTCAGGTTCTCCTGTTAATACAAATACCTTACAAAACATATCTAAATTAGGTTTTGATGTGAGGCAGACTTTAAATCTTAATACTGTAATATTCTGCAAATCAATAGCCGAGTTCACTTATAAGAATGGAAAGACTGACAATATTACAATAATATTTATATTTATAAAAACAGTAACAGCTCAACACTGTATTTTGTAGCAAATTAAAGTTAAACAGGAGTAAGTGGGGTTTTATTTAACCACTATTTTCAGCTAAAGGTTTGGGAGGCCATCAAGTGCCCATGTCAACCACACTGGTTTGTTTTGCATCAGCATTATTCTTTTAAGTCTAAAAATGAGCTACATTAACTTAAACATAGAAGCTGTAGAACGAACAGCATTGCATACAAACAGACCAGGCACGAATTACTGCTGCATTAGAAAAGATGCATCAGTTGAATACAGACCTCATTGTATGGAAACAGGTCATCTAACTTGAAAGCAGTGCCAACTCGCCGTCTGACCTGTGGTGGTCTTTCACCTGATGAGAGGGGATACTCTTTTGGTAGCTTCCCTGTAAGCTCCTGAAAACACAAAACGACACATATGTTAGACAATACCCTGAAAGTAACAGCAGCAGTAGGAGTGTACTGGCAACACACCAAGATGTTTCAATAAAGTGGGTTTAGCAGAGTTAATGTGGCATTTTCAGAAATGTCTATATGTGCCTTGTTAAATATAGTACCAGTGCAGAAAAAGAGTAATACAAAGTGAATTCTCACCGCCTCCCTCAAGCAAATCTTCTTCAGTTCTTTTGTTTTCTTGGCCAAAATATCTTGGATCTCCTGCTCTTTTTTCCTCAGCTCAGAGAGTTTCTCTTTCTTCTGTTCTTCACTCATTTCAGAGTCTGCAGAACCTGTGAAAACAATTTTCTGATTATTTATATCCTTATATACAAAAATGCTACTGATGGTAAAATATGTACTATCATCATGTGCTGGAAGTTCAAAAAACAGCTCATGGTTTATATTTTACAGCTTACTCAGACTATAAATATAAAGATAATGATTTTTTTCTTATAAAAACATAAACTTAATGTATGGTGACTTTATGAACTGAAATCATTTTAACCCACCTGTAGACACTAAGCTCCCATTGCTCGCAGTTATAACATTATTCTTCAGGCCCGCATCTCCCAGTCTGTTTATTTTTGCTCCTCCATGCTCAGTGAGATCCATGGCAATTTCCTCCAGACTCCTTGCTGTTCCCAATTTGGCCTAAAAAATAAAGAAGAAAATGTAAAACAAGGCTGGGTAGATAACTCAGTTCTAAAAATAGCAGGCAATGAGAGATGTTTGACACTTACTTTGCTCTGCTTTCTGTCCAAGTAGAACTGGTGCTGGCTAATAGCCATGACCCAAATGGTTTTGATCAGTGAATGGCTAGCATACCACGTGTGGATGAGTAGGCCCGTCTGCCCAAAGGTGCGTTTGGTTACTGCTCTCCTGTTGCAAAGAGAAAAAAAAATAAAAATAAAAAAATAAATCAGTTTTAGTTACAGTTTTTTTTTAATCACCATTAAAATGATCAACTATCTCTGCAGATAAACACTAAAAATACAGATTTCAAAAAATTGGCAACAGTAATTGCACCAAAAATCAAGAAAATAAAATAATCAACTTATATAAACAGCCAAAATGTTCCCCCAAATAAGGACCATCACGTGCACCTCACCTGTGTGGATCATTTACTTCCACAGCAAATTTTTTTTCACGAAAGTACAAGTTTTCCAGCTGCTTCCACTGGTATAGCTGGAGGTAAAAACATAGTAACAATAATACGTCATTAGGTAAATAGATATTATGTTAGGCACTTCACAATATGGTTTTATATACAGAAATAAATGGTGCAATGCCAGTAATAAGACATTTTAAAACGTGCTCATTTGTGTCTCCAGTCCTGGTGTTTTATTTCCAAAACAATCTATAAAACTGTGACAATGACTATAATGAGTGACATAAATTAAACTAATCCAAAATAAAATCAGTAGCGCAGGTGTTTCAGCTAGTGTGTTTCAACCACAGTCATTAAAAAAATCCAGACTGTAACGTGAACTCTCATTACAGCCTGGGCAGCCTGGCATGACAAGTCTGCAATAACGCAGGTGTGAGAGAGAGAAGAACACCACAAGGGGACATTACGCAGATTCATTGTAACATACAGTACAACACTGTCTATGGCTCATCACACGTCTATAACCATATCACCCAGGTGCTCACTGACAACAGCCAGGTATGAGCAATTTATCTGGATATGTGACTCAATGTACGTCTGGACAAGATGCGAACATGGAGCGAAGTTAGACAGCACACATGAAATAAAACACGTGAATGCTTTGGGGAGTATACCTCCACCCAGTTTTACTGATTTTAAAGAAAGTTTTTCAACTCAACATATAAGTTCGTAAATATTCAAAAACACAATGAACATCTCACACTACCAGCAGAATTATTTCCAGGCAAAAAGGTGTTCTATCAAGCCTTACCAGTACAGTGGTAACAATCAGTGTTCACAATCCTCCCTGGTGTTGCTGTCAATGCAAACACATACTTTGTGCTGTCTCCTGTCAGCTCCTGACTTGTCTCCTCACGTATTCTCAGGACATACACGATAACACCCATTGCAAATCCAGCCCCTTTCCCTTTGACATCACCAGTTCACTCCCTCTTCTTCTCTCCAAAACACACCACTGCACTGATTGCACAATTTTGGAACACAGCTGACAAAGACGGATTGCACCACGTCGAGTCATTACAGTACTTTAACATCAGAACAATGCCAGTAAACGAATGTGAATTGTTCTGAACTTTCACCTCTTTTTATAACACCACTGCTCTGCATGTCTGCTCCCACATACTGAAGTCACAGACTGGACAGGCTAGCTTACATATCATTCACATGGGTGTTTCTCCTATCAACTCCCTAACTAAAACAACACCAATGGAGCCAGAAAAACAGGTTCATATACTTTGAATGTATAAATCACTTTCCCCTCATTAAGACAAACTTATAAAACTGATATTTGGCTTCAATTTTTCAAGTCTACTTTTGTTCACAGCAGCTGAAGCCCAGCCTTGGTTGGAGTGAAACAGATGATGCACGAGTTCGAGGCGGGGAATATCAATATGCACCAGCAGCTATCCTTAGGCATGCCTTGTGCAGTCATGTCCACAGTCAGGGATTAGTGAAGCAGAGATACAGCAGCAGCCATTTTCAAAACCATGCTGCAGGAACCATTTACCTTTCGAGGTTTTAATTTATCCTGCAGATCATACTGGCCAATGCCTTTATAGCTGATTCCAAGCCACCACGGGATCCCTTGTTTATCCTGTGAGGCAAAAACACAGCTTACTCACTACATTTCTGTATTCAATAGCTGTCATTTTCCATTAATCACAGCAGAAGACCTACCTTAACTTCATAATAGTGCACACCATATGTGGGTAACGATTCCACTAACGTCAAATACCTAGAACAAAAGCAATTTTTATGAAAACCATTAACTGCTTTTTTGGCATGCATATGTGGTTTACCTCGGGAATGTAAAAAGAGAGGGCAGGGAATCAAATCTCTGTCCAGTGCATCACTGACTCAGTGAACTGCAACTGAAGAAGAGCTATTGATTTCTATCAAATGATGAGAAAAGGAGTGGCAAAGACAGCAGGAGGGAAAGGCTAATAGAGGTGAGAGGAAGATTAATGAGCATACAGCCTAATAAAATTCATTGTCTATTTACGCTTTTTTTTTTTCAATACTTACTGCACAATTGCCTGTCCTCTGGAGACTCCTTTCAGCTGTTTATAATATTCAATTACTCGATCCTCACTATAACGTCACAGGAAGAGGACATATTTTTTAGTCAGCTGTGCATTATCAGATCACAGAGATCAGATCACAGATCATAATCAAATAAAGAAAGTGAAAAAGAATATAGTCTAGTGGAGGATAAGTAGAAAAGTGATATAAATTAAGTATTGATTCATTTGATCAACTAGTTGGTGGTAAAGATCGGGACATAAGATCTATAAGATTCAATTTAAATTTTTAATCATGATTGAGTGATATATTCAGTGATATTCACTTAAAACAATAAATGTTTTTCAGGTCATGTCAACAGGCCTGCATGACTTACAAGATACTGGTGTAGGAAAGATCACAAATAAACATTTCCTGTAAGCCTACCAGTATGCAAGTGATGGGTGTTCCTTGAGTACTTTGGTGGGAAGCGTTGGTAGTTTCTTCAAGTCAGCTCTAGTGTTTTCATCACTAAAACCAATGAGAAAAATAGTTGTGAGAACAGTTTTAAAAGTTAATTCAACACTCTTTGGATGTGCATTGATTTATTATTGGGCACTATTGATTTCAAGTGCTTCAGCTTTCTGTATATGTAGATACTGAGGTCACACATCCAAATCCCCCAGACAACCCTAACTAAGTGCTTGAGCCACAAGAAATGAAGTCTGTAAAATTACTAAGCTGTTCACCTTGTAACCTTGTACAGTTCTGAGGTACTTGTACTTTAATTGGATATTAGATTAAGACTGTATATGCAAAACATATGATCAGGTAAAAACAAATACCACCAATTGTTCACAATATCTGCTCAACAGTAGTCAAAAGTCTTTTGCTTACTCTGAAAATATATATATGCATTATGTATATTTATTTACATAATACTTTTACTTGTAATAAGAGCAATTTACACAATGGTATGGTTACATATTTAAGTATAGGATGTGAAATACTTATTTGAATACTTTGTTTTAAAAATACATATAGCACTAAACTAAACAACATTATCTCTGTCCTTAAATCATTTCATCACATGGCCAAAGCCAGGTGGCTCACTGCGTTAACACCTGCATCAGTCTGTCAGATGACTGTAAGGATAATATCATAAAACAGCTGTGTTAAACACAGATAAAATCTGTTCTCTGCAATGCAAAGGTGTCTCTGTGCTACAACACATGGCTTCTTTCAATACTAAGAGATTCATTAGTTGCCTGGTGCAAGCTTCTCAGCACTCTCATAACACTGCTATTGATTTTTGTTGTCTACACTCTGTAGAAACAAGTGACCTATTGAATGTGTTCTCTAAAAGCTCACTATTAACTTGTCATGCTGCTGTTAAATACTTCTTACCCAGTTTAGAGGGTGCTCTTACCTTATGTAGTCTCCCTTCGCCTCCTGGTGATAAAAATTACATATTATTGGATTAGGTGCTTTCATATGCAGCAATTAATTTATGTATAAAAGACCAGAAGCACTAACCTGCAAAGCATTTGCTGCTAATTTGAAAACATTCTCACTTTCCACTTCGATAATCCCCTGAGAGACATAATAGATCAACAGGATAAAAATAAATAAAAAAAAACATAGGATGCAGAAAATGGGGTCCATGTGGAGAAAGCTTTCTAGATCCAAACATAGACTTGTCTCTGTGTTGCCCTTTGGTAACCTCTCAAAATGAGTCCCAGTGTTTTTCTACTTTCTTAGACTGTTTACATTCCTGCCAGCAGAGCAAGAGGAAAACTCTGCCTTGCAGCTATTATCTGCTGAGCTGAGGTGCTGCAAAGGTCTAGAAACAGTGAATCATCAGGGAGTAAAAACAAAGCATATATAGCAGCATCATTTTTCATGGCTTCAAATCATAGGAAAAAACAAGAGCAAAAAAAAAAAAAAAAAAAAAACACTTACACTGTATACAGCAGATTTTGCATTCAGGAAGAATAACTCCACCGTTATGATGTCCCTAAGTTGCGTTATGTTTTCTACATAAAACCTATGAAGGCAAAAACAAAAAAAAGTCAATAAATACACACGAAATGAACGGCTAAACTGAGAGAACTTGTCTCGTTGTTACTTCTCCTCAGTTTAAACATTTTTTCTGCCAAGTACGTGCTTCTGTAAGTTGTGCAAGGTGTGAGTGAGACAGATGCTTTACGATGATGTGCAAAAGTCGAGGTTTTTCAGTCACCAGTTTGCTACAGTACGTTGACGTACAATATATGAGATATCAAGACAGACTGATTTATCACAGAACTACCTTGGGTATTTAATAAGTATTTAGTGTTAAGCAAAGTAGTGCTCCCTGCTGGAGAGCTGGTGCTTTGCATGAAAAGATGAATTATTACCTGACCAGGAAGCTGAGGGCAATGGGCCCAGGCTTCTTCGAAAAGTCATGTTCAAGAACTCTGCGGTCCATCTGCAACCACTTACGCTGCCCACTGCAAAAGCAAACAGACCGAAGCATCTGAAAGCTCCTATTTGTACAACTCTGCAAACATGTACACACTAATTTGGACAAATGTAGATCACTGCAAAATAAACTTGACAATATACATACTTGTCATCAAAAAAGGCAAGTCCAAAAAATTCTTTCTCTTTGAGGTTGAAGTGGGAGGACACCAGGTCAAGGAGTTCGTACGACAGCAGCTTAGGCTGTGAAGGTAGATTTAGTTTTAGAGAGAAAAACCTGCTGTAATAACAAAATGGAGGTAGAAATTCTAGATGAATGTTTCATGAATACTTGAGAAAATATTTTTCTGTTGCCTATTTTCTTTCTAAGAGAAGCCAGACTAAGAGGTCATCTATAGAGCAGTATGGCACTATGAGAATTTAGTGCCCTGCTCAAGGACAAACAGGTCAGATGTTCAGGTATTTAACCCAGGTCATGCTTTTCAAGTTAACCTGCTGCCTGATTGTATGTTTCAACTGAACCTGTTTATAATACTTTTCCATAAAAAAACATGCCACATCTCTCACGCAAAGTTAAATAAAGTCTAGAAATCGCACATTATAACAATTCAATAATTCAATATTCAAAAATTATGGCTGCCTTAAGTTAAGAGCTCACCTGAACCAGCAGCTCTAGCTTCCTGTCATCCAGCAGCTGCACTTGGCACAGTTTTCCTTCTGTCATCTGCATGGAGAAAGAAAGGAGGAAGTTTGAGGCTTGTGACACATACTGTCAATTAGTCATCATCACAAGGAACAATGACATCAAGACATTAGTAATGTTTTCACTAATGTAATGGCAGTACAGCATACATGAGGCCTGGAAGGTCTTATTTAGTAATAGCAAAACAATGTCGAGGCAGTTTTTATAGCAGTTACCCTATTTAATATAAGTAAACAAACTGAGCAAAGGCCTTGGTGGCAAATACAGTGATTATGACAATAAAGCCATTGTGTCCAGGATTTGTTGCTAAAGCAACCGAAGGATTTGAAGTTCTTGCATTTTGAGTCTTTCACATTTAGCATTTACTCTTTCAGTCTCACAGCCTTTTCAGCTTTTGAGTAAACATATGGATTCACTCAAGGACAGCACTTAAGTACAATTTTGAGATATTTATGCTTCACTTACTTCCGTATGAACTTACATTGAACTTCTACCCCACTGCATTTTAGAGGTAAATATTGTAAATATTGTACCATTTACTCCAATGTGGTTTACTATAGTCACTAGCTAAATTTCAAATTCAGATTCAAATTTATTTAATGTGCATTTTACCAGGTCTCAACACACTGTACAATAAACCATCAAAAATGAAGCATAATGAACAACTAATAATCAGTGCAGCATAGAAACAACACCTTCATCAGAAATCATTAGTAAATTAGGTAAATTAGCCAAAATCTTTTTTTAAAAAGTGTGTTTTAAGTTTGTTTTTTTTTAAACAGACAAAAGACAATATAGTACTTCCAAAGGATTTTAAAACAGGACTCACACAATTGTGTGAAAATGTATTTTTATGTTGTTGTGTTGTGAGTATTTTCACTACCACTGCAAATGGGTTAGGAGTTAGGGTTAGGGTTGGAAATAGAGGTTAGGGTTACATTAGGTTACATTTCACCCTCAACAATACAACATTTATGCACCACGTTCCTTCCATGCAACTGTTTACAGCAATGAACCACAACTTCATATCCGATTCTCACAAATGCTGGATCCATTAAGTCCATTTCTCTGGTATTCATACCCACATGAAAAGAAGGAATTTGTATTGCGATCCACAATACCCTACAAACAATACTTCAGCTTCTAATAATACAGAGAGAGACACTGATACATCAAATAGCCAATATAAATGAGAGATTGTGGTTCACTAGGTTTTTTTAAAGCACATCTAATAGATTCAACAGCCTCCTCATCTGACAGAATGAGGCTGATCATAACTCGTAACATTTAGAGTGAGCTGAGCAGCTGCCATACCTGGCATACCTCTCCTGGGAGAGTGCAGGTGTGGATGCATCCCTGACCAGACCTCATCCTTTAATTAGAGTCTCCTCTTGGATCCAGACCATGAAATTGTTAGCTCTGACTGAACAGCTATAGCTAATCAGCAACCTGTCTTATCCAGGGTATAGACTGAACAGCCAGGCCTTTGCTGCGTGCAGTGACAGATTAAACAGTGTGGCCAGTTTACGAAGAATTAGCAGCTAGACTTAATGAGGGCAGACTGGGTTAGTCTCCTGATCATGGGTTAGCTTATTAATATGATCAGTATGGATCCGACAAAATAACATAAAGGGACAATATCAGGCAGTTGAGCATATCTATACTGTCTGATAGTGCAGTTTAATTTACTTTAACCCTACAACCATTGCAGTATTTTGCTGTGACTAAATGGGTTTAAATCTGGATATCAGGTCTCTCTTGCTTCCCTTTCTTGTATATATTATCTGAGTGATGTTATTTGATACACACTTTTGAGACGAGAGATTCCCATTAGACACTGAAACACTTCCTCTTCATTCCATTCTGTGCCAACAAATGATTAAATATATTACAGAGTCAGTCCCTTAAAATAACCATCCATATTGTTTTAATGAACACTTTGTCAATTACAGCCCATGAATAATGTGTCTTAATAATGTGACAACCATGAATTTTCTTCTATGGCCTAAATCAAAAGTGCAGATTCAATAAATCCAATTTGTTCTGAGTGTGGCTTCTTATGGCAATCACCAAGAGTACTATTACATTGATTTGAGCTTGATTTAGCTATGACTGCTTCATGGTAGGGTCACATAATCTGCTTCTGTAATAAGAATGACATTACTCTAGGCTGACACTTACAATGAAGATACTGGCCACTAGATGGTGCAGGGATTGTTATTTTTCTATAAGAAAAACTTTATGTGGACAAATTGGTCTCATACACCACTTATGAATTATCATGAGCAGTTAAGAAGTCAAATTCAGCTGGAATGACTTGTACCTATGCAATATAAATGAAGTGAATTGGAGGAGGATCTGTGATTTTTAGACATCAACACCATTAATCATTTGAGAGTTAGAATCCCTATTTATATCAGACCGAGCAGCCGGTAACCCTGACTAACCCTGTGGTTTCCCAGTGGTGATATACAGAAGAGACTGCATCAAATATGACTGACAAGCAGTGACGTGTGACCTCAGATCAGTGCAGGCTGTGACTAAAAACCAGTGCACAATAATTACAAATGTACACTGATAATCATTTAAACCTTTATGTGACATCTTCTAATGTTGGCATCAGAGTTGGTGTAGCTCATCGCAGCAGAACAGTGCTGCTTAGGCAATTACACTCTAGTCAACCTTGATTAAAAACCTGCCTTAGACCATTTGGGGTTTAAACAAGCAATGGGCTTGTAAAAAAGACAAAGCGGAAAGTGTTAGTGTCTATGTTTGTGTCTCTAGAGACTAGATTGCACTAGTAAGTGCTGCACCACAGGGTGCAGGTTTGGCTCTAGTCTGCAGCCTGAGCTTGGCATATAGACAAGATTGTTACGTGTGTGATACATTCAAGTATCCCAGTGGAGACTTGAGAAGGGCACAAATGTAATCTCCTTCACAAAAAAATCAAAGAGTACTGTTCATTAAAATAGAAAAAATTACCTGGTAGGATGTAAATATCTAAATCTGTGATGGAGTGCAGATATAAGGCACATCACAAAAAAAAAAACAAAACAACAAATAGTTAATTTTCATTTCATAGGCTTAATGAAAAATAAAATCACGTGAGGCTTTGAGGTGTACAATAAGCTCACAGGTGAATTTCTCTGTCTCCTCTGTCAGTGTTTAATATGTCACACTGGTTAAATGTCATGTCCAGACTGCAGCCTGTCTTATCTCAGTTTCCCGTTTTCATGCATTATTGATGAGGCCTGGTATCACACACGTTAGTGTCTGTTCTCTGTGCTTGCATGCACTTTTGAAGACACCCACTACAGTTGTTAAAACGTAAAATACCACACTTAATACATATCTTCAAAGTATTTAAATGTATATTTGTAAAGCCCTGTGCAACTGTAAATGTAATTATTAAAACAATATGTTGGTACAAAGACAAGGCCATAGAAATCAAAATATAATCTTCCTCTGGCTACAAACCGATTAGCTAACAGGATGTGATATCCAAAACAGTGTAGAGGTAAAGGGACTCAGTTTTGTTTTGAGTACATGAGATTTTATGGTTCATAGTTATGTTTTTACAATGTACACTCAGAAAATCCTTTTCCGTAGTTTTAACTGATATATCTGATCTTCATCGCATGGTCCTGACTGATAACAATCCAATCCAACATCCATGATTAAAGGGACACTACAACCATCTTACATGATTGTTTACATGTTTATGGGAGTGCTGACACTTATGTGAAAAAATTGTACAAATTGTGGCTATAGTGGGACTTTTCACTGTGAATACAATCTGGTCTGGTGAAAAAGATCTTATCTCTCCCAAAGAAATCCACTGACAGTATGCTTCATTATCATATGTATTAGCAGTCCAAAAAGCCTACACTAACAAAGCACCAAAGGTAAAACTACACAGAGGAGTCCACACACTGAGCAAGACGCCAGCTGGTTACAGAGGATTATCTCCTCATCTGATATCTCATCATGACTCACACTGTCAGCGGTCAAAAGGTATCTGTCTAGCACCATCTCCTAAAGTGAACCAGTCTGGCTGTTTGTGATATCCGGCAAATTCATAAACACAATGAGGTCCCGGATATTAGGGAAACACTACAAGCTGGGAGAAATATTAATTTGTTTTTATAATGCAATAGATGTTTGACACAACAAGCGCAGCCTGCACCACATGGGTATGATTCATGTGAATGTCAGTACAAATTCCTATTCCCACCCTTTAAAGGACTTCTACAAAGGCAGCAGGACATTGTGATATATTTTATCATGATTGTCCTATGACTGGAAGTAGCAGCATAAACCACAATCAGTCTCAGTAATATGGTAATGCTAAAACACGACTGGCAAAAAGTGCACATATTCAAGTGTGGAGCCTTAATGATATTTTCATACTAATTAAAGTGTCTGTCCCCTCATATTTTCTCCAGAGCTGCATACTGCTTAGACACTCAGCTGCTGCCATAATAACTGACCTTGAGTGATTGTGACTGTTTCAAATACAAGAAATATACATAAAAAAAGATTTAGTGCATACATTTTCATACCTGCTATACTAAAATATGTCTTAAAGTAAGAATTCAAATTCCAATTTGGATTCTAAAAAGTCCAAATTACCACAACACATTAATTTTTTGTGTGATTTGTACTACCATTAAACACAGATTATAGATGAATCTGATGGGAATAGTGATGGGATAGGTTTGCAAGAACCTGGACATACTGAAAAGCTAAGAGATCATCAAATTCATTACAATTTATCCTCAAGGGGACAACATTTAATACAGGTCTCTGTGCTAAATGTCATGGCAGTCCATCCAATTGTTGTGGAGACATTTCCATTTATGACCAAAGTGGTGGATCAAACTGATCAACAGAGACCAACATTGCCATCCCAAGAAGGGACTCCAGTAGCATGGTTTAAATATCTATGAAAAAATAAAGTTATACAACATCAAAATCATCAAAGTAAATTTTTACTGATTTCCCAAAATGCAAAGGTTTCATTATTTGGGCAGCATGAATGTGTACAATCAACAAGTTCCTTTGCAGTACTTCTATTATATTTACTTATTTGTGGATTAAAAGTAGAAATTTTGAACAGATGACAGTCCTATGGTAAAGCTCAGCGAGTCAGCGAATAAGATATCATAACTGAAAAACAATACTGTGTTCCATGCACTATCTATATAAGATGGATGCACAATCAGACTTATAGTGCCAAATGACTCTGTCACCTTTCCTGTTGCTAGTGGAACAAAAGCTCTTCATGAAATGGTAAAACAAGCAGAATTTGGTGTTTGTATTTTATATTAACTCCTGCATCCATCTTTTTAAACAGAAAAAAATGCAAATTTGGAAAACTCCCTACCTTCTTTTATTTTATGGATCATGTATCTGAGGTTAAACATATTCTGTTAAAAAACAATGTTATCTAAATGCAGCATGTCAGTGTCTTAAAAGCCTACAACAGAAAACAGTACTGATTCAAGACACACTGACTACAGGGACCTTTTCAAGTTTTGAAGGCTCTTCCACAAGCTGTGGTCATTCTTCAGCTTTCACAGCAGTCCCCATTGACAGTCCTTATATCACAAAGTGCAGAGTTTTATTACAGAGAACTGCAGTGACTTTCTGCCATGCTCAGGGATGAGGCCCTGAGGCAATGGTGTAAATGGGTGGAGAAAACGGAACATGACCAAATTATGAGAGTCTGCAGCCCTGTGAAAATTATGATATTTTATGGCAATTTTGAGATGTAGTAAAGCCATACTTATTGTCCTTACTGTAACTGAAAGCATTAAGGTTCAGACGATATGTTAAAAGTGGATTTAATAATAATAGATTTTAATAATAATAGATAAGATTTAATAATAGTAGTTTTGATTTTGAGGACAGCTGCACATGTGTAAAACAAAGTTCTCTAAACACATCCTCACCTGTTTCATTTAACTGATGCTGCATTGCTATATGCTCTCACCACATAGGACCAGTATATTCCTTCATTGGTAAGTGTTTGAATACAAGATTACTTGCTCATCCAAAAATAGATCTGTCCATCTCTTGAACACATTTCTCAGAAAGTCTCAGGAGGCTTTGATTTCTAAATGGGAGGTTGCCAAGTGAGTGGTGAGACATTTCTCAGCTGCATCGACTAGAGAAGCATCTCATTCCTGTTCGGTTCTCTTATGGATATGGACTGATTCTGTTCAATCCAGAAAGAGAGCTGGTTAAATTCAGAAATGTGACTTGAATGGCCCTTTGCCCCCTTTGAGTTTTCCAACAATGTCACAAAAGTCAACTGTGGTGATAAATGACTCAGGACATCCTGTCCAACAAATAGGAAGCCAAAGACACAGCAGTGCATATGTGCATCATAAAGGTGCAACCATCACAGCAGCAATTCCTGTTTACAAAGCCTGATGCTTTAAATACACCCAGATGACACCCAGATCTTCAACTAATGTCAGCAGGCCAAAGTCAACCTTTGCAGGATTCATTCATTTACAAGAAAAAATATCATGAGGTAAAAATATCAAGGTGGATGTCCACCCCTATATTCATCTCAACTAAAAGAGCACCTTCTCTTATAGTTGTTATAATGTACTTTTAATGCCAACTAAAAGCTCTGGCCTTTAGGTCAGAAACACATACACTTCTAAACAGGATCTGCAAATTCTGCTTAGAAACCACAAAATGCTCACTAATAAAGTGAACAGGCTTGATTCACAGTGCTGAATAAGGGCAAAATGATGATTCATGTAGCATTTTTAATAATCACAGTCACACCTCCTAAATCTGTGTAGCATAATATACTGCATGATCCATTCAGTCCTGTCAAGTAGCGTTATAAGCTACTTTTTTTTTTACTTAAACCCGCATCTGTTAAACCAAATCACCTTTGCTTTATCTGCTACAATCTGCAGTACTGTATCCTATAATGACACCAGCCCACATCAGGGCCAGTTGCCAGTGTGCGGGGAGAACAATGAATGTGCTACTGAGGAATACTGTACCGTAGTCTACATGGGCGGTTTCCACCTCAGCCCGGTGACTAGACAGATGTGTCAAATAAAAGTCACACTCTCTCTTGTTTTACGCAGGAACCACACCAGTCGCTGCTGACAGACAATCCAGTTGTAATGTTCATTGACGCGCTCAGATCACATGCGTGCACGGCTCGGGCTACTTTGTCTCCTCACAGCTCTCCGACGCTGGTTGATTCTGCCCCATCACATCATATATCGCCTTACCTTTGCGCTCTGTATATCCCGTTTTAGGTATCGATAAGGTAGAGCTTCCCCTGCAAATATTGATCATCCCCGTTCAGCTTTCTCTCCGGCTGCTTTAGCCAGGGAGGGGATCCACCGTGCAGCCGCTGTCCATGTTCATCCTCCGGTACTACTGTAGCGCACACACTCGCCCCGTATTGAACCACACTCACCACGCCTTCAACCGCCGGCTATTATGTGAACAAGCCCCGCATCCCCTCCCTCCCTGCCTCCCCCCGCGTCTCATCCAGCATCTGCCGGCCGGCCTGGTTCACGCTGAATCCCCAGTAATGAAGTGTGATTGCCTGAAGGCTGTGTGCGCGCTGCATCCCCGATTTTCACTTAAAATGCTTTGTGGCTGCTCTGTTTAGGCTCAGCATCCAGAGAGGCTATGTTTCATTTGTATTTTAGCCTAGGCCTATATATTATTTTAGGCTAAGCAATTTGCCTATTTACTTTTAAGACGTTTTTACATTATGACAGGCCTCAAATCGAATTATTTGTTACCTGTGTATTCTGATAATTAAAGATTTTATCAAGCCATTAAGATTTGTTTCTGTTATTTCCAACACAGAGTGGTATATAGGGTCAAATTTAGCTTGTTGTACTCCAGGGTTCATCGTTTTTGGTAATTTGGATGCCCATTGGCTGTTACCATAGCAACGACCATCCTGGGGTCCTTTATAAATACATACAGTGGCCTATAATCAACACTTCTTTACACCTACACTCCAGTAAATAAGACACAGCAGTAACAAAGCAAACCCAGTAAAACTACATTAATAAGCCAAACATACTGCATGGATGCACAAACAAATCTAAAAATAAAAAATAAAACTCTGAATACATAAATTCAGTAACATGGAAAAGGTTTTAAAAATACATTAATTTTATTAATATGTATTGTAGACTTGTGATAAAAAAAACAACCAATTAAATTGTTACTTTTAAGACATTTGTACTGGATTATATGTACTGTACTATATGACTGTAGCCATAAATGTTTTTGTATTGCACTGGTCTTTTTGCCTCTCCTGCTTAACAACCATGAGTGTGTCCATTACATAATACTCCTCATTATATCCTGCATCAGTGAATTAGGCCGATTTAACACCTTAAAATTTCCATCACATTGACTTTTTTTTTAAGTCAGTACATATAACTAAAACAGATTCTCAGAAATCTGATTAACAGGTTTGTTGTTTGTCCTCAGCAAATTTAGGTGCACTATATTTCCACAGAGATTATTTTGCTCTCATACATTGAGTTGTGGCAACAAACGGGGCTAGTGATGGAAAAACGTGAGCTGGGGAAGACAATGTATTTACATTGTGAGACAACTGACAAAACACAGGAAATTGTGGACAATGACAGTTCAAACATTCTTGATTTTATCACTGAGCCAGAAAAGAACATCTACTCATGAAACTGAAACTGTTACAATATATGCACTGCACTCTAAGGCCTGTTTGCAGCTTTAATGGCTAAAAATTAACACCAAATTTAAAGGACTCTGCAGCTCAATCTGTAGAGCAAGTTGACCTATATTGAAATGTGGGTCAAAGTCAGCATTCAGTACTATTTACATGTTGTAGTAGCAGAACCTCAGTCAGTCAGTTGTCTCCTCTTAAAAGTCCTTGTTGGTCTAAACAAATTTAAATATCAGAGTGGTAGTTATTGTTGTACCATCTCACCAGTGACTACATTTATGTCACTTTGCAGATTAAGGATATCTCTGACACATCTCTGACGTGTGAAATGCCAACAACACAATACTGGTAAACCAGTCTACCAGTGCGTGTTTCACATGTGACATTCATTCTTGCTCAGGAGTGACGGTGCTCCTGAAATATTCATTACTGTCTTTACTCAGCTGGTAATTCTCCAAAAGTAATGGGTACAGCAGTCTTGTTAAAGTTACATTTTAATTCAGTTTCACAAGAAAATACTGAGAGTTTAACACATTAATTAAAAGACAAACTGCAATTTGCAAATAAGGTGATTGATAAATCTAACAACTGCACTGCTACAACAGTAAATGCTGTAGACACTCACCAGAGCAAAGCTTTCCCATCCCCCTTGCTCTTGGATTTCTGACATCAGACATGAATAATTATCTCATTAAGCTCACCCAAAACCCTCTGTCCTGGAAGTCTCCTCCTCTTGTAAAGAGAAACTACGATTCCCTTACCATTCCCTTATGACTCTCATTAGGAATGTAATGCTGTCATCAATATAATAAGCTATACTTTTAATACATTCAGAGAACTAGGGTCATAGTTTTTGTACAAACTGACATGAAAAACTAGATCCAGCAAGGTAATCATTTACCGTACATTTTTAGAACGCAAGCTTAAAGTGAGCAAGAATGTACTAGACTGTAGGTTATTTTTTTATTTGTGAAGCATTTAGTTTTGAACTCTCCATTATTTTTTTTACAGACATGCACTTTTCAAGTTAACATTTCTTCGTACCTATTCTACAACTAGTAGGTTCACAGAAAAGGACATTAATGCACTGAAAGTACCCACTAGTCATCATCAGCCTTAAAATGTTTTAACACAATTAAAAATGCAACATCTAATAACCACTGCATGCAAGAGATGCATGCAATATGAGATGTGCCTTTATGCATGACCTACTCTGTGTGCATTGATATCCCATGATTACAATGCACCTATACTGCACCATAATAAAAACTAAAAGAGTTCAAGTCAAGACCAGCAGCACTAAATAGAACTACCTGTGTTACCTCTTAGAGAGGCACTTTGGTAAACTGGGGCTGCAAATGTTTGATGAAGATTATAACAAAACATTTGAGTAATAATGTGCTCTCTCTCTCCCCTAGTTTGTGCTCTCTCCCTCCCTCTCTCTCTCTCTCTCTCTCTCTGTACCTTCTGCAGGTGTCCCTGGTCCTGGAGCTGTTTATCGCTGATGTGCAGTTACTGGCCCCACCAACTTGCAGTGTCTATTTGTTGTTTATTGTTGCTGTTCTTTTCTCTCTGCTCTATCCACTCACCCCAACCGGTCGAGGCAGATGGCCGCCCAAACTGAGCCCGGTTCTGCTGGAGGTTTTTTTCTTCCGTTAAAGGGAGTTTTTTCCTCTCCACTGTCGCCAAGTGCTTGCTCATAAGGGAATTGTTGGGTTTTTAGTTTTAGTTTTTGTAAAGTGCCTTGAGATGATTTGTATTGTGATTTGGCGCTATACAAATAAAATTGAATTGAATTGAATTAATAAGTGAAAGGTTTTGTAAGTCTCTCCTTGACTGAAGATGGTTGTGGGATTAAGATATGAATTCATCCTTGTTCTGTAGTAGTCAGATGATGTGACATTTTTGAAATAGCAAAAACAAAATTGTATAAAGATGTTTTATTTTTGGAAACACATATTTTCTGTTACTCATGCTCATGATTTCTCTACTTTAATTAAGTTTTTTATCATACATAAGAATTTCTAACATTCCCTTAATAATACATATTGATGGAAGTATTATTAAAGCAGGAGAGTGCCAACAGCCCCAGAAGGTTTACTGTTATTATGCTGGTTTATGTACAATAATTTGATTAATCCCAAAGTTGTCAGCATCTGTTTTAAGTTAAGTTCTCCATCCTCCTGTTGTGGTCTCAGTCTTGTAGATAGAAAATCTAATTTTAAAACTTGAATTATTTTACTTTATATTGATCTAATTTGTTAAATTGCATTTTATGAAATCGCTTTTAAAGTGTAAAGTGATTAAGCAGAGAAAGTCTCTGGTGGAACACCTCTGGGGAAATACTGATATTGCCACATACACTGGGAGTCAGCAGGGGCCTAAAAGCAAATTCTTTTGACCAGCATTCCGTCTGGTCATGTACTCAAAACATATATTATTGAGTTAGCTTATTTTGAGAACTTAGAGCATGGATTATAAACAAACATATGGTTTCTCAAAATTTCAGAGAAACATACATTGAAAAAGAAAGAGTCTAAGACCACAATATTCACTTCATTTCTGCTATAGCAATGGATTTGTTGCTGTGGGCACACACCAGTTGACCTGTTTTTGATCATTTCACAATTTTTGATTAGCGACAACATGTCAATATGAGCCCTCGGTGGCGTCCTGAACACCCGGACACTCTTGGCTCATATTCCGGGATCTTGTTTTGACTGGATCATACAGGAAGTGTTCCGTGGCAAACGGCTGCAAGTCACCAATGATTGGTTGACATGTGTTTACCATGAATGAGCTACTAGGAAAAACAAAAGTAAACAAAAGTTTCACACCTGAGCAGAAACATTTCTCTCCTGTTGTCGTCCTATTTAAGTTCATGCTCTCTGTTATTAGCCAGCAGTGTTTGCACTAGTTGTCACTGCTTATTAAATCTGCACAACACTGTGTAAACAATGGTGTGTTAGCCTGTAATTATGTTCATCTGTTTAGTTATCTGATGGCATAAGGCCAGTTCCCTGCTTGACATTTACTGTCAGCCATTTATAACCATCATGGACATATTTTAATGGCAAATTGCTAGTCACACTGTTACCTGTTCAGAATACATCTTTATGTTAATGTAGCACCATAGTAATGCAGGACTAACCTCACCCCAATCGGTAAGAAATTACTGGAGTCAAGTTTTACAATTCGTCTGTCACAGATTTGTTATTAGATGTATTAAATGATTCAAGTCTGACATTCATAATTGTACTTAGGTAAAGAAAAAGTGCGGCAACATGGTCAGCACAATGATTCCTGTGAAAGTTTCGTTTTAAATCACTGGATGATTATTAATATGTGCTAATGTAAGTATTTGATGGACATAAATACATGAGGTCTATGAATGTAATATATTGAAAAGGCTTATCAGATGTTTTGTGTGTATAATCTTATACTTAGTTACAAATATCTCAAAACTTTACTCCTTGAGTCAGTCGCATGTTATTTTAGATTTGACCCAGTGATCCATATTTATTCCTGCTTATTTCATTTTGTGTCAGAAACACCGCAGAAGGCCCTGTGCTTCAAGGCCACCACAGTGTGAACACAAGCATCAACTTAAATATGTATACTATATAATACCCACTTAAGAAATTACAAAATAAAGGTCTACAAACTCTGGGGGCATCTCTTTGCACGGGTCCCTGGGTATTCAGTGCCTTTATTCATCCCACAACAATGTCCAGAACAATAAGTGTTGTCTAGTCCATTGTGTGTCTGTCATCTTTAAATGTAAAACCATGCAGCTCTTGCATCATGTCTCCTGTTCTGACTGTAAATGAGTTGTTCTTAATATGTCTCTGAGCCACTGTAGCAAGAAAAGGTCTCGTACAAATAATAATGTGCTCTGAAATAAAAAAAAAAATACACTGTTTCCTATTCTAGCTTTGTCTGTCTTACATCATCCTGTCATTTAAGGTTTTATTTTTAGTTTTTTAGGCTGTGCTTTCCAACAGAAGTGCATTTGCATTGTATTTGCATTGGTAGAATGCAGACTTAAACCAGTTCAGCAGGATGAGGCCAATGCAAATATTGAACTTGAATTTCCATTTTGTAATAGAAAAGTGCCCCCTTGGGCCCACAGCACTGGCGTTACTAGCTCTATACTGCCCCCAAATGGTGGATAGGGGGCTAAACTGAGGAGATCAAACTTGGTGAGCAGAGAGCAGAGTGCAGGCTGAGAAGGAGACGGGCAACAGAGCCAGGTCAGTCTGTCTGCACAGGAAACGGAGGGAAACGGAGACATGAGGGTCGACAGGGTCTCCAGGTCTGTTATAACATGGGTGCAATACCTACATGATTTCACAAATTACAGACTGAACTGTCGATGCAATGAGAGAGTTGCCAGATTTGGTCTATAGATTATTAAAAGTTCATTCAGTTAAAATAGATGTTGTGTTGGTTTGACTCAGATGCAGTGATCAGGCGAACTGTCAGAGGATTCAGTCAGATCATTAGCAGAGGTTCATGTCTGGGAAAACCCTGAACATGAAATCAGCAACTGGTTGATGTGTCCCGCGATGTAGCGTTTTTTCAAGCTCACTACACACATTATGCCTCAGCAGCCTACAAATTCTAAACTATACTCTGACAATGAAACATTCACCGATTTTGATCCTTTCACGCAAATTGTGCTTTCTCCCGGTGCAGCAGCTTGAATGGGAGTCATCCAGGCTGAGTGTGTGTACTCAGACAGCAACTCTACACGCTCACAATAATCTTCCAAATATATAGGCTATGTATGTCTGTTATTTGTGGAAGGATTGGGCATAAGGTGACGGTGCAGGGTTTTGAAGCTAATAAAGCATAAAGACGTGAGGTCAGGGATTAGCAGCCACTCATGTTTACGTCTAAGAAATGAGACTCACTGTAAACAGCGATGGTTATTCATTGCTGCTGAAGGAAATGAAACTTTGTGACACGAGTTTCACTGAGAGCAAACAAGGCTGTGCAAAATCCACTCGCACGTCGCAGCCAATAAAAACCATGATGAAACCGTCAGCCGCGGTGCACCTTGGTAGTCGTAGTCGGCGCGGGGCTGGCAGCCCGCTGGCAGCTCTGTGCTGGCTGCTGTGGAGGACTACAGAGCTCCGGGTCCTGGACAGAGGCGGCTCGCGTTGACAGTGGTTGGTACTGAGCGAAGCACGGCGGCAGAAATATCGCCCGTCTGTTTTTTTTTTTAGGTGTTTAACGTTTCCGAAAAGTTGACATCTGCAAGTATGCAGGCAGAATCGGGGATTGTGCCCGACTTCGAGGTTGGAGAGGAGTTTCAAGAGGAGCCTAAAACGTATTACGAATTGAAGAGTCAGCCCTTGAAAAACAGGTCAGTTGTTTGGCCGTGGACAGTTATTTCCCACGCTGGAGCGGTTTTGGTGTTTAGGTGATAATGAGGCTGCAGACTTTCTGAGTGTTGTCCGGGATCCGTGCGTGTGCGAGGCGCCCCCAGAGATGTTCCCGAGGCTGGTCCCGGCGCTGAGCTCTGGAGGGGATTCAACTTGCCTCTTATTCCCTAAGGTTATCCTGCTGGCATGAAGTTATGCAACACTTGGGTGTTGTCTTGTCAACATCAACTTCAAATATTAGCTTATAGAGGAGCAGACAGGTCAGAGTTTGACGAGATGCTGCCCGGCCTCACTTTTTTGTCGATGGCTACAATGCTGCTAAGATGAGGGCTTTGGTTTTTATATGCGTTCTCCTAAAATCCCCCTTTGAATATACATGGAATAATGCTGCCTATAGGACCTTGACCTGAAGAGTGTTGGAGGGTTATCGTTTATTTAAATAGGTTGTGGTCAAATACCAAAGAAAACATGTGCGGTGAAACAGATCCAGGTGCTCTGTGAAGTGCAGGACTTCTCAAATACACCTGTGAAAAAGGTTTGCAGTTGATTTACAGTTAAATGGTTGAAAACTGTTTACATTAGTAACTTAAACCAGGAGCAGATAGGAGCCTTGTGGTGTCTGAAACATCTGTGTATTGTATGAGGAGCTGATGACCCAGAAAGTGCTTCATAAGCTAAGAGAATGCTGTGTTTTGTAGAATACATGAAGCAGAAATGAATGGCTCCTGTGGCCTCTCTGGACATGAACTAAACACTCTGCAGTACTGACATATTAGGTAGATATTTTCAGCTTTGGCATGTTGAGGCCTCTCCAAACAATCAGCATTGAGCTGAGCAGAGTCTGTTTGCTCTAATTTAACAGGCCAGTGTTAAATTATGATTCTGTTTAATGGCATTAAATGATTATTATCCTTTTATTGAGTTTGGGAACTAGTTTAATGTTTTGGGAAATGTTCTTATTCAATGAATATCAAACTGTCATGTTTGTAAACTGTATATACTGCTAAAATACAGGTAGCTTAGCCTAACATAAAACCTGGGAACAGCCTGGCCTGGCTCTGTGCAAAGGTCAAAAAGTCCACCTAGCAGCACATTTAAACGATGTTAGAGTTTGTTTTTTAATTTGTACAGAAACTGAATTATTACGAAGATAACGGTGCTCTTCCTACAGCAAAACAATCTGAAAACTAAATAAATGCGCTTTCACTTGATTCTAAATATTGATAATTAACCACATATTTTAGTCACTAAATAGTTGCTGACCTACAAAATATAGCCAGTTTTATTTTTAAGTTATCGTGAACAACTCCCTCTTCCTGGTGATTATCATACATAATAAACACTTCCCAGCTGTGATATAACTGGGAAGTTGTGAAACTTACCACTTTACATTTGTGATGATGACGATAATGATGATGGGGACGGTAATCATGATGATAATGATGACGACAATACATCTGTTAGCAGAACGGTGTCTGATTATTTGTATTTTGTGTCTCCACGTCCCTGTTACGTTGTTTAGAGGTAATACATGGCCTCATTGTCAGGGTGAGACATACAGAGGACAGTACACCACTGTGTTCAGACAGAGCTCTTATTGCAGATGTTTGGTAGACTCTAGTTATTTTTCCCAACAAAATGTCGGGAACTTGACTTGACTACAGAATGTAGTTTGTTTCATTTTCTTTTAAATTCAGCCAAAAGTCAAGTTCAGGGAGAAAAAGGGGGTTATTCATAAGGGACAGTACTAACCTTTAACCTAGTTCTACATTTTTTAACTATTTTGCTCAATTTCTTCATTAGTGAAATGTGATTAAACTGTTACATACATACACAGACTGAATCTCAGCTGTGTTGTGTTGTCACCTGCAGAGCTGTAGTGGCAGCAAGTTCCAGTAAATAACCAGTGTGGGTTCTCGAGGGTCACAGATTATTTTATTTAATGTATTTTCCTTTGGTTTTTGTGAGTTGTCTGGACAGTTGTTTCGATTGATGGTATCCCACTTCCTCTTCCCATCACATGAGGATGACCCAGCATAATAATAGTCACAATGACTGTTTTGTAAGACAATGTTGCGCGGGATGGTTATAATTAGACAGATTGATTATTGACTCGTGTGATATCTTGTCATGGCTGCCCCCGCTGTTTCTAAATTTGAAATGTGAAGTGTGACAAAATGTCTTCTTGGCATTCACAGATCTATTTGATTTCTTGCTGTCTCCGTATCAGTTTGACAGCACACACAGACTGCTGCAGACGATGTGCCAGACTTTGTGTGCCTAATATAGACGTGAGACAGGCGGTGGAACTAGTCTTCTATGCAGTGTAAATAAGCTCTATAAATATAGCAGTGGATGTGTTATATCTCAAGCTGAGAGTTGAAGGCTCTTTTTTTTTGGGCAAATACTTGCAATGTAAATGTACTATAAACATTTCTGCAGCAATCATATTGAGGAAGTTATGCCTAACTAGGGTGATGTCTGACAATGGCTAGATGTTTTGCACAATTTTCATAGTTGTAGGATCCATATATGTGCCACCAGTACCAAAATGACTTTGCTCAATATAAACCTGTCTTTATATATGTTTTTTTCATTTGGTATAAGCCAAAATATTAAATAATAATAATTATTAATAATAATTTTTAAAACCATAGAAAATGCCCATGCAAGACCCATAAAAGAGCCCGTCTAAATAGTGTGTGTTTTAAAATGCAAAAATTGGGAAATATTTCATAAGCGACAGAAACATTCCTAAACATTTCTAAGACTGTGATCAGAAATTTGATGCAAACTTTACATGTAAATAAACACATCTACTCCCCTCTTCTCTGCAAGTTTTTCAGATAGAAATTATAATATTATTATAGCTAGACAATAATTAACATTGTGTGCAAATAAATAAAAACTGAAATACAGTATAAACCTGTGCATATTGTTATTGCATATGAAATGTTTGTAAGAAAATTAACCTAAAACTAAGAAGTAAAAGCGAGGGGGATAAAAACAGAATTTTGAAAAGTGATTCTCTGGACTGGAAGTTACACGCCTCGATGTTTTAATATGGCAGTTAACTTAGCACTTATTTATAGTACATTTCATATTGATTGTCTTTTGAAAATGGCTAATATTTCTCAGTTTGTGCCAGGGGTATGTCAATTTTAGAACACAACTGTATGTGTGTATAAAAATTCAGAATAAAATGAGATTCAGTTTTAGGCTAAGTCTTTAGCTTGGTACAGAAAGCAAAAGAAAACTGTTTGTGACAAAGAGCTGAGTCAGAGGTTGAAGGTTGTGAAAGTTGGTGCTAGGAGCAACTTGTTCCAGTGGGGAGTCCCTTACAGAGATGCCAGAGAGGCCGTAGAGTTTCATCCATGATCTCAGACAGACTGAGGGTCTAAATGACACAGACAGGTGCTGTGCCTGCAGTAAAATATTATGTTAGAACAACCTGCTCTGCAGTCATGATCACTTTGCTGCATCTTAAATTCTTCTGTGGCTTTTTTAAGCATGCCTGCTTTACATTTCTGTGTTGGAAGATCTGCAAGGGTTTTGTTTTGCTTCATGACTTTTAATAATAGTAAACCATGATCTCTGTCCTCCTCTATTGGTGAATAGTTGGAACTGTGAAATAGTGAAAACGCACCAGGTAACATTCTTAAATCTTCGAGCAAATTACACTGTTTGAAAGTCTTTAGCCAGAGGAGGGTGCCTTTACCCACTTAACATCCCTACTATTTTTTTTTTATTCTAAAAAATATAAAGGTGAAAAAAAAAACCCAAATACAAATATATGAACTAGAGATGTCCAATCCCCCCATGTTCCTCAAAGGACAGAAAAATACAAAAATTATATTGCAACTAAATGCAAAAAAATGATGTGTCATAGGCAATAGAATAAAGGCAACCCCAGGGAGGCTAGTCTGGAGGCTATGAATGCTTACATCCAGTTTGTGTTGGTGGCCCATTCGTCCCTCATCTCTGCTAGCAGGGGGTTGAAAAGAAAGACAAAACACTCAGGCCATGCACTGGCTACCAGGGGGCTTAACCACATTATAGTGAAGAAGCACTAAACCTTGCTTCTGTCATAGTCTGCCCTGGAAACCCTCCAAGGAGGCCGGATCTTCTCCAAGCTGGACCTGAACGACACCTACCACCTCATGTGGTAGGGTAGGGTCTGTGTCATTTAGACCCTCAGTCTGTCTGAGATCACGGATGAAACTCTACGGCCTCTCTGGCATCTCTGTAAGGGACTCCCCACTGGAACAAGTTGCTTCTAGCACCATGGAAAGTGATGAGTGGAAGGCAGCCTTTAAAACTCCTAGCAGGGCCTACGAATCTCTAATTATGCAATTTGACCACACCAGTGCCTCGGCTGTCTTCCAGAACCTTATCAACGATGTCCTGTGTAACATGCTGGGGAACATGGTTTGTGTACCTCAATGATCTACTCCTGCTTCCTGGCTGACCGTGTTCCACTGGTGTTTGTCAAGGCACGGAGATACAAATTCCACAGCCTGTCAATCACCATCCTGAGATATGTCATTTCTTGGGGCAAAACGAGGTGGATCCCAACAAGGTAAAGGCTGTTTTCAACTGGCTAATGCTGCACACCCAGAAAGAGCTAAAAAGATTCCTGGGGTTTGGCAACTGGCTGGCTAGGCTCCTCCTTTCAATTGTCTGACCTCTGAGAGCTGGCTTTCAGTAGTCACCTAAAGCTGAAGTTGCTTTTTGAACTCTGAAGGAGCAGTGCACATCTGGCCCCATCGTCATGGTTCCAGACCCAGTTATCAGTTTATTTTTGATATTGATGTCTCTGGATGAGAGGTGAAGCTTTTATTGCAGGTTCTGCAGCGGGGACACGATTCACTGCCAGCCTACCATCTGGGTGCATGCCTGATGTAATCCAGGTGGCACAGTATTTCTGCATTTAAATCCCAGGTTGGCAGCAGTTCTCTGCAAGATTGTTCATTGCTTACTCCAGTGATTGTCTGGCATTCTGATCCTCGTTTGTTCTCCATGTCTGGCCTGTCTGACCTGACCTGTTATTTGGGCCACTGGCTGCTGCGTGGCAAAAGAGTGTGATGCAAGTAAAGCTGCAACTTATTCACATTATTGATGGTTTTTTTTCTTAATTAGTTGTTTAAAAGGAGTTGGAGCTCTGTATTTAACCTGTGAAAATACAGAGCTTCTACCTACAGTGACATCAGTGGTTCAGTGGGTTAACTACCTCATTGTAGATATTTGTATAGCGTTCCTCTGACTGTCTCTGTCTTTCTCACCATTTTCTATCAACCTTAATGTTTTGTTTCAACCTGCATCCTCTGGGTGCACAGCCTACATAATTTATGTTCTAGATTAAACACTTGCATACAGATGCTTCTCATTTTCACTAATTTGCTTGCTAGTAACTGACTTCAGGGGATGATGCCAGCTGCAGCACACTGGGATCTGTGTGATCAGCAGGGTAGTTCGAATAGATCAATATAGCGTCATGTGAGGGCGTAATCACTGAGCTGTATTAGAGCAGAGAGGTCATATAATCTAAAAGGGGGAAACTACACTCCATTTATAGCTATGTAATATTTCTAAGTCGTAGTGTGCCCGTGTCACTTCTCAATAAGCTTTTGCAAAGTCAGAGATAAAACAAGGTGCAGTGTGCTAAGAGATTTTCCTCTGGTGGGAGAATTGCTTTTAATGACTTCATTGAAGACTGAAAGAAATAAGTCATGTTCTTATAAGGATTTCATTGGTTTCTACTGAGATATAAATGCATTCTCAAGATATTTGGATCACGAAGTGTGTACACAATATGTTCCCGATGTTTGACTATCACAGTTTTTCATAGTACGTGTCTGGCTTTGTATAAATCTGTAATGTGTGTGACTGAAAATAATAATATAATAGTTTGTTTAATCTGATTGAAAAGGCTGTTTGTAGAAAATTTTAAAGATTGTCCTCAACCCGCAGAGAAGCTTGTCATACTTGAAACCGTTACAGTTTACACTTTATAATGCATCGCTGTGCTGCAAAAATCACATATCTTTTCTGATAATCTGAAGAATTTACCGTTGTAGTTGAACAAACACCTACCACTTAAAGATCTCCTTCAGATCTGCTGAATATTGAGCTATCATTGACTTCTAAACTTGAACCTCAGAAACTGAGAAAACAAGAAAACTCAGATTTAAGGTGAGCACAGAGAAACATTTCACTTTTGGCATATACTTATGAGAATAGCCTCAAACTGTTAATCTTTAAGTATATAAAGGTTGAACATCCAAATGAAGCAACAGTAAGCAAAACATTTTCTTGTGTGAAGTGGGCTAAAGAACACATTAAAAACTCATATTATTAGGTGACTGTTTTCCTTAGCTTACAAACAGTTGACATTTTAGAGATACATGGTTTTCACAGGATGATGACTAAAAGTTAGTTGTAGGCCGTTCACTCAACAGTGGCGACATATGTTTCAAAGTCTGTGTGGTTTTAAAGTAGCGTGTTGATGGACAGTGTGTTTCCAATGGGCGCCGGCCCTCTTCTCTCCTCTACCCTGTTCTGCTGTTGGTCTGGACGGGGCTGGTCCTCTGCCTGGCACTCTGTGTGGCGATTGGAGCTTTCAGGCCGGGCCCTGGAGCCTCCCCCCTCTGACACACTTGCAGCGCTGCACCACTGGCATGACTTTCACTGCTCTCCAAGGGCGGGTGGTCCACCTTCAGGGAAAAACAAACAAATATGGAGGCTGTAGGAGTGCAAGTGTACAGACCCTGCTCATTTGACTGTCTGTGAGTATGGCACCTCCGCATCTGTGTTATTATTGGCATGATCTTGGGTACAACACTTTATTTACACATGAAGGACAGCATGAACAGAGCTGTGAGTGAGAAGTACAGTCATAGCTTTAGCAAATGTCCTCGTGCATGTCTCATATGAAGTGGTTAATAATCCTAATTATTGTTTGTCAAATAAGCACGGAGTAGATTTTAAATGCTCATTGGTGCTTACAAAGCTTAAATCTTATGTGTTATTTATCCTTTTTACTGTAGTTTTACAGGTTCAGCGGAAAAAGAGTTCAGAATTGTTTATCTGCAACAGATCAGCAGTTAAGACAGAAAACTAAATTGTTTTCCTAATCTAATGCTAATAGATTTTAGATGAGGTTGTTGCTTTACCATTTTTGTCCATTAGGCAGAGCTGTTCTTTGGTCACAGAGGGGTCATTAGTTCTGCAAGTTGGGAGGCAGCCCCCTACCATTCCCACTCAATTGCCAGTAGCGGTCCTGGGGATAAAGTGTGTCTGTATTACAGATTGTTTTCATTCAGACCATTAGGACCTCTGTTGAATTTTGTTGCTTAGCTTATCTTCGTAGATAAGCTAAAGCTTCTGAGGTTTCCTGTTTGCTTGCTGTTTGTCTGTCAGTTATTAAAACCTGCATCACAGACTGTTACTAATAACAGTCACTAGTGTAGTGTAGTGAGCAGAATCAGAGAAATCATGAGTTGGGTGGGTGGGGCTCTTTAAGACTGTACAACCATTGTTTTGTTTTTTTCTTCTTTGAGTTACACACAAACATGAGAGGTGTGTAACACATACACACACTTACACATGAGTGAAAAAGTTATAAAGGACAAAAGCTTTTTATGTGCCACAAAACAGTTGGAAAGAAGAAGCAGTAATTGAGCTTTGCTTTGCAAGGAGGCTTTTGGTCATTTATGCACACACGCAAATAAAAGTCAATCTGATAATCAGAACTGTATTAAAGAAAATCAGGAGGTGCTTCAACTCTCAATAGATCTCAACTATAAGCTGTTTATTACACATTCATATTCATTTTCCTGTAATTATTTAAGTCTAGTTATAGTCTTCAAACATAGACCTGGAGCTTATATTGCAAACTTTTTGACACTTCTTTTAAAATGTCAAGTATGACATTGCTGATTCGATCAGCTAATATTAACTTATCACGTCTTGATATTGTTGTATATGTCTGATAAAAAAAAACAAGACACTGTAAATGTGACATTCAGTTTGTATCTGTACATTCATAGTTCCCTGACTTCTAGCACCACCAGCAGGTTAAAACTTTTATTTGTCTAATGTTTTGGTTTTTAACCAAATACAAGCAAAGCTATTTGGCTAGTTCCCCTGAGGTTTACTTTGTGTTTAGTGTAATTATATATTAGGTTATTATTATTTTTAGTGTATTGTCAGCAATAATCATATACTAACCATGGTAAGTTAAAAGTGGTAAAATCAGCATGGTTGCTTTGTTGTATTTGCATATTAGCATGCTGATGTTAACATTTAGCTCATAGGACCTCAGAACTCCTGGCATAGATGTTGTTTTACATTACTGCAACTTCCTCTGTAATTTCTCTGTCAAGTCAGATTTACAGCCAAAAACCTTCAGAACCTCATGAATTGAAAGAATACTATGGTGTTACCTTAGTTTTTATTTTCATTGGATTTAAAAAACATCACCATACTTTGTCCTAGTTGGGATTGCCGACCGCCACTGTAACACTGCTTTTTCCCATGCATCAGTACAGGTGTGCGTGTCTTTGTGTGTGTGCGTGCGTGTGTGTGTGTGTGTGTGTGTATTCTCTTCCCTGCCAACTCTCAGGCTCATAAGGTGGAGACAGAAACCACAGTATCTTCAGCTATTCCTGGAAGTGCTGCTGCACCTTCAGGTTGTTGTGTTTGAGGTGATGATGAATGCGTTGTCACGCAGATGCCTGAGGGGTGTGAAGATGGTTTGATTAGAAGGGCCATTGCCAAGACTATTAAAACGCAAACTGTGAGACTAAGGGGCATAACCTGCCAGTGATGTGTGTTTTGTGGTTTGAACCCAAAGGCAGAAGATATAAAGCTGTGAAAGAAGCTGTTTACACTCAGTTTTATGCTGCAGAACATTTTACTATCAAGTATTTTTCAGTCCTTAATTAAATAATAGTATTAGATACATTTTTTAGTAATTCAGAATAACCAAAACTGGAATAAGGAAAGCAAAAAAAGCAATGTCTCACATACTAAGGATCTAAAATATCTATTTTTTAAAAACATTGCCTACATAAACTACTTTTGTATCTGTGCGTACTTGATGGAAGTATGTCTTGCTTATATTTATGCTCCACTTGCCGTTGCAAGTGCAAACACAGAATAGATGCAGGCTGGGGAGGTTATTATTAGTATCAGCTAATAGTTATTAAAGCTGCCATGTGAAGATTTTTATAAAGAAATAATCTATTTAAATTCAGTTTGATTAAATCCATGGGTACTTGCTTGCATTCTTCTTCACTGCCTTTGTTGGCACGTTGCTATATTCTTTTTTTTTTTTTGGTGCCTTACCAAGTGTCAATCAAGCAGACAAGTATGAAACCAAAGTCAGTAAATTAATTACTGTGCTTGCGAACATGCATGATTTATTTGTCTGTTATAGTTTGCACTAATATTCTGAATCAGCAAAGTAACCATAGCTATGACAGAAATGTAGTGGTGTGGAAAATACTGGGGCTCTGAATTGTATAAGTAAGTAGCATAAAAATGTAAAAACTCAGAATCCTCAAATACTTAGGTAATGTACTGTCTATGAGTACATGTCCTGTATTAGTTTCCAACACTGCAACTACATAATGTACATGTATATATGAGTGGCATCAAATGACAAGATGCTGCCAGTAATCAGTACAATATGGAAATGTCTCTCTCTTTCTCTCTGTTTCTGCAAACTCTTTCTGAAAATTTAAAATGAAAAAAAAACCCTATTTAAATAAGTAATGTGGTGAAGTTGACATTCAAAAGTTCTTTTCACCATCAACTTCAAAATCCACTGTTTTATTTTTTGACTAGAAAAAAGGAAATGAAACTACTTCTTAGAATTCAAACACTCAAACGCTGAAGTAGATTAAAGTAAAAAAAAAAAGAGAGCTCATAAGATATAGTTCAGGAAGTGGAAATGAAAAATGAAAAAAAGCTTTTTAGCTTTAGCCTAGATCCAGCGACTTTCGTTTGAAATATCTGAGATGAAAGGAAACACAGTCGCCCAAAGTCACACAGACAAAGGAATTATGCATATGAACAGTAAATCTGATTCTATGTATTGGCTGAACAAAGGAACTTGACAAAAAAGTAGCTGTTGGATTGAGAGAACCAAACGCCTGCAGTGCTTTGAGAGAACAAACTACAGCCTTTGTTGTACTGTAATTAACTCAATACACTGACTTGTTAATTGACCTATCCAGGATCAGAAATCAGATGCAGTAGCATTGTCTTCAGGGATGAATTGGACAGGTTGTCTTATTTGACTGTAGATACTTGATTGATTGATTGATTGGGTTTATTCAAGCTTATGAAGAAAAGTTTGTACAATGTTCACAGAGAAAAATACTTAATACATACATAGATATATACAGTGGTCAGAAAATGTGGCTTTAGCATATATTGAAGCATATTTTTGCTCTGGTGCAGGGTTGAGTGGGTGTGGTATCAGACAATGAGATTATATGCAGCTTTTGGGGGGAATTATGGTATGTTGAGGGCTCAACACCCACTAAATACGGTGCGGACCGAAGCTGTGTTTGACTCCACTGGCTAATTAGTGCGATTACTGCACAGCTGGATTGGCCAGACGTTTTATCAAAAGGATCACTCACTCGATGAAGGCTTCATCCCGACAACTTCTGCTTCAGCAGAGTCTCTCTATTTTAGTACTACAGGATTCTGTTGGGGGACAAGTCGTCTAAATTTAAGCGAGTGGCAAAACTTAAGCAACCTTTTATGAAACAAGTTCCTCTTTTTGTTTTTTGTAAAAAAAACAGCTTTGTGCTCTTCAGAATTATCAGATTAAAATAATTCACCTTTCTGAAACTACATTTTACAAGAGGCATTGACATTGATTTTGTAGTATCTATCTTTCTAAAACACTAGCTGCAACTAATAAGATTTTCATTTGCCACAAAAAGGGGGAAATCACTATTTCCCGCACATCAAAGTAGCATCTTAAGGCTGCCTGTTTTGTCTGAGCAGAAACCCAAATCTGTTTTATTGAATTTTTGTACTTTTCAGTTAATCAGCTAGTCACTGCAGCTATACAGTTAAGATTTTCTGTTTGATTGCCCTTCAATCATTCTGCTTTTATCATGTTAATCTTTTATTCCACTTGTCTTCCCTCCATCTCCTTCTGCCTTAACTACTAATCTTTCTTCTCTGTTGTCTCTTTTGCTTGACCTCTCATTCCTCACCTGGCCTCTCTCTACCCTCTCTGTTGTCACTGTCTCTTTGCCTCTGTATACCTCACCTTTCCAATCCTCTCTTTCCCTCTTTTTTTCCACATCCACATTCTCTCTGTCTCTGCTCATTCATCTGCCAACAGCAGCCCGTCGGGCCAGCACGGCTCTTCCAAGCCCCCGCTGAGCACCTCGGCCATGACATCACGCATCCTGCTGCGGCAACAGCTGATGCGGGAGCAGCTTCAGGAGCAGGAGCGGCGGGAGCAGCAGAGACAACAGGCCTCCCAGTACCCACAAAGCACAGCAGCCCAGACCCCTGCCATCAATGTCAGCGTCCCAGTCAGTTTACCACCTGCTGCACAGGTACCAATGGAGGTGCTGAAGGTAAGAAACAGGGGTTATAATATAATATGGTTTGTGATGGCAAGGCAAAAAGTGGGATTGTGGCACCATATATAATTATCAGGATGTCAAAATTATTATAGTATATGTATAGTTTCCACCCCTCTCAAATTAGAAGTTGTATGTGTCATTGTTACAGTCTGAGAGGTCCAGGCGGAGCTGTATTTATAGATTTTAGTGAGTCGTGTGTGGACAATCATGGTTTTACTATGACCGTGTAAAAAAAACTTAGGAGTGAGTGAAGTGTGTTAAAATGCGTATACGAGGATTATCTTTCCTGAGAGAATTTCTCTTTAATGCATGCTGTGCTTCCAACCATTTGGATTTAGCCATCTTTAATCCTATTTGCTCAGCTACAGTCACATCTTTTCATAGCTTTGATTCCCTGGCAGTCCTGTGGGACAAGAGACTGCTAAGATTTTCTGTGCGAGCACAGACCACTGTGTATAAGGGAACATTTTAACAAGGCAGTTTGGTGAGTTTTCATGTTTCTCTTCTGCATGGCGAACGCATGTAATTTTTAGGAAATATCTGTAGAAACATGTTGAGCTGTGTTGCGTTCTGCTGAGCATGCTTGTCACGGAGAATTTCTGGGTTATTGCTATTTTTATTTCCTTTTTTCTTGCATTTACCTTTGATTTGGTGATTTGAAGTGTACAAAATGATTTTAAGATTTGCACAGTACAAAGATTTGAAGCTTTTAAATGCCATGTCACTCCTGTTTCAGCTTTGTGTCTGTACGTTTTTAGAAAGTAAGTGTATGTGTAGTTTATGGTGGGAACACGTACATAGCCATTTATTTGCTGTGTTTATGTCTTCAATTTTTTTTTAAAGATTTTCCATTTGCCGAGACACCAAATAAGCTTTGAAATTTGACATTGAATTCCATGTGCTTCTTCAGCTTTTTTTGAAACACTCCCAAGTCTTTCCATTCTGACAAACATATGTGAACATCAGGGAATCTTTGTACAAGTATATAATTGCACTCGACATTTCAAGATCATGTAATATCTACAAATTTTTAATACCTGGATGTAAAAAATGGAATTTCATACATGCAGGTTCTCATCCCTTCATAACAGCTGTCATGAGGAAAATAGTAATAAAATACTGCATTCAGAAAGATAACATAACTGCTGTACATGCTGTACTGTAGGTAATAAACAGTTGTACAAAGGAGGTCTAAATGAGAATACTTTAAAGTTTTAATTGTATAACATCTCTGTAGAAAAGTATTAATGTACTGTGAGCTGTTGATTAATCTTTGTTGAACTAATTCCATCCACAACACATTCAGAGCTTTCATGGTTTACTTGTTTTATTCTGCTGCACTTTCATCACCCTGGATGTGTGTGGCATGGCCCAGGACACATACAGTATATTCATTGAAAACATTGCCCTCCTCATGCTGCGTAAACATTGCTTACTCTTCATAATCTGCTGTTCTTTGAGAGGTTTAGGATGCCCCCCCAAACCCTCAGCCTGTGTACAATACATCAAGTTAGAGTAATTTCACTGCTTTGGCGAGAGCTTACAGACATTCTTCATTGACTGAAGTCCTCAAATGAAAAAGCCGTTCCAGCTTGGTGCTGTTGAGCTGGGTTAACCTGCTCCCCTGTCTGTGGGTAGATTAGTAGATTGTGAGTCCACACAAAGCTCAGGGGTACCAGGCAGAGCTGCTGGACCTCAAAAAGTGCAAACATTAAGCTCAGATGAGTTTATCTAAAGACTGATTGGACCCTTAATTAACCAAGTGACCTCTGACCTTCTGGAGAATAAGTAAGGGATCAGTTTAGGGATCAAGACAAAGGCGAGCACAGCCTTACCACACACTGAACACTAATTCAGTGAAGAATGCTCGTAATTAGCTCCCATTGCTTTCTTTCCATGGCATATTTAAGAGAAAAACACTGCTTTGAAATGTATGTAGGATACCTTTCTAAAAGGGTTAAAATAATTTCTAGTTTTTTTGCAAAGAGTTTATGGTGCCATGAAAAGAACAAAGTACTCCTCAACCCTGTGCAAATTGTACATTTCTTTTGGATTATACACTTGTACCTCGTGACTGGTGTGTAGCAGAACATATACAAAGATTGCACGAAGATATTTCATCTCAGTTTTGATTTGTTAAATCAGTACAAGGAATTTTATTTTACCTTTAATCCAAACACAAGATTATTTGATAAACTCTGGCATAAAAATAAGTTTCTACTGGGCTATACATTTCATACCTGTAATTGTTCACAAAATTACACTTAAAACTGCTCAATAAATGTCAACACAATGATTTATTATTAGTTTTGTCAGCATTATATCTGTAGATTATGAGAGTGAAAATCTGCAAACTGGACCATCAAAACCTGTTTTTTAAGTGTTTATGTTAAGTTTAACATTGCATTTATGTAGAATTGGTACCTTGTCAAGCTTTTGCATAATAGCATGACAGTACGTCAGGGGTGAAGACCACAGGCTGCTCTGATGTAGCTGCTCACATTAGCATCACAGTTGTTGCCTGCAGGTTCCACAGAGCATGTTAGCAGCTTAACTGTGAGACAAAGTGGCCTATTCTTCCAGTCACGTAGCAAATGAGGGCATTCTAGTTAATGTATCCTGGTAGGACCATCATGGAATGCCCAAACCAAGCGAGTAAAAAAAACACAAATTATTGTTTGTCCTGCGTCCTCTCTCGGTACAGCAGAATGCTTTGTGCATGTGTCTGCAGTGTTTTGGACTCTTTGGGGGCTATGCTGCTGATCGCCTCAGGGGATGAGCGTTAAAAATGAGCTGATAAACAAGATGTCTTGTTTGCTGTGCTTGGAGATGATGAAGCTGCTAATGTCACAAACAGTGTATTTTGTTAGTGAACCTGTGAAAAATGGAGTTCCTGTCTTGTTTATAACCTTTTTTTCTGCCCTTGTACACAGTTTGATAAACTGAATGGTTAGTGTTTGTTATGTATCTTGCACCAATCCATATGAACACTACCACATTTAGACTCCTTATATATACTTTATATACACTGACAATGACCTAGCAGTAGAAGTTCAGTCTGTGTAGCTGTATTCACTTTGTAAATACACCATAAAAAGCAGCCTTATTCACAGATATTTTTTAGTCAACAGACCAATTCATTGTAACAAAATCTACAGTATGTAACTACAGTATTGACAAGGTCAGGGTGTTCTGGCTTGAGGTCCGTGTCCCTCAGGCGCTGTACAATGAACTTAGAGCGGTGAGATCATCTATTTATGTGTAATAATTGAGGAAATCCCTCGAAGCTTAAAGAGTTGAAGTTCACTATTGTATTGGACACAGAAAAGTGACACATCATCACATTTGAGAAGCTGGAACCAGTTCTGTCTTGTCATTTTTAATTGCACAATTAATTAATTACTGGATTATCTAAATATTTGCTCATTTATATTGATCAATTAATTTGACTTATCATTTTAGCTCTACACACAACACATCTGCAGGGATGGAATAATAGAGTTTAATAATACTAGGCGTATCTAGCTGTATTTTTAATGGAACATCTTCTACTTTTGCTTCTTCACTCAAATGTCCTTACTGGCCTCTTTGTCTCTACTC
The DNA here is from genome assembly GCF_900324485.2 of Mastacembelus armatus. Lineage (NCBI taxonomy): Eukaryota > Metazoa > Chordata > Actinopteri > Synbranchiformes > Mastacembelidae > Mastacembelus > Mastacembelus armatus. The sequence continues at coordinate 6,907,702 of NC_046639.1, read as the reverse complement.
TAAGCATAAGAGTGTGTGTGACAGTTGTATAGGGCTCCTACAGTAATCCTTTGTACGGCTTTGTTTCTGTTCTGTAGACAGCAGTTCTGTGGCTATGTGAATTTACAAGAGGAGAGTCAGCATTTCTTTGTGTCTGTGCATAACAAAAACATTACTGTAAATGTATGGACTCTGCATTGGTTTCTAACCTTGTGGTGAATCTGAGCGTTCATGGGATGATTAATAGGAAGTTAGTATGTACGACATTAGACTGTATATATAGATAGTTAATACTATGAATTCATGTTGTTGTTCCAGCTACTTTATATACTGTTGAGTAGCTTAGTCCATTGGTGCTCAACCTAGGGTACGGCAGCATCTCACCGTGACTTGACCTGAAAGTCAAAAAGCAACAGATGAATAAAAAGCTTCCAAAGATATGAAACAGAAGTGATAAAAAGATATAACTATACCAGTATCTCCTCTTTCCTCATTTTTGTAGCTGTAAACCTAACCTTCAGTGATTCAGTGCAGGTTAAATAAAAGTTGCAGTTACTAAAACAACACAGATTTAGCTTTTTTCTCAAAACCAGCTGCTACAAAATGATTTTTTTTTTCCCTACACAGAAGGACAGTGCACTCAGTAATTATCAGGGTTAGCAGGAATTCCTGAAGTATTACAGCGATGGCAGGAACCAACCAATGAAAAGATTTTCTGATATATGTTTCCACCAAGCTAATATTAATTTCCATGTTATCGCAAGAAATGGTGGACAGTAAATTAAAAGATTCTACATTGATTGGTGTTCTGTTGGATGTGATTACAGAGGAATAAGTCCTTTAAAGAATCAATTAAAAAATAGCATTCAGATATTTTTACTTTTTTAATAGTGCCAGAGAATTTGACTAGATTCAGTCATCAACAGATTCATCAAACATCAAAATAACTGCAGCCCTGGAGGAACTTTTTTTTTTTTTTTTTCAGTGTCGCAAAGGGCTTCTCAATAAAACACAACATGAAGAGACCTAGGAGGACAGGCACAAAATGAGAGAGGATTAAAATGGGAATTTTAAAAAGTAAAAATATTACACTATTAATAAAGACATTAAAAAAAAGGATTTGAGGATTCTGTTAGGAACATTAATCCCATTCTTCGGCACTTCTGCCCAAAGCATGGTATCTTTCTTCATAATGACTCATTGATGTGCTGTAAATATGTCCCCCTCAGTGGTGGTTAGGTGGTCAGGTGGTTACAACCCTGTAATGATGATTTATAGCCCAAGGTGATCTCAGTCATACCTGCAGGATATACTGTGTGATGATGTACCTCACATGAGTATCCCCTCCAGAACAATGATTGTGTATGTGAACATAGATAAGGGGTTCTGAAAGAGTTTCTGTTCTGTTGAGAAGCCAAAGAATTTGACAGAATGTCAAATAATATGACCTGATACACAATTTTTTAATTTATTAGGAACATGTGTTTCATGCAATCCAGTACAAGACAAACAATAAACTCTACTGTCATATTTTTCAGTTTCAGTTTTTGTTGACATTGTTGGAAATATTATGTTTCGTAAAGGTGATGCACCTTTGGAAGAATATGATTTGTTTTCAAAAAACAAACTTACACACACAGAGACAAAAGCGCATGATGTATGATAACCCTTTACTTTGAAAAAAACAGGCCTATTTTTGTATATTTTACCCTAATTACTCACATGCTCAATCCATTTAAAAGTGGAGCACAATGGCCCTGATGTTTATGGTCCGCAATGAAAACAACTAGAACATTGATCCTGTGGAACCACTTTCTATTTACATAGACCTCTTCAATTTCTGATGGTGCAATAATTCTTTTATGTTCATAGCTGGCGTTTTGAGATTACTGTACTAATTATTTGCGTGATCACTCTGCTGATGGAAGATTGTGATAGACCTAAGTCATTGCTGCTGCACTGTTGCATTTTCCCAATACCTCATTTCTGACATTATGGCATGTTGTACTGGGTAGGTGATAAGATGAGATAAACTTTATTAATCCCTGAAAGGAAATTCAGGTAGTCGTGTAGGAAAAGTCATAGGTAGTAGTAAGTAACTGACAGCAAATAGTAAGTAACTGATATAAATGCATCTATAATAAGATAACAGCAAATTGTATTCCTGCACAATCTGTAATGTTTGATTAACTCACTGTCATTCAGAATTTCAAGCAAATGTCTTCTCCCTTTGACTTTCCAGCATTTTCTTCTCTGCTTAAGAAACTCCTGAGCTTCTTAAAAGTCCTCCTCCTTACTCCCAACAGTTCCACTCTAGGAGCTCTTTTAAGGGCTAAGATGCTTCATGAATAACTATTATCTTTACTTTTATCTACACTTTTAAGAGAAATTGTTGGAAACGGCCACAGTTCTAAGATTTTGTTTTAGGAATTGTGTCACTAGGAGCTAGGCTTTGTGCTAGAAATGTTCATGAATATGGCCCCTGAACATTAGAGGTATCATAACAATAAACCAACTGTCGCAACAGTTATATTGGGTTGCTTTAGAGTGTATAGGAACAAGTACCTAATAAAGTTGTTTGTATTTCCCAAAAGGTAAGTCATAAACTAGCTCACCAATTTACAACTCATTGTAAAAAGGAAGGAGTTTTCATAGGAAGAAGAAAATGTCAGAGACAAAGTTTGTCTAAAGCCTGGGGCATCCTCTGTTCCTTTAATGAATGCAAATTATTTAGGCTTAAACAAATATGTCAATTAAAAATAAACATACAGTTGTAGCCTGTTGTTCTGTTTTGTCTGTTGTTGCCAATTTGAAATTAAATTAAAACGACTTAGGAATTCACACCAAGTACTCACAGGGTTAAAAAAGCAGATGCAGCAAGCAGCAAAGTAACAGCCCCAGGCAGTTTTCAGTAAAAGAGGTGGGCTTGTCAAACAAAGACACTAACTGTTAGCGCTACATCCTGACATCAAGTGATACAACATAAAGGAATAATTTAAGATTTTACATAAAACAAAACAAAATTGAAAAGGCTCATTGTATTTTACTAAGTTTCCGTAACATGCGTAACTAATTACTTTTCTTGCCTTTTAAAAGATGAGCTGGATGTGCTTGTCTTCATACTCGCAGGCTTAGTCCTCTGGTTCAACCAAAAAGGAATCAGCTACAACACAGAACTTCTTACTTTAGATAGAATCTAAACACAAAAATCACCCTTTTTGTTTTGCTTTGTTTGGTTTTTTGTGGACATATCAGTTTACAATAAATGATGCTTGAGATGCTTGGATATCAACATTACGAGGTATGTTTAAAATGCATAGAGGGCACATAGAGGGTTTGTTTCTTAATTACCAGTCTACATGGAAAATACCATGACGTGGATCAGGCTAAATACTAACTAATTTACTCTCTCAACACAAGTAGACTTGTTGTTAGTATTATTATAGTATTGCCAATGTACGTAATATCTCTATGTCTATATCTACATGTTGTGATGAATTATTTACAGTGTCTGGATGTTATAAATGGCAGTATTTCTATATGATTGCATCAGAAAATGAGGAGATGAGAAGGTTTAATGAATCCAAATGTGTGCTGGAACGCAGCGGCTCCGCTCTGTTTAAAATGTATTACAGCTTTGACGAACACTGTTTGTGTGTTTGCCTGCAGTAGTTTCCCTAGATCATTAATACAGCATGGGGACTAATGATCCACAAAATCTAATTTATCCATAACTGAGCACCGTGGCAGCGGATGTGTGAGTAATTTTGTAACATGTCGATTCTGAATGTAGAAAAGCAGAAGTAATCGAACTGAAGAGAAATATGCAAAAAATGACTTCTGAGACTGAGATAACAACTCTTGACAAGTCTCAAAAGTAAAATGCATAATGCATCATGGGATTTGAAATCTGTGTCAGGTTTATTTAATATTATAGTCAGCTAAGACTTTGAGGTATATTTAGAGGTGTTTTCTAATCTAATAAAAAACTACTTTGTAGCAGCGATATTCAAAAACCATAAACTAGGACCAGAATTCCTTACAGTTCCTCCACTCTTTGAAAGTTCATTTGTATGATGAAGGTGCACTCCTGCCAATAATACATGTCTTATTTTTTTGTGATTTCTCTTCATGTTCCTGCCTTCCCATCCTGCTCTCTTGCCTTTCCTTTTCCCCTCGAAACAATAGGTCCAGACTCATCTGGAGAACCCAACCAAGTACCACATCCAGCGCTCCCAGCAGCAGCAGGTGAAGCGTTACCTGGGAAAGCTTGGCTCTCAGGCGTTAAGCTTGCCTTGCCCCAACCAGTCCTCTGACCACGGGGGCATGCCGCCAGGGCCGGGCAACAGCGCCCCCAACAGCCCTATGGCCTTACTGACCCTAAACTCTAACTGCGAGAAAGAGGTGAGGTCTTGTTTAGACTGCTTGTTCACAAACATACCAGACCTTTTTGCAATTTTGTGGTCTTTTACTTATTTAATCACAGTTATCTGCCCGTCCTTTGTATTATCTTGTTTTAGATGGATGATGTCATTGATGACATTATTAGTCTGGAGTCCAGTTACAGTGATGATATCCTTGGCCTGATGGACCCAGGACTTCAGATGGCTAACACGGTATGTGTGTGCATTCCATCATATCCTCCTCAGCACAGAACCTGCGCACAGGCAAAATACTTCATTCTTTTGAAGTTTACTGCATCAAGGTCTTTAATTTGGTGTGATGTGGAATAAAAATTTCATTATCTATAATACATCTTCTTTCTGAAAAAAAAAAAAACTAAATCTTGATCTTGTGTTTCACCCAATGAGCATCAGAGGTGCTAGGCAGGTTAGCATTTCCCCCTGTTTATAATCTTTGTGCTAAGCTAACCAGCTGCTGGATGTGACATCACATCTAACAGAGGGATACGAGAATTGTATCGCTCTTCGCCTGTAACTCTTGGCAAGAAGGTTTCTCAAAAAGCTGTCCTGTTTCTTTAACAGTGACATCATCTTTATTTGCCTAATATAACAACTCTTAAACCTTGGTCGGTGTTCAACAGGGTTCCATCATACACTTATCCTGTGATTCTGATTAGTGTCTGCACAAGCGGGAGGTGTGATCCTTGCCTTTGCTGTGTCCCCTCAGATCCCGGTGCCTGCTAACCTCATGGACATGTATGGGAATCAGGGTATGTCCCAACACAGTCTGCCCATCAGCAACTCCTGCCCTGCCAACCTGCCCAACATCAAAAGGGAATACTCTGGTAAGCAACACAATCTGTCACACCAAGAGACAAATGTAAAACTTAATAGACTGGCATGTGTCAAAAATCATCAGTGAGCTGTTAAAATTAACTTTATTCAACATTCAGCTACTTTTTGCACAGAAAACACGGAGGCTCTAACACTACATAAGAAGTTCCACTCTCCAGGCTTTTGTGCAGCTCATAATATAGCATTTTATAATTAGTCCAGTTCTTGCAACCTCATCTGCATGGGATGTTGACATGTTTGTCATTGTATTTGTGTTTATTTTGTCCATTTTGATATTGAAAGCAACATTATTTATCACATAGTTTCACAATCCCCGGCCATCATGCATATGCTCGATAAGTCTGGATCCTGTGGCAAGTTTGACAACTATCAAAGGCCTGAAGGGTTCCCTGTGGGTATGTCTGATAATTAGCTTCAAAATGCAGAAATTGGCTGCTTCACAATATGGATATATTTGTTCTGCACTGTGATTGTATTGATGGATCAAAACATGTTTCCCAGAAGCTGAGGTAAGAGCTCTGGCAAAGGAAAGGCAGAAGAAAGACAACCATAATTTAAGTGAGTTTTAATTACACTTTGTTAAGATATAAAAATACATTTTTAATGGTGTTTTGTCATGTTCATAATGTGGGTTTTTTTTTTCTATAGTTGAGAGAAGACGACGGTTTAACATTAATGATCGCATCAAAGAATTGGGGACTTTAATTCCAAAATCGAATGATCCGTAAGTTACCTATTTTATTTGCTCTCCATTTTTTCAAGCTGTACTTCTTATTAGAGACAGATTTGGAAATGATAATGCATGTCCTGACAACGAGTGTCATCAGTTGTTAATTAAAAAGTGGCATTTTGTGGGGAAAAGACGAAGTGTGGAATTGCAGATAAAAGCATTAGGAACAAAAATACGGTACCTACAGTACATGCTGAAAGTCCAGTCACCAGTCTAATTTAGGATGAGTAGCCAAGATAATGATGAAAAAAAAGGCAGAGAAAGAGATTTAATTTTTTTACTTTGGTGACAACCAACCACTGTTCAAAACACATTTTTCCACATGTCCATATGTACTGAAAGAATTAGTGGCTCCTTTCCTAAATTAATAAAATGGAAGAAATCCAAGACTGAATCTGTAGTCATGTGCAAAAATAGTAAAAGTTTATCTGCAGCTGACATGAGGCAGTCACAGTGAGCTAAGTCAGCATCTTCAGAGTTACTGCTTTTAGCACAAAATCCCTTCTTTGTCATTATTATCCATCTTCAGCAGCTAATCAAGGGAAAGTTGTCTGAGGAAACACAAGGAATTTTGTGTGAAACATCTTAAGTTACCCACCTGACTTCTTTAACTCACTGTGAAATATGCATGTTGGTTTTAGCAGAACTTTTCTGTGGATTTTTGTCCCTGTCTTACAATGACATGGCATGGAAGTTTGTTTTATGGCAATCCTGAAAATATCAAGTAATCGAGCTGGGTGCTCCACCCACACTTGCATATTTACATACACACAAACTAAGAGACTGCCTTTCCCAAATAAACAGGGCTTTACACAGTTACATATCATAAAAAGCAAACATCCCTATGACTGCTTATGCTCTTAATGATCCCTGCATGCATCCATTTCATTTGCAGCACAATGTTCTAATAACTTCATCTCACCTCTGTGATTCAGGAGCGGCTATGGTTATTATTCTCTTATGTCTCTTGTTTTTTGTCTGAGCAGGCTTAAATGTCAGTGGCTGGCCTATAATAGCAGACCAAGTCTAATGAAAAAATATATATTAAGGTCTTTCCCTTTTGGGATCCCATTTTGCTGAATGACTGACATCAAAACTGTAGGATCTATATAGGATGCAAGGATAATGGCTTCTCTGTCTCTTTCAGAGACATGCGCTGGAACAAAGGCACCATCCTGAAGGCATCAGTGGACTACATCAGGAAGCTACAGCGAGAACAGCAGAGAGCCAAGGAGCTAGAGAATCGTCAGAAGAAGCTGGAGCATGCCAACCGACATCTAATGTTGAGGATACAGGTAAACACGTTTTCACAAAGCAGCATTTAGAAAGTCAAGTCACAGACTCAGAGTCATAAACTGATAATAAAAAGAAATAAACAGCCTGTGTCATACTCAGAGTGTAAAGGGATTGTCAGTGGAGGGTTTCATCGGAGTCCTACCTATAACCCCACCTCAGGAGAAATTAATGAACTTTTACGACATATACATACATATACATATATATATATATATATATATATATATATATATATATATATTTATATTTATATTTATATTTATATTTATATTTATATTTATATATATACTTTGAGGCACAGTCACAGTCACGGTAATATTAAGTAAGACACCAGCATTAGCCATCTCTGCTAACCAGTTTAATGGTTAACCAATTTCAATGGAAGCCAGCAAGTGAAAAGATTAACTGCAAACGATTTGACTGTGACAGAGACTATGAGAAAAGTAAAAGTGTATTGGTATGTCTCTCTGTCTCTTTCTCACTGGTTTGCAGGAGTTAGAGATGCAGGCCCGGGCTCACGGGTTAGCCATCACATCCTCAGCACTCTGCACTGCTGAACTCGGGACCCGCACCATCAAACAGGAACCTGCCCTGGAGGACTGTCACCAGGACCTTTACACCCTTCACCCCCAACACCAACACCACCCTGCTTGCACTCCTGAACCACCCGGCAGCCTGGAGCTAAACGAAGTCCACTCCAACTTCCAAGAGGGCCACTACAGCACTCACAACAAGCCGGGCTCCAAACTCAACGACATCCTCATGGAAGACACCTTATCACCGGTGAGAGGGGGGGACCCTTTGCTCTCGTCCGTTTCCCCAGACACCTCAAAGGACAGCAGCCGAAAGAGCAGTGTAAGCATGGATGAGAATGAGCAGGGCTGTTAGCACCCTCTACTGGAAGACGCCTCACCTGCATGTCCAACCCCGCCATTCTGCTGCAAGTGTTCTTGTCAGTAGCTAACTCACTCTCAGCTGCTGGAGAGGCTTTCTCCTCTTCATGTTATTTGTTTGTTGTGGTCTATTCCCCCCTGCCCCCACACCCCTGTTTACATGTATTGAAACTTTTTCATTCAGATTTTTTTCTTATTTTATGTGATATCTTTGTCTTTTAATGGCCTAAACCTTGATTTCAAGGACTGATTTTAAAGTATATTTGCTTTAATCAATACTTTGATGACAATGAGTTAGTTTTTATATTTTAAAAGATATGCATTATCTTTGGATAGAGGCAAAATTGTGTTTATTTCTATTGATTCCAAAGAATCTAGGGAAGTTATGAATCATGGTCAGAAATGTAGACATTTTGTGGTGAGATGAACACTGCATTTTGAATCACTAGCAATAATAGAAGAAAAAAAATCTATTTATTACTGTAGTGCTTTACACTCCTTGTGTCTTAGATTGAACTTGAATGTGCCAATGCCTTATTGAGATGTGTATACATCAATGTTGTATTGCTATGCACATGTTTGGCTGTTAGGTGTGTCTTCCAATTGAAATTTCTTCCTTGAAATATGAATCATTATAGTATTTATTACTATGTAAACAGGAATCTACATACACATTCCCCTGAAAATGAATTTATTTATTTAAAAAAAAAGGCTTTTTAAAAAAGCCCGAGATACTGAGATAATAAATAAGAGCACATTATTAAATTAAATCTAAAGTTAGAATGTCTCCCTCAAGACAATTAGAATGAACAAAATCAGTTTTGGTGATGGCTAATGTCAGTCTTTTATTCAGTGTCGTATTGAGCAACATGCTGCACAACAACTCAGCAGAGAGGAAGGTCCAGTTTCACCACACGTTTCATCATGCATCCTTTAACCATCCAGTGCTGACTGACCCAGCAGTGTGTACCAGTATATTGCCAACACATTCCTCAATGCCAAAACCAATAAAATACTATAGTAAACAGCAAATTAAACAAAAGCAAAGATTTTTTATATAATGCAAAATCCAAAAATTGTAGAATCTTATCTTAAATCAATAATAAGGCAATGGATGCCCTGCCATGTCGTAGCTGATTTCACTGAACAGATCTGATTATTGATACAGGCTACAAACCTGAAATATATGATTGATGTACAAATGATAAATCAGTGTTTATTGTATTTTTGTCTGTAGTGATCAGACTAACGGAACTGGTAAAACTGCTACTATTTCAGCACACTCAGTGTATGGTAATATTTCAAATGTGTTGATACAAGTGCTCTCAGTTTTTATAATTGTCCATCCATTTCCTAAATTATTATTTTGTTTTTTTACAACACTGCAGTGATATTTCACATTTGGGATGATTTTTTAAACCATTATGTGAACATTTGTATTGCAAAGGAGTATAAGGAGACTGCTTTGGAATTTTGTATGAAATGCATGACATTGTCAGAACACTGAAACATGATTTGTGGTTTGTTGGCCTTTTTTTTTTTTTTTTTTTTTTTTAAATCTAAGCATTAACTATTATACTTGGCTTTTCATAGTGTAAGATTGTAGATTCTTTATGGTGTATGGTTGTTGTATATTTCTGCAGTTTTCAACAGTTGTAGCACATTTCATAAATATGCCTTTGTTTATAATTACCTGCCATACATTGAGAGCCCTGTTACAGCACAGCCCCCATTTTGTTAAACTATGCAATGGTTGAAGTTGTGCCTGTAGAGCAGCATCTTGTGTTGACAATGTGATCTCCTTATTAATATGTCTAGAACATTTTCATAGCAATTATCTTTTTTAATTGATTTAAGTGCCTTACAGTCATTTTTGTTACCCTATAAAGGTTAATTTTACTGATGTTTAAGCTGGTGTTTGCTGCTTCATGGATTAACCTGAAGAGTGCAGTAGTGCAGTAGGGCCTTTTATCAGTACAAGACTTAGACCCAAGAACTGCAATAAAAGGTTTGCTTTTGTGGAACCCCAAAGTGTTCAGTGTTAAATGAATAAAGCCACCATAAAATAAAGATAGGATAAAGATAAGCTGAGCAAAATATATAAACCAATACATTCTGAAAAAAAAATTAATAGCATATTAAAATCAATCATAATTAAATGTTGTTTTTTTTTGCTGTTACTTCCATAGTTGTTTATGTATTTACATATTGTTTGACCTATTCTAATTATTATTTTTTTTAATTATGTCATATTTATTTATTTATAATTGAACACTTTGGGGATTCCAAGTTGTAGTGAATATTAAGCATCTTCTGAGACTAGCATGAATGTAGTTCACAGCAACAACTGCCAAAAGGTGTTGCCAAAATCTAATATGAAGTAAGTCTAAGATATTAGCAGCTACAAACAGCTTGACTGATGCTGTTTTGTTAGTGTTTCTTCTTCATAATTACAAGCAATACCTATAACATAATGGCAATCAGGGGATAAGTAAAATGCCAACAGGTGACGGACATTGTGAAAGGTTATTTGTGATTATGAAGTTGGAAACAATTCACTAAAATCTTAACACAAGATTCACTGAATAGCTTTTCCCACAGCTTTCAGCAACAACTAATGAATATCATACCTTACAACTAAATGCTCTGGTGAAGTTTAATATGTGGATCTTGATTTAAGATGATTTTATGGTAGGTGGAGCGCATCTTCAGTGGGCTGCAAAATAGTCCTCACGGTCACATCGATCCCAGGGTCAGAGCCTTAACAGTGCAATACACACAGGCCTATAACATCACCCGTTGGCTGAACCCAGATCAGCTGTTTTAATGGAAGAGATAAATCATCTTAACTCTGAAATGGGATTGGTTAGAATGAATAGTGGTGGCAGCACTTAATTTAAAACCATCACTATGACTGATGTCTCATAATGAATCTCCCAGCTGTTTTAATTATTATGGCACACTATGGGTAAACCACTAATGTTAGGTGAGTTTAGACTGCTACGCTCGTTCTCATTCCTGTGGGTCACACAGACATCGTTGTGTTGCTACTGTTCTTATTGTTACAGTTTAGATGAGATGAATGTAGCAATAGTTACTGTAAGCACTGGTTTCTGATTAATGAACATAAACTCATTGGTACTCTGTGGAAATGATGTGAGAAATATTAAAAGCTTTATTTGAATGTTGGTAGAGTTTGTGTTTTACTTCCACAAGACTATGTACTACTAGGTGTAAACACTATACAAACCTTTACTGAATGGTTTCATCACAGACTTCAATGTAGATGTAAGCAGATATAAGGACATATAAAAGTGTTTATTACTGCACAGTATTTGTGCAATTATTGCAATTACTCCTATGAAGACATTTTATAGTTTTTATATTATTATACACAGGAGGTAGTACAATAATAAATACCCATGCTTACAATAATGTTTGTTATGAACTATTTATGAAATGTTTATATTCGTCTTATAAATTAACTAGTGGTTTGAAAAGTAAATAATATTGTGTTAATTGGAATAATATTTTCATTTGTTCCCAGAGGAAGCAAGCTCAGCAGTCCATTTCTGGTAAGCTTGGCAAAGGACATTATCGCCAATCATGTCATGAAAGATTTCTATAAATAAAAAAAAAAAAAAACAAAAAAACGTAATTAGCATAATTAGTGTCACAGAGAAATTACACTTTGTCTATTTGCTAAGCTAAAAATAGGTTTTTTAAGTCTATTATTATACCTGCACGTCCCAGTCCTGTTGGGAGAGGCATCCTCAAAGAGCCAGCAGAGTGTTTGAGACGCTCATTGAGGGATTTCTGCACCAGAGGCAGGGTGCACTCCTGGTGCCACACAGGCAGCTCCAGGCCCAGCATGCACTGGATAATGCGGTACTTCTCATCTGCTGTCAGCAGCCCCCTCTGGTGGGCCACATAGACCATGAAAGACATGTCTATGTTGACTGCTTCCCCATGAAGCAATGTTGGCAGCACTGTCTGTGCAATCACAAAAGTTGGATATGGTTAAACATGAATTAAAATGTGAAACTATTTAAAATACCTTTATTAATTTGTCACATTATAACTGTTTGTGTTTCTAATTAGATAAATGATAAATAATCATATAAAGAAGTTATTGCACAGTTTGCAGACTCTTTAGGCAAGTTCATGGAGATCTCCATGACTTTTTATCTATAAAACAAATACAGTAAAAACTACTTCTCGACCATTTCTAGTTCAGGGCTGATGAGGTGGCCAAAATCCACCAGCCTATCCAGATCATCCTCCCACAAATTAGGAGCCAGTTCCTCCAGCATGGTTTCTATGGCAATACGGGTTGATGCTGTTGCGCTGTCTTCCAGCTCAACACCACTGTCACTCTCACAGGACTGCAACTTAGAGAGCAGCAGCTTTCTGCCCTCAGCCTCCAGCAGCTCAAATAGGCCATGGTGCTTCATCAGAGCCATCTATGGTAAGATTGGAGCATTACAGTGATTAGCTGGAGATAAATAGAAGAATGTCATAATAATGAATCATATGCATTTGGTTTCAGTACAATGTGCTTTGAATCAAACTTTAGGTCTGTGATTTTTTTTTCCAAAGAATGTTAACTAACATAGGAAACATTTTAAAAGCACTCACTTTTGCATATTAAAAATAAAGAATATGTGAAAGTGAATATTTATGCTTTTGTTAGTTGCATATTGAACCATGACTGGCTTCCAAACTAGCTGTGATGTCACAAAGTCATGCTGGTACGTGCAGGTACAGGTCTCTAAAGTGAGCACAGAGAAACTTTCCTCCTTCAGCAGATGATTCTGAAAAGAACCTTCTGGTGTCAAACACAGTGATGCTCAAACACTGAAGTGATGTAACAATAAGCAAAAGACACTTGGGAGGAGGGGGCTTTAAAGTTTTTATTCATGCACCACACCATCTGTCAGCAGATTGAGTCAGTAGAGACACGATTTCCAACAGGTCAAAAAGAGCTCTGGCTGTTGAGGAATAATAATTCATGTAACAGTGTGCAAGAGAGTTAATGTGTCTATCTTTGGAAAGTTGTAGCTTGAGAAGTGTCAGGCCAGCTGACCTTTTTGTTGCAACATGAAACTACCAATGCTTGCGTCTACCATGCTGTGCTCTGTGGGATTGTGCAACTTACTGTAGATGCAACAAGGCAGTGGAAGTTTCCATTGTTAATGAGAAAGGTTCCAGATTGATGAAGTTCTCTGAAACATGCTAAATAAATACATGCATAAACCAAATTCACTAAGAAAAAGGTGCTTGGAAAAAATTTCCATACATAATCACACATTTCTTTTCTCAGCATAATCATTTACCTATGTCTGCCTAATAAAGGAAGCCAGTCTGAAAACCTTTGTTGTACTTTCAATATATATTTTATACACTTATTAATGAGCTATCACATGCAAGCCCATCAGGACAATCACTCTTTCGATCTCTGATCATGCAGTGATAAGCACCTTTAACATCTCTGCCATCCCATTAGAGATCTGACGTGGTGGGAGGGTTTGGAAGAACGAGCGATCTAAAAATGTTGCCACGGGGGGGACATAACTTCCCAGCTTGTTTTTCCCACCAGCAAAGTTGACCCCTGTTTTTGCCCCAACACTGGCATCAACATAAGAAAGTAAAGTGGTTGGCACCTTAATGTACGGAGTCCTCCGACGATAGAGAGATGCCGCCAAACCCACCACATCCAGACAAACCCCGCCACCAATGGCTATGATTGGCTCAGAGCGCCTGTCAATACCAAACTGATGAATCTCCTCCAGGATCTTGGTCACTAACTCCAGACACTTGTTCTCTTCAGTGGTGGGCAGAGGTAGCATCCTGTAAACAACCTCTCTGGACTCAAAGTACTGAATAAGCTGGGAACCATACAGCTGGTTGACAGTTTCATCAATGACAACAAAACGTTTTACAGGTTTAGAGTTATTTATGGTGCCTTTAAGTTCTTCTTCTTCTTCTCCTACATGACCCCAGAGCAATGTGTCATTTTTGGGATCCAGTATGTTTTTGCTCTGAATGACTCTGTAGGTGAATACAATGGGGCTGACCACTGTCCAGCACACTCCATGGTCTGACTTGTTCTCATAGCTGAAAATCATTCACAGCAGGGAAAAAAAAGGAGGTTATACTTCAGTGTAGATTCTCAGTTGTCCAGGGAAAGTTATCTAGAGATTGAGTCATGGCAACTGGACTTTCAGTTCTTTAAATATGATGGACTCATTCTGATTCCCCAACAGTCTGCAGAACCTGCAGAGTCTGTCATTCCTGAGAACCTCCTGCTGAGTGAGACCAGATTCCAAAACAAAAGAGGAGCAATGTGGTGTGTGCTGTCCAGTGTAAGGAAAAATGCTCAGAACTCTACATTGGAGAAACCAAACAACCATTCAGCAGGAGGATGGCCCAGCACAAGAGGAGCAGCTCCTCAGGACCACAGTCAGCTGTGCACCTCCATTTAGAGGAATCAGGACACTCTTTTGAAGACAGTGAAGTACACATTCTGGACAGAGAAGATAGATGGTTTGAGAAGCTATCCATGTCCAAGTGGAGAAACCCTCTCTCAACAGGGGTGGAGGACTCAGACATAATCTGTCTTCAATCTACCAGGCTGCTCTTTCAACTGTTCCCAGGAAATTAAGGAACAAACCCAATGTTTCTCAGGAACGACAGACTCTGCAGGTTCTGCAGACTGTTGGGGAATCAGAATGAGTCCATCATTAGACCTTAATGACCCTCTTCTGAGCTCACCCCTTTGGTCACTTAACGAGCCTATTCAGACCAGGTGTAAAGTGAAACCAACTCAGGGGCGTGGACTAACGACTCTCACCTGCTTTGCTTAGATCACTGAGCCTCCAAGGTGGAGTGAAACCAACCTGGGAAATAAATTTGGAGGTTCCCGTCCAGACTCTCTCAGACTGATGAAGCCACTTGGATGGGTGGTGAAACGTTTCACCTGAAAGTCCAGTTGCCATGACTCAACTTCTAGATAGGAGGTTATACTGTAGCTGCAGTTCAAGTTTGTTTCAGTGTTGAGCTGGTGAGGGACTAAAAAAAACACTGTTCAAATTGTACCTCACAGTGTATCTGAGGTGAAAAGTAACACATTTTTGGTCTACATTTACTTAAATACAAGAAATATTATCAATTTAATGCATTATTACATAGCAGATTCAACTACCAAGAAGAAAGCAGGTTAAATAAACTAATACCAAATACAATGCAATATGCTGCTTATATGATAATATATTAATAATCAAAAATACAAAAATAGACTAACAATAGCTATTTAGTATAAGTAATTATATTACTGATATGACTGTAAATTTTATTAAAATCCTAAAGTACTAAAATAAAAAATTCAATGTAAGACTGTTAGTTGTACTTAGTCGTATAGTCTAATATTCATGTATACTGTTCCAGCACTGCTGTACATGTTTCACATATGAGCGACCTCAGACGAAAATAGAAAAGTATTTCACCTCTCCCAGCACATGGAGCATACTAATGAACAAATAACCACAGAGCGTACAGTGTAGTGATCATACAGTGCAGTCAGGGAAGGGGAACAATTTCAAATTTCAAGAAAGAATATAATTATATGAATTACATTAATATAATTAATGATTATATCAAGAAGGCATGACTTCAGTTTGCTTTGTATGTTATTTGATTTCTGTAACAGCCTAATTCAATTCATTTAAACTGACATTTAAAATGAAGCAGTAAACATTAAAGCTTAAAACTCCAGTATATACAGTATATAACAGTCCATACCACAGAAATTGTTCCTTATAATAAATTACAAACACAAATTCCTGTAATGCATGTCATCAGTCTCTTTACATCCATTACTTACATTTTAGCATCTGATAACTTTCCCTGTGCTGACTGGCACCGCTCAGTCTGTCTGACCCATGTTCCTTTCACTTGGACCAGATTAAATTTGGAGTTATTTGAAAGCATGCTCCCAGAGTGCCGGCCTGCCAAATGTCTTCAGCCTAGTGTGTCACGCTTTGTGGAGAGATACCGGAAACATAAAGCATCAGTGACGTGAACGTAATCAACCTATATAACCATCCACATACCTGCTCTTCCATGTTGGTATCTGACTACGTGCTCTCAGTAGAGCAAGTGAGTGTAACCATCTGTAACAAACAAGGATGACACACATTGACTTTTTTTAAAAACAACCAGCTCTACTGTTTCAGAGGGTGGCAGTAGTTACCTGCTTGAATTAGGTTGAAGCTACAACTATTTTCCATATCAGGCCACCATGCAACAAAACTCAGGTAATACAAGCAATTTATTACAGTTCAAACAAGATGAGACATCAGTGGTGTTTGTTGAGCATTCATGTTTTTTTTTTTTTAAATCTATGATGTTATCTTGTTTGAAGAGAACCCATTGTGTTTGCAGATCAGAGGTTAAAGACAGAGAAGGAATTTCTCAGCGATAGCAGATCTCTGATATCTCCATGGCCAGCTCTATGAGTTCTCCAGCATCGTGGCAGGAGCTGCAGAAGTTACAGTCCAGTTCCAGTGTGTAAGTGCAGCAGTCCTTTCCCTGCTGCTCACTCTCACTGGACGCAGTGATGTATCTGTATGAGGGAAAACAGCGGCTCACTGCCCTCTCACATGTATCCGGTAGCAGGACCATTAACTCATGGAATCGACAATGTAGGCAGGCAAGCAGAAGTGCAGCACAGTCATCTGGTAGCATTGTCAAGGTAGAACAGGAAAAAAAAGTGCTTCATAAATAAAGGTGCAAATTGCTTAATATGAAATGACACCCTCTGAAAATGTCATCCAGCACACCTCTAACCACAGAACTATAATGTTAATGACTAACACTACAGCTCAGATATAATTACATCAGTTATTCTAACTCAGAGAAGTTCAACAATACCTCCGGTACCAGGCTGGTATGAATCATCAGAGGAAAAATGACTGCTGCTGTTCTTAAGCTTGTTTGAACACATGGAGAAGCTGGATCCACCCCATTCACTGGCACTCAGGGGATCATGGGAACTGGCATCAGTGTCCAGCTTCTCTCCTTCTTGCTCTGAGATGGTGCTCAGTCGGCACACACCACTGACCAATTTGCCCATCATCTTTCTAGATGTACAGTCTGATGGACCATTGAGGGTGTTTCCTATGAAGAAATTATCAAAGGAACAGAGAAAGGATTTTGGAGGCACAAACATTATTTAGGTTATGAAAATTCAGTGTGAGCTCATCCAGTCTCTGTTAGACAAGTTACTCGCTCAAAGCTTCTAAGAGACGGTTTTAATTATTCAGAGCCCCATTAACATGCAGCGTGTCAGAGAAGTGAGACTTGATGTGTATAATGGAGAGGGGTTGCTCAATAAAACCTCAGCAAGGAGAGTGTATTGATTAACAAGCTTTTATTTGGATCTAGTTTCCTGAGTTGAATATGTTCTGATGAAAATATATAGTGTGTGAAAATACTGCTAACTCTCCTGCTAACGCCTGGCATGCATCTCAACAAGTATTTTAATTAGACATGGTTAAGACAGAAAAGCCTACCATCAGAAACATGGTCACCTAGTTTCTCAAGTTCAATACAATCCTGATGATCCACTGGAGGCTTTGAAGGAGCGGTCATCTTAATGGAGAGAACAGAATTGTAAAGAAATATATCAGCAAAGCGCTGCTTGACTAACAGCGTTATATATTATACTCAACTAACTCACCTCAGACAATGAAGCTTTACTGCAACAATATGATAACCATAAGAATCATGCAAGAAATGTTAACTCAGCTGTCTTTTAAATGAGACTAAGATGCTTGGGAAAAAAGAAAAGAAATTACAATATAGTCCTTAATTAATTCTGTCCAGTAATTTTTTAAAAAATATTACCTGTAGGTACTGGTTAGAAATCCAACAGTGTGAACAGTAGCAACTGCAACCTCTCTGAGCCTCAGTTGAAGTACCTCACAACATGCACACACCCAGACTGTGAGCACTCTACATAGATCAATAATCACCAATGAGGAAGCACAGCCACAGAGAAGATCCACTCAATTATGACAGTACGCCAATAGAAAGTCAACGTTAGCCACTTATCAAACCCCTGAATTTCATAAGGATAGATGAGACATGCGTGAAACTATCCTACTGAAGTTGATTATATTGTGTCAGTGATTTTAACACCACAATGGTTGTGCAAACCACATCTGTTGACAGTGTACAATATGTTACAGTGTACATACCCATAATACCTCAGTGGAAAGTTGGCAACCTAGTCCATTTGCTTTATTCCATTATCTTCCATTAAAAAGTAATTACTGTTGACTGAGAGAAGTGGTGCTCTAATCAGATTTAAAAAAAAAACAAAACAACCCAAAACACTGCAGCCAGCCACAATTCTGTCATGTCAAACAATGAAAAAATGCTTAAACAGAAGAAGATCAAAGACACATACTCACATTTATCATGAGGAATTTATTATTCATAGAGATGCAATGGTTTACAATAATGGTAAATCTATAGTAGCTACTTTTACAAGCTCAATTAGAGCAAAATTTAACAATGTTCATGGAACGGATGATAAAGACCAACTATAAAGAAAGGTATGTATTCTTTTGATCACATGATTATACTTTAAATACAAATATATCCAATCATGTTGGCAGTGAATGTTTTCATTTTTAAAGCAATATTTTTCTTAACTACAAATGTTTATATGATCTAATAAAATAAAATCAGGTAGTGTGGCCCCACCATAGAATCAAGTGACTATAGAGAGGGGAGAAACTTTTCACTGTGAAGTGCTAACTAACAATATTCCATTTCCTTTGGCTTCTCTGCTCATCATGGTCATTCTGTGTACATATATATAAACAAAAAAAACAAAAAAAAAAATCATAGACAGTTTCACAAATATGTTTTGTGATCTCATTTTACTGTACAGAAAGAATTAAGAGTGAGATTAAGAACAAAAAATAAGGAGAGCTGATAAATACAAAACATCCCAAAGACAGAGTGTTTGGTTATGTAGATGAAGTTGCTGTTTTTGGAATACAAAGTCACACAGGCTGTGAGTGAGGCAGTCTCGCAATAGAGGACCTCATAGTCAGAGGGAAGGCACACGGTCGAGATGAAGGTTGGGTCTCTCCGGGCTGCTGTTGTCTTCATCATGGTTCATCTCTGGGCTGTGGCCGTGCTCATCCGTGCTCTCTGGAGATTCATATGGATAATTCTCACATATCTCCTCATCCTCCTGCTCCTCTTTAATGCTGGTTTGATAAAAGTGCAGGAAAATACATGTCACTGGGACCTGTGATCACGTACGTTATATCATATCTGAGTCGAAAACACACAGGAGGCCACAAGGGAACACAAGTCTGGGGCTGACACTTACAAAGCTTGTGGAGGGGACTGTGTTGCACTGCTGTCACTTTGGTATCCAGATCCATTAGCAAGGGCTCCATTCATCTGCTCTTGGAGAACATGGGGCAGGGAGTGCAGTGGGATGCTGCCCATAGAAGCTGGGTTGTAGAGAGACTTGTTGCTGTCTAAACTGCCACACTGAAAAAAAATAAAATAAAATAATGACATTCACATTTTTACAATACTACACAAAACAAGCATAGCTGTAACATTTATATCATAATATTGGGGCATGTGACTGCTGTCTGCTCACTGCAACAAAATCTGTAATGCAATACTAACAGCTAGACCTCAATTATCTCTTACCTGAGGGGCTGACCCAGCTAAGCTCTGGTTCTGAGAGTTCTTCAGCAGTGGTCTGTGAGCACATAAATACAACAGCAAGTCAGACATGATGTAGCATCAACGTCTGAAGAACACAAGACATGCAGCAAATGTTTTATACACATGTAACTACATGATGATGTCTCATATGTTTTAAATGTACTACCCTATGAACAAAATGTGCTTGGGTGCACTAAAACATAAGAACAAGAAATTGTTTGAACAGTTGGGCCAAACACAAATGTTCCCACTCCACAAACACTCACATGCAAGA
The DNA here is from genome assembly GCF_900324485.2 of Mastacembelus armatus. Lineage (NCBI taxonomy): Eukaryota > Metazoa > Chordata > Actinopteri > Synbranchiformes > Mastacembelidae > Mastacembelus > Mastacembelus armatus. The sequence continues at coordinate 6,887,509 of NC_046639.1, read as the reverse complement.
CATGACAAAGTAAATAATAAAGCCATCTCATGACTTTTTCAATAAATTGCTGATAGTGATTTATCAAGGGGAGTGGTCAAACGCTGTATTAGTTTGGCCTGCAGGCTTACACAAACAGCAACAGATGTGGCACTTCGCTGGTTTTATTCTGGAGAACAGACCACTAGTGCTGTACCTGCAATGGTTACAGCTGAGTAAAATGCATGAGGCCCTTTTACAAGACTGCTAAATAAAAATTGTACTAAATGTTGGTCAGATGATGATTTTTTTTTTTTTTTATCCTGTAGCTATTTTCTAACTTTCTTTGTTTAAAGTCTGTGCTTTTATTGGCATGTGTACATAGGGCGTCCGTGCAAAAGAGACCAAGTTGCTGTAACTGGACCAACAGGTATAAATAAAGGTTGAGTGAATGAATTCCCCTTCAAGCAAAACAAACATGCCAAATGTTGTTATCTTCATAGCACACCTCCAGCCTTTGAAACTCAAAAACTTGCTTACAGTAAATATTAGGTGTACTTATGAGGTGGGACTACAAGGTCAAATACTGTCCACCTTCAAGTATATCATAAAACACAAAGTTGGCTTCGTGTCTGAGGCACACATACCCATTACCAGCAGTCTTCTGGGGCCTTCTTCTGTGGAACTCAATCTCATCGACTGTCCACACCGCTCCCTTTACGTTCTCCAAACGTACAAAGCATTTATGGAGGCTGAGGTTATGTCTAACAGCATTCTAGAGACAAATTACAGAAAGAAGTCAAAACTAGGACCTACACACATTTCAAGTAATGAACCAGCATTTATTTGGTTACAATAAATCTAAATGTTCATTTAGAATCAAGTTTCCTGCTTTATATATTGAATGAATTTCCAATGAGATTTAAAATGTGACAGTCAGTACCTTCCAAGTAGCTGCATTGCGCCTGAAATATGCAAAATTTCTTGTGAACCAGTTGTAGATTTCATTTAACGTCAGCTGATTTCGAGGTGATTCAAATATTGCCTAAAAGAGATGAAGAGAGTCTGAGGATCTGCGTCATTCCTGTTCAAAAGGCCAATACCATCAGGCAGAAATGTAAATTCATATTTGCTGTAGTATTTTAATACTTTTGTGGCTTTGTTAAATGTACCTGTCTTATGAGAGAGGCATATGTAAACGGAGGTCTAACTTCTGTGCTCAAGTAAAACTCCTTATTATCAATTATATCTGTGGAAAAACATTAACAAGCAATATTTAACACACACACACATACATAAATCTGAAGCCAGCAGTCATCACAGGACAGTAAAGGAAAAAAAGGAACTCTTTTAACTATGGTGCTACTGTACAAAAAGATACTGTGTATCTTTGCAGAAGCATGTTTCAGCTCAAACCAGCACTAGAAAATGTCTATTGAAGAAGTTATAATTCATGATCTCACTGTTACCTTGGCTCACAGATCGACTATAGCGCCTCCGTACAGGGGTTCCAGTGAACATGCTATTGGGAGTGAGGACTGAAGGGGATTCAGACAGTGGTGTCAGGGGTGTGGATGGTGCCGTGGCACTCTGAGACAGGCTCATAGGAGGAGGGCCTTTGGTCAATGTTGCCTGAGAGAAGGTCACATTAGACACCAGATTTACCTGGGGGGGAAAAAAAACAGTTAAGTCAGGAAAATGCCAGTTTCACCTAACGCAAAACAATATTTATTTTAATTGAGGGAAACAGTCACAACAGGTAGTTACAGGCTGTGCTGCGGGTTTGGGTTCAGAGGACTTCAGATGAGCCATCATAGCTTGCAGCCGTTCTTTGTCCTTCTTCAACTAGATGAGAAGACAGAAATAGAAGTTGTTGAATTCACGGGTTCAGTTCAGTGACGAAATGACATTCAATGTGGGAACTACTTCTTTTCTGGCATCCTGAGAAGTGTAATTATCTGAAAACATCACTTCTGTTTCCAGGGCTGGTGTGAAAACACACCACCACTGCAAACATTTAGCCACTCACTGTCAGGGAGTCAAAAAAAAAAAACTTTTCCCGTATTAAAAAAAGAACTTGGCACACAGCTCTACAAAGTGATTCTGAAGTTATTTTTTAATCCTGATCCAGGTAAATTAAAAGATGTGTTGTCTCTGTTGCTATTCAATTTGAAGAAACAAGAAATAAAAGACTTAGTTATAAGAAAATAAATCAAATACATACCTGCAATTCCAACTGCTGAACCACTTGCATCTGTACACGGCACTGTGCTGTACTCTTGTCATCCAGTGTATGTTCACTGTTCAAATGTCTGCAGACAAAAAAAGTGAAAATCATTTCATATTTTAGGAAAAACCTTTGGTGTGGAGGTGATAGAAAATAAAACATTCCCTGGTGCACTAAATATCAACCTCAAGAATTATTTCATTTTAACTAGGAAAATGATCATTTTGATATCTGGTAAAAAGAGAAAATAGATTACTGTAAAATACAAGCAAATTACTACTTTAAATTCTCACTGTAAAGGTGATGTGCTCAGCTACTGGCCATAATTCACCTGCACATACATCTGTGTTTTGCTGCACATCCTGATGGACTGGAATAAACATCGCAGCAGCTTAAGTGTTATGTTTAAGTTTCACCACTTACTTGAGAAACGCCTGAAAGTCTCCAAAGACAGTCTCACAGCCAGGCCACTTGCACATGCCATTGCCATACAAAGGATGGCTATTCTGTGTGTTTTCATCCAGTGACCCACTGCAATAAAACACAAAAGCTCAGCATTAAAGAAGCATCCCACAGTCAACATGTTGCAACAGCTCACGCAAGACAAAAACGTGATATATTACAACCAAGCTGTGGACAGGACTGTTGACATTTTTAAAATCAAGGCCAATAAATGTTTTAGCATGTTTTGTATGAATATACTTCTGAAGCACCTTTCTTTCCTCTTCAGAAGAGTGTGATGACTGTTGGTTTTAGATGGTTGACTGGAAGACTCTCTGGTATCTCCAACAGTAGACAGGATGCTACCATCCTCACAGCCTGAAATTGCAAGCATACATCTACAGTGTAAAAATACGGAAACAGGACGCTGGTAAACACCAGCCAATATACCTGAATGTATTTCGCCTAAGTGCCAAAATGCCTATACAATGCAGAAACAGCTGTTACCTGGCGCTGCACTAGGGCTGGTGGGAAGGACAGACAGCAGGCCTTGCCTCTGCAAATTGAGGAGATGTTGCTGCTGCACCTGAAGGAGCTGCTGCTGGATGGCAATCTGCTGGGCTGTCAGCTGTGACAGAATAACAGATATCAGTCTGCAAACTCTTTATCCATTTCCCCTACCAAAAACACAAGTTCTGGGTTGTGTCAACAGCTTGATTCAGGAACAAACCTGCTGCAAAAGATAAATACATACAGATAACAGAGAATGCCTAGAACCACTAAGCACTAAATTCTCAACTGTGAGAACCTTGCACAAGCTGAGGTACTGAGGGTGCTGGATCCTGTAGTAATAAAACCCCAAACACTCCGTCTGAGCCCGTGACCTAAGTCAGATGCTCTTTATTTTTGTCACAACATTCTGTGCTAGTCCCACATGGTAGACAGAAACACTGCCAAAATTTCTTCCATTTTGCTTGTGCACAACAGGCCTGATGGAAGGGATAGCCAATGCTTTTATTTATCTAAAGGGACAAAAACCACACAGAGTACATTTGGTACTGCTGTCTTGTGCACTCAGCCAAGTTCCAACTTGTATTATGATTTTTTGTTAATTGCAACAGCAAGAACATGTTAAGACTGTGGATGGAGGGTTTCAGAACACAGTGAGAAACAACCAAGGCTGATGACGTATGCTGTCATGCAAATATATGCATAAGCTGATGTGCAGGTTAACTTTACAGTGTGTGTGTTTTTTTCCTAAACAATTGACAATCACTTTCACACTTGTATGTGCAACTAAGTCCACAAAGCCTGCAGGTGTGGGTGCTGGAACAGAGCACCAGGTAGTTTCTAAGCATGCGTATCTCAACTTGAAATGCACTCACACTGGGAAAGTTGCACGCAACAGCCTCCACACTAACTGGAAATCATTGCACAAACACATCCTATGTCAACCAGGTTTCTTACTGTTACAGCTTCACCCTCAAATGCTTTTTTTCTATTATCTCTTGTTCTCCTGTGTAGATCCAAAAACATGTTACTCCTTGTTGTCACATATAACAGTCATTTTGAAAGTAATATTCTAAGTGTGCTCTGCTGTAATTTTAGTGTCAAATATACCATCATTTTACTCTTTGTTCTACTGAACTGAATGAGACTTCTCTCTAATTCAGGAATTGATTATCCTTGTTGCATAATAAATATTGCTATAATGATCAAATATTAATGAGGTGACTGAGTAAAGGATGAATCAAGGTTACCTCTTGGCTAACGATGCCAGCATTCTTCTGCTGCAGCAACTGCATATTTAGCTGCTCTTGCTGAGTCTTGAAGACCTCTTGGATTTGCTGCTGCAGAGACGGTGGCGAAACATGAGATCAGCTAAATGAAACCAACATTCATTGAGGGCAAAGATAAACACAACTTTTCCAAACATACACTACCTGGTGTAACATGAGTGCTTTCTGCTGCTGGAGCAGGGCCTGGAGCTGCTGCGGACTGAGGATCTGCTGCTGAGGTGTCTGCTGCAGCTGCTGTGGGGCCTCTGCTGGTGGGGTCATTATGAACAATGACGCTGGAACCTGCATCAACAAAAAAAACCAAAAAAAAAAAAAAAAAAAAAACCACACACACATAACAGAACAGTGAGTTAAAAGCTATACCACAAAAAGGACTCCAAAACCTGTGGCAGAACATTTATGAGGCGAAATTTAACAAACCCTATGCCCCATGTGAGAAAAATAAAAAAAGTTAAATACATGTGTGGGCTGTTCTGGGTGTATGTATGTGCATACGTGTCACTTTATGTTTAATGTATTTGGCCTGAATTCCAGTCAAAACAACCAGTGCCTTTACATGTAAACAAGTAAACTGTATCTATAATCATTTCTGATGGAGTAACCTGATTTCTTGGTCGTGTATTTGTACTTTCAACAAACTGTCTGAAAGGTCTTTTAACAAGATTACACAAGACAAAGATTTCAAAACAGATGTTCTGGATGAAGAGACACAGCATTAGTTGTAATGCTGCCTCTTGTATCCAAAATAACTAAATATAAAGTGTGACTGAAACTGAAATAAACAAGTTTAAATACATTTTTGCAAGTGAACAGTAGGTTGTTTGTAAAATTTATACACATACACAGAGGACAAAAAACTACTCTCACTGAACTGTACTGTCGGTCCAAGTGTTCCAATGTAAAAGAAAAAAACCCTTCAGGATCCAGCACCATAAATATTATTTACATGACATTATATATAATGTCAGCCTAGGTTAAACAATACCCTGACAGCAAGTGGGGTAAGGAGGTAGCTTACTGGTGTCTAAACAGACTCAGAGCAAGAAAGACTGAAAACAGGAAACGCAGCAATACATTACTTACATTTTTTTGTAAAAAACATTTACACCAATCGAGTTGTATCAGGCACGTGAGTATGTTACCCCACTCAATCCCCCAATTTTCACTATATAATTACCTTCCCCCAACACACACAAAGTGAAAAAAAAGTGAAAAATGACCAACATCCCAAAACCCAAAGATATTTACAGTACTTGCTGTGTGACAAAGGAACCATAAAATTCTTACATTTAAGAATCTGGAAGCAGTACGGGCCATGTGACATTATAGTCTAAAAAAAATGACTAAACTAACACAATCAACTAATGAACAAATCTGTGCTAACCCCATGGCTCAAATTCCCCAAAATAACAGATAGGTCTGCTAATTACTTTCACTTCACTGTGTAGTCTGGCAACCTGAACTTTGCTCTACTGCCACTGCAACTAAAAATGAACCAAACAAAAACAACAAGACTGGGAGGCTTAGGGGAAATGGAACCCTTATTCAAACAACAACAACAACAACAACAACAACAACAACAACAACAACAACAGCAGCTTCTGCTTGGCCAACAGAAATCCCCCCTTTTAAGCCTCAGAGCTCCAGGGATGTTTACAGTAAACATAAAGAGAGTAATCAAAATTGCACAGAGATATAAATAATGAATAAAAAAAAAAACATACAGAGCCTGTTTACGAAAACAGAGCTTGAGATTCGGATTTTAATTAAGGTTTGAACCACAAACAAACATTTCTCTCCAAGGAATCGGGTAAACAAACAGTGACAGTGAATTTCACGCAGGCTTTGGGCTAACAATAACGGATGACTGCCTCCTAGTTTGTCCTTTCTTATGAAATTCAATGCTGTAGAGGTGGCCACCAAAGCAATGAAAACAGGTCTATCCCACAGACACAGCCAGCTGGCCCGTCTATTTTTCTGTGGACACCATCAACACAGCAACAGCCTTTGCCTAATCCCTGTTGCCATGGCAGCCTGCAAGTCTAAACATCTTCTGTTGTTGTTATTGTTGAAAGTCATACCAGTGAGCAACTGAGTGTAAACACAAGAGCTGTTCCCGCAAGACTGGTCTTGTGAACTCTGAGATGACTGACAGCAAACAGAAACAGTGAAAACTTGCTGAAAAACAAACAAAATACCTTCCCTTATATGAGTTTTAATACATACGTATATATCCTGTTGGGTGTGGTACAAGAAAGGGGGGCTTTCGTACAAACACACACACTTCATATGACACACATACACTCAAATGAGGACAATTACTCTGCACAGACAGAAACGTAACACCATTTCTCATTTGCAGACACATGCACATTTTACTTAAGCACAATGTCCGAAACTGCTTAAAAATATCCTGCAATTCTGATTTCACAAAACGAAGAGAGAAAGAGTAAAACAAACCTGACAGTCTCCATTGACAAGCCTGTCTGGACACTGAAAAACAACTGTGGCTGAGCAGTAACAACAATGCCTGTCAATCGAACACAGCCTTGCGAACCTAAACGATGGGAGCATAAACAAAACTAACAATGTAGCACAAACCCCTGTGCCCAGCAGGAGCTCCCCTCCCCTTCAAAGACCTCAGTACAACCTCCCCCATCCCTGTGCTCCCTTCAGCATAAATATAAAGCACTGCAGTTTGGAGAAACAGACACAAAGTAAAAGATTCAAGGATACCTTTACACATTAAAAAACAAAACAATGCACCTCAAATTCTCATATAGCAGTGAGCCCTCTGCCCTGGGTTTGATGTTAGTATATTCCTGCTTCAATATGAATACTGTCAGGAAACCTGTACATGTGTCTGGAGACCAGAACAGCTGTGAATTCATCAGCTGCAACGCATACTTGTAGCATTGACAACAAACATAAACAATGTACCAGCGTGTAACTGTATGGTGTGGGAATACACTTGGGAATACTATACTCCACTGCACCATCTTTTCTGAACACATCATTTTGCTTTAAAGCTCAAACAATTCACATATGACAAACCGACAGTTTTTTTGTTTTGGTCTTTAAAAATGTTTCTTTCTAAAGCAAGAATTTAAAAAAATTGACCGGCTTTAAAAATGCCTTTTCTATCTAACACACAAAAACCCCAGGATATTTAATTTACAGTCAGAGGAAGCAACAAAAACCAGCTAATCCTCACAAATCAAAAACTGGTCATTTTAAATACCTCACCTGTGTCTAACTTTTCAAATCCAACATAAATTGAAATCATGACCTAACTGTCTCTAATGATAGTATTAATGTGCTATGATGATGTAGGAGATCCCTCTATGTTGAAAAAAGCCAAAACTCTTAAAGAGGATTAACCTGCTGCTTCAAATGTCATTGAATTAAAAGAAATGCCCATTAGAAGTTCTTTAGGCCAAGGTGACACGTTCTAATGGCCATTTTGTCTGCTCAGTCCAAAGTGCAAAGATATTTACACTGCTCTCACTGAAGCAAACGTTCACTTTTGAAAAACTGCAAACAGGACATGGTTGAAATTTATGGTTGGAAATGAGTGAAGAAACTAATGAATGCTTAAAATAGGTGCAGATTAGGTTAAAAATTCACAGATACATTGCCCAACGTCAATATAAACTGCTCATGCGCTTCATTATCTTATTTTTTTCTTTTGTAATTTGTGCAAAGATTTAGCATTACACATATTACTGTTTGTTAAAAAACAACATGCTTTTAAAAACCAATGCAGATGTGCTGAACAGCTGCAGCTGGCAAAGACTGACCCTTGGTGCCTCTGGAGGAGGAGTCTGGCTGCTGCTCAGTCGACTCTCATTCTCAGTATGACTCCCGTTCTCTGTATGACTTGCTGGAATGGTGTGGCTTGTTGGTTCTGACCCAGACTCATGCATCTGGACTTCACTGACCTAAGAAAGGAAGTGAGTGTAAATACAAACTGATTAAAGCAGAACAGTATGATGAAATACTGAAAGCAGACAACCAGGACTCCACTTTCCGAAGGCTCCTGACAGAATGATCACTTCACAAAGTCCATTCTCCGAGCTTATGACATGCTCTAAAATGATCTAACAATGCAGTCAATTTCACCACTTGAAAAACGCAGTTTAACATTAAGAACTACACTGCTACAGCTCTACCCACCAAGACAAACATGCTCGTCTACTACTGAGAGAGGAACATCCTAGGTCTATTTGTTGAATAACCCAGTGCTGCCATGACTACTGTAAACACAGGGGCCCTGGGTCTGTGTTTATGTGCAAACATATCTTCCTTCTGGAACAATTTACCATTAACCAGGTGGTGCGATAAACGGCTGTGGCAGGTAGTACAATGCACAAGCAGGCTTTTATGTATACAGCCTGGGAGTGCTTGAGTCAAAAGCTAAGCAGCATAAACAAAGGTAAATAAAGTAGGCAAACAAATAATCTGAGCAGATGGAAACCTACACAGAAAACCTCAAATGAAACACATCACATAGCCTCAAGGTCAATATTATTATTTTCAGGGTTATCTAACTGTAACATTCACATAGTGACAGCAAACACCACCATCAGACAGATGATCAGATTAGGCTATATACACTCTGATTAAACCTATGATCAAAAATGTACCAACGGCACAGAAGCCAGTGACCAACAGTCGGTGCTTCCTGCATTTGAAAATGACTAAAAGATGACTATTGATTAAGTAAGTTATGTCTAGCTGGAGCGATGTGTCATTCATAGACATGTTTTAACAGACATGGCTAAAACTGAGGGAATTCCTGAAATCTAAAACCTATCTAATCAGAAAAGGCAGCTGTTGGTGAGTTTTCCCCACTCTGTTTGCTTTTGCTTTCAGGATCAAGATCAGTTCTGAAGACAAAGGGCAATGTTTCCTGCAGATATTTTTGAAGAAGTCAGTCTGGTTGAAGCAACCAGGTTGAATGTTGTCCTCATTTTACATCAGTTACAGCATGTTTCAGAGTAAACTAACTGACCACTGTAGGATTATGATAAGTGAGTAGTAACTACAGTGCAGCTGGTTTTTGAATGGTCAAAAAAAAAAAAAAAAGGTAATATTTGACTGTGATGATTTTTTTTAACATGGTACCCTGTCCCTGAGGAATATATCTTTTAACAACTGGTTTCACACTTGAGCCACTGAAGGCATCACGAACTGTATAACTGTACCAATTAATTACACCAATGTAACTTTGCTTACCCATGTCAAATTAGAAGAGCTTTAATACTGAAATCCCTAGGAAATGTTAAATAATAAACTTTTAACTCAGCTTTGCTTAAATACAAATACATGTATACCTGGGTGGAGATGATGACAAATCCCCAAGATTTTCCACAGTTTCTCAGAACAACAAATGGTGTCTATGGCATTATAGTTCATTTTACAAACGGTAAAGACTTATCACAGCAAATAAGTGACCCATGACTCCGATCATCCAGCCAAAGCTATCCAAGCTTTATAGTCAGTCGATACTTTAGTTTATGGTTCTCGCACCCAGTTACGTGGTCGAGGTTTCAGCCTGCATTGCTTTCGTCTCGTATATATACGATCGATCATTCAGAACACACGTATTGACTCATCGGTCTTCGTTAGTAAGATATAGCTAACATGATAGTACACATGAGCTTTGTAAATGTGTAGTCCCAACTACGTGCTCAGCGCACATTTATGGAGCTGGCTTCATGCCGTGGTAACGTTACGTTTACTTATCCGCAGCCACCTCCACAACACGGAGCCCAGTCGAGCATTTCAGCCAATACTGTGACCGACAACGTTACACCTGCACGTCTGAATGAAGGTTTTCTGGTGTCACGTTAGTTTTACCGACTGCAGTAAGGCGATTCATCCTTACATTAGCTTAATGCAGTATGAATGGAACCGATATCCGTTAACGGCAAACCACTGCAGGCTGGGACGCGAGCCTTTAGCTAGACCATATATCCGAAGAAAATGTGATGTTTAAAAGTTATGTGTGTTAATCAAGCACATAAGCTCGTCTTGTCTTTAATATCCCATGTTAACTGCACTGGTTAACAGATTTCCAGCAACCTTTCACGTAGCGTTTACGTTAACAGTAACGTTACAACAAAAGCTAGCAGCAGCCTCTTCTGACGCTAGCTTCTAAGAAACGCTTCTCTCTCCTCTTCGTTTAATCAGCCGGTAATACCACAATCAGTTTGACGCTAAAACCAATATTCATTCAATGAGTGTCAATGCGCATTAAAATGAGCGTTTACTCACAGAATTACGTCCGGGCGGACAATCTTTGACTCGGGGTGGTGCCTGAACAAGAGCCCTCGGAGCAGTGGCTTCCTTGGTACCGAGCTAGCCACAAGTTGCTAACAGAGGGCGTGGCTTATGTAAAAGTAAACAATGGTGACGTCATGTTCACACGCGGGACTGTTTCAGATAGTCTCGAAATTTGTGTTATGTAAAGAAATTTGCTGTTATGAATGCTTATAAAAGGAAGGTGTTAATATTCTTCACTTCTTCATCTTTAAAATGATTTGAATAAAGAAATTTATACAGCGTTAGATAGATAGATAGATAGATAGATAGATAGATAGATAGATAGATAGATAGATAGATAGATAGATAGATAGATAGATAATGAAAGTCTACATACAGTGTTAGCAGATACTGTGTGCAGTATCAGTTCAGTGCATCATGGAAAATCACAAATCTCTTGCACCTGATTATCTGATAATAATGTAACACATTTCTGAAAGTCCGGACATTTACTCCCTCCAAATGGAATTGATGGGCTGTTGAATTATTCTCCTTTCACACGATCTGTTAGTTTCTTTTTTTAAAATGTTTTCTTGTACTTTGTATTTTCTGACACAGCCCATCAAACTAAAGTTTGCAGCATACAGGTATGCTTCTCCTTCTTCTTCACATTTTCACAGGGATGTCACATCTTCCTGCATTACCAACTGTGAAAAAAGACAGTTGATCCACATTTTGTGCAATCTAGATTTACATCCATACAACCACCCTATTCAGTACAGTACGAAGGTGTGGTAACATTGGCCTAGAGGCTGATCAGACAAGCACAGCCACGGTGAAGTGGTGTTACACATGATGATGCTCACTGCAAAAATTACTAATCTTCACGTATATTCATTACAACATACAAATAAGAACAAAAACACAATCAAGTGGAAATGAAATCCTTGTGCCTTTCCAAATATCGTCAAATTGTAAAATATTTTAATGTCCGGGCTTTGATGCTCCCACAAGAGGGAGACATTTTCCTTTCTGGTTATTTTTCCTGCTACTTCTGAAGCAAATGTGCTTTATTAATCCCTAAATAAAATCTACACTGGTACAACAGCCACATCCCAAAAATCACAAAAACAAATGAAGTATGTATAATACACCTGAATGCCAAAAAATTGACAATAATAGAAAAAAGTAGAGAATAGTTAGGACTGAAGACTGGAAGTGAAACACAAGATCATAATTTTCTAAAATGCATTGAATGCTGTGCACACATTGCCCCATGGTATACTCTACATTAGTAGTTCAACTTAAATAATGCTTTATGTTGTACAATAAGGCGCAGGATTATCCTTGGATATTAACTGTCTGTTGAATTTATGTGGGCTACACACAGGACCTTTGAAAAAATTAAGATTTAAAGAAAGCTGCTATTTGCATTGATGAAATTCAGGCTTTCGACAGTCTGTTTAAAAGTCCTTCATGGAATCTAACAGCACCTACACCACCTAGTCCAATCCAATATGCTCATATTATTCAATGCAGTATTGATACTGCATATTTACTTTAGAAGTATTACAAACAGCGGAAGGCATAGGTTTAGGTGATTTTATTTTTCAAACACATGTAAAATAGAGCAACATGACTATATACATGCTCAACACAAAAGCCTGTAACATCCTAAACTGCTGGTAAACACAAGGCACCATCCAAGATCAACAATCAATTACAAGGTCTGAGATCTGAAGTGAGTGGTCAGCTATGTAGGTATACAGTATTGGTTTTCTTTTCATACAATATGTGCTTTAACAATATTACACGAACAACAGAACAATACAGAAAAATAGCAAATATCAGTGAATCCAAGCTACATATCACTTACATATCACTTACATAACACTTACATATCAGATGTGATTGGTAATTCATAGCAGCAGCAGTCTTTCTGTGGGTTTCAATGGATTCTCCTTGCTCTGCAGTTTACTTTAAATGTCTTAGTATTATTGTAGTAGTGTTCAAGAAAATTTGCTGTGCTTTATACAGCCTCAAATAATCTTACCCGCTCATACATCATTATATATAAAAACAGAAAAGGCGCCTTTGGTAAAATGTATCATCAATTCATCTTCCTAAATTTAATTTATTATTTTCAGTAGTACAAATAAACCCTATTTTTAATAAGCCCATAGGAAAAACATTTAAAGCTATGGGTTTGAGAGCTACTTGAGAGTTATTTGTACAAATACTTTAAAATTGTCTTTTTTGTGCCTCTATAACAGATTTGTGTCATTTGTTTTTTGTTCATTTTCCTGGGGAATATATTATCTACTTTACAAAGGCCAAGTTTCACAAATTTCATATCAATAGGTCACGTCAGTACATAAACACAATTTCAACACACCTCAGAAGTAAAATCAGAAAAAATGAAATGCACATTAAAATAAAGAGCAGTTTTACACTCCATCAGAATAAGGTAACACAAAACCAAAGTCTCACTGGTCTCCCTTGGTATTGCGAAGCCCTATAATCCTGGAGGGACGATCTGATGTCTTACACAGAGTAAGAAACAAAGTGCTTGGTTTAGGACAAATGCTTAAACAAAAAGAGAACACTGCAAATTTGTCTCAAATTCCACAGAACAGAAATAATTGCATATATTTCTCAGCATCTACTCATTACGGTGTATACTGAGGCTGTTTAATTGTAACAAGAACATTTCCCTTTCACAATTTTCATAAAAAATAAAAAAAAATAAAAAAAGAATGTGCAATTTCTGCTTATACTAGCATTGCAGCATACTAAATATCTGTTCTCCAGTATAGGCAACCGTATTTTGGCTGTAACATACAAAACAGAGATAAGAGCTGACTAGAAAAGCCTTGTAATGTATTGTTAAGATAAAGGTTTATTTATGGAACTAGGTCTCCTCTTAGATCCAAAAATGAGATTTCATTCAAAGACCTGGCTTTGTCTAGTGTTCAGGGCACTCAACAAAATATGCTACAATACATCTAAAAAAAATCTGACTGTACATGATCTGCTGTTTTGGTTAGGTTTTTGCAAAATCCTTCAGTATAAAACATACAAACACTGCAATAGTAAAGTCAAACTAAAATGTTTTTTTTTTTCCATTTAGCTAAAATAAAAGTATTTTGGATATCCTTATGAATGACAGTAGTGCCCAGAATATGGCAAATTCCATCAAGTGAGTTTCATAATATATGGGCTATTTTTTTGAGGTAATTTAGATGATACATTAAGAAACTATGAACTCACCTACTCCAAAAGTCTGCCCAAATATTATGGTCCTAAAATGGTCACAAAAAAAAAAACAAACAAACAAAAAAAATGGATATCACATTGGTTCTGATGTGCAAAATGTGCTAATGTCTTGAGCGACCTCCTTCAAAGGCATGGTGTTCTTCATGTGCTAAAATATAAGCAGACAGAACAATTTCATATATTACTTTATGTTGTCACACCTAACATGATTTAAAAAAAAAAAAACAGTATCCCTGTCAATACACAAAGAAAATACTCACGTTTATAAAACACTGCTTTAAAGGGTATCTGCGGAAGAAGCTCATAGATCTTTCCTAAGATGTTTGACTCATTAGCACAAGAAGCATTTCCATTCCAGACCTGAACAACATCTTCTCTGTCTCTCACACTGACACTGACACCGACCACTTCATCCTCTGCAAGAACAGCAGCAGACTGATTATGCATTTTAGACTTACAGTATCATATACATATTACAGGAATGTCATTTTAATAAATAAAACAATTTTTTTCTGAGTCCTAAAGCCACTAAATTTTCACATAGCTCAAGCAACACACATACCTGAGGCACAATAATCACTGAACTGTTCTCCAATAGTAGCCAATAGCAACTCAATCCACACAGCAGACTGTAAGACAAATTTGTTAAAATGTAAATAATTAATAAGAAAACGCATTATAACACATGATAAATTCTTATATGGACTGTGGGACTTACAGTGCATTCTTTGGGCACTTTCATTTTCCAAACACCCCCTTTTGCATTGCTTTCTTCTTCCCTGTATTCAAAGCAGCAGGAACCATAACGTGAGAAACAGTTTCAAGTATCATGTGCACACAGAAACGTCATCTTGTGTTTAAACCCACCATAGTGGTTTCCTTTCTCCCCTCATCAGATGATAGCTACATCTCAGCGGTAAGCTGGACACGCTGGGTATGTTGTTGTAAACTCTCCAAAAATTCTACTCCAGTGCAGAGGTGAAAAGAAGAAACAGGCTATTTTATTCAACCACATACAGGCACAAGGTTTACAGACAGTTAGGCTTGTTAATATTTCACAGTTCTAGTTAGGGACTGGTACTTGAGCTGTATAACATCCTGCCATAACCACTATGACATATTACAAATAAACTGGCATGCATTAGGTCATTAGTATTATACAGATTAACATACTGATTAACAAACTTGTCTTATCACATGGTCAGGAGTACTCTATTGTGTCTTGGTGGGTTACATCATACAATGGTATAATGCCCATAATGCCACATATTATGCTGGCATGAACTGGCAGACCATTGGGGAAAAAAAAACCAAACAACAACAACAAAAAAAACAAACAAAAAAAACTAACTAACAATGAAGTTCAGCACTGTAAAACAACTTACCTGGACAGTCTCTACAGTGTAGATTTTCTTCAGGTTTGACTCACATTCGGCAGCTGTTGTTCCTGGTAGTGATCTGACATAAATCAGATATAGACATACAATTAAACTGCATATATTTTATTTGCTTCTTTCAAAGAAAGATGTGATCTTGTAAAGAGCTCAGGTCTGAGATAAATTTTTTCACTTGTTACATTCCTCAGACATGTCTCAGAGAGCTGCCCTCTCAGCAGACAGGCTGGAGGAGGGATCAGATGACCAGTAAGCCAGTAAAGAGTAAACAACACTGACCCCATTTGAGCACAGCTCTTTCTGATTTCTACATGCTCTGGATGTCAACACTTGTGCAACTCAGCGTCACTTCTATTAAACTCTGTCGTGATTACTTAAAAAGTTTGACTGGGAACTTTGCGTAATAGCAATAGACAATCTGAGCTACACAAGTAAGAGTGGCAACAGACACATGAGTAGTGACCCAAGTGCTCCAAAATATACTGAGTAATGACTGAGGATGAACTCAAAGTGACCTTGTCTGAAATCAAATCATGGTGTTGTTTCTAGACAGTTAACCATAATTACACCCTTTGTTTATTTAAAGAAGCACCAAGTAGAGGACTTGTGTATGTAGGTCAGAGAGACAACAAGTTGGCAGAAAGGCTGCACCAGCGCCATTAGCGAGCACTTTTTCTATCTGTGATTAAGGCAGATAATTCCTGATTCACGGTTAAATACACTTATAACATGACTGACTGAAAGAAGGCCTGATAAATTCCTCATATCATTTCTTTGTTCTCATTAAAAGGTCCGCAACAAAGAGTTCGGGCCACTTGTCCCTGACAAAAATATAAAAACGGACGAAAAGATGAGCTAAGCAGAGTTTTACCTGTCAAGCCAGAAGGTCCACGGAGAATGAAAAGGCAGGAGGTCGTTGTCTCTGGTAGAAATGCCTCCCAAATCTCTGTCCCTGATGTGAATGTTGTGCTCCATCAGACCCGGGCTGGATGACGTGCTCAGCTGTAGAGCAGCTACTGGAACTGCCATTGTTGGGTTATCTCTGACTTGGTTACAAAACACAAGACCACTTGTACTAACGTTTCCTCCGGGACTGGTGTCCCTTAACATATATGTATAGGTTGGGTAGGTCAAATTAACCCTGATCAGCTGCTGACTCATTGGTGGGTCCACCGGTTACGCCGTCACAACAAAAAAACGATGACGCCCGCCGACTGCCTGCGACACCTACAGTTCGCCGGAGCTCTCCAGAAGTTTCTGTCACCAGGTCTGCCCGGACTTTAACTTTAGGTGAAAATATTTAAAACCTGCGAACTGCATTTCACCCCTGCAGACTTATTATGTTGCCTCGATGGGACTGAAATGCTTTGTTGATGCCAAGTTTCACTGGAACACATCTTCCGCAAACGCAAATACGTCATAGAAGACATGCGCAGTCTGCACTGGTAACAGCTTTGTTGGTTTGCTACCTGCTACTGCTAACTAGCAAGTGTTTCCTGCCTGTAACTGCACACAGCTATGGACGTCGACGCGTTATTGGAAGCGTTTCAAGGCAATTCTTTCATTATTTCACATACGTGACTAATTATTAGCGTAGGGCCTTTATATTTGTTTGACGCCCTCAGTAAAATCTGTTATGTTTGCTAACTACGTTACGCATGTTACCGTAACTTACCGTTAGCTTACGAAATCGACTAGTGTTTACACTCAGAGACATCGACCTCATTTTGTGCTGGTGTAGCTAGTGTTTAATGTTATTCTCTGCGCGAAGGAAGCTGGTCATTGTTTACACTTCTGAGCCACTGATTAGCTTACCGATACTGATGCGGTTATGTAAACAGCTAGCTGGGTAACGTCATAGCATCCATGCTAACTGACTAACTTTACAAGAACTTTCTATGTAACTGACTGAAATTGGTCTTTGACAAAGTCTCGAAAGGACATAAAAAGCTCTGAATTCAATTATATCGTCATATATACTGTGAAGCGATTCAAATCTTAAACGTAATTACAAAGGTACTGAATGTTTTCTTGTGTTTGTATCTGACTGCGGGCTGTCGGGGGGACATCTGTCTATCTAATGTTATACTCTGAAAGTGGAAGAGTGCAAGTTCTTTTGTCAGTCGATGGTCAGTCCGTTTTACTGAGTTTCATCTATGAGACATGTGGCTGCAACCAAAGATTAGTCAATTCTGCTCCAGTAGTCAAGTCAAATTAGTCGTCCAGTATATCAAAACATTTTGAGGTCAATCCTAAAGCTCAAAGGTTATGGCTTTCAAATGTCTTGTTTTGTTTACTAAAGAAATCCAAGTATTTTCATTTCACTAAAATGTGAAATCAGATGGAGTTGTAGATAAAGAGTTGTAGGAATCAGACAGGTTTCACTTTTGAGAAGCTGAAAGCAGCTGAATTTTGACATATTTACCTAAAAATTGACTCAAGATTATTATTATTACAGAACAGCTGATTATTCCTGTCACTCAGCTAGGATTGAATGAGGAGTCATTGCAGCTCTACACTGCTCTTAGTTGAGTATCTTTAGGAAAAACTTTTTTTATTCATCAGCTTTTTGTTGTACCTGGTCCCAGTCATGTTATGTGAATAGCTACATTAGGATTTATTGCCATGAACAGCTTGGAAGAACAGATGAGAATGTGGCATGTGAACTGATGTTCTTGGCCAATAACTGTAGGCCGTGTTGCTGTTCTTCGATGTGGTATAAAAAAAGTCTTTAATTTGATGAGAGACTCTGGTGTGCTGACTTTTAAGATTTTACATTTAACTCGTGGTTTCCGATTAAGCATATTTCATTTGACACAGCTGATAAATGACAGCTTACAGTTATTTAATCATTGCCAATGGTCAGTTAATTGGGGTTTAACATTTTTATTTAATTATTAAAAGACTGCATTATTTTCTAATGGTTAAATGCTTTTGCATTATGTTGAAGGTTAATGCAGGTACAAATATTTGTTTTGTTAGGTTGGGGTCACACCTGTCCTATTGATATTTTTACCAATAAATAATTTTGTCTGTTTTTTGTGTGGGCCTGCACAGATTTTGAGAAAAAAGGGAAGAAAGAGACCTGCCCCATACTAGAACAGTTCCTGTGTCATGTTGCCAAGACAGGGCAGCCAATGTGAGTAATAACTGGAGGCCAACACACAGTGAAAATAGTCTAAAACGCATAAAACCTCTGCAAATGTTCACACCTAGGATTGCTGACATCAGTTTTCCTGACAGTGAAATTTTCTTGTCACTCTTTGGTTTGGTCTAGGACTCAATTATTTTTTTTTTTTAGACATACTAACTTTTCAGGCATTTCCAATATCCTCCAGGATCCCATGGTCACAGTTCAAAACATACTTCATGTTTAAATTGGAAAAAGTCATGGATGATTTCCAAGCTTCAACACCAGAACAGAGAGGGTCACATAATCCCAATGTAGAGTATGTCCCCTTTGAAGAGATGAAGAAGAGGATCTTAAAAATCGTGGATGGTTACAGTGGGTGAGTAAAGTTCATGAGTTACATGAATCCATCAATGTCTGTGCCTGTGTTATGAGTGTGCTTTTAAATCAAAACCCAAATTCAAATTAGCCATAAATAAAATCTGACCTTTTCTGTGCTGCAATATTTTTTTCATTTCTATTTGCCAGAATTGTGTTTTTGCTGGAGTTTAAATTAGATTAGACAACACTTTATTGACCTGGTGTTACAGCAGTGTTACAGCAGTGAGCACAAAAAAAAAAAACAACCAAAAAAAAAACCCAATAAAAATAGTAAAACAGACAATGGATAAAATAATAATTCTATAAATGTACATGTGCATAAGATTAAAATAGATGAGTCAGTCAGATATCAGTGTCAGATAAACATGAATACAGAGAACAACAATGACAGATTGACAGTTCTGGAGTCTAATGGCAACATGTTCAAAGCACCCGCGTTAACTCCCTAACAACGCAGGTGTAGCAGGTTCTCAGAGCACTCAGGGTAGGTGGGAGTGGGTGTTGATGATGTCTGAGTTTGAGCCTCATTCTCTCATCCCCATCCACTGAGTCCAGAGAGCAGCCAAGAAGACACCTGGAATTTCCATCAGTTTCTCTTGTCTCTTTATCTGCTAATGTGTTACCATAGTTCCAGCAGACCACTGCATTACAAATGGCTGATGCCAGAGTCTTAAACGAGTTGTACAGTAGTGTACTGTACACTCCAAAGGGTATTCAGGAAGTATCGCAGACTGTGTCCTCTGTCCAGGCCAGTTTATTCTTTAGGTATACACCCAGGTATTTTTGTCTGCACAGTCTTCATGTTCACTCCCTGGATGTTCACTGATTTTGTCTGGGCATGTTTATTCCTGTGAAATTTCAACACCACCTCCTTGGTCTTGTTCTTCTTGAGCTGGAGGCCATTGCACAAAGTCCTCGATCATAGATCTGTATTCATTCTCATCTCTCGGTGATGCACCACACAATAGCTAGTCATCAGTGTGACTGTGACTCTTCATCAGGGTTGTTGAAATTATAGACATGTGAGTGGGTTGAGGTTGAGGGGATGACTGAGCTGAACTGGAAGCATTAGGAGCTGCAGGGAACGCTGAATGTGAGTGATGTCTGAGTTTTAGAGTCAAGAGTCAAATCTGTTGAACATATTGAGCTTGTTGGTTCACTCAGTGCCCCCCTGAGGCTGCCTGGTACTGGGTGGTTTGAATCCAGAGGTGTTTCTCATGTCATCTCATGTTAACTGAGAAACACAGCACCTTCCTGGTGTTTACAACGATCTCCACACAGAAGTTGATTTTGCCTATAATGCAAGATGTGAGGCAATCGGTGTCCTCTCCACAGAGCATGTCCCAGTCTCTTGTTTTATAACAGTCTCTCAGGGCTTCCACACACCCTTCAGGCCTTTTCCTTACTATTCTCATAGTCACTCATTCTTTCTGTATGACAGGCTTGTAAACAGGCAAGAGGTGGACTAAGTTATGGTCTGATTTTCCAAGGGAAGGGAGGTTGAGGAGTTCTATTCAATTTCAATTCAATTCAATTCAATTTTATTTGTATAGCGCCAAATCACAATACAAATCATCTCAAGGCACTTTACAAAAACTAAAACTAAAAACCCAACAATTCCCTTATGAGCAAGCACTTGGCGACAGTGGAGAGGAAAAAACTCCCTTTAACGGAAGAAAAAAACCTCCAGCAGAACCGGGCTCAGTTTGGGCGGCCATCTGCCTCGACCGGTTGGGGTGAGTGGATAGAGCAGAGAGAAAAGAACAGCAACAATAAACAACAAATAGACACTGCAAGTTGGTGGGGCCAGTAACTGCACATCAGCGATAAACAGCTCCAGGACCAGGGACACCTGCAGAAGGTACAGAGAGAGAGAGAGAGAGAGAGGGAGGGAGAGAGCACAAACTAGGGGAGAGAGAGAGCACAAGGTTAGTAACATTCAATGGTGGAATATACATGAGGTGGGAGAGAAGGGGGGGGGGGGGGGGGGTAGGGTAGGGGAGCTCAGTGCACCAATGGTCCTCGGGCAGTCTAGGCCTATAGCAGCATAACTAACTAAGGGATGGTTCAGGGTTGCCTGAAGCCAGCCCTAACTATATGCTTTGTCAAAGAGGAAGGTTTTAAGTCTAGCCTTAAAAGTACAGAGAGTGTCTGCCTCCTGAACCCAGGCTGAGAGCTGGTTCCACAGGAGAGGAGCTTGATAGCTAAAGGCTCTGCCTCCCATTCTGCTTTTGAGAACTCTGGGAACCACAAGTAGGCCTGCACTCTGAGAGCGAAGTGGTCTATTGGGATAATATGGTACTATGAGGTCTTTAAGGTATGAAGGAGCTTGATTATGAAGGGATTTGTATGTGAGAAGAAGGATTTTAAATTCTATTCTATATTTTACAGGGAGCCAATGAAGAGAAGCCAATATAGGAGAAATATGATCTCTCTTGCTAGTTCCTGTCAGGACTCTGGCTGCGGCATTCTGGATTAATTGGAGGCTTTTTATTAAGATATTAGGACATCCAGATAGTAATGAGTTACAGTAATCTAGCCTTGAGGAAACAAACGCATGGACTAGTTTTTCTGCATCATTTTGAGACAGGATGTTCCTAATTTTGGAAATGTTGCGCAGGTGAAAGAATGCAGTTCTAGAAATTTGTTTTATGTGTGAGTTAAAGGACATGTCCTGGTCAAAAATAACTCCAAGGTTTTTTACAGTAGTGCTGGAGGCCAGGGCTATGCCATCTAGAGTAGCTATAATTTTAGAAAAGTTATTTCTGAGATTTTTAGGCCCAAATATAATGACTTCTGTTTTCTCCGAGTTTAAAAGTAAAAAGTTACTGGTCATCCAAGCCTTTATGTCAGTTAGACAGGCTTGAAGTCTGGTTAACTGGTTTGTGTTAACAGGTTTAATAGATAGATATAACTGAGTGTCATCCGCATAGCAGTGGTAATTAATAGAGTGCTTCCTAATGACATATCCTAAAGGAAGCATGTACAGGGTGAACAGAATCGGTCCTAGCACAGAACCTTGTGGAACTCCATAACTAACTTTTGTTCGTGTGGAAGGTTCATCATGGACATGAACAAACTGGAATCTGTCCGATAAATAGGATTGGAACCACTTTAACGCTTTTCCTCTGATACCAATCACATGCTCCAGTCTCTGTAATAAGATGTTGTGGTCAATGGTGTCGAATGCTGCACTAAGGTCTAGGAGGACAAGTATCGAAACAAGTCCATTATCTGAGGCTAAGAGAAGATCGTTGGTAACTTTCAACAGTGCTGTTTCTGTACTATGATGTGCTCTAAATCCTGATTGGAAATCTTCAAATAGTTCATTCCTGTGTAAGTGGTCTGATAGCTGCTTAGCAACAGCTTTTTCTAGGATTTTAGAAATAAATGGCAGGTTGGATATTGGTCTGTAATTAGCCAAGACACCTGGATCAAGACTAGGCTTTTTGAGTAAAGGTTTGATTACTGCAGTCTTAAAGGCCTGTGGTACGTAGCCTGATACTAGAGATAAATTTACCAAGTCCAATAAAGATGAGTTCATTAATGGCAGGGTGCCTTTAAGCAGTCTAGTCGGGATGGGGTCCAAGAGACACGTTGATGATTTCGATGAAGCAACTACTGATGTAAATTCAGAGAGATCTATAGGAGAGAAGCAGTCTAAACATAACTGAGGTCCTACAGATGATTCAAGAGCTACTGTAGTAAAAGATTCATTTATTGCAGGTATAGGAAGCATCTGCTGAATTTTATCTCTAATAGTAACATGCATTTATTACATTTGTGTAACAGAGGTCCAAGATTGAATTATATTCCATTTTCCACACTGATTGAAGGTTGGCAGAGTGGAATTCAGGGGTGTATGGCTGAAGTCTCCAGGGATGGATATTAGAGCCAAGCGGTGCAGTGTTTGTAGATTGGCTGTGACAGTGCGAATGATGTCAAAAATGGAGTGTGTTTCAGCACAAGAGGGAGCATATGCTTATGATTAGGATAACGTGTGAAAACTCTCTGGGAAGGTCGTAGAGTCTCAGGCTAATGAGACAGTTATTAGAAAATTATTAGATGATAGTAATACCTTATTTGTCATCATAAAAAATTACATATAATGTGAAATACTGGAAGATAGTAAAAACTGTAAAAAAACAGCAAATAGAGAGTGGCTGTAATTGGCTGCCATCCCAGAGACCCATCCATCTAGGTGTCAATGTGTGATCCCTGTGTCACTGTAGGTTCTCCTGACAACCGAAATAGACACTGTGCTCACAGTTAATTGGCTGTAATTTGTGCTTTCAGGCCAGCTCAGTCGCTCTCTCTCTCTCTCTCTCTCTGTCTCTTTCTTTCTTTCTTTCTCTCTCTTTCTCCCTCTCTCTCTCAGCCCAGCAGCTCATTGTCACTGTCAGCAGGTCGCTCTCACTCATTGTCACCCTGTCAGTCCTGCTGTCATCCCCCTCTGTGTTCTTGTGGTTCTCTCTACTAAATAGGCAGGGGATAATCAACACATTAGTCCCAGCTGTGCCATAACTTCACACACACACACACACACACATGCATGCACGCATGCAAATTACCATATACAGCCACCTGCCTCACCTCTCCTATCTCTCAGATGGTTCCCTCTCCACCCATTGTATTTGTGGAATGCATTCAGAGCTTTCCTTAGTTGCTGAAACGCTTGATTTTCAAATTACTGCAATGATTTGAAAATGAAGATTAGCTCATCCACACTGCATTCAACAATTACATTAACCATGTGGAAGCAACAGAACAATTAGGAAACAGCTGCTATTTTGTCAGCCAGATGTCAACTGTGTAAAGGTATTATAGGATTAAGGATTTTATTGGCAAACTATCATTAATAATGATTTCTTTCAAAGCTTGTGGCAAGATCTATACAGGTTGTTACGTTCGTTTTTTTTTCTCATTCATCTCCAGCACAGTTTGTAGTTAATTCTAAATCTTTCCAAATATATTTCTCGATAACCTTCCCAGAATCCCATTTACCATCCAGCGTCTGTGTGAGCTGCTTACTGATCCAAAGCGAAACTACACAGGAACAGACAAGTTTCTCAGGGGTCTGGAGAAGGTGAATGCCTCTGTATTTATGACCATTGCTTTAAACATGCTTTCCACAGCTTAAAATTAATTCTAATGTACTGTATATATTATTGTCTGTATATTTCAGAATGTAATGGTGGTCAGCTGTGTGTACCCCATGTCAGAGTAAGTACACATTAAAGCTACTAAGCTTTTGCTCTCCTTGTTCTTATAGATGTAGTATCTTCTTCCCTTGAATTTGCTTATTTATTCACACTTTCAGAGTTACAGTTGTTTTTGTGCCTTTCTACTTCTTTCAAAGGAAAAATGGGGCATCCAGTGTAAACAGAATGAATGGAGTGATGTTTCCTGGTAACTCTTCTCTATATTCAGACAGGTGAGAGCAACATACTTCCACAAATTGAAATTGCCTCATATACAGCCAATGGAAAGTTGAATTAATTTTGAGCATAATCGCCAAAAACTCATTTGTAAGGTCCAAGATGACTTGTCAGCCACTTCGGTCTTAGTAGTTGCTTATTAGACACTTTGCGATTTTTATTTATGTGTCTTTATTTATTTTTTATTTTTTTCCCCCAGTCGAAATTTAAATGGGCCAGGCATACCAAAACTGCTCAGCAGACCAAAGTTGTCACTGTCGACTTCACTTTCGACCAACGGGCTCCCTGAATGTCCAGTCAGCAAAGAGCCAGTGCCAACCACAGAGGAGGTTGAGGAACACCACATCAGGTCATTAAAATGAATATGGTACAAATGTGGCATTATGGACATGTTCTACAACAACAGCTTAACTGTACGGTTTTAGGGTGAAATAAAAAAAGCAGGGTGTTTAGTGTCTTGAGTGTTTTGACTCAGTATTTTCTGTTTAAAAGATAGACATCCTCTGTAAGCAAAATCTTCTCAGGACTTTAAAAGTACAGTAAACAAGTATACAGTTTAAAGAACTATTTCCCTGCATTTCTGCTATTATAGCAGTGACTCTTCACTATCTGGAGATGAAATGATGCCACACAGTGGGATAAAGAACAAACACCCGGAGGAGGAGGAGGAGGAGGAGGGGGATTCTGATGCTGACAAGCAAGAAGTCAAGAGGCTCAAGTTTGATGGAAAGGAAGAGGATCAAACAGAAAGTGAGCAGAAGGAGTCATCGTGTCACAAAGGGTCAGAGAGATGGTCAGAAATGCCGGCGTCTTCGAAAGACACATGTGGTCAAGAGTACAAAAGTGGAACATCTTGTGGCACACCGACTCTTTCAGAGGATCATGGTAAGTGTAAAGTCATCCTCGCTTAGGCTGATGTATATGCATATTTTTCAAAATTTAAAATGTACATATTCTGAGATGTTATCCTCATGCAGAACACAAATGTTTCAGTTCACACATCCAGCTTCAAATGCCTCTAAATAAAGATAGACTTGGACTGATTAGTTAACTGTTTTTAAAAATGTTAGCAGTAAGACATTGTCCGCTTTGCTCCCCAGAGCCCAGCAGCACACAGAGAGACACTACTGAAAGGGAAGAAGACTCATCTGAGCCGGTGGATGTCCACAGTCTGACTGATGGGAGCACTTCGGACCAAGCTGAACAATCTGATCCATCGGAGAAGAGCATAAGTTTTGAGCGGGACAATGAGGACAGCAGCAACAGTGATGGAGAGGACCTACCCAGTGAGAAGCTTGTCCCCTCTTCTTCTTGTAGTTCAGCTGGCCTTTTATTAGAGGGTGATGCTCACAATTCAAACAGCACAGATACTGCAATAGAGCCTAAGGAACATGACTAACTTGAAGCCTAGCCTACGAACTGACTTTTTTACACTGTATGATACCACACCAAGGGTATATATGTAGCACTATGGACCTGTAGTCTTGAAGATCAGGAGTGATGTGGACCTTGAGATTCCTCACAGACGGATCTTTTTGTCCTGCTCAGTTTTGACTACCCAAGGCCCTATATCATCTGGTCTTTAAACTGGAAGGAAATAGTTTAAAGAAGATTATGGAGACTCCACTTTTTTCACTGTTGACTAAAAGTTTTCTAATCTCTTTTCTTGATTTTTATATATGAACATTATAAGTTTATCTTGATAAGTGATGCTTACATTCATTTCTTAAATCATTACTCGTTTGGCATGTCTTTAAAAAAATACATTTGACAGTTTGCATTTGTTTTGGCATAGGCATAGTTGTTTTGATGAATGTGTGTCTCTACAGGTCAATGAGGACACCTGCCATTACGAATGCAAAGTAACACTTCACACGTTTGCTTTTCTCTGAAGCACATACAGTATAATGTATTTCCTATTAACATTTTATTGCACTTGTTAGCTTTGGCCCTTTGAAGGTTGTGGAAAATGTCATAATTGTGCTTTTTCCCTGTATGAAGCCAATATTAACACACAATATTGTCAGTGGTAACCAGGTTGGTTAGATAGAATATTGTTTTGGCTTAAGGGTAATCATTTTCTGCATCAAACCTTGCCAATAGAACACAAGGTACTTTTACTTTTTCTGTATGTCACACCTTAGTTGTACAACTGTCCCTTTTGATAGCTAGTATTTTTACCGTACGTATCTATAAATCAGTTTTGTAGACTTGTAATACATGTCCACTCCCTTCATAAAACTGATAATCGCTGGAAATTGAATGCTTGAGCTTGTATCATAGTATTCATGGAAAGCAATAAATGCTAGAATTTAAAGTGCAACGTCTTCCGTTAGTAAGTAGTAGTATTAAGGGAATTCTTTTGAACTGTATATCTAGTTACAGTGTCTTTTATATCTGCAGAACAATATAAGCTCAATGAATTCTGGAAACTCATTTAGCCACACTCAAAATGTGACAAATATCTAAGTCTCTCTCTCTGTCTCTCTCTCTCTCTCTCTCTCTGAACTGGTGTGTGGAACATCAGAATCAGATGTGTCATCAGGTTTATTGTGACTTGATGCTGAATGTAACCAATATTTTTAACTAACAACTTATCAAATCACAGTGTGATTAGTAATGTTGCTATGTAAAAGAGGTCACTTGTACAAAGAATCGCCACATGCTACAAAAAACGTTTTCTCCGAAAACTGACTAGACACAATCTGCTTGGCACCAGGACGCAAGACACATTAGGCAACTAGGTGCAGGACACATTAAGCAACTAGGTGCAGAACACACACTGCAGCATTTAGCCACTAAAGAGCCTGATGTTTCCCTCAGGAGTCCATAGACAGTACAGACCAAAAACTGACCTCAGAGAGAGGTGGTTATCATGTGGTTAAAACATGTCTCCAAATGAATGCTAATGTTGCTTTGTTACAAATTCCCTATGTCAATTTGAAAGGTGATATGTCAGTGTTTGGTTCCAACATGTTTTGGGTTCACAACTTGTTCTGTTCTTGTGTAAGAGTAGAAGGTGTGAGTCATTTTAATCCAGTGACTCCTCAGATGGCCTTGAAACTCCTAAGATAAGATTATCACTATCTCTGTTGTCAGCAGATATCGAGGGCCAGGAAGGTATTGGGTCCAGCTAAGCCTTCACCTGTAAACAATGGCAAAGTCATCACTAACAGCGACACTGTTATTCTAATGAAAACATTTATTTTCAAATTATCACTAACTTTTCCACTTGCTGTTATCAGAACAATACCTAAGACTTAGAAAATGTTTCTCCCATTTATTAAAAACATCCTGCCCTCTCAACACTTAAGGGGTAATTTAATGGAGATCATTGGTAAATTCAGTAATAATGCCATATATTATTACAGGCTTCAGACTGAAGCAGGCAGGTTAGCCATAAATAACCTGACACATGAAGGTCAGAGCTTTGAGATAACTACATATTTAGCCTGTGTGAACCATCAGACTGATCAGGAGCTTAGAATAGCTGGAAAGATTATTTTAAGGAACAATTTAGCATTTCACTTCCTTAAAATAGGAGGACACATTTTTTTCTTTAAAACTGAAGCAACAGAGTCTTATCATATCTTGATTTTTAATAGCTAGAGTTGGTGATGAAGATCCCTCATCTCAAAATGCACACTCCTGCGTAGGATTACATGGAAACACTATGTTTATTTTGTTAATTATATATTATGCTTTATGCTGTGTTAAGAAATAGTGTGCTTGACCTCATATCTCAAGCTTAAGGTTTGTGTTGTTTTTGTATGGTCATTATTTAAACAGATACTTCCCATTCAGTACTATCATATGATATATCTGAGTCCTCAAGTCACCTTAGCATGTTTTACCTAGTTGAAGGCATGCAAATGTTCATTCATATTGTCATTAACAAATATTTATGCCATAGGTATTTGAAACGTCTTATAATGGGGTGTTTATACATTGCAGACATACAGTAGACATACTTTTCTATTTTTGGAATAGATAGAAGCTGGGGCATGAGGAAATCCTTTTATTATCTCTCTGTGCTCTAATTGATTTTGACAAGGGTCTATTTCTAATCCCTTATCATGTGATCCATAACAGTCGGTGTCTCATCCCCTCATTTTTAGAGAGGACTTGCCACAAAACAGTTGATTAACAATTCAGCTCAAATAGATTTTCAGAACAACTGTAGTCCTTTTTGCAATTAATGGTGCAGCGGTTGGCTCAGTAAGAGAGGACAAACTGAGGAAGATTTATGGATTGTGTAATACAGAGGGAAGCTTAAAAAGAGTTCATCAATCCAAACTGTTTAATGTAAAGTAAGAATTAGTTTCAATATTTAGGGTGTTGGAGAAATTATCTCCACAATGGGTCAACACCTGAGTGAAGATAATGACCCAGACAAGGAAATCGATGTGGCAGAGCTTCAGGAATGGTACAAAAAATTTGTTACAGAATGTCCAAGTGGAACTCTCTTCATGCACGAGTTCAAGAGCTTTTTTGGTGTTACCAATAACAAGGAGGCTGCAGATTACATTGAAAACATGTTTAGAGCCTTTGACAAGAATGGCGTAAGTACAAACCTATAGTAGAAACCTTGTGCATAGTCATTTGTCTTATTGTAGTATCGGCATTACCCTTGCCACAGTAAAATTTTAAATTTGTTGACTATATCCATTTGTAGAAGTTTATCCCATTATTGAAGAGCTTAACAGATTAGTTGATTGTCAATTGTGTTGATTAATCAAACATTAAATGGTAATAATTTTGATAGCTGATTAATTGTATAAGTCATTCTCATAAAAAAAATATCAGAAATGTACAAGCTCAAGCATCTGAAGTGTAAATATTTGCTGGTTCTCTTAATCTTCCATGAAAATAAACTGAATGTCTTATTTGAATTTCAGATATAAGAAGCCATTTGAATAAGTTGGACCCTAGGATATTATATAATTACAATGATTATCTCACCTAACTATTTCCTGGCAGTTAATAGACCAAACCATATAAAATACTAACAGTGAAAATAATGGTTAGTTGTAACCTTACATTTTGATTGTAAATTGTGAATTCTGTCTAGTATTTAAATGCAACACAGACATCACAAATTGCATAGCATTTTAACTCTTTCTTTTCATATTACAGGACAACACTATTGATTTTCTGGAGTATGTGGCAGCGTTGAACTTAGTCCTGAGGGGTAAATTGGAACATAAGCTTAAATGGACATTCAAAATGTATGATAAAGACGGAAGTGGATGCATTGACAAAACAGAGCTTCTTGAAATTGTAGAGGTAATATTTGGTATTTTCCATTAACTGTATGTACTACACTATTGATCTTTGAAGCTTTCAAAACACTTTAAAGGATATTTCAAGTTAAAGCCATGGGCTTCAATAAATTGTAATCGTCATTCAATGTAACATACTTTCCTGTCACTCTCAGTCTATTTATCGACTGAAGAAAGCCTGCCATGGAGAGCTGGATGAAGAATGCAATCGGCTGACCCCAGACCAAGTGGTTGACCGGATATTCGAGCTGGTTGATGAAAATGGAGATGGTGAGTGTTTAGAAGAGTTTTCTGACAGCTTAAAATGCTTCACAGATGATTTAAAAGGACAGTGTCAGGTTGCCCTAATGGCTCTCTGGGTGTTAATGCCCAAGGTTCCCTGAGCATTGTTGCTTGTGTATATTGAAAGGAAAATTGGATATTAGCTGTACAATGGCTCTCTTCCTATCAGTGTTATGAATCCAGGAATGGAGGAATTTACAGTGAAATAAGCCCAGAGAATAACTGTCCCTCTTCACTTAGGAGAGCTCTCTCTGGATGAATTCATCGATGGTGCACGCAGGGACAAGTGGGTGATGAAGATGCTGCAGATGGATGTCAACCCAGCAGACTGGATCAACGAGCAAAGACGCAGCACTGACTTCTAATGCTATAACATGAACTGTCAGCTTGTCACATACACACATTCATGTGTGATCAATCATGCTGCAATTGCGTATCTACTGCAGTTATATGTATAACAGAAAACTGGGCATTAGTAGTTTGCATCAGTTGCTTATAGTATTATAGGTCTATTTGTGTATTGTTTATGTGATCTTTGTAGATGCTACACTGATAAATCACTTACTGTATTTTCACTTTAGTTTTGTGTCATAAAATGAGCATATAAGTTATTCAAGAAACATAAAGTTGTGCTCATAATTTCCCATGCCCCTGGAACAATTTGAGAACCATTTTGGTAAATAAAACTGAACAGAACAAAATCCTGACAACCGCAATTACCAAAGATACTAGCTTTCTTTATAAAGAAAAGTTCCCTGCATGATCAATTATAGCTCTTAAAAATGGCCAATATTTCTCAAATTGCACCATGTAAATATATGAGCACAACTGTACCCACAGTCCACCCTAGAGAAGTGTTTTGACTTATTTAGGATGATAAGACCTCTTCTCGGGACTTTGTGGGTGTGTATATTATTTTATTTTATTGTTATTTTCACCAGTCGGGACAGGATCATTTCTACCTTTATATATACATTTCTACCTTTGTTAATGCACTCAGTGTTATGGCCTCATACTCATTGCCATCATAGCACTGCCCAATATGAGCCTGCATAGAAATCGAATAAACCAGAAAAAATATAAAAAACAGTAAAAGTTTGCAAGGTATTTAAACACAGTAAAAAAATTTCTCAGTTTTTATCTAGTTTGTGGTAGGTTTCAGTTATTTCTGTCTATTTTGGTGTGGATGCGTGGATATTATTCTCAAAGCTTCCTTTTTTTATTGAACAGATGACATGAGCAATAAACAAAGCTATAGGTTATGACAAAAATAACACATCACAATAATATTACAGTATTACTTCATAAATATTGAATAAAGTATCTTGTTTTTCATTGTTTGATCCAATTTTAAAGAACTGTAAACTGTAGTTTGTCTAAAATCAAAACAAAGCTAGCTCAGTTATGAGATCATCCTGGCTAAACGTGGCGTGTACCATTTCCAGTAATTCGGGACAGGAGGACGAAGGGTGTCACGTCTCGCGAGAACACAGACAGATCTCGTGACTGCTTCCTGTTCTGCTACAAACTGAGAGCATTTTAAAAGACCCTTTAATTAGCAATAAAACTGCACCTGCAGTCAACTGCTGGTAAGTGATACGAGCTGTTTTCTTGTGCGATAAACTGATTTGCACATTGTGTAGCAGAAGCTGAATGCCGACAACCTTGCGTTGGTTTGTTGTGTTTTTCCGACTCTGCAGAACAAATTATCGTTAACTCACTGCATATTGTTGTCAATGTGTGAACCTGAGAAACCTTCCGGCAATGACGGATAAGGTAAAGCTTACACACTTTGAGCTCTCTGCTTAGTCTGTATGTGCGTTACAGCATGTGTCTGTGTTATGGTTTCGCTTCTCAAGTCACCAGTGTTTACTCAGTTGGGCTCATTCTGCTTCATGTCGTTGTGTAATGCTGCCCCCTCCTGGTCAGCCTGCAGAAAACAGCTTTCGACTGAACTATGTCACTGGGGACCTGTTCTCCTGCCCTGAGGACGAGGCTCTGGCCCACTGCATCAGTGAGGACTGCCGCATGGGGGCAGGCATAGCAGTGCAGTTCAAGCAGAAGTTCAGAAGGGTAGCGGAGCTAAAAGGGCAAAGTGAGTTAGCCCTTTCATTACAAATTCAATTTCCTACTATTTGCCCTTTTCCTCTTCATGCCGCTGGAAAAGAAAAAACATCTTATTCTACACTGTTTGATAGTATTGCAGTACTGTGTGAATATTTTTGAGCACTTCAGATGTTTGTTTGCTAGGCAGTATCATCAGGGGGAGATCTGATCAGCCTCAAACTTATTATGTAGCACACAATGACCCCAGTCATCAACCAGTGCCATTAAGAACTATATATTATGACAAGAACAAGTAGCAGATCCCTGAAGTCTGGGATTCAATGAAAGAGACAGAGACAGCTTAAATGCTTTGGTTTTCACGATGCTGGGAACAACCTGCCTGAAAGTACCTCTAAAGGGTGGTCAAACCAAATATTGATTTAATTTTAAGTGATTAAAATGTGTTAATTGTATTATTTTGAAAACATCCTACATCTAGCACCTAAAAACCTTTCCTCATGACTGTTTACATTCTGTATGAATTGGGTATATTTATCTTTCCACTGTCAACGCTGACATATTTGAACTTTGAAATCTTTAGGATGTCCAGTACAACCCAAAATAAAAATCTGTGGATTAGAACACAGTTTTTCTGTCCGCTATATTAATAAATCATGACCGATTTAGCAGCAGGGCTGTGAGGTTTAAGGGGTTTTATAAAACATTATGTTTTATCGTATTCTGATGGACACATCTTTTTTCTGTCCAAACAGAAAAGAAAATGGGACAGTGTGCTGTACTGGATTCTGACGGACGGTTTGTCTACTATCTGGTAAAGATGCAACATATAATTAAAATTGTATAGGATACATATGTACAAAAATAGACAGATAATTTTTATTTGCAGATAACAAAGGAAAAGGCAAGCCAGAAACCCACCTACCACAGCCTGACACTCAGCCTGGAGGACATGAAATCACATTGTGTAGAGAACGGAGTAACAAGAATTTCAATGCCTCGGTTTGTGCCATTTCCAGTCATTTAGTAAAACATTATATTTAATTGGTCAGCTCATTCATTCTAAAAGCTTGGTGTCAGTTCTGTTACTGCTGCAGTTAAACTGTAGGTGTTTTCCTCTTGCTAACAGTATCGGCTGTGGTCTGGATCGACTGAAGTGGGCAAGAGTGTCTGAAATACTGGAACAGGTCTTCAATAACACAAACATCTCCATCACAGTCTACAGCCTTCCTGAGAAAGCAGAGACCACAGTGATGAAGGAAAGCATACGCAGATGATTAATATTTCTAATATTTATCTGTATTATTATTTCTGTTTGTGGGCCTGATGATGATTGTTCAGTCAGAAAATATGTTATTGGTTACATGAAAATAAATATATATTTTTGCCCATTAAATTCAACCACAGCCTCATGAACGTCTACAAATAGATGACATATGGGATATAATTCTACAAGTGTCTAAATAGTGTCTGTCATACATCACTTCTGCACTTACCAGTTTCCAACTATTTCACAAAATAAATATGGGGAGGTTTCTAAAATGTGATTTATCACTAAGCCCAGATATTTCTTGGATTTGATTCAAGAGTGGGATTTGTTCACCTGTCCTTTCTGTTTTTTTTTTGTTTTGTTTTTTTTTATCACGTGATATTTTATGCAAGGACACTAAGCCTAAAATAATAGGTATCTATCAGTTTATTTAGTAATGCTTTCACCAGCCACTTATGTTTTTGAGTGATCAAACTGTGTATTTTCATTTCTCTCTGGCCATCATGTAACTTTAGATTGCTCTTCGTAACCTCTGCAAATGGTTGCGGTATTGTATGATCCATTATTGATTTCCTCTGGTATTGTACTTTAATGCAGCCAGGACACAATGGACCTACCAGATGTGACTCAGAGACAAGGGTGGGGAATCTGACACCACAAAGTCAATCCACACACTCATTTTCTCCAGGAGGGAAAAGCCTTTTAACACAACATAAGTGAAAAGCAGCGAGCTAATACGACACTATCTCCATTCAAGACTAATAGAATTTAGTAATGTAACTAAAAAGGGCTCAATTCAACAATTTGATAGCATATGCTTAAGGTGTGTGTTATAATAAACCTCAGCAGCAGCTGGACTATCTGAACACTAGTTTATCCACATGTGACCCTCCCACTCTCCTTTGGGGCACCTTCAATAATTCATGTGGAAAAGACATTAACTGCTGTGTATACTGCAGCTGCCTTCCCATTTCCCCCCCATGTATTCAGACTGGCTAGAAGACTGTACTTCAGCATGACTGCAACCAACCCCTCCTCTTCCCTTCCCATCCCCCTTCCTGCCTGGCAATTAGACTCCACACTGCAGCAAAGCCACCAAGCTGCGCTGCAGTGAGCGCTGGGAAATCTCGCTCCATCTGACCCGCTGTTGCACCTTCACATGCTGCAGCTGGTGGACTGTGCATCCAAACCTGCCCTTGCCCCACCTAATAGCCCCTCTCTTTGTTCCCATGCAGCGTCCCCTTGTCCTACAGCTCGCCTCTGATGCTCTCCCTCATTCTCACTCACTTCTTTTCTCCCAGCCGCCTCCCTCCCTCTGTCCTCCATTCCTTTTTTTTCTTTGCTTGATGCGTATGAAATTGCAGAGCTCAGCATTCTTCTCCAGAAGCACTTAGGGGGAAAAAAGAGAGAAAAAGAGATGAACAGGGCGGGAGGGTTTCTGGTGCACCACATAACTGGCCCGCTTCCAATTAAAGAAGAGGGCTTATGTTATTGAAGAGCAGCTTGCCCAATCAGGAGACAGTGCAGGCAGACACAGGAGGAAAAAAGCAGTAGAGCGAGTGGGCAAGAGGAAGGGAAAAAAAACTGCAGCGTGTGTAGTTTTTGTCCCTCCCCTGAGCAGATCTTTATCAATTTAGGTACTCCATTCTTGGGGTGCATTTGAATGGGTGTCTCTGTGTGTACATGTTTTAGAGTTTACAAGAAGACAGAGTAAAGGTGTGTCTAGAGGGCTGTATTAGACTCCTGACTTATTCATTCTAAACTGGAAATAAGAGAAAGTAAAAGGGGATTGATTATTTTCTCTTTATCTCAAAGTGTTTCGGAGCCTGTGGAGAAGGAGAAGAGCTTTGTGTCCAGGAGAGAGCAACCTGCACAAAGGTAAGCAGCTGCACTCTCCTCCATCTACAGGCATGCTGGGTTTTACACTTCTGAAGTAGTTCTTGTGTTCTTTGTCAATGTATGTTTTGGCTTATCTGTCCTCTTTTTGTCTTTGGCATGTCATTTCCTTTAAATTTATAGATGGTCCTATACTCAGGTGATGTTTTATGTTATAAATACTTGACAGAAAAGCAGAGGGAGAGGCAGGAGAAAAGAGAGGGAGGGGGAAGGTTAGTGCGGGACTCCCTGATGCTTCTAGGCAAGTTTCTGTGCACACGGTTCTCTAGTGCTGCAGTATCCCATTACATCCCTGAGCGGAGCTTCTTCAGCATCCAGTCAGTGCCATGAAGACTCAAACCAGCTATCAGTGTTCTGAAATGTTTGCCCCAATTTCAACTTAATTTTTTTTTTATTCCTGGTAGGAATCCGAGCAAAGTTTTGTCCCTTATGCTCTAAATTCACTGCACTCTGATGAGCTCAAGGTGGCAAACATACTACTGCAGCTTTGCATGCTCTCTCCCAATCAGTGGGGTTGCTTAGATAACAGATGGAACTGGCTCTGATAGTGACTGAGCTTGCTGATGAGTTTTTGTTTTGTTTGTCCGGTGTTCTGGGACTTCCTTCAGTGTGAGCCTGCAGCAAAACTAGGCTTTCTGATTGGGTGAACTGGGCTTACTTACTAAAATATACCAATAAAATGGAAAACATTATTATCATGTCTGCCACCTTCACTGGGATATTTGTAAAATAAAGATGTGATTCATCATAATAGTGATATTAGTTTGTTTACAGTGAAAGACAGGTGATTCATATTAACACATTTTTCACTCTGCATTCATTAGAAGCCTCCTCTAAGCACATTCACATTTTGTTTGTTACAATCAGGTCTTTTTTGGAAGTCTGACCTTCATCATTTGTGAATGAATATTTGATTCTGTCCAGCAGTGGGCACTGTGTGTTTTCTCAGCTTAATATGTTTGTGAACACTGGCCTGCTGCGGAATGGGTGGAAATAATGCATGGACTTAGTGTTTTTCGTGTGGGCACACTGAAAAGAGTACAGTATGTACTGGTGTTTTCACATTAGAGGCAAGGTTAATACCTTTCAGCCTCAGATACTAGATAAAAGCACAAGACATACATCAAACCTGAGCGGAATTTCTGAACCCAGGAACTGTTTTTGAAATGATGTTTAAATTATTCAAGACAGAGTTATATTTGGGGATGAAGAGACAGCTAGGAAGGAAATCTAATGCATTTCAGTACCATGGACAGAGCACAGAGCAAACTGCTTTCTATAAATTGTTTGAAGCAAAATTGATTCAAAGAATTTAGGAAATAAATAGTTCTTCTCAGTATTTCTAATCATCAGACCTAATAAACTCCCAACAATGCACATTTACTGTCCATTTTTATTATTGCAGTTGGCTGTGCATATCTGTTGTTTTTTTGCAGAAGACATGGAAAAAACACTTTACATTATTCATGCACCTTTCCGGTCTACAACACTGCCCATTTTAAAGAGGACTGTCTTTTGGCTCAGCTACTGGCTGTTTCATTTTGAAAACCTCCCTCCTGTCCTTGCCTACCTGTTTTATGATTGTATGCTCCATGTGGGAGTTTCAGCACTCTGGTTTGGTTCTTTCTTCCTTTCCACTACAAAGCTCAAAATGACACATCAAACTGTGAGATTACACAGACTAATTCATGTTTGACTTCTGCTTATTACACAGAGCTATTTGTGTGGTAGCGTAAAGTCCAAATCATAATATGAAAATAGCACAAATTATACTTTATGTCTGCAAATAGTGGCTAGTAACTAATTATTTTGCTAGCAATCAATTGTAAAACAGTTGAGTAGGCACTGACAGACAGTGGTGTTGTGTTAAATCAGTGAGAAAAAAACATGTACAACATGTAATGACTGCAGTCCATACAGTACTGACACCTGCTGTGACACAAAGCTTTGTTTCATGTTATGGTTGAGAGCAACCAGGAAAGTGTCTCTGCAGGATGCAGCTGGCATACTGAGAAACTCATTCAGACAGCAGTCATTAGAAACCTCAGCTCTTTAGTGGGAAACTGAAATGAGACCCATGACTGTTCCCAAGAATTAGCCAGTATTCCTTTTTAAAATAGAAATAGAAAGATGGAGGAGGTTTAACTACTTCTTATTAGATACAATGGATAGTTTCGACAGACAGACCTGTATCCTGTGATTTACCTAAACTTAGGTCTAATTCATTGTCATTCATACTGTGCAGAGTTTAGTGTGGCCTTTTAAACGATGCTGTAGGCAACATAGTGGATCAGTAACTCGTAAATCACCAACAGGCAGAGATAAAGTTACTTCTGAGTTATTTAAGTTGTACACATGGAAACTCAGGTCACTGCAGATGTTTAAGGTATGAAAAACCTATTGGGGATACTGGAATGACACCTTGATGTATACAGTATAGTGAAATGTTGGAAGGACATTGTGAATGTGCCCTCTCCATATTTAGAAGGGTAACACTTATACTCTCCAGGGAAAGGTTACCCACTGTATTCATGTATATATTTGTGTATATTTGTGCATAGGACTGACATAGGTTGTTTAAATGAAGAATATAATAGATAATGCTGTACACACAGATTGCAATCTGCTTTAAAAATGTGTGAAAAATGGGCATGAAAAGCGCAAAAACAATGAGAAGAAAGTGAAGAGAGGAAGGGAAGACAAATGACACAAGTATGGGCGAGGGAGGGCGAGATAGAGCGAGAGATTGAGAGACTGTCAGAGGCAGAATGGAAGAGTGTGGGTGTGCATAGCAGAGCTACGAGCACTGCAGTACATTGCAGTGCCCAGCCCCCGCTGTGTTCTGTGCTCACCATCCGGTTCCATGCACTGTAAAGACCCCTGCAGCAGCAGAGCTGCACAGCACAGAGGGCTGCCTGCTGATGAACACCAGCCTTACAAAGAGCTTTTGACCTGCCGTTGTGCATTCTGGATGTCTGATGATGCACAGATTGTAAAGAAGCGATGGCAGCACTGTACTCATGACAAAACAGAGGATCTGCGCCCGCCAGCACATTGTCATGTAGAGCGAGGGAGTAGTCAGTTCATGCTCCCCCTGGATTATGTAAGCATAGAACACATTCACTTTAGCTGACACAAACTGAATGATTCCACCTTCTCGGGCCATGTTTTCCTCATTAGGAACATCTGCTATGCTGTTTACTTTTGTTCCAGAGGTAGGATTTTTTTTCAAACACAGACAGACACTTTATTGAACTTATTAAAATGTTAACAATAGGGAGGCAAACAGCATGTAGTCTTACATGGCTGGTCTTTGTATGCATGTGGTTTGTCATTTTGTGTGGCAATCAAGAAAAAAAAATAGCAACAGACCTCGAATCTGATGTAAACAAAGCATCCTTTAATGAGTTTAAGGTCAGGCAGTGTACATTGACCATGAATGACACACAGAGGTAGCCTTACACTTAAGTTCTGTTGGAAAAGTTATACAACTTTTGTCCAGACAAGCAATACTGTCGACAGACATTGAAGAAACACATGCATTCAGATGTAAAATGAATCTTAATGATGTGAAAGCTCTAGGAAACTATGAAGAAGCTTGTTTCTGCTCCCATAAACAGTTGCTATGTTTCCGTCCCACTGCCCGCCTGGGGGTGGCTGACTGAAGCGTGATAGCTTCCCCTCCTTGTATGTCCTCTGGTTTCTCTCTACTTTGCTGATGTAGCTGATTGCGTAGTGTGGGTTCTCTTCATTTTCTGTGACAAGGTCTGATTGTGTTTCTCACTGTGTTCAGGAGTACTTCAGTCAATTACACCTTGTCAGACAGGTTTTTGAGCTGTTAGGTGTGTTTGCCTCAGCAGATCAGACTGTTTGCTTCTGATTTGCAATGAAATGAACACCAGGCTTTTAAGAGGAAAACATGTGCTTGAAAATGAGTCACACTGCAACTAAAGATAGTTATCCAATGCTTATTATTGTAAAGGCATGGATTCCTATCAAATGCATCACATGCTCTTTCTGTAGGTAATCAGGTACATTTCATTCAAAGCTGTGTTTTAGAAAGAAATGTAGTATTTAATACATATGTATTGAATTAATAAAGGTATATGAACAATCAACCTTGTAATATCTCTTTCAAAAGAAGAATTGCTTGTCATACCACAGCCCCTACAGCAGTACATTGTCCACAAGGTAATGCTTGGAGGAAATGCTACTGTTAACTATGGACAGTAGCCATGAAGGGAAAAAGAGAGAAACACTGTGGTTTATCCGTGTGACAGACCGAGACAGAGGGAAAGTGGGAGAAAGGTATCATAGTGTGGGTGAGCTGCAGTAGGGAATCGAAGTGCTGCATTGAGCTGCATAATTAATGTTAAGAGGGTGGAGCTAAAGGCGGAGATAACTTGCTATGAAGAAGAAGCCGCTGCAATACTGCTAGAGAGAGAGCTAGTTCTTTATGAGGCAGGCTGAGTACAGAGCAGTATGGAAATGATAGTTTGATGAAAAACCAGGTAGGCACACGGAGCTGTTTGGTTTGTCCCCATCCCATCTGCTCTCTTGGCCCTCCATGCCAACTGCTCTTCACTGAGCCGCGTTCCACAGAAAATGCTTCCACGTCTCTGTTAATTATCCAATTTGGAGCAAAACCCCATTATATATGATACCCACTGGTTTAACTCTCATCTGATATGTGTGAGCTGAACTGAGGAGGAGTGGCTTCAGTCTGCAGGGTGGTGTTATATATAGTCATGTTTTTTACAGATTCCAGGTTGCTGTTGTCTGTGGTGTGATTGTGTTTGATTATAAAAGAATGCACATTCTTATGGGAGACATGCGGTTTAGGCTCTTTGTTTTCATAGGCAGTCTCTATTCTTCTCAGATTTGCTGCACTACAGACACCTGCCTTTTTAGCCTGATACATCTGCATTTCTTTGTGTATACATGCACATGCAGTTGACAAAGATGCCATTTGGGTCTGTGCTGATCACTTATGGGTGTCAAAGGTTTAAGACATGTATTAAATGCGTGTACTCGGCTGTTAGTCCTCAGTGCTGTCAGAGCTCAGGAACCTGCTTTGCCTTGGCTGGTGAGCACATTCATATCACACTGCTGTGTTTGCACCCCTGTCACCTAACCTCATCTTCAATGCCCTGTAGCTGCTCTTGACAACTATTTTCTGCAACATGCCCAGCCCTTACTGCTTTACATGCTTTGTAAAATAAAGTCACAAAGCGTTTTTCAGTTTTTTCCACTTGTTACAAATATATATGGTTTCCTTTTTTGCTTTTTACACAAAACTAACCCAGCCTTTTAGATGTAAATGCCAAAATCTGTTGTAGGGATTTGTTCTTGTCAAAAGAGCTGAGAGATTGCACAGAAGCATTTGAAATGCATTGCAAGCCTTGCTGCACAAACTTAGGTTGCTGGTAATGGTGGCTGCTTCATTTCAGTCCCCCAAAAGCCATAAAATCACACTTAAATTACAACCTCAATAGTATCTGGTGCAAGTAGAGGCTGATAAAACTGAATCTTGAAGGTAGAAGCACCAGAAAGGTGCAAGAAGCATCATACAGCTGTGATATCAAGTTTGTTTGAATGCAGTGATTTAATCTGTCTAAATAATGATAGTGGACTTTACAATAGCGTGGCAGCAGTTATCTTAAAAACATGCCTTCAGGGTCCCAGGGTGTTTAAAATGTAGTTCAAAGGTCTTGTGTGTTTTTCTCTGTTTTTCTTCTTAGCCTTCCCTAAAAGGGAACTGGCAGCACAATCTGAAGGATTTTTTTTTCTGCAGAGAGAAGCAAAACAGATCCTCATTAAATATATTTTTCTGTCCCCTGAAATCTTAGAAATGAACAGACATTTTCTGTTTTCCTCCTCTTGCCATTCCCACTGGGCTTTTCAGTGGGAGAGCTGAGTTGCAATTTCTCAGTGTTGCCAAGTGAGAATGTGCCTATCTGACATTCAGAACACTTGGAGCAGTGAAACATCAACAGAAACCTTGACATTTTTTTTTCTCTTCATTTTAACAAACCCAGGCTGTGTGTTACTCTGTGAAATGTCTTGAAATTAGCGTAAACGGCAGGGCAGCTGTTCTGAGGAACTTTGTAATTGTGCTATTCTGTGCAACCTGCATGGTTCTGTGATCTGTGCCTTTTTCCTTTGTTTATGATTCTAAGGCATGCAAGGCCCTGTTCATGCAGCATAATATAAGCCAGTGTGGAGCTGAAAGACACAGGATTTTTAAAAAAATCTCTTAGTTCCAACAGTGGAACTGTGTCATTTCCTGATAAATAACAAGGAATCAATAAAAGTAAAAGTAAAAAAATGGTTTACTACTAAAATGATGCATTGTGTCGTATCTCAAGGCTCATATACATTTAAAGATGCATTTTCCTTGCTGGTCAGCATGCTTGTAGTACTTGTAGCATTAACATGTAAAGGTGAACTCTGTATAACAAAGAAAACATAATTGCATAGAGAACACAGGATTCAATGAAAATAAATGAAGATAATTTAGTTTTGGACTGTATGAAAAAAATAGACCCCAACAACAAACAAACTAAATTTGTTAGGTTGTTCACAAAGCTTATACCTCCAGTGTGACATTGCAGTGTTTTTGTGACTTAAAGGAACAGCTCAAATTGTGTGAATGATAGGTCACTTATGATACTTTGTAAAGCTGCAGATACTCCACTGAGTGTCGAGCCATCCTCTTCACTCATTCCACTCAGGTCATTGTGCTGCTGCCATGCCCAGAAAAAAGAATTTCTGGTGTTCATTTGTAAAACTGTTTTGAGTCTGCCTGCATTGCAACGACATGTCAGTAACAAAAAGAAACAAAGGTCTACTTATCTAACTTGTTTTGGATAAAAAAAAAAAGGAAGTATAATGTCTGCATACTTGTATATGTTTCAGCCTTGGTGGAGATATCTTGCACATTCGATCTCTCCCAGAGAGATTATTGACTTTACAGCCAATTGGTTGGCATCTCCAAGCCCATGATGAAGGATTGCAGAATCTATTTCCTCCCATGATAAGGCTGGTAATAGTTGGGCCTTGCAAGAAAGACACGACATTCATTGTGCTATATTGATCAAAATAATTGCTCCCATTCTTTTGTTCACTTCTGTAAACCCTCTCACAGCAGTTATCTGGAGAGCTGATCATAAATACATTTTTTACAATCTTCATTGTCATCCAGAATTTTCCTCAGTCATTACTCAAAACTTTATGATACATAGATCCACAGTGCTTGTCGTCTTACCAACTGTGTGTCATTTGACTAATTAAGAATGCATAAGAGTGATTGTATAATATCTGACAGCTTAGGGAAAAAAATAGGTAAACAAAGGGAAAACGTGGCCTTGTATCCCGCTCGGTGTTGGAGGGTGACATGCATTATTTCGAAGCATTAGTGAGCTGTGACATTTGGAGAGGCAAATTTTCTCTGCAGTTTTTGTTAGTGACAACAACATTCTTTTGCTGGTCTGTGCATTACCTTATCTTTCATTACTGAATTCCTTCCCCACTGTTTAAAACAGCAGATAC
Source organism: Mastacembelus armatus (assembly GCF_900324485.2). NCBI lineage: Eukaryota > Metazoa > Chordata > Actinopteri > Synbranchiformes > Mastacembelidae > Mastacembelus > Mastacembelus armatus. The sequence goes on along the minus strand of NC_046639.1, from coordinate 6,844,853 downwards.
TGTTTATAGTCTTTACTGACAAAATGATTAATATTTGGTTAGCAATCTAGGGCAGCACGGTGGATGAGTGGTTAGCACTGTTGCCTCACAGCAAGAAGGTTGTGGGTTCGCATGGTCTCCCTGTGCTTACGTGGGTTTACTCCGGGTACTCCAGTTTCCTCCCACAGGCCAAAAACATGCATGTTAGGTTGACTGGTGACTCTAGATTGCTGGAGTCCTATTGCCCATAGGAGTGAGTGTGAGTGTGTGAGGTTGTTTGTCTTTGTGTGGCCCTGTGATGGATTGGTGACGTGTCCAGGGTGTACCCCTGCTTTCCACCCAAAAGAGAGCTGGGATAGGCTCCAGCAGATCCCCGTGACCCTGGTTAAGGAATAAGCGGGTATAGAAAATGGATGGTTAGCAGTCTGCCCACACAGGAAACATGCAACCTCTGTGTCACAGAGGAACCCTGGTTTCCATCTTTTTGTCTTAAAAGGAAGCATTCACCCTTATTAAGTTAAAGTTAAAACAGTTAAAAGCTGTTCAGTTAAAAACAGTGGTCTCTCATACTTGACTCTAATCAATCAACACAGGGGACACACATGACTTAACACATTTAACCAATATACTGAACATGACAGTTGTTTTGACAAGGGAACTAGTACTTTGTTCAATGCATATACTTTACCCCTCAGGGAAAAAGAAAGTCTGTGTATCCTGTTTTAACTTTATTAAATAACTTTTTGTATCTAACCTTATTGGAGAGAGAAACTACAAAACAGTGCATTTCAAAACTTAGTTCATCGTCATCCTCACCACATATTTAAAATCTACCAAAGGTAACTACACCAATCTGCCATGCCTTTTCTACAAACTGATTCCTAATGTGTGGGTGTGAGTGATCTTCAGAGTCAGATTTTTGTATTGAAATTCCTCTGTGGTTTAAAATGATAGGTTGCATTATTGCCCATAGTTTTTGAAATGGAGGTCTGGAAGTGATGTGCATCCTCCTGTTTTGTCTGCTGTTTCAAATGCAAACCAGACTGCTGTAGAGAGGCTTTTAATGCATTGTAGTGTACTGTTTATCTAGGACGTGATTGGTATGTGCCCCTTCACTGAAATGCGTCAAAGGGGGCTGTGAAAGCGAGTTTGATATTTAGTTTCTTCTATCTGAGACTGTCTTATGAAACTGTATGTTGATAGAAATGGGCTGATGGGAGTATTTAGTAAATCTAGCAGCTATCCTTAATGAAGGCCTTCTGAAATGATACAAAAACATCCCCACTTTATACTGATATCTCTTATTGATTTTCTCTGTTGGATTTTTATGCCCTTTGATCATTGTATTTGCATCATTTTGCAGTGGGTGATGCAACTGAGTGCTGTGATTAGTGAACATTGTTCCTGGATCTGACAGCACTGAATTATTTTACATTTCTGAAATCTGTGCTGCTGAAAATTGGTAATTTGATTAAATTGCCTTAATCATTATTTTTTCATGTGTCTGAGTTTTACAGAGTAGCATCATGGAATTGCTCAGAATTGAGAGGTGAGAAATTCAAAGTGAACAGAAATGAGCTAGAATATTTTGTGATTTGAGTGAAATGAATAAATTAGAGTACTAATTTGCATAATCTTCCATCACTTCTTAGTTTTTAGTGTGAACCCAAATGTGCACTATAAGTGGTTCTAAATCTATTTTTTGTAGTGACTAATTGTTGTAAAGCTTTAAACAGTTTAACTGGATAAATATCCTGTCATGATCGTCACAAAATGGAAAATAAGGAATTGTGGCAATTTTAATGGCTGTTGTGTGCGAAAAGGGGACGACTTCTTAGCTTGACTCTGTCCAGCTGGCAGGCTTGTTTTCTGACCCCATGGTGGCTGGGTTTCCCCAGTGCCTCTTCTGGATGAGAAATGAATAGATGTATGGTTACTATCTGATTGTGTTGCTCTCAGTCTAAAAGCACAGAGAAACCGCATGGTGCCATTCCAGAGGAATTCATTCATACATACACTGAGATTGACATTTTCTCCTTATCTAGTTCCCAGCTGAAAAGCTTAAGGATGTTTTTTACAGATATTCCTTTTAATTTTTGCAGCCTCACCATTTTCATGTTACAGAATGAAGTTAATCCAAATTGGAAAGTTAAACTGCAATAGAAGTTGAAGCAACTATGGATTATGTGCTAGTGCATATTTTAAACAGTTTGTGCTGCCAGCTTAGCTGCTACTTCTTGTGGGCGTTTTAAGCTATAATGTTGGAGAATTTGGTAAATGCATAACTGAACCCCTGATTTCTACAGCATTTGCCTTGTGTGGAGTTTGTATAATTTCTCTAAAAGGGTAAATTGAGAATACTGCTCATTATTAAGGTGTAAGTTTAATAATTTCAGTTCTGTGAAAATGGCTGCTGTTGTTGAGCACACACATCAAGCAGGTCTAAAAAACAAGGAATATCAAAGCCAGAATTATTTCTCCTCCACATCTGTGAAGCTAAAATCGTTCACAGATGCCAGTATTTATTTAATGACAATGTTAAAACCTCAGCAATGCTGCAGATGCAGCGTGTTAAATTTGGTGCAGCTAACAATCAACTGCTGCTCTTTGGAGGTACAATGCTATTTTGAGGGACAGTGCCTTTTACATTGCTTGTACTGAATAGGAGGAAATTTTCTTTCTTAGCCTGAAGAAGAAGGAGAATATGACTAAGTAAATGGTGAAAAATGTAGTGTTGTGCTGTCACCTGGTTCTGTTGACATATCAGCAGTTTGAGACATAATGAAGTTTCCTAATTGCTGTTGTTGCTATTGTACACATAAAAATGGTTAACAGATACCTAGTGGACAGCCAGCTAATTGAAAATTAAGAAAATTACCTATAGATCAATTTGAAAAATTCAGTTTGTATTGAATTATATTCACAACTAGTGTTTTAACTGCATATAGGGCAGATTATTTGCCCAGAAATAGACAGTAAGTCTGCTAAACTGAATCCATGCTAGCAATTAGTCAGATGTCAGACAAGCCAGCCCTCAGCTTGAAGAATGAAGCCATTGCATGGATGAAGACTAAATATGGGACATTTTGTCACTGTCACATCAATGAGGGTAATGCATCCAAAGAAGAGAGGGAGACTGGTCCGATCATGAGGATGGTCAATATTTAATGGGGGTGTTTTAATACTTTTTTGTTTCAACCATATAACGTAGTTTAACCCAGATGAAACACACAAGATGGCTACACACTGCTGACACTGTGCATGTTGTGAAAGCGTTCCTTTTGTTATACCTTTAAATCATTTTAACCCATTCCTTTTAACTGCACTCTCTTATCTGTGAATCACAATGTGAATTAACACAGACTTAAGGATCAGTTTTGTTCTGCACTCTTGCACACACAGCAACCATTGGCCTTGACAAGCAGCAGATGGTGTGCTATACAGTGATTTACTGCTGCATAGCCGGCGGTGCAGTACTTTTTGCAAGCCTTTCTTCTCCTGAATAATTGATAGAATACTGTCACTTGGCTGTGTATGATTTTACATATTGTCAGTTGAGTGGAAATATTGGGAATGTGTTATGTGCTTCTTCAGGGTTTTTGGTTTTTAATTGTTATGGAAGTAACTCACATCTGTTAGGATGCAGTAAAAGGTAGAAATTATGGTTATGTTTATGGTAAAACCTAATTTAATGCAATGTAGCAATCCCATGGCTACGTGTAAACCTTGATTGTTTAGTGCTAATAAAATGATGGCTAAAGACATAAGACAAATGTGTTGATAATGTCTTTCTGCTTCCCCTGATTCTGTTGGAGTGACTACATCATTGGGCACTTTTGTCTGTAGTTTTTGGTCCAGTAGTGAGATTTAATAATCCCTTTTTCCTAATTGTTTTGCTTCCCCTGTTAACAGTGCCACATCATGCTGGGATAATTTGATCAGCTCATAAAATATGACATTCGCATTGGAGAACTCAGCATGCATTTTGCGAGGCGAGTTGAGGTAATAATTAGCACCAGAGCAAAAAGTTTTTGTGTTTTCAAACCAGATGTCACATTTAATGGCTAGAAAACACAGTATCTGGATAACCTCATTTTGACCAACTATTTGAGCTCCTTTCTGTTAGTAAATCACATAGAATCACTTCAAACCGACTCTATGAAGCCAACAATTGTGCGAATCAGAGCAGCTAGAACAAACTTTCAGCGACCTGCCATAGGAGCAAACATTTTCAAAGTCCAGATGTAGTTTCAGGCCCTTTTCAGAGATTTATTGAACTTTTTTGTGAAAAAAAGCAAACATGTTAGAAACTATAGTCTTCATGAGCAGTTTTACTTGCCTTAAAACATCTCTGGAGAGGATCTTTAAGTATATATTGATGCTGATTATTTCTTCCACCATGGCTCTGTGGTTGGCAGTGTTGGTCTCTATCCACCACTTTGGTCCAGATTAAAATGTCTGAACTCTTTGGTCTATTTCCATAAAATGTAGGTGTTTGTTGTCCCAAGGGGATGAAGCCTAATTACATTTCCTCATTAACCACCAGCAGATCAATATTTTGGCTATGGCTAAAATGCGTATTGCATGAATTGCTACAGATGTTCATGTCCTCCTCAAGATGAATTGTAATAATTTTGGTAATCTTGACTTTTTATACTAAAGCAGCACCATGGGGTCAAAATGTCAATTTTCCTGATACTTTGGTTATTGCTAAGAAGCTGCAAATGCTAATTGCATTCTTCCTCCTCTGCTGTATCTTTTGATAACTGTCAGATATTAGCACACTGTTAACACACTGAACTAAGACACTGAACATGGTATACATTATACCACATAATCATCAGTGTGTTAGCATTCTAAGGAAGCAAGAGAACAGTGATAATGTATGTTGTGTCAGTAATAGTTTGAACTTTCTTGATCTGTGATGATTTTGAAGTTTATGATTGATTTGGGGAGCCTTCCTGCTGAAGCTCCCAGGCCTGTAATAAATCTCTGTGCTTATCCCATTATTCTTAGCACTGTCTTCTATTCCTGATTATTCCTGATTGTTGCAGCTTTTTAACCTAACTATTGACGAGCCAACAAAACAACTAGGCCCATGTAAGCACTGTACTTTTTGCTTTTTGCTGCTGGGTGTGTAATGCTTTGGACTGACTCTGTGCTTGAGAAGAGCTGTTTCTCAACTGGAAATTTGATTCAATGAATTTACATAACCAGCTCCTGTTATTAAGGTTCTTGTAGTGCTCTACACTCCACTAAGTGATAGCGGTTTAATTTTGCCTGCAGTACCGGGTGTTTTTCATTTTGCATATTAGCTTAGACCAGGTCCTGGGTCTGAAGGAGTGTTGTTGCAACCTATTGTGTGGATCATCTTTACCTAGAGAAACCTAGGCATACTTTAAAGGATCAGGAAGGTCTCTGGAGCAGACAGAGCAAGTAGAAAACTCCTGAACGAGACTTTCACAGTTGGAGTCTACATATTTGACAACTTAATGTAGACAAAGAAGAAAAAACAAAGAAATACATATGCATACGTTTACACTTAGAAACATAAACATATTTCTATACTGGGAGCTCTTCTAACATGAGCTGGGGATGCATCTGGTATAAGTTATGGAGTTAAAAAGGAGGTGAATGTAAATTTCAGTGCAGAGGAAACTTATAAAGTGATAGGGGAATGTACTTAAACTGTGGTTAGTAAATTTTTTTGAGATATGAATTTTTGGTCTGAGTGCTGAGCTGAGCTTTGTGTGTTTAATAGGGAAAGACTAGTCATTTAGCAGAGGAGGATCAAATCATTTTTAAAAAGTCTGGAAAGCTTTGGAAAGGGGCTTAAAGATAATGATAATGTGTGTGTGGATGGATGGATGGATGGATGGTTGTTTGATGATACCCTTATGACTCTTTTGCAAAAAATCAGATTGTGATTTTTTGTGAGATGCAACATATACTGTATTTTGTGGAAAACGTGTCATTTAGATAAGATTGGACTGAGTGACGTTTCTTCCTGTAGGAATATAAGAGTGACAGGTGAGATGGCGACAAGGAAAGTGGAGAGAACAATTTGAACAACTTGTTCCAGCTCCTGCTGGTACCTAAAATTCCCTTTATTACCACACCCATAAAAGGAGAAAGATGAGATTTTGATAAGTACATGGTACTTATCAATGAAACGGGGACAGGGTTTAGAAGAATAAGAGGGCTTGATGCATGCTGCTGTCCTTACTGAGTCACCTGAATGGACTGAGACCAAGGGGGAAAGTGAGCAGGCACAGGTTCAGCAAACACAGTTCAGCACAGAGTGAGATAGAGGGGAAAGCAGCAGAAACAGAGTAAAGAAGTAGAACCTGAGCCTAGGTCTTATACAGGGCTGGCAAGTCAAACATGTTCTTGTGCTCAACCCAATGAATCCATGTTTTTTGAATCTGTGCTTGCTGACTTTTCCCCTTGCTCTCTGTCTTCTGTCCCTGATGTTTGCAGCTCTTTATCCACTTTCCTCCCTCCACATTGTTTATTTACAAGTGTGTTAACATGTTAATGCTAGTATTTATTTCAAAGTACTGCCCTGTCTGAATACAGCCTCACAGAGCCACTGGCATGGCTGTAGACCTTTGTTTCATTGTTGCCTTGGGAACAAGATGTCCTCATTTTACCAGTGTCAGTTCAGATCTACACATTTTCTACAGAAATAGTAGGTTTTAATCACCTCCACCTGATGATACACCTGGCAGTGTTATCATTAATTTACTTTTGACCTGGTTAAAAAGCTTCCCTGTGCTTCTGTGAAGCCTCACATACTTTATATGTACAGTATTCACTGACACTGGTTAAAAGGTCAGCTGTCTGTACTGTGTATAGATTTATGGTGATATTCTCTCTGTAGACCCTTCAAAAAATTTTCTTTAATTGTCTTGTTCTGTTATTGGCTCATGTTACACTGAGCACAGGACCTTGATGTATGCATTAAGGAAATGGGAAGTATTTTTTGAGAGTTTTTGGGAAATAGCTGTTGATCAGTTTAGGTGTAGTGTCTATAGCCAGCAGAATACCAAATGAACTTAAGGCGGATCTTAGAAATGGCCATCTAATCCAGGCTCCTTACGGTTCCTAGTAGTGCACAATTACCATAGTGTTTTTAACAGGCATCGATTGGTCTTTTCTTCTCTAGCTCTCCTTTCAATGATTGTTGATGCCATTCTCAGATTAATTCAATTCAATTCAATTTTATTTGTATAGCGCCAAATCACAATACAAATCATCTCAAGGCACTTTACAAAAACTAAAACTAAAAACCCAACAATTCCCTTATGAGCAAGCACTTGGCGACAGTGGAGAGGAAAAAACTCCCTTTAACGGAAGAAAAAAACCTCCAGCAGAACCGGGCTCAGTTTGGGCGGCCATCTGCCTCGACCGGTTGGGGTGAGTGGATAGAGCAGAGAGAAAAGAACAGCAACAATAAACAACAAATAGACACTGCAAGTTGGTGGGGCCAGTAACTGCACATCAGCGATAAACAGCTCCAGGACCAGGGACACCTGCAGAAGGTACAGAGAGAGAGAGAGAGAGAGGGAGGGAGAGAGCACAAACTAGGGGAGAGAGAGAGCACAAGGTTAGTAACATTCAATGGTGGAATATACATGAGGTGGGAGAGAAGGGGAGGGGGGGGGTAGGGTAGGGGAGCTCAGTGCACCAATGGTCCTTGGGCAGTCTAGGCCTATAGCAGCATAACTAACTAAGGGATGGTTCAGGGTTGCCTGAAGCCAGCCCTAACTATATGCTTTGTCAAAGAGGAAGGTTTTAAGTCTAGCCTTAAAAGTACAGAGAGTGTCTGCCTCCTGAACCCAGGCTGAGAGCTGGTTCCACAGGAGAGGAGCTTGATAGCTAAAGGCTCTGCCTCCCATTCTGCTTTTGAGAACTCTGGGAACCACAAGTAGGCCTGCACTCTGAGAGCGAAGTGGTCTATTGGGATAATATGGTACTATGAGGTCTTTAAGGTATGAAGGAGCTTGATTATGAAGGGATTTGTATGTGAGAAGAAGGATTTTAAATTCTATTCTATATTTTACAGGGAGCCAATGAAGAGAAGCCAATATAGGAGAAATATGATCTCTCTTGCTAGTTCCTGTCAGGACTCTGGCTGCGGCATTCTGGATTAATTGGAGGCTTTTTATTAAGATATTAGGACATCCAGATAGTAATGAGTTACAGTAATCTAGCCTTGAGGAAACAAACGCATGGACTAGTTTTTCTGCATCATTTTGAGACAGGATGTTCCTAATTTTGGAAATGTTGCGCAGGTGAAAGAATGCAGTTCTAGAAATTTGTTTTATGTGTGAGTTAAAGGACATGTCCTGGTCAAAAATAACTCCAAGGTTTTTTACAGTAGTGCTGGAGGCCAGGGCTATGCCATCTAGAGTAGCTATAATTTTAGAAAAGTTATTTCTGAGATTTTTAGGCCCAAATATAATGACTTCTGTTTTCTCCGAGTTTAAAAGTAAAAAGTTACTGGTCATCCAAGCCTTTATGTCAGTTAGACAGGCTTGAAGTCTGGTTAACTGGTTTGTGTTAACAGGTTTAATAGATAGATATAACTGAGTGTCATCCGCATAGCAGTGGTAATTAATAGAGTGCTTCCTAATGATATATCCTAAAGGAAGCATGTACAGGGTGAACAGAATCGGTCCTAGCACAGAACCTTGTGGAACTCCATAACTAACTTTTGTTCGTGTGGAAGGTTCATCATGGACATGAACAAACTGGAATCTGTCCGATAAATAGGATTGGAACCACTTTAACGCTGTTCCTCTGATACCAATCACATGCTCCAGTCTCTGTAATAAGATGTTGTGGTCAATGGTGTCGAATGCTGCACTAAGGTCTAGGAGGACAAGTATCGAAACAAGTCCATTATCTGAGGCTAAGAGAAGATCGTTGGTAACTTTCAACAGTGCTGTTTCTGTACTATGATGTGCTCTAAATCCTGATTGGAAATCTTCAAATAGTTCATTCCTGTGTAAGTGGTCTGATAGCTGCTTAGCAACAGCTTTTTCTAGGATTTTAGAAATAAATGGCAGGTTGGATATTGGTCTATAATTAGCCAAGACACCTGGATCAAGACTAGGCTTTTTGAGTAAAGGTTTGATTACTGCAGTCTTAAAGGCCTGTGGTACGTAGCCTGATACTAGAGATAAATTTACCAAGTCCAATAAAGATGAGTTCATTAATGGCAGGGATTACAAGGCTATGTGAGGGCAGGTGGAAATATAGTAGTGTCTGGTTGAAAGAACATCCTCTTTCTGATTGTCTTTATGAAAGTCAAACATTTTTTGTTCAAAACTATGATTTTTTTCCTAGATCTGTACAAAATATTTAATGAGAAAATACATTATTACAAAAGTATAAGTAGCTGTTCATAAATGCTACCTAATGTGCAGGCGATCACTTAGAGATATTTTCTGGGTAATTTAACTGAAGCACATCTTTCAGCTGAGAACATGACTTTTGATTTGATTGTTAACCTTTAGACAACAATGTGATTTCAACACCTCCATGCACATTTAAATGGACAAATACTGTGTAAATATTTCGTTAGTGACAACTGAAATTGCACCTATGCAAATTCTGCCTAATGTACAATGATTAGATGATGCACATATATTTAAGATATTTTGAGGCAATTTATTATTAAAATTAAATACAAGAAAGCACTGAAAGTTAACATTGGGAGTTTTCATTATAATCAGAGATGGACATGTTAGAGTACATGTCCACCTTTTTCATTTGTTCTCTGTACTAGTATGTTTCAAAGGTCACTTCTTAATTTGGTATAAAGACTGAATAATTGAAATAGACTCTCTGTCTACTTTACATGTCAATTAAATATTGCAGTGTTCCTAGGTCATATCTTTCTATCACAAGAATACACAAGAGATATGCTGAAATGTACTGCCATTAATTTATATTTTAAAAAGTAACACTACTCATACACAATTGATCATCAGAGGATGGCAAGCATTTATTAAACATAAAATTATAGTACTAAAGCTGTAGATTATCATGTAAAGACTTTAAATAAGAGATCATCATGGTGGGAAGCCACGGCCTGCATTATAGCTATTAAAGCTCAGCTATTTGTAATTAACATCAGGATCTTGCTACTCAACACAGTTTACTTACTTTATTGGATGTTTAAATGTTCTCTTTTTATGTTGCTACATTATAAAAAGATATTGTGACAAATGGTCACACTCAGTCTGTGTGTGGCCTGTCCTATGATGGAGTTCTCTTACAACGTGAAGGTGAATGATCCCAATGAGCAGTCACTATGTTTACCACTTGCGGCTTGTCTATTGTTTGTCCTGCAGTACATTTGACCACATTACAAGGAGCTAAAAAAAAAACTCCCATGTTCCTCAGACAAGTTTATCACTTCTGTATTTTTATAATTGCACTGCACTCTTCACGTCAATCCTCCAAATCATAAAATAAAAATGAGATGTGTAACATAATTTGGGTTGGTTTTGAACAGAAAATTGCCACTCACTAATCTGTATGATATATGATTCCTCCACTTATCAACAGACCTTGGTAGATAATATGGTTTATGTTGAGAGCTCCTGTCCAAAAGAAATAGCTGCTTGCAGAGCACATTACTAAAACCCATTTGACATTTATAAGAGTTTGTCGGACCCCTGGGGAGTTTGTTGCTTTTCTAGCACCACACTGCACTCACGAATCGGAGACATTAAGGTCCTGAGGCTTTTGACTGTTTTCTCTCCGTTTGGATTTTTCTTTGCACAAAATGCCTTCTTCTTTAATTGCCAACCAATTATTTCCATTAAAAAAAAGAACCTCAAATACCACATTGCACAATCACATCTGTCAGCATTGTTAATGCAATGTTAAGGCTCAAAAAGAGAATAAACCAATGCATTACATATTTTTCTTAGTAATATTTAATTCTCTTCTTGTCTTGTGACATTTATAGTGGTAAGTTTCATTCACTAGGTTGGCAGGGAAGGAGCAAATAATCTGGAGTAGTGCCACTTAGTCCCTGCTCTTGAGCATTTCTGTGGGTCTTGACAGTAGCATTGTGAAAAATAGCCTAAAGTAAATAAATAGTAAATAAAAATCAACACTTTCCTGAAATACATTCTTGTGTTTATGCTGTGTCTTGTGGTTGATGGAGCAGTTACCTTTTAACTGCAGGCAGGACATTGAAATTGATTTGATGCATACATTTTAAATTTATCTGAGTTAGATCCATCCATCCATCATCTCGACCTGCTTATTCCTATTTAGGGTCACAGGGATCTGCTGGAGCCTATCCCAGCTCTCTTCGGGTGAACAGCAAAGGCACACTGGACAGGAAAGGAGATAATAGTATTCATAAATATGTTGTCATTAATGTGTAATCACCAGAAAATACCAACCACTGCAACACATTTCATTGTAAATCTACATAGGAAATAGGTCTCACCTTCCACAGATGCAGCCATGCTGCTAAATTTTTCATGTCACACATTGTACCTGTATATGTATAATCTAGGATTACAGTGGGTACGGAAAGTATTCAGACCCCTTAAAATTTTTCACTCTTTGTGTCATTGCAGCCATTTGCCAAAATCAAAAAAGTTCATTTTATTTCTCATTAATGTACACTCAGCACCCCATCTTGACAGAAAAAAACAGAAATGTAGAAATTTTTGCAAATTTATTAAAAAAGAAAAACTGAAATATCACATGGTCATAAGTATTCAGACCCTTTGCAGTGACACTCATATTTAACTCACATGCTGTCCATTTCTTCTGATCCTCCTTGAGATGGTTCTGCTCCTTCATTGGAGTCCAGCTGTGTTTAATTAAACTGACTGGACTTGATTAGGAAAGGCACACACCTGTCTATATAAGACCTTACAGCTCACAGTGCATGTCAGAGCAAATGAGAATCATGAGGTCGAAGGAACTGCCCAAGGAGCTCAGAGACAGAATTGTGGCAAGGCACAGATCTGGCCAAGGTTACAAAAGAATTTCTGCAGCACTCAAGGTTCCTAAGAGCACAGTGGCCTCCATAATCCTCAAATGGAAAACGTTTGGGACGACCAGAACTCTTCCTAGACCTGGCCGTCCAGCCAAACTGAGCAATCGTGGGAGAAGAGCCTTGGTGAGAGAGGTAAAGAAGAACCCAAAGATCACTGTGGCTGAGCTCCAGAGATGCAGTCGGGAGATGGGAGAAAGTTCCACAAAGTCAACTATCACTGCAGCCCTCCACCAGTCGGGGCTTTATGGCAGAGTGGCCCGACGGAAGCCTCTCCTCAGTGCAAGACACATGAAAGCCCGCATAGAGTTTTCCAAAAACACATGAAGGACTCCCAGACTATGAGAAATAAGATTCTCTGGTCTGATGAGACCAAGATTGAACTTTTTGGCATTAATTCTAAGCGGCATGTGTGGAGAAAACCAGGCACTGCTCATCACCTGCCCAATACAATCCCTACAGTGAAACATGGTGGTGGGAGCATCATGTTGTGGGGGTGTTTTTCAGCTGCAGGGACAGGACGACTGGTTGCAATTGAAGGAAAGATGAATGTGGCCAAGTACAGAGATATCCTGGAAGAAAACCTCTTCCAGAGTGCTCAAGACCTCAGACTGGGCCAAAGGTTCACCTTTCAGCAGGACAATGACCCTAAGCACACAGCTAAAATAACAAAGGAGTGGCTTCGGAACAACTCTGTGACCGTTCTTGACTGGCCCAGCCAGAGCCCTGACCTAAACCCAATTGAGCATCTCTGGAGAGACCTGAAAATGGCTGTCCACCAACGTTCACCATCCAACCTGACAGAACTGGAGAAGATCTGCAAGGAAGAATGGCAGAGGATCCCCAAATCCAGGTGTGAAAAACTTGATGCATCATTCCCAAGAAGACTCATGGTCAGTTTTTAAATGGTATATTGAAAACATATAGGTGTGCATTTCCACTTTATCTGTAAAACATCATGCTTGATATCTGAAACATGAGGCCTGTGGTCGAGCCTAATTACATCTGCCAGTTAAATCATCTGTACAAAACATTTGTGTTAATAAACATCTGGGCCCTTGATTAAAAGTCAAAGACATAACTACAACTTCCAAGGGAGGTGCATTTTGGGAAAAAGCATTCAATCATGAAGCTAAAGATAACAATCCTGATAAAACAGAAACCACAGTCTACTGCTTAAACCAGTTTGTCTTTAAATTCTGGGTCATTTCTATATGAATTCAGCCAGTGTGGCTCTGTGCTTTAGTCCAACAACGATGCATTCTGATTGGCCCCTTCTCCATGGAACTGGGGGTCAAGGTCCATGGGTATTGTAGTATGCAGACCCATTAGTAGCATTTTTTGAAGGGTAAGATAATAATAGCATAATCCTGGTGGACCTACAGATAAAGTGGGGTTGAAAAAACATGTCAATTTAGGCAGATCTCCTGCTCTAGACTAAGAGATTAATTTCAAGAGAGTCACTTTTTTGGAATTGTCACAAATAAGAATCAATCCTCTCAACTATGATAAATTCATAAATCTTCCACATTAACAGTAATTGTTGCTTATTAGTCATAGGTATTCCTTAAATCTCTATACACTACTGTTGATTTAGTTTAATTCAATTTGAAATTTTTAAAGTTAGAAATTGTTGATGGACAGCACAGTTTCACTCTCTCTTTTCTCTGTATTGGCTGCATAAGAGCATTAAGAAGCCAAAGTGTCATCAATTGCTGGTTTTTGCTGACTGTGAAAGACTCCCACAGTCAGCAGTCTGTCATGTAAGCAACCACCCATCACTCTCTTCACTGCTTACACTTTGGGAAACTGTATGAACTAACAGGAAAACGTCTCCACCTTAATTTATATTCAGACAGGTTTTGCGATGTGGTCACAGATGAGAATACAAAAAAAAAAATTGAAAACCCGTCATAGGCCCTAAAAACACAGTTTGTAAAACGGCTTTTTACTTTCATTAATTGGAAACAAGTGGTGAAAAAGTGGTGTCACGTGCCTACATTCAGGATTTGTTGGGTTGTTTGTTCACCAACATTTAAATCTGGCCAAACCACACCCACACAATGTAAACTGTTAATAAATTATACCTTCATTTTGGCATTTATTGCTGCTTATCTAGTCAAAATATGAAATCTTGTAAAGAAATAATATTTGGAGTGATGTTTTGGGGAGCTTTAAATGTTCAGTGTATAATATGTAAAGAAATATTAGCAGAAATAGAATATAGTATTCCTAAATATGTTATGTTATTAGTGTTATTTTCTTAATCTTACAATAAGCCTTTTATATCTACATGGGGAGTGGGTCTCCTTTCATGGAGGCAGCCATGTTGAGCCACCATGTTTCTACGGTAGCCCAGAACTGACAAACCAAACACTGGCTTTAGGCAGGGAAACGTGTTTTCTGCTCACTCATACCTGGAAATGGGGGGTAGGGTGTGAGAAGATTGTTTTCTTTCACATTTCACACATTGCACTTTTGAATAGCACAATATTCTTATGTAATAGAACACAATAATATATACAACAACAATAATAATTGTTGCTTGAAATTTGCTTGTGTTAATATCTTCTAATAATTATCACAACATTGGATGCCTTATCAAAATTTCTGTCAGAAAATTCCTCATCATTCTCTTTTGTCAGCATCAACCAGTTCAAGCTGTTGAGTTTCTGAATGTCAAAGTCTTAATTGTTAATAATGAAATATGTTTAACATATCTTTACCTAGATGGCTGCTTATTTAGTGCTGATTATTTATTATTATAGAGAAACACTAAAGCTGGCCTGTCATTCACAGTGGTATGGTGCATGAAGGCACCTAAACACTAACATATTACATAGCTTACATAGCTGACCTCTGTAAAGCAGAGCCTTTTTAAAAAAACCTCTGTATATGCTTTCATGGCATTTTATGATGTTGAAAACACACTTTCCTGCCTGTCAAAAACACTTTACCTAGCTAGCTCAGATTAAATTGGTTTTTTGTGGGTGTGTGAATGCAGACATTTGCACATCTGTGTGTACTGTACTTGTGTTTGTGTGAAAAGGCGTGTATTGAGTGTTATCTGCAGGCCAGTTCTTTAACGTGTTCGCCTGCCTTCTGGCTCTATGTTAAACCCCTGCATTGCAGCACTGCCAGTGGGATTTCAGCAGGCACAGCCCTTTTTTTTCTCTAACCCACCATCCTCACAATAGACAGATTAAATTTGGGCCAGATCCCTCCTGTGTGGAAAGCTGCTCACTCACACATGCATCTTACGGTGTTTATGTGCTATGCTCCAGAGAGCACAGGGCAGGTTAGAGCCCCCCAAAGTCTTCTGTAGACTCTGTTTGCCCCACATGAATCCTGCATCCTCCGCTGTCTGAGTGGGAGCAACAGTCATGGAGTGCCACGTGTCTTGGAGACAGACACAGAGACTGGAAGAGAGAAAAGAAAACATGGGCTCCTTGGGGGCTCAGCAAATCAAGTGCTGTCTGAGAAGCTGCACAATAATCTTGTTAAAAAATGGAAAGGCTCTGTCATTTAGTGCTGAGTGACTTTTCTAGCTGTTTGGACAACATGGTGCTCTTTATCAAGCAGAGGTCAAATTGGCAATGAGAGGAAACATAAATGAGAGTGTTCCTTCATTGGGACAGCAGTGTGATTTTTAGGAATAAAAGAAGAAAGCTTTATTTGATGTCTTTTCCCGTAGATGCATTTAATCAATGGGATATGGACAAAGCCAATAACATTAACAGCCAGCACAGACAACTATAACTGTGCTCCAGGAGCTTAACATGATAGAAAAGATTTGAACAGCTTGAGCTGCTGACAAAAGAAAGATGGAAAGAACATTGGTGGAATGATATTTTGGATGAAAAAGAGATTTACACACAAGGACATTTTGAGCAAGAATTGTTATTGGTGCATGTGATGACCAGTCGGGTCAGTTTACTTATGTGAAGCGCTCTTTATAAACGCTTCCAAAAATGTCTCTCAGGTGACAAATGGAGAAAATAAATGGACTAAAATGTTTGTAGTAATCAGTAGCGTCTACAAAAAAGAAAATCTAGTCCTGATTGATTACTTCTTGTCTTTCATCAGGCAGAAAATTGGTGTTAAATGTTGTTGCAGTGGATGTGACATTGGGGTGCAGAAGGTGAAATGCATCCTGTGCTTTAAGAAAAAAAAAAAAAGTAATTTTGAAATTGACAACAACACATCTAAAAAAAAATGGGACAGGCCCATGTTTACCAGCATAGTATCCCCTCTTCTTTTAAAAACAGTCTGTAAATGTCTGGGAAATGAGGAAACCAGATGCTGGAGTTTTGGGAAAGGACCGTTGTCCCATTCTTGCTGATATAGGCTTCTAACTGCTCAACAGTCCTGGGTCTTTATTGTTTTATTTTTCGTTTCAAGATGTGCCAAATATTTACAATTGGAGAAAGGTCTGGACTGCAGGCAGGACAGTTCAGCACCTGGACTGTCCTACTATGAAACCAGGCTGTTGTCATAGATGCAGTACATGGTTTAGCATTGTTCTGATGAAATATGCAAGACATCAAAGATGTCACCTGGATGGGAGCATATGCAGCTCTAAAACCTGGATATATATTCCGGCATTGATAACAAGGCGAGGGGTCCCTAGACCAAAAAGAATGTCAAATTTTGATTCAACCATTTTACATGAGCTTTGGCCCAGAGAAGACAGCAGCATTTCTGGATCATGTTCATATATGGCTTCTTCTTTGCAAGATAGAGCTTTAACTCCCTTTTTTGGATGGCACAGCGGACTGTGTTCACAGACAGTGATTCCTGAGCCCATGCAGTAATGTCCATCACAGAATCATGCCTTTTATTTAATGCGGTGCTGCCCTCAGACCGTGTTTCAGCCTTGTCCCTTGCACACAGATTTCCCCAGATTCTCAGAATCTTTTGATATTATGTTTAGTCGTTGCAATCTGACGTTGAGGAACATTTTGAGATTGTTTGACAGTTTGTAGACGCAGCTTTTCACAGATTGCTGAACCTCTGCACATTTTTACTTCAGAGAGACTCTGACTCTGTAAGATGCTCTTTTTACACCCAACCATGTTTCTGACCTGAAGCCAATTAACCTAATTAGTTGCAAGATATTCTCCAGCTCTTCCTTCTTAGTACCACTTACGTTATTTGCCTTTTGTTGCCTCTGTCCCACCTTTTTTGAGACATGTTGCTGTTGTCAATTTCAAAATGACCTTTTTTTTTTAATTAATGTTTTTTCTGTTTAAAAAGTTGATGTTTTCTATGTTCTATTGTGAATAAAGGGTTATGAGATTTGCAAATCATTGCATTCTGAGGTTAGAGGTGAGAAGGCTGGCTGGATTACAGACTTGGGTTGAAGGGTCGGGTAACTGTAGTCCAGGGCCAGGAGCTAACTGTGAAATGGGAGCTAAGTGGAGAGGGCTTAAGGACAGAGTACCAGCAGTAACAATCTAAAAGCTAACACTAGCCTCAAGTACCAGACTGCAGGACTAGGGGAATCTGCAATTAGCTGAGTTGGGCAGGAGCAGGATAGTTGACAAGCCGGCTGGCGTGGCGATAAAACAGGTGAGTAGTTCTGGGCAGGCCAGACCGGCAAGACAGGAACAGGGAAAAGGGCAAGCACCAATGGATTCAGGAGGGGGGAGGGAGGTGGTGATGGGACATGGCTCAAGGGTTCTGGAGGAAGGTGAGTGGGATTCACCAGGTTGTCTGGAGTGCTGATCCTGTAGCTGGCATGAGGTATAACCTGGGACACAGGCACTCTCATAGCACAAGATGTTATTTCAGTGTATCTCCAAAGTCAGGTTTGACTGCGTTTTTTTTGTTTTTTGTTTTCAGATTTTGAGTTCAGTCATTGTCATTTGACCTTTCTGTTTGAAGTACAGAAAATGCCAGATGTATTTTCAGAGTGCTGTTGTGTGGAACAGTGTTAAAGCTTTTCTCCCTCCTGTCATCATGGCCCTTCAGCAAGCTGCAAACAACTCACTTTGACAGTTTCACAGCATTTTATATGAGGACTGCAGGTAAATTCATTGTACAGAAACCACCTGTTCCCCTGCCCCCCATTCTTGTCTCCATTCCTTTATATATGTGCCACAAAATGATTCACCTTGTTGTCCAGAAATGCTTTGAGTTGGGGTTGTTTAAAATAAATGGTCACCAGTCCAAGCTATAAAATATGACTTCAGTGTTTTAGCAATGTTTGTTTTCATCATGGGCTTTATGGGTCCTCAAATGATGGATTTATCTCAAGGGTGTTATTTCCTTAAAAAGCTCTTCAAATGCGAAAATTAACTGAGTATGTTCAAAATAGTAAAATTCTAATATTTTACACATATACACAGAAAGTTCTAGTGATGGGAGATGTAAATTATGTGAACTGTTTTCCTTCACTGAGGTGCACAAATTGAAGTTGGTTATCTCTCCCTGTGGATGTCTTTCATGATACAATTACAATAAAGCAATTAAGTCCAGTGACTCATGAAATTGATTGTTTTGCCAAAATAGGAGACAGAAATTGGGCCACAAATAGAACATCTTCAAAGGTGTGCAGAGGAGTACGAGTGAAATTTGATCATGAATGCTTTTTTAAAATTCTTTCACAAACAAATTGTGATTTATCATAATAAAGGGCAAACTGAATTGGTCATCTTATGAGAAAGAGACTTAGATCTGCTTTTACACCCTTAAAGAATAGTTCAACAATAGGAAAAGCCTTATTTTATTTCTTGTTATGATTTAAATGAGAAGAGTCTGAAATCTAAACTAGCTGTATATAATGTGACAATTCGTGAGCTTTAGAGGTATTGAAGGGTGTATTTCTTTAGATTCTGACAGAGCCAGGCCAGTCAGTTACTCCATGTTTTCAGTCTTTGTGCTATACTGAGCTTGCTGACTGTAGATTCATATTTAGTATACAGAAATAACAGTGGTATCAAATTTCTCCTCCAGTTCCTGGCAATAAAACAAATAGGCATGTTTCCCAAAATGCCAAACTATTCCTTTAATATATCAGCATTATTTTACCATAGACAAGTACTGCATGATGATTCACAGCCATTACTCTATTTCTTAGAGGTAAATAAATCATTCATTCTGAGTACAGACTATGTTGAATAATGAATTTAATATCCTGCTATGAGAAGACATTAATAAGTCTTTATTTACTAAAGGTGATTATTTTCTTCTAAAATTCTGTCATGCTTGGGATATTTTTTTATTGCTTGTCTAACATGATATTGTTCATATGTCACCACCCGGCTGTTTTTTCTCAATAAAACACTAAAATGTGCCAAAATATATTTTTTAAATGCTTGGTGAATTGCTCTTTAGAGATTATCCTTGAAAATATGGATATATTATAGTAGAAAGGTTTGAAATGAGAGACCATATTTTATAATATATTAGAAGTCTGTGTCGTGAGTTCAGCGCTTTATTGACTGAATTTTGTGTGGTGGTGTGTAAAGCTGTCTTAGGTGTAGGTATAGTGCTGCATGTTGATTCACATGTTGATTCGTTCAAAACCGATGAACCATCATGTGCATCAGATAGCTGTCAATGATAATTCATTTATACTGCAAATGTGTATTAAAATAGTTGGTTTAAGGCATATCAGTTTGTTTATGTGAGAGGGAGACAGTTATCAATGATCTTCTCTTGACTCAAAATGATTTGTGCTGTAGCATGGATTGTAGCATGTGCAAATCCAAAGTTTCATTTGTTTTTTATCCTTGTTCTCTAGTTTTAATTCAGGACTGCTAATCACTTCAAGTGTTTGTGAAGTTTTATTTACAGCTATGGATTATCTAAGACCAGTTTAACTGCCTTCAAATCGGTCAAAGTTTGTACATTTACACAAGAAATGCATTTCAGATACTATTTACTTTCTCTGAACTTGTCTGAGCTCACATTGTCTTTCTCCTATTCAGGATTTCTGACTGACAACGTTCTCACTGTGATTACCTTCAGACAGCTTTCAAAACTCAAGATTTTGGCTGTAAGTATCCACTGGTCCGGACACACATGTAAATCAAGGAAGGGAGCCAGTACTTTGGACTTAAAGGTTGTTCGATAAAGAGAGCATGGGGGAGGAGGACGTCCTCCACTTCAGCAGAGCAGTCCTGTGTCATTACTGTGACTGTCCTCATGAGAAGATAAATCACTGTACATTGTTATGTGCCTCCATCTTCTGCAGCTCCCCTTAGAAATATCACACATTCCTTATCCAGTTTGCCTCTATGCCCTTACTGTCTGCTGAAGGCATGGCCCAGGCAGCCTGGTCTATGGTTGGATGCTCTCTGAGACAGTCCCATAATATAACACTCTGGGATGGTGATGGACTAATTGGCAAAAATGCATTTTTGGGCTGCATTGGAATCCAGATATAAAATCACTACAGTTCTACTGTATTTGGAAATATATGTGAACCTCTTGTAATTACATGTTTTGGAATCCACTAGATGTCAGCATGAAACGTTGTGTGTTGGGTTTCCCCCGCTCTCCCATCTGTTCTTAGAAAAGCTTTGCATGTGCCAGGGAGGAGGGAGCCCACTGCAGTGTGTGGTCAGCAGGGAAGGCGTGGCAAGGATGTGAGTGCAGCCCACTGTGAACAAGCATGATTTACTGTAGGACTGGCCCTTTGTCTGCCACTCTCCAGCATACCCTGCACACTCCAGCACTCAGCTGATTAATCAGAGTCATTTCCCTGAGTGATGAAAGCACCACTACCTCAGGGGCTACAGAAAGCTAATAAACCCCAGGGAACAGCAGCCACGCCTGGAAGGACTGTTTCTGGCGGCTGCTTTTATACTGACTCTGTTACTACAGACATTGGCCATAATTCAGCCCTCACTGCTCTGTGTGAGCCGCATTATCAACATTGATCAGTTCAACATCTATCAAATGAGAATCCATACCCTGGGTCTGGTGGTGCACAAGTAGCTATTTCAATATGTAGCACCATTAAAGGTTGTAGCTTTTACTAAATGCATAGTGATGATCTATGTGTTGTAATACAAGCAAGAAATATAATGTTCCAGCTGGAAAAAGGAACATAAATCCAGCATTATCCTTGGTTCTGGTTGAGGCACTAATGATGAATAACTCAAAAAAGACTCACTCACCACTCAAACCTAACCCAACAACAATAAACTTTACAGGATGAATAAAAACTCAAACACATCTTTTTAATATCCAGCAGTTAGAATCTACCATCTGCTCGCATCATGTGATGTATTGATTTGTACAATTTGTCAAATTATAGTTTCATAGTTTTAGTTTTTGTGAAACATAGTAAATATAGTTTTTGTGAAATTCTAGTTTTACTATATTTTTAATCAATGTTTGATTGAAAGTGTTCAGAAAGCTCATAATCTCCGTCAGTCTAATCAGATTGTTGCCTGCAGTAACGTTTCCATCTTTAGTTGCAGCAATACAGTTTGTAGCACTTTCCGACATGTTATGGAAACATAGCTCTGGCACAGACGCTTCCCTCTCACTGTGCCACATCTAAAATGGGCCAACAAAATGAAACACAGACTATTCACTGTTGCACCTCCTTACATCTGCAGCCCCACATCCCAGCACAGACACAGAACCAGATTTATTCCCTGACTGCTATCATGAGCATTGTATTTTTACCTCACCTACATGAATGTAGCAGTCACCAAAAAGATTTGGAGATTGGAGAGCAGCAACAACACTTCTCTGCTTCAGGTTTACGGCCACTGCAGACATAAATCTTGAGACTTAGCTTGATAAAAAAGAATCACTAGATGCTGTCATGTGGTTGCGCATGTGTGCCGTATCTTTTTCATGCCAATGTAGCATTTTATTTTTCTCACCTGAATTGGAAAGAAACATTACAGACATCTTTTTCTCTCTTGCCTGAGAAATGTGATCACCTTGTTAAAGTGCCATGTGACGTTAATCAATGCACAGACAAGCACACACAGCACATATGATTCTGTACAAAATGCTTTTTTTAAAAAGTTATATTTTGGGCAATTTTTGCCTTTATTTGGAGAGAGACAGGAAATTAGGGGAGAGAGCAAGGGAAGACATGCAGGTAATCTACAATGGCCAGCTTGGGAGTCAAACCAGCGTCTCCTGTGTATATGGACGGGCGCACTACCGCTACACCACCAGCGGCCCCCTACAAAATGCTTTTTAACACATGGCTGTGAGCTCAGTGCAGTTAGTCTTCATAACACGCACACCTTATTAAATATGTATAGTAAGTTGCACTGAATCTCTTTGGAGGTTTGGCCTGTTTGGTTCAAAGTAAGGTCTGTTGGGTTTTTTTTTTTCCCTCAAATCTTGCTCAGTGAAATTATGCTGATGATTACCTTATTATTATTGTATTTGGTGTCTGGTGTACCAGCCATACCCAGCAATCTAAAACCATGATGAGAACATTCATGCCTGTCATCTGTCTCTCTAAATTACTATCCTTGTGTGTTTTATATCTCATGGGACAGGTGCCAGCGTTGGTTTTACCCAGCATGCTATGAGTCATGGTTCAATCAGTGTTCTGTTCCAACTCAGGCACTGAATCAGACTGACCTGAGTTTCAGGGCACTTGGCTGTAAGATATCACTTACAATGTGGAAAATGGTTCACAAAGGAATACAGACTTGACTGGCTCTCATAGATTCAATATCAAGACCTAAATGTAATTCCACGTAGTCAATGAGGAGGGAATAGAAACAACTGAGATTTATTTAGTCCAAATTGCATTGCATTGTGGATGGCTGCCATTTTACTTTCACCTTACCCAAAACAATATGGAGGCGGGGAGATGCAAGAAGAGCTGAAACAGCCACCTTCTGGGTTTGGTTCTGTCTTTCTAATCTAAAAGTGATATTCTGCATAAAATTGTCAGCAAAT
The DNA here is from genome assembly GCF_900324485.2 of Mastacembelus armatus. Taxonomy (NCBI): domain Eukaryota; kingdom Metazoa; phylum Chordata; class Actinopteri; order Synbranchiformes; family Mastacembelidae; genus Mastacembelus; species Mastacembelus armatus. The sequence goes on along the minus strand of NC_046639.1, from coordinate 6,821,944 downwards.
TGAATGAAAAGACCAAAACCAACAAGGGATTAGTCCTGTTCAGAAAAATGACCCCCCATTTACACTGTCAATTGAAAATAGGAGTTTTGTGCCATTTTTCCACCTCACCGTTCTGTATGGAAGGTACAGTACTAACATACTAATTGCTGACCCTCTGTCATGCTGCGAGGGGTAGTATTTTTGTCGAGTCAGGTTCACCACATGCCCTGTATAAACAGAACAATGAGGAATGGAGGATTGGGGTAGACGAAAATGTACAGTGTTACTGGTTGACATTGTCTTTTCAACGCATGTCGCATCAGATGTCACAGTAAGCATCACAAGATCCCAGTTCTGTGAAATGAACACATGGGTGTCAGTTTGCTGGCCTTCTTCAGATTAGTGTAAATCAAAACAGCTGCCTCAAAGAAGGGTGAACACAATGGCCGTTTGCCACAACCTCTGTGTAAAAACTTTGTCTGTGTAACCTGAGCCTGGTTTAGCTTATTCCTGACATTTATTACGAACTCTATTAATTATAAACTGTATCAAACCATGGTTGAAAATGGTCCCTAAGAAATGTATTGTTTGCACCTGTTTGAAGAATGTGTTAAAGATCACAGTGAATATATATCGAAATTTCCCAAATCTTTTGAGAAATGAAATTATGTGTTTGTGATCAGTTTTTAACGATCTTCAGAAACAAACAGACTTGTGCCTGGGAGTCACATTAGTAGTACGGATGTCAGAAAAAAACTGCCTAACATATTGTCAGTTTTATGGGATTCACTTCCAGTAATAAATCCGAAAAACACCAGAGAGCTCTTTTTCGTTACTTTATACACATCGCTACATAGTAATAGTAAGGCTGAAGTATAAAGACAATGCTGATGTACAGAACTGAACTGTCCTTGTGTCATTTTTCTCTATGTGAGAATTATTGGGACAGCTTTATCACCACCTCTAATTACCTGATTATTATACACACACACACTATTAACCATACATTATTGCTTGGGCCGAGCTGAGAAGTGGTATTGGCAGACACTGGGAATAAATTGCATTTCTCTCTCTCCAGTTGTATGTTTTGAAGTTACAAAAGTAATTTCTCTCTCTTTCTCTACCTCCACTTTTTACTGATTGAGACTATTTTGATTTCTGGTTCCAGTGCTCATTGCTGGCCAGTAAGGAGAGTGATTTCCGTAGGGGACGATGTTAATTCATGATGACACCCAAAGGGCTCCAGACTGTCTGATTCAGCGTTGGTGTTAAGTGGAAGATTGCATCACGTCATGTCAATAAACTAGCACATTTACACATTAATATGCCTACTGTCAGGGAAAAAAGCAGTGTGAGCTAAGGCACCTGGGTGACATTGCTGATGACTTAGCAATATCAGTGTTTATATTAAGAACTTTTTTTTTTTTATTTGTGATTTTACCCTCATTAAACCTCAGGAGCTTATACAAAGCAGTGTAAAATAGGGAAAATCTAGCTCATATTCACCATACAGTGACATATACCCTGCAAATATTTGCACCATTTTGTCACTGGATTAAAATCTTCCTTGATGACAGTGGGAGTGGTGCATGTCCAAAGACATAATTCAGATAAATGGAATGCGATAGCAAGAGCGACAGTCTTAGCAGCAGATTACTCCTGCAGAAAGCACACAGCAAATTACATGCTTCTTCTTGTCTTTCTCTTATCATCTAGAGGTGTCATCAACTATATGTCCTTTTTCCCCTTTTATTTGTTTACAGTCACTCCTTTTTTATGCAATTGCATCCTTGTTGGTTCAGGAATATATCCGGACTCCCCCAAACAGCAGTGCTGCTTGAACAAGGGTGTGGGTGCTGGTCGGCCAGTAGAGCATATGGTTGTTTTTGGATTGCTCTTACGCGTTGCATGGGGCACAGATTGCTGCATACAGCACCTTGTGAGCAGCATCACAAATCAGCCGGTCGAGCAGAGAGTACTGGAGTGGAGAGCGAGTTGGAAGATGGAGAGAAAGCGAGGGGAAGCAAGAGTGAAAGGAGGGGAGGGGGATCCTTTCAGTGAAAGACATAGAAAGAGTGGAGAGAGGGAGAGGAGGAGGGGATAGAGAGAAACAGAGGTGGGGGTAGTCACAGAGAGAATGAGTGAGCGTGTGTGTGTTTGTATGTGTGTGTGTGAGAGAGAACGAGTAGTACTGCAGTGGAAACAGTGCGAAGAGGACTGCAGTTTCTGGTGCTGATGGGAGAGCAGTCGAGGGACGTTATTAAGGCATTGTAACATTAACCCTAAGTGCCTCTTTGGTGAATGGGTTAGCCTGTTGTGGAGAACAGGATTACGGCATTACAGTAGTGTTGGTAAGGGTGTCTTTCAACTCTCTTCTCAACCTTGCTTGATCACTTCCTTTAAGGAATTTAAAGTACAGCTATGGGCATTTAATGGTGGTGCTTGTTTCTTTAGTTGAAGATTCTTAGAGGCAGAATCTGACTTTTTTGTTGGTTTTACCATAACCTACTGAAGGTGCTTGTGAATGTTGCTTCTTAGTGCCTGTGGTCTAAACTTTACTCAAAGCTAATTCATTAGCATTATGATTAGAAATACTGAGCATCCTCTGGGTCCTGATCTGCCCCAGGATCTGTCTATGTCTCTATGCAGTTTGTGTGCAATCTGTTATGATTTCACATCAGTGATTTCACTATGTGAATTTTTAAAAAAAAGGGGGTATAGGTCTGTGTCTAGATTATTCTCATTGATCATGCCTCATTTAGCTTGCCTGGTGGGTGTAGTTCTTCTTTCCTGGAGAGTGTCCAGGAGCTTGCCCTGCTGACACATGCTGACAGATGCTCTACTTACACCTCTAGCTACACCAGCATTTCTTGCAACCTCTCTGAACACTGGCAAACAAGTGGAGCCAAAGTGGAGCCAAAGACAGTACACTACACTTTAATACCTAAGGGTAAATTGTACTGTATCCACAGTTTAACAAAAACAGACACAGGCCACAGTGCTATATACCTTTTGAGACCAAGCAAGTCAAACATAAAAAGAGGCAGTTGTGACAGTTGTGCTGAGGAGTATGGATGAGTAAAGGGGTGGGGATTTTATAAAGTGCTGCAGGATGCTCTTTTTCTGCTGTCTCTCATGGGATGTATAGCACAGGCAGCTCTGAGGTGACAGTACCAAGGACGAAACATATATTAGGTTGCTTGTACTTCCTACTGCCTTGTGCTTACTCTTGCATTTCTCCATCAGGATCATCACGAGCACAACAGAGTTTTCATTTAATCAAACTGAATTCCGATTCATACTAACATACCCAACTATTAATTGTTTTGGTATTATTTGTGAAGTGTCATTGAGACCCAAAGTATTTTAGCCCAGTGTGACCCTCTGTGGTCACACTGACCACAAACCTATATATATATATATATATATATATATATATATATATATGTGTGTGTGTGTGTATGTCCAAAGTCCAAGAGACAATTTGTTACTGAGATTGCTCTGAAGGTTCTGTCTTGTCAGGCTCTAAAACATTCAGGCAGGCTCATTAAGTCTATACCTCAGGCTGCTGCTCCCAGTGGCTCTCACACTGAGAAATGCTCTGAGAGTCTCTCATACATAACCAGAAAAATGAGAGGATGCTTTGAAGTTCACCAATCTTATTTCATTTTTCTGTTGGCTCCCTCCAAGAAGGCAGCTGGTGCCCGAATGCTGGAACTGCTGAAAGAAGACGAGGAAGAAAAGAGGCTTATTCTAACTGTGCAGGCTCCCAGATTGTGTTGCTTGAGTGGGTGTGCCCTCTTGCACCAACATCACCCCTGTCTTCCTACTTCCTGCTGCTTTATTGGGTTGAAATGTTTTATCTCTGCTCATATTTTTAAAGTGACAAAACCCAACCCATGTTGTACCCTGGGAATGAGTGTGTTTCTGCACAAGTGTCATTGTGATTGCTCAGCTGCTGTCAGCTTCTCACTCCAGCTGATAGCTGAGGCTTCGATTGCAGAGAGCATCAGTGCTGAATGGTCAGATCCTGTCACCTGCTGATCTGATGGGGCTTTTTCACCACTCTAATGTTTAGGGGGAGCCAAATCATGCCAGTTTTGCTTGTCAGATTTAGAGCAGCATTTTCTTGTTGGCCTGATCTTGAAGGAAAATATTTGTGATGGTTAGAGAGAACATAACACAGAATAGGGCAGCACTTTCCTCTGGGGAATGAGTGAAATGACTTTCAGCCTGTTTCATCATACTGGAGATGTATTGTGTAACGCCTACTGTCTTACAGCAAAGCTTTGAATTTATGCTGAGATTTTCTGCATAGAAAGTTACATATATGGGCAGTAGTTTAAAGGAAAAATTCGCCATTTTGAAAAATACGCTTGATGCAGTGATTTAGATGAGAAGACTAGCATCACTCAGGTCTGTACATGAACGAAGCTACAACCTGCAGCCAAAGAGCTACTGTGGATTCACTCTGCCTGTCTAACAGCAACTATAAACCTCAAGCTCACATTATGTGAACTGAAGTTTCAAAGCAATAATTTACATTTAATTTGGTCCTACAATATGTGCCAGATTATTTTTTGGTTCTGAGCAGTTGTCAGGCCACTGTAAAACCTCAAATTGCCATTTTTACCCTTACACTGGATTATACAAATGAGATGAAGCATGTCAACTAGTGAGCTTTAGAGGTGCTGTCAGTCAGAGTTAGCTGTTTTCCCAGTTTTTAGTCTTTGTAGGGCTACAAATACTGATAAATTTAACAGTCCAAAACATAGTCCAATACATCCTTTTTTAACCATCATGTATGAGAGAAAAAGAAAATCTTCATGTATTAGAAGCTGAAATCAACAACTATTTCACATCCTTGCATTAATTTAAAACACAGTCATACTATGTATACCATCATACTCACTTTCTACATATTTCCCTTTTAAAACAAGAACGTCCATGGACTATCTGCAGTGCTGCAGAAGCCCTCTCCTCGTTCACATTTTCTCCACGCAGCCTTACATGCAGATTGGGTCACTATCTCTGTGACAGAATGATTAATCGACCTATCAGGGGACAGGGAAAGGGGTTGTGCTGAGGGGGTGAGGGAGGACGTATGGCAGTTGGCTGTAAATGATCCCTGCAGCTCCTCACTCAGCATTCACACCCCAGCGCCTCTCACCTCCTTTTCAAGGATCCCTCCTGATAATAGCTGAGTCACATTCAGCTGCAGGTGAGAAATAAGCATTGTTTTATCTACACATGTGGGTTTGCCTCTGCGGGCTGCCCATTGGGTTAACACACAATGAAATACATGAGGGAGAGGTTTTCCCCTAATTCTCTGTAGAGAGATTATGTGTAAGGCACCTTTTTGACATCCTTATCTCCATCGCTGCCCTCAGATCAGTGGTGACAACAGCAGGATTTCCTGATGCACTTCGATGCATTTTGTTGTCATAAAGGTGTAATTGCTATGTTGTTGTCTTTGATTGATGGTCACAGTCATTTGTAGTCGAAGCTTGTATTTTTTGTTTGTATTCAGAGCATTTGTGCTGCACTGGTGTTCCTAAACTGATTCCTCTGTAGATCAGTGGCTACGTTAACATGTAAATGTCATTCATTGTTGGTGCTGACTAAAGCATATTATCACAGTGTTGCTGTAAACCAACATACAGCATTTTATTAGATCACCTTAGGAAGAAATAATGCAAACTAACCTTAAAGAAACTAAACTTATAAATTGTAAGCCTGGTCTAAAGCCACCATTAATTGGAGGCTAATTCTTCTCGTATTACAATGTAGGTGACACAATTACCCAAATAAGGGAAAATACACACCTCAAAAGAGAGATTTTGTCAGGGGGTTTTAAACTTTGAAGTCAGTGCCTTGTTAGTTCAGATGTTTTAATCACCATTGAGATAAAATGTGCCAAGTAACAGATGCTCAACCACACTGCCATCGATGTGTTGTGGCAGGAGGTTCAGAATCTGGCTCTGGCACATGTTTTGCACTGTTTGCTATATTTTTGGATTTGCCAGAGCTTTTGTCAGTTTATTGGATTTTTTCCAAGAAATGGCAACGGAGGGAGTGTTTTGAAACTGTGCTATAGGCTGCCTTAGCACTTAGCACTTATCCGACTGTGCATGGTGGCTGAAATCTGTTCACCTGCAGGACTGTACACTTTATGTTTACATGATGAATGCACGATAAATACAGAATATTTTATGCAGCTTGGCTCAAAGCAGCAATAAAAGGCAGACTTGCCTGTAACCAGAGGCAACAATAAAGATTAAAATGTGAATGCTGTGCAGTCAGTGGAATATTTTGATTTACATTATATGAAAGAATTCAGAACATTTGGCAAAAGTATTACCAGTAATGAGCTCATTTATTGAATAATAGCAGGAATATAAATTTGGACATAATAATGAATTATTCAGGTTATCCAGCTGAATATGCACTTGGTTTCGGCCCAGGCCAAGCTCCACACAGAATCACATCCTTCAGTGGTAAATAACAAGCAAGGCAGCCATCAGTATCCTCCCTGTAATCCTATTAAAACTTTGCCAAAATGAGACCATTATGACTGTGGGAGCCCCAAGTCCATTTCAGCAGGGGTGAATTACCATAGAGTAGCAAGAGTTCAGGAACAAATCTTCACATTAACTCTAATTGAAACAACTCCACCATCTTAGCCCAGATTTCCGTCTACAGTAATGCTCTATCTGATGGATCTAATAAAATACTGTGCCCCTTGTTCTCTAAATGTTCCAGAGCACATTTTCATCTGAAATCGAGTCCAGAGAGATCAGAGGTCATCTGTGACTCAGCGGCAGTGGAGCCAATATTCTCTTTCTGTTTCTTCAAGTGTATTTATCATAAATTTAAGATGCGTCTGATGCCTTGAACAGTTACACTTTAAATGATATTTTATGCAACTTGACTCATACCTAAAATAGCTCAGAGGGATTCAGATGAAAGAGTCACTCAGCATGAGAAGTATAAACAAAAATCAGAGCATGAACATGCAACTTCTCAGAAAGAGATCTTCCCTTTTGTGAAAGAAACACCGCTTTCCACAAGGGCTGCATTGTCCTAATTCTGGAATTACCAAATTAAGAGTCTTTCCAGTACTTCTTGTACATTTCAAAATAATCCCATTCACTACACTGTAGCAATCACATTAGTGACACTTAGAGGAAATGAAGCTACACAAGATGCAAACAGCTAATTCAGCTGGGGGCAATACCTCCCCCCCACACACACACAACACACACGCACACACAGAACCTGTAATGTCACAGATGGCAGGGTTTTTGGTGGAGGCTGAATGATTTTATTAGGGTCACATAATTCAGATTGCTTTATCTTTGAGGACCCAGGTCATCTGGTGGCATGTGACAACCAAGCAGCAATTGCTCTTTTTTTTTGTCTTTGAATACAACAACCTTTTTACTGTGCCTAATATTCAATACTTAATTTACCGCCCCGGTGCTTCTGACTGTTGCCTCAAGCTTCAGGCACATGGCCCTGTAACCAGTTTTCTCTTTACATAGAGAGCCCATTGTTAAAGTGTGTGCTAAGATGTTTTTAAACTATGTGCTGCATTAGGTTTCAAATACGGATCAAAGTTTAAGTTGAGATTCAATCATGTGTTCATGAATCTACATAGACACACCAAATTCAACTGGTAGTTGTGTGAACTGGTGGAGAGGAAAGTTGTCTGGGCCAGGGGAAAACAAAAGATTTGACTGTCTTGTTGTAGATTGTTAATTAATTGTTGCTGTTCAGGGTACTTGTTAGATGATGAAACTGCTGCTTTAGCTCACCATCCTAAGGTTGTTTACTCTTGGATGCTAACCTGGGTGCTAATAAGCCTTTAATAAATCCCCCACACATAAAGCTGTTCAGCTGCAGGGTGGGGTTTCTCATCATTGGGGAGAATGTTCAACCACTGTATGGTCAGTGGGTCATCATATGGGTGATGTCAGATAAGGAAGCATTTTACAGTTAGGTATTTGTATGTCAGAGCGAGGAGATGTACAGTATTATCCTGACAGTTGTGTAACCCTGAAGGCATTTTTGATTGTTCTTAAGTGCCTCTTTTTTTTCTAATGATGATGGAGACATGATATGATGTGATAATCCATTAGTGTATTTTTATGGATTTCTTCTACTAATCATATTTATTGCCAACATTCTTATCGTTCCATAAAATCTATGCAGTCCAGCCCTTTGAAAGGGAGGAACACCATGTGATGTTGACCACAAGCCACAATAGTCCAGATGGGGCCCTTGTTGCACCTCACTTTCTCTCAATTTCTGTCATCTTTCCACTGTCTAATAAAGTCACAAAAAATACCCCCAAAATATGCTTTGGAAATATACAGAGACTGAGGCAAAAAATCATCATCTTTTGTTGATTTGAATCACATAAAGAAGAAGGTATAGGTAAGAAGAAATTAGACTTCTGCCTGAAAACAAAGTTCTTAGTCTTATTTCAAGCTGTCCCATAGTTAAGCTTTGTCCAGTGAGACTGAATCTCTATACTCAAGCAGCCTTCCTTGACCCTCATGCGTTTCAGCTCAAAGAGTTTAAAGGACACATTTAACCTTTACGTACCACAATGAGTTTGAATAAAACAGCTAGTATGTGGGGATCCTGTATCCAGTTTGGTTTTGCACCAAAGATAAAAGTGCTTGATCCCCATCCAAATCAGAGCAGTGTGTTTAGTGATAAGGGGCAGATCATGCCTATAGCTGTGCTGCTGTGAGCTATGGAGCTGAGCCATTTTGTTAAAATGGTAATGAAATAAGAAGCAGACTGGGAGATAGCGCTAGAAACTTCCACTTATTTCAATCTCAAATATTATATAAAATGCAAAGCGCTCTGTTTTTAACTTTTATTCATCCATGGAAGCTTTTCCAAAGCATGAATGCCCTGGTTCAGACATTTAGATGCCCAGTACGACCACAGTCTGATCAGTTAGCCACTGTGTAGTTCCCCTGGAGCAGATGGAGGCTAAAAGCAGTGGACCTCAGTTGCGGTAACAAGCAAGGAGTAAGACATGTTCTGTTACTTCCTTTCTAGGATTTAAGCTGTTGAACCACCTCACAGACTGATTCCCCCTTTTCTTACTTTTAGACCAAAAATAACTTAATACTTTTTACAAGTGTGGAAACTGTTTCATCTAACAATTAGGTATATTTCTGTGTGCATTGTTTAGGTCCCACTGACTTTTTGACACACTGATGGGATGAATATAGGAAATGCAATGTTGGTGGATTAATCAATGCTTTGCTTCGAACTGAAATATCTCAGCAGCTGTTTGATTTTGTGTTCAATTTTGTATGGACTTTCAAGGTGCCCAGCGATGAATCATAATGACTTTGTTGATCCCCTGACGTTTTCATCAAACCCTCCATAACACAAGGGTCACAATGATGACTTTCCAACTATTAGATGAATTGGCATGAATTTTGTTGCAGACTTTCATGTGTCATTGAGGATGACCTGTAATAGACTGTTAACATTTACTTTAATGTCATGATCAAGTCAAAAATGAAATGGAGCCAACACAATCAAATGCATGCGGAACTAATGCCATTAACATCAGTCTCAATTGTACCTTGTGTTTACTGCTGTTTAGCAAAGTAATTGTGAGCAGTTTAACATGTTCATCACGGAATTTAGCTCAAGTAGATAAGCTGCTACTGGGTTGTAGTTAGGTCTTGATATATTTGAATTGTTAAAACAGCCTGATGTTTTACTGTGATTATATAGAGGTTCCCAGACTGAGCTATTGTGACCAGCTTGTTATTCCACAGGTTAAATTTAATGTACTAGAAATCACAGTCTCAGTTAGCAGCTAATTTCTCAGAAAGCCTAATCTTGTTAAAAGACATGGCCAAAGGCAAAACATGACATTGAATATGTCGAAGAAAAAGTGGTTTATTGCTTATTTGTCTGGGGTGAGAAATAAGAGGTGACTATGAAGCAGGACTAAAGTCTGTGTCCTCTCTGCTCGTCCTCACTGTCATCTTGAGAGCAGAAGAGATAAAATGCTTGAGCACATACCCATGAATGCTGATTTAATTGGTCTGGCGTGGCCTGATGAGAGGGACAAACAGGATGAAATTCACATAAACCGTAGAAACACACTATCCATATTAATGTATAATGGAGAGACAGTAACGCCTGTGATTGGTATTTTTTTAAGCAACAAATTCATTTTCAAGTGTGTGAAAATGATAAAATGGTGAAACTTATTTTAAGTATTTTATATTTCAGTTCCCATCTCAGTATATTATCCAAAGATGTTCTCCATGTTACATCAGCCCATAGCAATTGTATCAGACGCATATATTTTAAGATAAACCAGTCATGGCCCCTGAATAATATAAGCCTATCCTTCCTGGTGCTAGGCTCAATTTGAACAGTTGAAGTGTGGCAATAAATAGAGACAGAATCTCTGGCACCAACTTGGAGACTTGGCACTTTAGAGATGGGAAATTCCTCTATTTTTACCCATATCACCATGACTTTAAAATCAACAGCAGAAGGCCGCTCTTGTTGTGCTTGTCATCTTTCTCTGCTTTCTGAATCTGAGGTCTCACCCGATCACTCATCACTCTGTTGGCAGGCTGCTTTCAGCGGCACTTGTCACACTGTGATTTCTGGGACCGATAAGAGCCTGATTGAACGTTTGTTTGGCCTGTGGAAACACCACTGGAGAATGGCTTTGTAGTTGTTCATTTTGTTTCTTTCTTCAGTTAAACACTTTTCCTAGTCAGGCACTGTTGGCCCAGGTACAGAGCAGCATCTAGACAAAACAAAGGTGTGATCAGTTGAGGATTGACGGTTATTTCTCATAAATATTGTCAGGGACCGATCCAAAATCGTTGTCTACCGACATCACAACCGTTTTTAAAATATGTTAGAAAACTACTGTGGAAAGAAATTCTTTTGCAACAAAAAAAAGCTTTATTGAACGTTTTAACAACTTTCTCGAAGTTGTTGTGTACTTCATGTATTTGATATGTTTCTGATTTAGCCAGTTAAACTGTTAAACATAATGTGGGCACTCTGTTCAATGCATCAATTTACACATGAATTTCAGTCTTTATGGCATCTTCGCATCTGTCCATCTTTACTTATCCACATTAATATACCTTGTCATGTTTTTTCCAAGCAACGTAAAATCCAGTCTTTGTGTGTAATAGAAGCCTCGTAGATGGTAAAAGTCTGGTTTAATGAACTATGTGATTCTCTTTGTCCACAGTTCAACACTAGAGTGCTAGTTTCTGGGACTGTGCACCTCACTACTGCAGTGAACTACAGAGCAAACTGAATTTTGAAGCACTCATTCATCTGCAGAACTTTGAAGTTTATATTTCAGCAATATTTTTTGATGTTTGACACCCTCTGCAACCTGAGCTACAGCCGCTTTTGAGTGTTACATTTGTTTATGAATTATTTTGTCCTATGTGTCATTTTCTTTTTCAGAAGCCTCTAAAAGTGTTACCCTTTAACGAGTAACTGTCGATATCTGCATGCAAATTTTGACAGTGTGGTGGTACACACATATTTATAATATAAATGTGCAGGTGGAAAACAGGTCCCTGATGACTGAACATTCACACATTCATCAGAGTGCTGGCATCTTTTACTGACAATATTTTCATTCTGTTTCCCAGGGACTGTGGGTGCAGCCTAAATGGCGAAGTGGAACTTGTTCAAACATCAGACAACGCCCATGGTCGCTGCTAAGCCAACAGGGGCCAGTGCCTTGACTGTGACTCCAGCCCCTGTGGCGCTAGTTTCTGTTGACAACGCCACCGAACCCGTCAACAAGAACGACGCCTTTGATGAGATCAAAAACAAGTTCCTGAATGAAATCGACAAAATCCCTTGTGAGTGCCAGATAAAACCCAAACCTCTTCTGGTCAACCAACTTATATTGATGTGACTTTAAGCAATGATTTTGGAATTAGATTTTCTCTTTTGCTGGAGGCATCAGCAGCCTCATAATCTCTTTATTTAGTATTGATCACTGGCTGCCCTTCCTCATGCCAGAGAAATCTAATTTTCGCCCAATCTAATGGCTAACCTAGCACTTCTTACCAAATATTCTTGGACCGGGACATGACATGACGTAGATGACATGATTGATTAGCCAAATGTCAAAGTATTTGCTTCTTCTTTTTTGAGTATTGCTGTATCATTTATATATTTTTCTGTACATTTTCCTCAGTGCCATCCTGGGCAGTCATTGCCATTGCTGTGGTCGCTGCTTTGCTCATTCTAACATGCTGCTTCTGCATCATCAAGAAATGTTGTTGCAAGAAGAAGAAGAACAAGAAGGGCAAGAAGGGGAAGGGTGACATGGGAATGAAGAACCTGAAAGGGGGAGAGGTACGTTTCACCGTAAAATGTTCCGTGGGACTCTACACCTACATTGTATATGAAGCAAGACAAACAACGACCAACTTTAACCTGTATATAAGCCTATTACATAATAGCAGTGGGGCTTACAGAATAGCTTTGTAGTGGAAAAGAAAGACAACATGCCTGAGGAGGTTTGACTCAGCTAAGTAAGTAGCATTTTGGACCAGTAGTCCTTATGTTGCACATTTTATTCAAGTAACATAAAAAAATGAAGTTTCCTGTTTGCAGTGTATTTAATTACATGTAATTGGCACAGACTGTTAAACTTTATGATGACTTTCTAACCCAGTCAAGTGCTTTCTCTGCAGGTGTTAATTACATTCCACCCTGACTTTTATTTTCTTTCTTTATTTAACATATTTGTCATGACTGTTGCTCTTTCTTTCACTTGTGTTTTGGGATTTGAGTGGAAAATGACAGGATTCTTATCGCTTCAGCCCAACCATTGTCTTTTTTATAGTCATTAAAGAATAATTATGAAAATTAGTAGTTAGCACAATGCTGTTGTTTTGGACCTATAATTATTTTTTTTTTCACATGCATGATTGATGATATGACAAAGTAAATGGGAACCTATCTAAAAATGGAGTTATTTTAAAACCCAACAGCCCTGCTGCATAAGATATAATTGTACTAATAAGGAGGCCTCACTATCTGTCATTTTCCTCACTCCCTACAGTGTAGCTGACTGCATTTGCTGTGATTACTCTTCTTTGGTGTCTGCTGTGAGTTCAATCTCTTCCTTTGTCTCTGCTCTCCTCCTTCCTGCTTTGTGTCTTATGTGTGCTCCGTGTATCTTGACTGTGGTGGACTTCTCTGCCTACGGTAGGTCTGATAGCACGCGGCACCCCTCTCTGGCCGCTCTGAGTAAGCACAGACGAGGGCAGGGAGGGAGCAATGATGGGGGTGGGCTGGGCTTGGAGGGGTTGGATTGCAGTGATGATGACAATGAGTGCTATGGCTTTCTTAGTTTTTTGCAAGCTTAGGTGCTGCGGGTGCTTGAGGAATCTATGGGAGCAATTAAGCTGCTTCGCAAAATCCACTGAACTGATATGCCGCACCAAATGCTATGTCTTGACTATCCAAAGATTGCAATTTTTGGCAGAAACAACAGAACAAAGACCTGTTTAAGTGTCTATGGTTTGAAATGAACATGAACTCATATGGTTGAGCCTTTGAATGATGAGTGCACTCAGCAACTCACTAGAAATCACTAACATGCATGTGCAAGGGGTAAGCTGGATATTTGTCGAACAGTAACTGAAATGTTACCTAACTGAGAGCTTTGAGCATGTTTCCACCATGGCAGGCCTAGACTGTGCAACATAAACAAAACATTATGCACAGTCCCTCTGTAGACATACATAGACTTGAATGTACCCGTGCAAACACGCTCCAAGTTCCCCAACAGATGTTTGTATCTTTTGACAAAGACCAGCCTATGCCCTTGCAGTAGGTACCATTGAATGGCCACAACTTGACTTGAGAGTAACTTTTCTGGATGACCCATGCTGCTGACATACTAGGTGACAGTCATTGATGCCCCCTCTCCGAAGCACTTGGGTCTCACTGAAGAGAAATGGTGAGCCAGAATGTTTGCCCGCATTTGCAGTCAACTGCAAAGGCCTGATTTCAGTCAACCCAAACTTAACTGAATGTTTTAAAATAAATTTTACCCCATTGAGTTAATCAAAGGGCAATCATTCAGACATACCATGTCTTCATCTTTGAACCCCATTTGACGTTTGAGAACTAATATTATCTCAATATAGCATGATCCGTCCATAGATGTAGCTATTTCTCTCTTGACACATACAGAGAATTTTGGCCCTGAGAGAAATTTGTCACAGAGGTTTAAATAACATCAAAGCATAACTTTGCCTTCAGACATTATAAGGTAATTCATTTACAAATGCCATCAGAAAGAAACTTGGATCCTGCATTGTGTGGCCTGGCATGCTTGAATGAAAAGCATTTACCACAATAAAGATAGAGAATGTCACATATAAATATATTGTGCGAGAATGTGTGTGAGAGAGAATGAGTGAGTTTTTAAGCATGCATGAGAGCCTGCATGTAAGCAAACATATATGCGTGTGTATACAGTATGTACATAGGGGAGTGTACAATACTGTATGGCGTGTGTGTGTGTGTGTGTGTGTGTGTGTTATTTGTTTGTGTACCCTGTTCCTCTTCCAGCTCATCAGTGAGTAGCTGGAGCCTCCAGTCACACGAAGACATCAGTGTATTTTCAAGAAGACAGCCCTAGAAAAGTAGGCCACACTGAGATATTATCCAGATTCCTACCGTGTCCGAATTGAAAGTTTACTTTAATAATAATATCACAGCAAATTGCCCACACTTGATTAGTCCTGACTGCCTCTAAAGAGCTAAAAGACTGAAGAGTCACTTGAAAAAGTAAGATGGATGAAAACAGAGGACTTGATTTTTCTTGATCACATCCTGATGATCTCATAAGCTGTCAATAATTTATAAAGCTGGTTCTAGAATATGATCAAGAGACACAACAATTCACATGAGAGCATCAAGTTGGAAAATCTGGACCCCATTTTGAATAAAGTATAAAATTTTAATACAATAGTAGCAGCAAAATACAGTGTAAACATATTAATGAGACTTGGGGATGCCAGGAGGAGATTGAAGGCAAATAGTAACATTGTCTAGCCTGTTTGTCAAACAGCTTTTACTGTCAGTTGGCACAGCATGTGTTATCAGAGATATTCGCCTGAGGTTTTATCAAGTTTTAGAGCTTTTCATCAAAAGTCAATGCGCCAGCAGTTTGCTCAAATTACATCTCATAGCTCTGTCCTTTGGTTCCTGTCAGTAAGGACACTCTGCTTCTTGTGATAGATTGTACTGGAAATATACTGTATTTGGGGTGGACAAAATAACAAGAACATCTCACACTATAGTTCGATGTAGTTCTGTAGTGCTGCAATAGATGCTTTTAGTTTTACTTTGTGCAGCTTTCATTTGTGTTAAAAGCTTAATATAACTCAAAGTACAATAATATTAATATAACTCAGTTAGGATGACTCATTCCTAATTCCTTAGGCTTGATAATCAGCATTTTAAAGAGCTATTGTATTAGATTGCATTTTAATAGAAGGTGTTCCTGTTTTTTCTGTCAACCTCTTGCATATAGATTATTTTTATTTTGTTGTTTCTTTTTTCTCTATCTCTGTCCATTCTTTTTCTGTTAAAATGGCATTTCTAGTGTTTTGTAGTACAGGAGAAACTCCCCTGCCTCTGATTTGAGAAGATTTTAACAGATTTGTAATGCTATTGAAAAAAAAAAAGAAAACAGCAAATGGTGTCACCCAAAAATAGTGAAATCAAGTCAGGTTGCAACCGTGGTCATCGATGAACAGATTGCACTAATAACACCGGGGTGAGCAGGGGTAAGTGGCAGGTAGGTTCTGTGACTAACCCGACTGCTGATGCCCAGGGTTGGGTCTTCAGCACAGCCACTGCCCCGAAACCATCCTCTCACACCCTGTTCTCCTGTCTGCCCACTTCTGTCTTTGCAGAAACCACAGGATGATGATGACGAAGAAGATGACATTGAACCAGGGCTGACTGGGGATGAGAAAGAGGAAGAAGTGAAAGAGAAAGAAAAGCTTGGGAAGCTGCAGTACTCCATTGATTATGACTTCCAGGAGAACAAGGCAAGAACCTGACTAGTCTAGTTTTACATTTTCTTGTCAAAATGAAGACCCTTTCAATGCCAGTGATCAAACACCTTCTTTTTTTAACATATTTATTGGCTGAATGTCCAAAAATAAAAAACAGAATCAGCAATATTGTGAAGGATTTAGCTTTCCGGTTGAGTGTGAGTCAGAGAAGCCTGATTTTTATTAATGATAATCTTTCGATACTTATCTCCTCCCTCCTATCACTCCAGCTGACAGTGGGAATCCTGCAAGCAGCTGATCTTCTCTCCATGGACAGTGGTGGCACCTCTGATCCCTATGTGAAGGTGTATGTCCTCCCTGACAAGAAGAAGAAGTTTGACACCAAGGTTCACAAGAAAACACTCAATCCTGTCTTCAATGAGACTTTTACCTTCAAGGTAAATTGAAACACTTTGTGGTCACCCTTTACTTATTACTTATTAAAACAACATGTTACAGTGTGTCAAGCTCTTTGATGGGTAAATATGTCTCGTAGAAGGTGAACTGCTCTTTTTTCTTTATTTATATTAGAGCATAAAGGCTGCTGAGTCTCTGATTTCTTTTTCATTAACATTTCTGGTCAGTGATCCAGTGGATCAGCGATAAAAAGCAGCAGACATACTGAAGGTGTCTGACAAGGAGTATGAGGTAGAGAATCAAATTAAACAAGAGGGCCACACCTTGCTTGCTGACACAGCTTTGCCTTGTCAAAGTCAGGCCAGTTCTGCTGAAGCAGCATTTTATCAACTGGTGATTTTGAGCTGGAGGCCAAAGTCACAACCCATATTGCTGTGTAGTTCTGATCTGGTTGTTTTTAATGCCTCATTTGTTATTGGGTGTAATGATATGCCAGAAATCCTGAAACATAATTGATTGCTGTCTTCCAGATTCCTTTCCAAGAGATGGGAGGGAAGACTCTGGTAATGTCCGTCTATGACTTTGATCGCTTCTCCAAACACGATGTCATTGGAGAGATTAAAATACCCATGAACACCCTGGATCTGGCTAAGCCAATAGAGGAGTGGAGAGATCTGGACAGCGCAGATCAGGAAGAGGTAACAAGCGTGTTACTGCTTTTACTACTACAAAAGCCAGGTGTTTATGTGCATTACATCCATGTGCGTCTTAGAGATTAATGTCTTACTAGATCTTTTTCTCCATTATTACTATCATCATCAAAGTCTCAAAATATATTTGAGAATACAAAAAATATGTCTAATATTTGATTTTTAATTTAAATGGACACAATGATCATTGAAATTTAGTTGTTAAAGATCCAACATTAAGGTATGTACTCTAAAGTTGAAAAATATATTCATTCATTTATTCATTCATTCATTATCTAAACCCGCTCAGTCCTAATTAGGGTCACAGGGATCTGCTGGAGCCTATCCCAGCTCTCTTTGGCTGAAAGGCTGAAAAATACATAATAAAGTGAATTTATTATTTATAATAATACAGTTTGTTTATATATCACTTATTAAAATCAGGAGTTACTAAGTGCTCTAGAATAGGCAGGCAAAAGGTAATAAAATAGGTAGAAACACTGAAATATTAAATTGGTGAAATAGTAAGAACAAAGTTCAAGGTATACTGCACATATGCACACAGTGTGTATGTACATGTAAACATATGTGTACATATACATGCAGAAAGACATACATGTACACAGCACATGTGTTCCAGGATTGTAAGAAACTTTTAAGATTAAATTCAGATGAGGTCTGTGGCATATCTGTTCTGAAATGTGTTGTTACTTGTTAAAGCCGCATACCCTGACACTGTTATCTCTGTAATAAACTAATAATATTGATCAGGGCAATTTATCAGTCACTGTGTTCACTTTAATAACTACCTTTGCTGTAGGAATCCATTAATTGTGTATATGAGGTGTAAAAAGGCATAAACATACAGTACTGTAATACATTTAAGTACGCTGTCAACAAGCTGGCAGTAGTAGTTATAAAATGCTTCCTTTCATCATAACCACTGGAGAAGTTTACTCGTCTGATGGCATAGAACAAAAATAACCATGAGCACAATGTAGGAACTTTGGCTGTTTGCCAGTGAAGTCCAGAGAGGTGAAGGACACACTTTTTGTTCACTGACCAACTAAACTGCTTTTTGTGTGTCAGTGCAGCCTGTATTGTGGTGTTTTTATCAATACGCAGCACCAAAATATGAAAAACAGTTTTAATCAATGAAAGTGCTCTCTCCTCAGAGCTTTCCTCAGCAGAAATACTCACTCTGCAGTTTATGTTGCATGCAGTCTGAGATGTTATTAACTTTTTAAAGACCAGTGAGATGCAGTTATAATTCCCGCTGGTATTATAATGGTCATGATACCATGGATTATTCACATTCAAGGTGTTTATTTAAAATGTAATTAATGTAAAGGGGATAGTGTGTGTGTGTGATACCTTGTGTAGCTTTCTCTCTTCTTCCCTGCTCACAGCCAGAGAAGTTGGGTGATATTTGCATCTCTCTGCGTTACGTGCCCACTGCTGGAAAGCTCACCATCTGTATACTGGAGGCCAAGAACTTGAAGAAAATGGACGTGGGTGGACTGTCAGGTAGTGCATATACACAGAAATGAGCATTAGATATTGCCTCAAATTATTACACTTCATAGCTATTTTATTATTCACAGTTTGACAGAAATAGACACTTTGGTCTGTTAAATGTAAAAGCTGGATGCTTGCAGTGGGACTGTGGTGTATAAAGGAGCCTATGCCTGTGAGCACAGCCATTAGGCCTGTGCAGCTCTGCTCACGTGCTGACGCTGCAGTACTCATCATGCAGCAGCTCTCATTCTCCCTATTTCCTACATTGGCCCCCTCTGTTGGTGCATTACAGAACTGCAACCCATTTTAATCAGTTTATCCATGATTTTATCCTCACGATTTTACCCTCTCTGTCTTTTCAGATCCCTATGTAAAAATTAACCTGTTGCAGAATGGAAAGAGGCTGAAGAAGAAGAAGACAACAGTGAAGAAGAACACTTTGAATCCTTACTACAATGAGTCCTTCAGCTTTGAGATTCCTCTTGAGCAAATGCAGGTAAGGACATGTATGGCATTTTTAAAAACCCTTTTAAGATGTGACAGTGGTGGAAGAAGTGCCATATTGTACAGATGTAGGTGTATTGTTCTGAAGTGAAAACTAGCATTAAATTGTATCTGAATAAAAATACTCAGTGCTAATTACAGTGAAAGACAAAAAGTGTAATTGTTAATGCAAAAGTTGAAATGAATGCATGACACATTATCTAGGAGCTGAAAAACCAATTAAGGAATAACAATTAAAAAGGCAGACAGAAAAACAACCAGAAGTAAATACATTGCAACAACTACTGAATATCCCAATTCAAATCACTTTTAGGCAATAATTAGTCAATAAATGAAATATGAGCAAGTCATCATCAGCAATCAATTAGCAATCTTTGAAGAATTACTAGACATGAGAAAGATGAATATAGGTCAGGTATCGAGTCATTCAGTAATACAGGAGAATATACATTTTAAACTCAACAAAACAAATTATGATATTTACAAAGGATTATAAACATAATGTAGATGCTTAACATATAACAAAGAGTAATTGTTTAAAAATACAATCAAAAGCAGATTATGTTAAACCAAAATATTCATATTAGCTGTCTCTCTTCAAAAATATGTTCGTCATCAAACAAAAAAATACTCATCAGCAAAGGATCTGTCAAGCAGTCAGTGAAGTAATTAAGACATTTTCAGATAGTAGGTAAATATAATCTATAATCTATTTTAGGAATGAGAGAATAAGTTTGAAAATACAAGTTAAACAAAAGAGAAGTGGACAGATCGTCAATCCTGGATGGACAGAGTTTCCACCCATAATCACCAAGAAACCACCAACTATCAAAATGTGACATTTTGTGACCTGCATGTATAACTCTAAGCCCCACACCTTGATTTAAGTGCCAACCTCAGCCACAAATAAACTGTGCTTCCTTTCATTTCTTCAAAATAAAAGTCAAAGTAATTTGACAGTGTATTGCTTTTAATGTGAAGCAGCAGCAGCAGGAATTGTTTGGTTGGCATTAGCACTAACTTAATACACCTCTGGTTTGACTGTGGGAGAGAATAGTAAGGCTGATATAAGTAAGATGAAATAAAACACTATTGCATAATGCATCAAGTGAACGCCATGTGTGTGGGTATGTCATTTGAACCCTGCATGGCAATGGCACTGCCACTAACATAGATAGGAAGGGCTATGTTTAACTATGGTATAGGTCGTTGCAAAACATACTTTGAGTGACTATTGCTGGAAAAATGCCAAAGACAAATTTTATAGGCTTTGTTTTACAGTAAAAGCAGACTTTCTGACTTTGGAAAGCAGTAAGGATCAACCTTGTTGTAATAATTTCTCTCCTTTATCCCAGAAAATCCAAGCTGTCATCACAGTGCTGGATTATGACAAGATTGGCAAAAACGATGCTATTGGGAAAATCTGGGTGGGAAGTAAGTCCACAGGGGCCGGGCTTAAACACTGGTCCGACATGCTGGCCAATCCCCGTCGCCCAATCGCCCAGTGGCATCCACTGCAGCCAGAGGAGGAGGTGGATGCTGCTCTTGCAGCCCTGACGGCCAAAAAGTAAACTCCCACTGGAACACATTGTACCCACTTCCATCTACAAACCCATGCGTTTCCCATCATTTCCCCAGGTCCCACATCAGTGTATATTGTAGAAGAACACCCCAACTGCACATTTGCTCCCTCCATACCCTCCCTCTCCCACATCCATAGATAACATCCAACAAGATGGGAAAATAGTTTAAAAAAAGCACCATGTTATATTAAATCATGTCATTGATAAAAGAAGACAAGTTACAGGATGGACAGATACTCTGTTGATTTCCTTTAGATCTATTTTTGTATCGGGTTGTGGTTCCATAAATAAGAATACAGAGCAGACTATGAAAAACAGTAGAGAGTGCTATAAAGGAATCTAGTGATAGAGGGGATAAAACACATTCATTCATATTGTACTTCTCACCTGTTCCCTTTAGTGACACAGTTTGCTTAGAATAGTGCTTATTAATAAATGCTTTATACTGCCATATGATAGAGAAATAACACAAGCAGGTCCATTCCTTAGGTGTATTGTGCACCATGTTCCACACCTGCCAGTTATCATACTAGATGATTCTGTTAGTTTGAAGTACATTCCTAGAGTTGGGTAGCAAGTAGGGATAGAAATATATATCCAGTTACCCACAAACGCACTGCCTTTTTGATTAGTTAACTTTCTGCCATTCGTCTCAGGAAAACTGAGAGGAAACTGAAACTCCATGCCTTTTTTTCTAAACGGGTGTTATTATCCAAATACTTCACTTGAGAAAAAAAATGTTGGCTTCAAAAGCTTGACAGTCTTTTTTTCTTTCTTCTTCTTTTTGGTGACACAAGGTCAACAACTAATATTACTTTATCCATGTAATAGTTTGTCAGGGGAAAGAGAGGGAATGGTGAATTTTCAGTAAAAAAAATTAAATAAAAAGGTATTTGTGTATTTATATGTGCAAAAAGGCTGCATCTGTCATCTGAACAACAAAAAGCAAAGAAATACCAGAGCAGGTACAACAGAGACTGATACCAACCACCAATGACATGATATTTACAAGGTGTCAATTACCGTGTGCAGTGTACCACTTCCCTTCACAACACCTCTGATTCTGTATCTCACTTGTTCAATGCTACTGCCATTAGTCATGGACTTGACACAAGGGTTTTACTTCAAAGGAATCCCTATAACCGTCTTACAGTCATAAAGGAGACAAGCCTTCCAAGTAACAAAATAAGCAATTATCAACTACCAGGGACGCCTTCCAGTTAGTGGTGTTGTTCTCTTAATTATTTCATTTATTTCTTCTCTTTTTTCTTTCTTTTCATTTTATTTATCCTGTTGTATTTTACTTTATTTAACATCAAACACTTTATTCCTCAAGCACTTTAAACCCAAATCCTATGTTTAAGTATCCCCGGAAATCAGAGCTTTATTTTTTTTTTATGTTAACAATATTTGCTGGTTTCAAAAATAAAGCGCAAGGAAGTGCATTTTGTAAGCAGCTTGTTTGTTGCTGCTTTGTTGCGCTTTTTTGTGTAGGTATTTTCATTCTTTGAATATTATGTTTCTCACTTGATTGCAAGTACAAAGTCTGGAAGAAGGCATTGATCCATGTGTATTTTATACACAGCTTACCAAACTGTTGAATTTAATTGCACTACTGGGTATTATTCTATTCTTTAATCTGTATAGAGTTTTTTGTGATGAAATGTTGTGAGATTGAATTTTTCTGTGGCATATCTGGCACACCAAACAGGTCTCCTCATATGAATGGACATCTCTGATAAGAAAAGAGACATATTTCACTCTAATGCTGCTCCTTGGCTCCTTCACAGGCAGTAATTGATTCAACGTATGTGTAAATTATTATTCTGTTTGAAAATGAACTCCGAGAAATAACAAACTCATCATCATAAATTGGTGAAAGCTTAATTATCAGTTAACGTCCTGATATTCTCCAGGGTGCTTGGGCCCTGGTAAACCTGTTTGCAGGTCTAGTTATGAGGTCAAATCAGTGCACCAACAGCAAAAATTACCCATTGGCTGTATGCAACAAATGCAAAGTCAATGTAAATCAAATGCAGTCACCACTTTTTTGGAATTTAATGAATGTTGGGTCCTGTATCTTTCTCTCTGTTGGAAATTGTAACCCTGTGTTTTAAAAACCGATTTAGGCCATGTCCAGATTTTTGTTTTTCACTACATGATCTTTTTTCTTCTGTTGATGAAGCAACACTAAAGAAAAGGCAACATGAAAGCAATCAAGCAACCCATTGGTGTGTAGTTTTGCCTATATACATAGCTCATACATGTTGATACTGCATGTTTATACAAAATACTGTACATAAGAGCATGTTTTAGAGACGAAGCAAAAATATCTCGTGTACGTAAATGGGTGTCATTTGTCATTTTAATAACACAATGAAGGGGAAAAAAGATGCACTGTATATTTTCTAAATGAAACAAATGTGTATTTATTTTCCATGAGGGTCATTGGAGAGAATGTCATACAAATTATTAGAGTACTATTACCAATAAGAACCTTTCCACGCTTGAAATTCCTAAGCAAGTGTGTTGTCCAGTGTTGTGTGTGAGTTCATGTAGGATGAAAATCTAACCGCATGCTTGCTATCTAATTCCTTGTGATCAAAATTTTAATTTGATATCATTTATCTGCCATACATTTGTTAAGCCCATCTGAAGGCCAATATTTGATTTATTCCTGAACTTTATTGCTATTGCTTTAAAAAAAATATATATATATGTTTGCTATTTTTAATATTTGGGAGTAGGGGAGGGGGTCTCCAAGTCTTCAACTAAGACAACTATTCTGTAATGGCAGATTAGGGACTAATGTCAAATGACATTGAATAATTCTGATCTGTAGGTGGATTGTAGGAGTCTTTACTTTGTGCCCAAACTGACCCAGTATGATCATGAAATGCATTTCTAGGTACCAAAAAATCAATAATCCCTTTCCAGTTTAGACAAATGACTTGGAATCCCTTCATCCCTCTCTCTTTATTTGGAAGCCTTTATTTTTCAGTTCTATTTAAATGACCTGAAACCCTTCACAGCTGTGTCTGTTTGCTGTGTTTATTATACAATATGTGTATGTGTATACAAGATAAATGAATAATATAAAACTAAAGCCATAAAACTCAAGCACTAACTCTTTAGAGCTCAGCTGAGTAGCTAGAGTTTATTTATGAAGAAAAAATTCTGACATGTTTTGACATTTTTTTTGGCCAGTGCTTCTTTTTTACATTTATTTCAGAGGTCTTTGGTCATCAAGAGGGCAAAATCCATTTTACTTTATATATGAGCACTGAGAACAGTTGTGATTTTAGTAGAGTGAGTGTGTCTTTTTCTACTTTTAGAGTTGTCGATGTGTTTATTTCATAGAGGTAACTAATTTCACAGTATTGTGATTAGTAATGTATATGCCTTGTTTTGATAGTATAAATAATACATATAATATCACAATAGGTTCTCAGTAATACTGTAAAACATATGTATGTATCTATATATATATATATATATATATATATATATATATATATATATACAGTATATATATGAGAGTGTGCTCTGTTGTTGGGCTGAGTGCAATTTATGAGCTAAACTGGGTCACTCTTCAAGTTTCTCTTCTTCCAGTTCAGCAGTAGAATGTAATGTTGACTACATGTACAATCAATGACAGCTACTGATGATTTGTGACTGTTGGTTCATTTGTCAAACTGTAGTGAAACAGTATTGTTAGACATTCACCAATACTAAAGCAAAAAGAGAGAAACTTGAAACAACACCCAAGTTATAAGCCTGAATCCCTCCCATAGAACTATGCATAGAGTCATGCTTTTCAGAAAACACATGGCAACTATATATGAAAATATATAAATACGCTCTATATCATGCATATAATATTAAAGGAGTAGTTCAACATTTTGAGGAAACCCCCCTTTTTTTTGCAGAGTTAGATGAGAAAATCAATACCACTATCATATCTGCACACCCTTTCTTGGTCCAATTCCATAGTTAACTGTCTGATGAGAGTGGGATCAGTCTTCTTATTGGACTTGGCAAGAAAATATTTCCCAAAATTTCATACTGTTCCTTTAATTTTACTCAGTTACTGAGTTTTCTCTGAAGTAAATGTTAAACTGCCATCTGTTTATACCCGCAAGTCTTTGTGTTATGTGACACTGCACATTTTTAATGCAAAATTATATTAATTCACTGTCCCATAAATGCCACTGACTGTGACCAAATGATGCACTGAATAATAATTCCACACAAGATTTCAGTGTGAAGAAATACTGCCAGTACCTGATTACACTTGCCTGAATTCATCACCACTGTTTGACAAAATGACAATTCACACAGAGACAAACACATCATCAACATATGACAAGGCAAGCGTGAGTGCAGGTAAATCTATAGCACACTTAAAACATTTATTTTTCTTTATATTTCCTTTCGATGCACAGTCACATGACCACTGGACTAAGTTCTATGGGGGACAGCGACTGCTAACTGTGTGCTTGTGTATGTGGGATATGTTGATCAGGTGTAGGCCCTTTAGCAGACATGGTGCAAAAACACATTAATGGAATATAAAGTTTCAATATATACAATACAGGTCTGCATGATAGGACATTCATTCTTAATGTACATCTTTGTGTGTATGACTGTGATAGTTTCTTTTTAAATATGGGAGTTAATCTGATCTGTTGACAACTGTGTTAATGTACAGTACCTTTTGCA
This sequence comes from Mastacembelus armatus, assembly GCF_900324485.2. Taxonomy (NCBI): domain Eukaryota; kingdom Metazoa; phylum Chordata; class Actinopteri; order Synbranchiformes; family Mastacembelidae; genus Mastacembelus; species Mastacembelus armatus. The sequence continues at coordinate 6,796,462 of NC_046639.1, read as the reverse complement.
TAACTGCATCTGAAACTGTGTGCAGTTTCAGCTGCACAGAGATAGTTTTAAAGCATTGTGTGCACAGCTAGTTGTGTATTAAAAAAAAAATGCTGGGATTTAAAAAGGGAAAATATTAAAAGTTCAGTAAATCATGTACCACCTTGACAAAATGTGCTAAGAAGCGGGTAAAGACACCACTTTGAAACACGTTGTCTTGTCTCCTCTATTACTCGCTGCATTTCTTCTTTGTATTCTTGTGTTTATGTGTGATCACACCTTCTGTCTCTTTGGTTTTTGTGATATATGCTTCTACTACTATAGACTATATTTGGGTCAATGCCAGAGATGTTGCCATTCTCTTTGCTTTTTGTTTGTGTCTTTGTCCTGTTCATGTGTAACCAGCTATGTACCATCAGGATCATTATGCTGACTCATCGAGATCTCTCCTGAATCTACTTTTGATGAGCGTAAAGAATGCCGGCCTTCATGTTTACAACATGGACATACTGTATACTGCCAAACATGCAGGACCGTACCAAATTCCCCTCTTAGGCTCTTAGTACTCCACTTGTCATCCCTGATGCAATTCAAGACTTTTTTTTTCACATCTCCTCTTCTTCTTCATCTTTTAAACCATCAGGGGACAGTCAGGTCGTGTCCTCTAGCTGTGTTTCTTCGTGTCTAGTGTCGTGGTGCGCGTGTTCATGTCAGTACTTGTGCCTACTGTGGATCGCATGCTTTAGCCCTTGACTGGACACAAACGTTGCTCACAAACTCCTCTTGACCCTTATGTGGACAAACGTTGGGAATCCTTATAAAATTATCAAGGGAACCAAATAAGTTATTACAAATTTATCATATGTGTTACCAGTTCTGTAAAAATCAAATAGGAAATAAAGGCCTTTTAATTACCATGACTTATTTGTGCTTAATATACCATGTGTGCAGCTCAGCTGGCTCCTAATAATCACTCTGGTTCTGATACACACTATATTAATCTCACACAGAGACACATTTCCATCCCTTTACAGTTTATTAAGCAAAGTGAGTAAACCAATGTGTGCATATTATGCTATCATCAACACATTTCAGGCATTTTATTACAATGTTCTGTATAGTTTGATATGTCTGCAGCAGATGTAGAAACAGACATATACAGTACTGTACCGTTTTTGTTATTTGGCTTTAATCAGTTCATTAGATGTGACCAAAGATAACACTAGTGTGGAGCATGTGGCCCTTGGAATTGGAAAGCATCACGTTGTTTAAGGAATACGTCAAACTCTCTGAACTTAGTCAACTTTTGTTAAGTGAAAAGAAGACAGACACCAAAACCATTCATGTCTCTGGCACACAACTTACAGCAACCCTGCAGCTTAATGATTTTAAATATAGAGATGAGTCAATGCGTTGTATATATTAAACATAATACAAGGCATAAAAAACACTGTTTGAGCTAATCTTCCTTCCCTATAAACCTTTAGAATAAAACTTTGTAATGTACGGTGACTTTGCTCCATGTGGAATAACTACAAAGCAGTGGGGTCTTTCATGGTTTTATTTTATTTTTATTTTTAAATATGCTAATATATGAACATTTTATAATGTATCAAACATTTTAGGAACCCCAGAAAGAGAAGCACACATTTCTACATAATGCAGTAGCACCAGTAAATATGGCCTCCAAAATGACCAGAACCAAAGCTGACCAGCTTTACATCAACTGGAGTTAAATCAGAGCTCTTAACTCAGTGCATTTAGACAAAAAGTAACTTGTTCTTTGGTTACAATAGCATATGAATGACACAGTAAGTAATCTACATCACATATAATTCAAAATTCTAGCAAAGGTGTACTTTAACTGTGCTTGATATTTAAAATCACACAATACTGTGGCCACTAAAACTTCAGCAGTGATTTACAGTGCATGTACCAGTGGATGATTTGGGCATTTGTTTTTCATCACCTAACACGGAGACAACAGATCAACCAAAAGAATCAGTGTATTCCTTTAAAACAAAGCTGAGTAATGAACATAGAGTATGAAGAGTAAAACTAAGAAATGCATAAATAAATAAATATATCTCTATTACAAAACAAACTATAGTGCATTTTCTTCACACACTCAGACTGTATCTTCTGTGCAACCATTCTGCTGTGACTCTGATGAGTCACTGGATTACTCTATAAAGAACATGCAAAGCTAACAAAAAAAAAGGCTTCTGAAAACACATGAATAACTGAGGAACAGTATCTGGAAAATGTACCATTGTAAAGGCAAGACATTGTGGCCCAAGTAATTAAAGATTACGCTGCTCTTGCTGTACAGAGTGTTAGTCTTGTGCCTTTCAGGGTTAAAGTACAGTCCCCCTCAATTATCAAATATAGTGGAGACATTATCATTTGTTAGATGAACAAAAAATACCTTAAAACTGGTACACAGTCCTTTTCAAAATAATATAAATTTTGTTGAAATGTCACAAAAGTCTGGAGCTGATTTGTAGGTTTGCTGTTTTAATGCAAGTTGTGACCATATCTGTGGGCCCTGATACACTGGACCATAAACTGCAAAGAAAACTGTAGAAAAATCTGGATGTTGCTTCTGATAGATTGGACTAAAGATTTTAAATTTATGAGGCGGGGAGGGGGTGACCATACACAGCTCAGTGACAAATCTCAGGAAGTCGTCAATCTAAGAAGGTTTATCCCAAGACACACGTCTTAATATCTTCTAAACTGAGGATATGAACTTAAAATAAATTAGCTGTTGTATTTATAACATTTTATATGAAAAATGTACGAGAGAAGCTGAAATCAGAGAGCCTATTTGTCACTTGATCAGATTCTTAGTACCTCTTTCTCATATATGTTTACTGATTTTTGAATTTCCTATATATCTCAGGCTTTGGGGGCCTTGATGCTCCAGTCCCACCCCTGACATGATTGTATCAGTAGAAAAAAAGAAAACATGATTGGCTTCTCTCTTCTTTTCTAATTAAAATAACATTAAAATACTTTTTTTTTGCAGTGAACAAAGCAACAAACGTGATGTGTGGTATATTAGTAGATACATTATATTCATGCAAACCCCTTGAGTTCTTTCAACTGTGTTTTTAAAATGTCATTCAAACAATACAAATGGTCCCTATTTGCTTAATGTGAAATGCTGTATGTTACAAAATCACTATAGCTAATCAGATAAAAACACTATATTATAACTCCACCACACACTGTGAAATGCTTAAAACTTTTTCTCTTTAGATCTTCTCAAGTCTCACTGGGAATTTATTTCTGCAATGCAGCCAAAACAACCCATCATCATAACTCAGAGAAGGGCCACAACTTGCTACATGAATAATTAAACTGCCATAAAAGGGTTGGAGTGTCCACAGCAGCTTGATACATCTTTTCATTTGGACAGTTTGCTGATGACTCGAATGAGTGCCCCATTCTCATCCTTTAGCCTCTGGTTGTCTGACTTGAGCTCTGTTAAGATCTGGGACAGCAAAAGGACAGTAATGATATTAGAAAATCATTACAACATCAAACATTTACTGTACGCTCTTGGAAAATTAGGGCAAAGTTTGTAATTTAAAGCTTTATAAAGTAGTATGACTATTCACCAAGGACACTATTGATCAAATATTGTAAACATTGCTAACAACGGGTGGATTGGAAGTTTGTCCTTCAATAGAGTTTGGCCAGAGATTTAGGGCATGCTTTATAATAGGTGATCATGCTGTAAGGAGTGACTTTGACAGTATGTGGAAAGTGAAAAAAAAAGTCAAAGGGAGAAACAGACAGGGTCAATTTCTGAAAAGTAGGTCATGTCTCTCATGAGTAGCAATGACTAAAAATATCCACCCTCTTTGTCAAAGTATTTCCCTTCTATTCAAGACAAACAATAACCTTCTGCTCCAACTGTGACACATTACCAAAACTGGTGAAAAAGCAGAGGCACCTGGCAAAAAAAAAAAAAAAACCTGTGGAAAATCCCATGTTTCGATTCTGTTTTCTAGCTTGTTTTCTTTGTCAGTCTCTACATTATAAAGCAGAATAATCCAAAATGACAGCCCAGACATCATTCTAATACTGAGCTCTAGAGCTGCATCGAATCCTCGAGGAAATCGAGAATTTCGATTGCAAAAAAATTCTCGAAGCAAAGAATTTGCTTCGAGAATTTGTTTAATATCTATAATTTGCGTTATCGGACCTGCTCCGCCTTGGGATCGTTGTTCCACACGGACCGTAATCGCTGTCGCACAACGTATTTTAGTATCAAAAGGTGGCGCTGCGTCAGAGAGCGAAACCGTTTATAAAAAGCAGAAAATGTCCAAATTTTGGGATCGTTTCAACACGGTACAATGCGTGTACTGTAAAGTAGAACTGGTGAACCACAACAACACTTCGTCAATGCATCAACATCTGAACAGAAAGCATCCGGTTGGAAACATGAAGAAGTGAACTAAATTAATAATTCATGTTAAAGTGCAGGTAAGCATTGCACAGAGTAAGCTAACTCCTAAAGCATCCAGTTGTGAACCGGACCGGCTAACCCAGCGCAGCCGACACAAGGTAACATCATGCTAATTAGGATAAACACAGCAGCGCTAGCTAGAACGGACCTGTCGTTTCTGTCATATATTACACGATAGTATTATTGTTTAAAAATACAAAAGTCTATTAATCAATGAAATGTTCAGTAGAATATTTCCCTACTGAGGTCTAAATGAAATTACAGGGATAGTTTCACATTCTGGGAAAATACAAATCGAGATAAGTTGAGGATACAGAGAGGCCAAAGTGGCTGTGTCGAAAGGTAACACGCTCTGCCTGCGAGTACCACTAAAGCTCACTAAAGAACATGTCTGTTTGTGAAATGCAAACGCAAGCTGTGGTTGTACATGGGCTTACAAGCTGGAACTATTTAATGTTTGTGTGCAGTGATTTTCTGGAGTCTATACTATGGGAACTGCCTGCTGTCTGCAGTTCCATATTTACCAATTTACTGATTATTATTCCTTTCAGGTAATGTACTCAAATGTTCTTTCTCTTCATAAAGAAAAACACACAAGAAAACAAAATGAGTCACATATGTGCACCGCACCCAGTGGCACAGGACTTGCTCATTTTGAAGGCTAATGATCTCACATGATTCATTGCCTTCGAAAGGTTGACTAGAATGGCTATTTCCATTGCAAAATAACTTTGCATTGATTACACAGCACATTACACAGGACCTGCATGGTACAGCCTGCTACTATAAAATGTTTAATTTAAATTATGACCAAAGAAAGAAAATAACTCTTTAATCGAGTGTTTATGTCGTGAAGATTCATGCAGCATGAATGTAGCTAAAAATACTTGAAAGGCTTATGAGAGATGTTTTGGGGGGAGGGGTCTGCAGGATTGCCTTCTGATGGCCATATAAATGAATGGGTTAAAAAAGAGTGGAAAGGAAGATATTTTGCATCATGGGGGGAGGGTGAAGGACCTGCCTGAGAGGAGCACAGCAGAGGAGGAGGGGGTTGTAGAGGCACCAGAGGGACAGAGGAGTGTAGAAGTTACGTGGCTTAGGAAGGGGAGAGCAGGGGGGAAAGGAGGACAGATGATGTCAGAGAATCAGAGGTCCTCTGTCTCCGGCATGGAGGCTGTCTCAGAGAGGCGGGCAAGGACACGCAGCATGGCTCTGTTCTCAGCCAGGAGACACTCGTTCACCCTCCGCAAGGTCTGGACCTGAGCCAGAGCAGGGAAAGCCTGCACAGAGGAGGAAAGAGATAGAGAAAGGAACAGACAGAGAAAGCATGCAGGGAGGCAGGCCATGTGCAGAAAGAAAGACCCATATAGAAAGTGTACACATATCTACTTTTATAGACATGAGCCACACACCTACACAGATAGGGGAAAGAACATAAAATCAAATATCTACACAACAGAGGGGTTTGAGAAGAAACAACAAAAGCTGCAACAAGGAAACCAAGTTATATAGCCAGTTCTCTTTGGGTAAGGCTCATCAAAATTGTGGGCTGTATATGGAGAGTGGTGAGGTGCTGAGGTGTTTCGTTAGATGGGTAGCTTTGCAAAGGAGAGGGGTATAAAAGTTGTAGAAAATCACATAAAGTAGACTCCACTATTTCAAACTTTGTACAGGAGCTAGTTATAAGTCAAAGGAATGGAAATGATTCATTTCCCACTTCTTCTTGGCCTGACTTTTTGAGGTAAACCTCAGTGTGGTTTGACAGAAAAACCTGTGGTTTGATGGTATTCCTGTGGGTGAAACACAGACCACACACACACACACACACAAAGAGACTTGTAGCATTTTGGCTGCCCAAAAACAAATTTAAAGTCTGAAATATGGCCAAGAATGACATCCAGTTGCTTCTTACAATACCAAAACATGTGTAAAACAGCAATGAGAAGCTAGTCTGTATTTGAGACTTAGCTTTTCATGCATATAATGTGCAATTGGTATTACAATAAAACTGAACAGCCAATGGATAGGTGCCTTTGAGAAGAGTAAAATATAGGACAGAGTGACAAGAATACATAATCAGCAGTATCCTTTATTACTCTTGCAATTTTGAGCTTTTCGATATTAAATCAGATCTGCCCATACTCTTGCAACCAGCAGATAATTTTAAGCTGTTGCTATTAATTCAATTTTATAGGCTGTTTCAGCCTTTTTGTAAGAAATGAAAAAACCAACAAATGAATCCTACAAATGACTCTAACACAATACTAATTAAACAGAGAAAACATGGGCACACAGTGCTATAGATGTGAAACATTGAAACCAGGCCCAGTCAAATACAACACCCCAGTGCCAACAGTTTCAGACCTGAGAAGGTAAATTCCTAACAGCTTTTGCTTGCAAGCTTGAGGTGAGGTGTAGGTGAGCTGATGTGCACCATCTATAGGCAAAGAGAGTAACAGATTCTGCAATTTAGAATGTGTCAACTGCAGAAAGTGAGTGTCACCCACTGCATTTTTTATGGTTACGCACACAAGGCAGCAGGAGTTGTAACAGTCACAGTTACAGTGTTAAAATATGTGTTAAAATGACAGAAGCTGTTACTCTGCAGATCTAAGGTGGCCCTGCTATTTTTCTTTTCCAGCAGGGGGCACAAGTTGACATTTATAAGCTAACAGAAAGTCGCCTGAACAGCTCCTCCTTGTGGAGAACAAATACTTTACTAAACATGTATGACTGAATTTGTGAGTGAGTGAGTGAGTGACAAGCCTGAGGTGCTTTGCATCCAAATAAAATAAATAGATTGATATGTCTGTGTTTCTGTGGCATTCACATAGTAGATTACTTGTATATTTGAGCTTATAAAGGGATACCGGTGTGTTCACACGTGTAAACATGCCCCAGTCTCAGAATTACGTGAGGTGACAAGCAGGTGTCCTCTGTGTCATAACAACCACTCACCATCCCCCCTCCCCTGAGACAGCTTGCCCTCAGGGCTGGTACCCACAGCGAAACCGCAGTGGGGCATCCTGCTGAGGGAACCATGACAGCATATCATCAATTTATAAAATTCTCATCAATAACTATATATTATATAGTCTTAGACTTATTGAAGAATATAAAAATGTTCTCATAATTTGCATTAACAATAAAATAACTTTGTAAATTATGACTACTTTCACAATCTACATACAGAACCAAGTTCAGACCACATATACCTAGTCCTGATACTGTACGTCTCTGCTTCTCTGTCCTACACGTGTTTCATTGCGGAGCAGAATGCACAGAGCGCAGTGAAAGAATGTCTCACAAAAGCAGGTCTTTTGCTCTTGGACGGGGTTTGGTATTCAGCTGGAACTAGGTCACAGTGTTCACCCCAACAGTGGGATAAGTGGAGCAAGGGAGCAACAGCACAGGCTCCTCCTTAGCTGAGCAGGAAGCAGCCCAGCAGAACACTGTGGGTAATGAGCCTGAAGCACTAACCTTCCCTCTCCTTGAGTGCAAACCCACCTGGCTAACCACAACCCTGGAGTGTGCTACGTGTCTTTTACTGTCTAGAACACTTTAGACATGCTTGATTTAGCATGAGTGAAAGGGGCTGGATGTGTGTACCTTAAAGGACTGTTAGTAGTATTATTTTGGGGGGAAAACATGTCACTGAAGCACAACTTGTACCTAAGACAAAACAGATGCCATTTAAACCCAGGGTGAGTATGCACAATTTCTTTCAGCATGGACTGACCTTTAACTCCTCCTCCATGTCTGACACTCTTTTCTCAAGAGCTTGTTTTTCCTGCAAATGAAGAGAAAATAACTGTAATAACTATATTAAAAGCCCAAAGTGTGAAAAGAAATCAGGCCATAGTTTGACAGAAAAATTAGAAGGGAAAAGACTAAGAAAAGTTATGGACATTCATCTATTGTGATAAAATTTAAAAAGGCTGCTAAAGACACTTACCCTTTTCTCCGATTCATGTACTGTAGATCTCTCTGAAATCCTGTCGTGGCGCTAAAAATTTGAATGGTGCGGTTACTGTGACACATTGTAGGAAATTCCACAAAATAATTTAAATATTTATGAAAATAATTTCATGACGTAATCAGCCAGCTTCCTTCAACACCACCGTGGAATAAGGATGATGGTAAAGTAGTGTTAATGAGTGGACAGCTTCTGTACCTGAGTGACTTTCTCCAGTTGGGAACGTATCTTGGCCAGTTCTTGTTTGCTGTCCTGTAACCTGGACTTAAGCCTTTCATTCTCATGCAGTGCTTCTGTATACATCTAAAACAGAAGAAAATGACAAACAAATAGCTTAATTTCATAAATTCTTGGTCTTTTAGTGCTTCAAGAAATACTTGATAAAGAAAAATAACACAATAATTGATCTGTCAAAGAAATACAAGTTAAGTCATTCAGAATTCCAAAGTGTTTTGTCTGAAATAAAACAAAATAGCTATGTAGTAAATAACCCCAAATACATTGTGGGTACATAAATGAACAGGTAGACTGAAACAATTTAAGAAATATCCTAAGCCAAACCCAAAAACCAGTATTGCATCATGTAAGCTCTATCTTTGAAACAACAGTCATCTTTGGCAGGTGTAAACAGGATGTAAAACATTATCATGGAGTTCAGACAGCTGTGAGAAGTGGTTTTCCCAGTGGGAACACCACAGTAACTTTGGGAACACAGGTCATATGGGTCTACAAATAAACAAAAAACACTGGACCAATGGATTCATGCAAAATTAATCATGAAGTTACTTTTTTGACCATTTATAACAAGAGACCAATGTCTAATTCTATACACAGTAACTTGATAAGACTTTTCACTGTCATTATTTCAGTTTACAATCAGCAAAAACATTAAATATATTTAAATTATAGTACATTTGTTACATATTACCATATGTATGGCTCTGTGACATGGTGTTTTGTATTGGTTTTGTAAAAAATATAGAATGTTTAATAACATTGCAGTAGGAGAAAGCTGATATGTATATAAAGTAAAAGTTGTTATACAGTCATATAGTGTGGCTACAGTTAGTGGATCAGCAGCTTTAATTAATATATTGGTAAGATAATATTTTAGTCAGATGTTTCAGATTACAAAGGCTAGATACTAATACTGCTGATTATCTAAAAGTCCATAGCTCCATCTGTTTGTCTTTATTGGAGCCAGCAGGACTGCAGCTTTGAATCAGTCACAGGGGAATGTGCTTGTTTAAACTGAAGTAAGAGTTACTACCTTCTTGTAGTCTTTGGTAGTGGAGTCTTGCTCTTGTCTATTTAGAGCGGCCAACCTTGTCTCTCTCCGTGTATAAGAGCTGGTGCGGCCCAGTGGTTTGTCTGTTGCACTCTCTCCACTGGAGTCATATCTAGAGGCAACACAGATCATACTCAGTGCACAATGCTACTTTATTTAGGACATTTTATTTTCAGGATATGCAGTTCTGTATTACAGGAGGGGAAAAACAGTGCTGAATACTTACCTTGAGAGTCTGTCATGCTGAAAAACAAAGAACAAGTCATGTTACTTTGATCACTCAGCACCACAGCATGGGAACAGCACTGTTTAAAAATGTTCTGTTGCTGTCAGATTTAGATTTATTTGTTTGATAAGACCAGGCAGAGGCATTGCAGTAAAATATTTTCTATTTTGAGACAACAGAGAACAAAAAAAAAACTTCCAAGTGAATTATCACAGTTTGTTCAGAGGCCTGGAGTCCCAGAAGAAAGAAGTGCATGCAGAAATGAGATATACACTGCACTGACAGGGTTCACATAGGTCAAAACTCCCTGGTGAGCCCAGTTAATCTTTCAGACTAGGCAGCTGCCATGCAAATGCCTGCAGCATAAAGATGACAACATGACATCAGAAGCTAAGTATCTATTGTGTGACGGGTCAACGGATGACCTCGGGTAACAGACTGATAGCTGCAGACTCTCCTGGCACGTTTTTGCTTTGACTAGTCTGATCGACATGACTGCCAAGTTGCCTGCTGTGATCACATGCTGAATTTGTTTCCATTTCACCATGGGTTCTGGGTTTTGTGCAACATTTAGAGGAGCTGCATTTTATTCGGTCTGTATTTCACTCAGCTCTGGGCTTTCAGAGTTCTCCATAATGTATCTATAGTTATAGAGCAGAGAAATGGTAGGTAGAGTTGTGTCTATTTCCTCCCTGAGTCAATGTATATATCATACAACATATGTGCAAACATGTCTTCACAATCAGTCCATCTAGAATAGACCTTCAGCCAGACTATTTATGCACTGAAAAATGGCCGCTGTCATTAGCTGATAAACATTGCACATTAGAGGAGAATGACCGGAAGTGTATAGTAATGTATCATAGACTGGAAATAACAATCAGAGAAATAGAGGAGATGCCATAATATGAAGCCAGACTGATCCATGATCTGGTTTGCAGTATCAGCTGCTGTCCCATTACTCCTAAACTCAAGGATGTGGAGTTGTTCTCTTACCAGGGAAAGATCTTCTAACCCCCCTGTTCAGAAACACTTTTTAATAAACACCTTGTTTGGTGCTTCTAGCTGTTTGAGACAAGAAACCGATGTGAATGTGTTAAAATCATATGTTTTTTTGTAGGAGCACAATTTATGTCAGAAGGAACGGCACACAGTACTTCCTGCACTTACATTTGGTGAGTTAGGGGATGTTTCATACAGTGTCAGAGGTTCCTTAGCAAGTGTTTACATAAATAAGCCAGCTCTGCCTGTCCTTATGTGGTCATAGGCTTAAGCAGAGCTATCCAGGAAAAAGCAGACCTCTGTGCCCTCAAGGAAAAAGGGCCAAGGCTGGAGCCAAGAAGAGCTTACACTCACTCCAATCTCTTTGTGCAGTACTGGGGGAGATTCTTCAATCAGATTTGGTGTAAATTCATTAATCAACTTGGATGATTGGACCCCTGGTTTTATGAATAATTTATGGTGTGATATGAACTTCTTCAAGATTATTAATTCCCCTCAGAAAACCTATTTCACACTAAAGGATTACAAAATTGGTGAAATGAGTTTCTTAAAAACTTAATTACAGTGAAATCTTGAGTGAGCCTGTGGAGTACTTAGGACCAGTTCTTTCTAAAAGCAGGAATTCTTGCAGAAATATGTGCATGCTGTTACATATATTTCTGCATCATAAATGTTTTGTCCACGTTCAGCCAAACCTAGAAACTGAAAGATAGTCGATGTCTGATAGAGATGACACAATCTGATTTATTGGGTAGGAAAAATAGAGGGAGTCAGAAGTTGCACATGTAGCTCAGTCAGTGAGGCAGAGCAGATGAGGATCAATTGAGCGAGAAAAATAACAGGGTGTCAGACTGATGGAAACGGGTGCATGCTTGAACCACGGGCACACTGTAAGCACAGCTGCCTCCAGTTTTATGGTTTGCCAAAACCAATATCATACACGGCAGGGGACTGGGGATGTTGGAAGTTGCTTTCCCGAGCTGACTGCTATGGTGTATAAATCATGTTGTTAACAGCGATGTCAGTTAAATCGTCATTACCATACTCTTCACCATCCATCTCACTTCTTTCTTTCTGTAACAGCATTATATCCCTGAGAGCTGACTGGATGACTGCAGTAGGAAAATCTGAGCTCTACACTCTTCTCTACATCTCCAGCCCTGCTGCTGGAAGTGACACTGCACACAGCCATAAAAAAGCACAGCCCCATTCACTTTTCCTCACTGCAGTCACTCTTACTCTGCTCTTCACACTTACATAGTGCTTGAGCCCCTCTGGCTACTGAGAGTAAATGTATGCAAAATACCAGAATAAAAGTACTTATTTACGTATATACAATTTGACATTAATGCTGAAACAGCATTTTACTGTTGTAGTTGAAGGTGGAGCTAGTTTTACCTCCTTTTTAAAGGCTTTGGTCCACAAACGAGAGGTTAGGCCCATCTGTAGCGTCACAAGGTAAATGTGGGTGGTCGTGTATGAAAGAGCAAAATTTATACACCATCTGAAAAGTTTAGAGGGATATTGTGTACTGTATAACAACTCAGACATCACATTTGTACAATTTATTTTTTTGTATATTTTTATTATATAAATGTTATAAAATGGCAAAATCTTAAACTTTTGGCACCATTTCATCTTTCCTGACATGTTACAATTTATTAGATCGTCAAATGGTTTTTATGTAAAATGTTAATGCAAAAAGTTAGTAGTACCTATAGCTGTCAAAATATGTAGTGGAGTAGCATAAAAAGTAGCATAAAACTGAAATATTCAGAGTACAAGTACTTTACCTCAGCTGTACACAGGTAAATGTGCTTAGTAATTCAAGAACTACAGCACTGCTCTCATCTGCCTAAAAATGGGTGTCATCCAGTGATGCAGATATGTTCCTGCCTATTCCTCTTCCTGTTATTCACAGCTGTAACACACATTGTATATTCAGTAAAGAGGACCAGATTCTCATCAAAGCATTGTGACATGCACTAAAAATACAGTGTCAACCTGATTGCACCCCTCTGAACTCCACATTCTCTCCCATGAAAACTCTGCCAGTTCAAATCAGGCTGACATCATGGAAAATGAATGCCAGTGTCACAACATAGAGTATTACTGTAGATGTGTCTGAATTGCTTCATATTTTTCTGTTTCTGTCTGTCCCTTTAAATGTGCCTGTCACAGTGTTTAGCTCCATCTGATGCACTGACATAAACACAGCAGTTGAACAACACCCATGAGAATAAGCCATTTAGAAAAAAATAACAGGAAATTACCGAAGGGATGTTTCAATCCAAAAAGTCTTTTCTAGAAAATGTGTTTCAGTGCTTCAATGTTTTAAAGTAAACATTTGACTTCCTTTATGAAACAATATGAAATGATGAGTGGATTGTGAGTTGTCTATTTCCGTTAAACAGCACATGCGCAAACATGCACAAATTATGTGTTATCAGTTATTGTTTATATATTGTTTTCATTAATTGTTTTTTCTAAAAACTTTATAATAAAATAGGGAGAAATGCAAAGGAATATAGCCATTCCTTAAATTCAAGACATTGAAATCACATAATAGTTGAACCCCAATGTCATACATTATTAACCCATGTAATTTTCAGCCTGCCAGGCAGCTAATTAATTTAGTGTAACCATTGAGTCAGCTAATAGTTTCCGCTCTAAACAGAAAGTGTCTAGAAGTGTTAGATTTAATCCACAGTCACTTGTTAGTGAGTAAATAAACTAACTCTAATATCAATCATAAGAAAAGATTTATGGAAATAAATGATACAGAGATATGAAATTAGGCATACTAATCCTGTTTAAATTGATGACATCATAAAGTTAAAATCAAAATATTTCTCTATAAGAAAGGTTTCTGGTCTTACTCTGTAGTTTTTGTCTGTAGGAGACGGAGAGGGTGGTGGTGACTCTGTCAGGGACTTCCTGGTGCGAGTCAGGTCTTTGGTGCGTGGATAGTAGGATGACATCTCCCTCCTCTAACCTGAACAGGCAGGTCAACTTCTACTGTAACATTCACCGAGGCCGCCACTCGTTTGCAGCTGCACAGATGCACAGATTCCCTCAGGCAACAGTGACGCAGATACCCATGACTGCGCTCCCGGGGAATCCTCAGCAACAACAGGTGTGTATGTGTGTGTCTGGCTTCGCACTCTCATGAACTGGAGAGACTTTGGAAGGATTTCAGATGTGTGCTGACGCCTTCTTCAGAGCTCAGACAGGAAAGCAATAACCAGAAAGTGCAAAGAACAACAAAACTAAATAATCTCTACTGATTTAAAAAAAAAACAAAAAAAACAGAATTAGCTCTTTAGCTAAGAAAGCAAACAAATTATCATCCCGTGCCTTAGCTCTGTCAACACTGGGCTCTGTGATGAAATGTGAAGTAGTCCACAAGAAAGCAGCCAAGAGAGAAAAGTTTATTCCCTGTGCTGTCTCTTCATATGTTTCCCAAAGTTATACACTCTCTCTCTATCGCCCTCCCTCTCTTGTTTTCTCTCTCTCCTTCTCCTTTCACTGCTTGGTTGCCCTCCCAATCCCTCCACCTCCTACTCCCCTTGCTTCTCCCTGCTCTCTTCAGCTTTGGCAGCTTTGTGTGGCAGTCTGCCAGAGTCTCTGCTATGGCCGGACTCAGTACTGAGGGCTAAAATTGTCCACTGATGTGGATGGGGATAAAGGGCGGTGGAGCACATAGCCAGAACTGAGGGGCTTCAGCAGTTTGTCTCCTGGAAGGTCAACAGACAGTATTACCTGAGGAGCCATCAGTGCCCATGATGTGTCAACAAACTGTTTAAGGCCTACAGTGTGTTGGAGAGGAGATGCTTTTAATATGTGTACATGGTGTTAACAGAGTACCTAAGCCATGTTTCCTCTTGTTTTCACATTTTATCCCTGCAAGATTGAAATAGTATTACTTATTTTGCTTTACAACTGTGTTGACATTTGTGTGGCTCATCCTGTGGTCTTACGAGGTTTGTAAAAATATTAGTTTTTTATTCCATCTTTCTTCACCCTCTAATTAAAGAAATAGTTTAACATTTTGGGAAAGGCACTTCTTCATTAAACACAAACCTCAACTGTATGCCAAGCTTAGCTCAGCATAAAAAGTGAAAATCAATGGGAAACAGTTAGCTAGGCTTAGAGGAATAGGATATAGATTAGATTAGGTTTATGCAAACCTCAGATACTTAATTTTTACCATTAATGCTACACTAAAGTTGCAATAATAACCATTTTATCATGGTTATGTTTATGTATGATAGTTTGTTGATCCATGCGCCTGTCATGAGCTCATGCCTCTCAATTTCAATTTATTTATTTGTATAGCACCAAATAACAATAAAATCATCTCAAGGCACTTAGAAAGGAAAATTCCCTTTAACGGAAGGGGTGACGGGATAGTGGTGAGAGAAAAGAATAGCAACAATAAATGATAGCATGTTGTTATGTTGTTGCTCTATGATAATGTCACCAAACTTTCCAGCCCTCAGCAAACAAGGGTTGTAAGTACTAAGCTTTTTGGGTGGAGGGGGACTTTCTCATTTTGTTGTCTTTAGCAGAGTCAGGCTAGCATTATTTTCCTGTTTATAGTTTTGGTGCTAAACTCAGTTTACCGGCTATAGGCTGGATATTTACCATACAGAGATTAGAACGTGTTATCAATGTCTTTATTTAACTCTTGGCAAGAAAGCACATACTGCAAGCATATATTCCAAATGTCAAACTATTTCTTTAAACAACCTTGCCCCTCCTACCCCCCCCCCCCCCCCCCCCCCCTTCCTGTTTCTTCCAAAAGTCTGCACCAGCTGGTGCATAGCTATCTTCCTTTTATAGTGAGGTTTGCAGCACCTCACTGTTCCTCAGCTGCCTCATCCCTGCACAGGGTGAACAGATAAAAGCAAAGATAGCATAGGACAGAAAGAAATGAAACAGAAACTCTGAAGCATAATGGAAACAGTATGAAAGAGAGTTAAAAAAGATGAGGATACCTGATTATTTGACACAAAGACTGTGATGCTGTGATGTGGCTTTCAGTTTAGTGCTAGTGACCATCCACGAATAACAGCCATGTAGAGGTGCTCAAGTATGCTGTCTCGTATCTTAAGATCATCTAAGAGGTTGTTATTGACAGTTTTGGTTGCTTCATTTTTCTGATTTACTGTGCAGATGTTTTTTACAGATGATTTGAGAAATGACCCATGTTAGTTTTGAAAAATTATATTGTCAATAGTAACCATATTGTGTACACAGTATATTTATCATATATGTTGTTTTCAGAGGCAATATGTAGAAAATATTTCTTAAAGTGACAGTGAACTACACTGGTGCTAGTGTTAGAGTTGATTCCTGCTGGAATTCCCCCAGTTTGATCCTCAGCCTTTCATGATTTTCCATATGGGATATTATACTGATGCATTTTTGGAAAAGTGAAAATAAGCCAAATACGTGACTACTACAGTGTTGGAGTGAATGTGGAAGAGCAGATCACAGTAGTAGCAGGATCTAATTACTTAATACCATCCATTATAAAGTGGTAATGTGGTGTGGTATCTTTCTTTATTCATTCTATCATAATTATCATCATCATCACTAATAATCTTAAAGGTATTGGAATCTCTTGGTTGACTTGCTCTGCACCTGCCTTTCTTTGTGCTGCTGAAAAGAAAAGTGGAAAATCTGTTCAGATCATCATGGAGTCACACAGAGGTCGGCTCTAGTAATGGGCAGCCTGTCATGCTTCTGATGAAACCTCGCTGCTCAGTATGATTATCCAGACAGATTTAGTCAGTAACGCTAAGAGGCTCATGTTACTAACAGATCTCTGTTTCAGATTCCACCATGGGGGACAGCTGAACAGCTGACCTGGAATCAGCTCACAGGGAATCCACTTTCCAATCATGCTACACATAGGAGATCCATAATCATTGATAATCTGGTAAAAGTCACTGTCTGTTCTCCTTATTTGTCACTAGGGTGTCTATTTTTATCTTTCTGTTAGGAACACTAACTAGGAGAATATCCTCACTTAAACTCAGGGTCTACCGGTGGAGAAATTAGCAACTGGGGTCATGGTTCAGGGTTTTTCCCATGCAGGTGGAGAGAGCATGATGTCAGTTTAGAAGGTGAAAGAAAAAAGTCAATCCCACTGAATCCAAGGCTAAGGCAGAGCACGTCTCGGTTTTGCCCAATATGGTATGGAATGCTCAGACACCTCAGCCATGTGATGGGAAGGAGCAAAGGGACTTTGAGGGAGTGGAAGGGGTGGGGTGGGCCTCCTGGACTGTCCTTCTATGAGATATTAACCAGCGCACTAGTTAGAAGACTCTCTGAACACATGCTTCACATTTACGATTGCAGTACATCTCAGAATGTTGCATCAGATATCAGAGCTTAGCTGCCTTTGAAGCATATTTAGCTTTCTGGAGAGGAAGAAGCATGAAGATGAAACAATGGTACTAATGAATATTGATTCATAGAGAGCAATCCAATTATTGGGGCATCTTGATATATAATACCTAGATACCACCTTTATAAATAAAAAACCTTTACTCTGTTGATGATAAACACTGTTTGTCATGTTCAACATATTCTCAAGGGATCTTGGTTTGTTAAACAGTAGTTTGTGCCAAGTGAACTGTAATTACCAAGTTCTCCTTGGTCAACCTACGCATGAAAAATAAATTGGAAAATCCTTTGGCGCCATCTAGTGGTACTAAGAAAAAATAATGCTCAGACCATCTTTTTTCTGTGACTATCAATGTTATTGAATTAAAGGAATATGAATGTTTCACACACACACCTCTGCACTATTGTAGACTGGGCCTTCGACATCACAGCAGCGTCGTCTCTGTTGATGCTTTTTGGCAAAGGTCGTCTGTTCTGGGTCCTCAACAGGGTTCTGATTTTCATCTGTCCACCATCTCTCACCAGCTGCACAAGTGGAGTATTTATATGATATTATCATTGCAGAAAGCAAACAGAGACTCAACAATTATATGCTTTTTGATTATTATTAACAATTTTAATCCTAATTTTCTTTTCTGCCTCCTAGAGACCTGCCTTCCGCCAGCTCAAAAATCACACTTAACATTGTTATATCACCTCACACCCTCAAGACTTATTAACTTTATACCAAATTTGATGAAAATTGCCTATAAACATGATTTTGGAGGCATGTTTCAAAAGCCTGCTACAGAAATGACAAATTATTCCTTTTTAACCGTTTCAAAATTGGAAAACATGTTTGAATACATGTCTATTGGTTGTTGTTATTATTATATATGGTACACATCTTTGTCACTGAATGACTCTTTTGTCAAGCACAAGAAATATATTTTATAGTTCATTTAACATATAAAATATTCAGTATTTTGTTACTCGTATAATAATAATGCTACATGGCAATATATGTATTTTGTAACATTGTATGTAACATTTTTGCACATATAATTATTTGTATGCGTATAGGTTTGGGGTCTGTGGGGCCCCACACAATAAGAAATAGTCGGTCAGTTCAGTCATAACAATGGGGTAAAACAAACCAAACCAAACCACAATTCTCGTCTTACCTCTGAAGTAGTTGCAGTATGGCAGGCCACAGGATCCAGCAAGAGAAGAATATGAAAGGTTTGGTAGAGGAGACTCTATGAGGGTTTCTAACCTGGGTTCAATGTTCCCCTGCTGTCCATGTATAAGACAAAAGTATCAAAACATGTTTATAAATAATATTGTCTGAAGTTACAAACCAGTTACTTCTGCTTATAAAAAACAATCGATTTCTGCATAATTTCCTCTTGCTCACCTTGTCCAGCATACTTGATTTTGAACTAATCTCTGTTGTTTCTGTGGTTCTTGTCAGACTGATCTGGACCAGTGTTTCATCTGTCAAGCCTTTCCTCACACAGGACTTGTCTCTTTCCTCCATTCGTCTTTCTTGAGGAGACAGGCTGTTGCTTTTCTGAGCCTCTTTCAGGTCTGTCAGAGTCACACCCTACAAGACATTCATACGGTTTTGTATCTGTCAACACCTGCATAGAATACAATAATACTTTTACTCTGTAAATCATTTGTTCTTTGTACCTGTGTTGACCTGCGGGTCTGTCTGGCATGACGAGACTTAGCTTTCCTCTGAGACTCTGCTTCCTCATCCCTGACTGGGGTCAGATATAACCTGTGAAATAAAACACAGGCAAGCACAAAAGACTCTTTGCTTAATATTAAACATAGTTTACATTCAACTATGGCACACAGACATGGGATACAGGTAAAAAAGATAATAGTAATACAAATATTTATTTGTTGAGCACCTTTCAAAACCCAACTTGCAAAGAGCTTCATACAGCAGCAAATTAAAAACAAGACTAGAAAATCTCTGCAGACATTGTGGTTGACAAGTTGACGTGCAAGAGCACTGCATGACAGCTCATTTTCTGAAATTGATATTCACCAAGGAGTTATCAGAAAGTATGAATATGTTGTGCTGAAAAAATTTAGACTTTTCTCCTATTCCAGGAGCCAAAGCAAGTGGTACGCTGAAATTACTGTTTATTTGATTTTATTTTGCAGCAATATAAAGACATGAATTGCTGAAATGTAAAAGATCCCCACTGTGGTGGTTAAATGTATAAAAACCATATCCAGATCTCACATTTCCTACTTGCTCTATATGTGGAGCTGTAGTTTTATGCTAGAGCCACGTCACACTAATTTACCCTGTATCCCTGCATTGTCTTTGTTATCCCACGTTAAGAAGACATCAAATTACAAAGCAAAGATGCTCTGCAAATACATTTCATTGTGGCCTAAAGATGTTTAAGACCTGAGCATCATTTCCACCAACGGCTTCACAGGCAGAAAGAGCTGAGCAAGCACCAGAGCAGAGGCTCATGTTTTACTCAGAGCTGCCTGATACCCTGCTCACCATCCTGCTAGGCTTTTACTGGTATTGATCTCTTAGTTGTGGTGTCACCCTGAATCCTGACTGAGAGAAAGTAGGCTGGTCGGCAGCATATACTGTATGTACAGTAAAATACAAAGATAGAAAACAGAATCCTTGGCAGTGCACAGTTCTGAGACCAGATATTATACAGGAAAATACTGAACCACTATACAAGTAAGAGCTACCCAAGTTGCAGATGCTTATAGATTCATTTACAGAAACAACAGCAATTATGTCTGTCTAGATTTTACTGAGCCATACATAAAAAACAACAGACCCACACAACCTGTAATCCATATACAGCAAACTGCTCCTATTAAGCTACATGATAATAAGCTAAAATTGTTGCCAAGAATAATAGCTTTAAGCCAACAATTGTTTATGTACATAAAAAAGCGAATCAAGCAGATGAAAGAGAGAACCTAATCTTCAGTCCCTAAAGTAAGAACCTCCAAACTCACGTGCCATCAATTCAACAAGGCCTGCAGCCCCTTTACAGGAAATAGCTGTACATTAATATGATAGATGCAAGGACTTGAAGCTTTGCCAGAACAGTAGATTATCAAAGAGAGAATCTGAAAATGAAATTGGTCCAACAAGAATCCAGGAATAGAACAGCATGACTCAGTTACTTTGAAACCTACCTGGGAGCAAATGCTTGCATGGTCAGTGTGGAAGGTCAAAGAATGAGGCACTGAGACACTGCAGCAGTGATGAGTGGGAGAGGCTGAACGAAATTACTCTGTAGGCTACAGTGCAGGGAGAGCGATGGAGAGAGAGCAGGGGAGAGAGAGAGAGGGACTTCCTGCCCATCTTGATGATGCAGACAATTTGACTTTCTGTTGACCAAAGTCTGATGCATCACTCTGTACACAGCTGGAGCTGCAAACACAGTTACAGAAATGACTTTCACAAGAATTGTGACTACAGCTTATAACGTCTTCTGATACTGCAAACTTTTACTGCTGCCACTAATGTAAAGACCATGTGACGTGATAAACGATACGTAGTGAGCAGATTATTTCATAAATGAAAAATAATCTTGTCAGTACAATACTAAAAGACTTTACTATACAATACAATATTAAAATGACCCTATATTATTATATATTTAATTATTTTGTTATTGTTGGTTAAGGTAGCCAAGCATTTAAATTTTTAAAAATATTTTAGTTGCAGTGGAATAGGAAATATCTCCAAATCTAATTATATTACTTGATGAAATACATTTAGTAACTTTCCACCAGTGAAGTTCAATATTACAGTAGTGCAAAGAGGTGTAAATCTTGGTGCTGGAGAAGTTGTTTCAATTTTAATCTGTTTATTTGTATAGCGCCAAATTACAATACAGGGGTTGAGTCATGGCAACTGGACTTTCAGTTTTTAGGTCGAAATGTTTCACCACCCATCCAAGTGGCTTCGTCAATCTGAGAAAAAGGTGGTATGGAACCTCCAATTTATCTTCCAGGTTGGTTTCACTCTACCCCTAGTCCCATAGGTTCACTAGGTGAGCTATGTAAATCAGGTGAGAGTCGTTAGACCCACACTCCTGAGTCGGTTTCACTTCACGCCAGGCCTGAATAGGCTCGTTAGGTGAACAAAAGAAGTGAGCTCAGGTGAGGGTTGTTAGGATCTAATGGTAGACTCGTGTGACCCCTCTGTCAAGCTCAGCAGCTGGAGAATAAGATATATCAGGATTTGGATACATGTGAACAGGATGATTTCATTGTTGGTTTAAGGCTGTTTGAATTTGTTGAATATACTAAAATATATATATAAGACATAACCTTTAACATAACAGCATGGGACTAGAGATGATAGGAACAGTTGTTTTAAAGGAGACAAAAAACTCATTTTTACAATACGTGGATCGTGACATCCCACAACAGCATATAACTATAAAGGTAATGAGACAGCAACGTGCATTCAGCTCTGTGGATTGTTAATAATGTATAACCAATGATTCGCTATGATGGCCATAATGAATGTGAAATAACAGCCCAGACTCAAGTATACAAACAAGAAAAAAAAGGGTTTATTTTAAAAAATATGAGAAGTGTCATGATGACAGTAACCAGTGTCTTGGCAAAACAGTACATTTTGTAAAAGTCATGAGGTTTATTAAAAAAAAAAAAAGTTTTGTCCAAAAGCATGTTCTACATTACCAAGCATGCTCTTTATGATGACATATGTAATATTAATATTTGATGTGTCAGTTATTTGAACCAACAGTGTTTGGTTTTATTTGAGAATTCACATTATTCCAGTTGTGTTCAGAGCATCTCAGTGAGTCTTGTAATGTGACTTTTGTTTGTTTTTTCTTATGTTCTTATTGACGTCCAGCTGGGTTGAGCTCAGGTAAGTGTCGAAGAAAGCCTTGAACAGCAGCAGTACCATCTCTTAGATTTTAAACAGTCTTGGTATTGCAGGGCAGTTGATGTATTGCTAAGTCTTTTATGAACTGTTGCATTAACCTCTCATGTGGCGATCTCCCGACAAAATGAACCCAGTTTACCAATCTCTGTGTGCAATACAGTGATACTGGAATATACAGTTCAACTGCAGTTGTCCTTCCAATATTTCCCCATTCATCTGGAGAACAATTCTGATTGTTACAAATAAGTTTTTCAGAGTTAACACACAAAATATCTGTGGTTATCTGTTAAAGACCCCCAACAGAAATAAATGGTCTCAACTTTCAAACATTGCATTTTTGAATAAAAAGTATTAAACCAGTACAATGATGTTGCTGAAGCCAACCTGTGCTTGGTAGCTGGGTCAGGCTTTCAGACTTATACAACTGGTGTGTTCTGTCCAGCTGGAAGTGTAATCCGTTTTTTTTTTAAAAAGTGCAAAACAATAATGAACCAAATTACTTCAAGTAAACTTTCAGTACTAAACCACATACAAAGTGGCTTCTGAAAATATTCAGAGACCTTTTACTGAGCCACTTTTTGCACACACAGCTTTGGTTTTTAAGCAGAAAAAAAAATTCCATTCTTGCCATTCACCAGTCAAGGCCGCGTTGCTGTCCTGATGTAATATTCAGACACTTGCTGTGTCATTCCAGACCAAGTTTAGTTACATCCCGTTTATTTTAACTGCTGCATTTTTCAGTAACAAGAGGACAGGAACATCGGTAAGACGTAAGTGAAAGATGAATGCAGCCCAATGCAGAGAACAGTATGATGGTTAATGTTTGCAGCACAATGACATGAAGCAGGCACACACGTCAACACTGAATTTGTCAACTGCTTGACATGATCTGCTAGTGTTACTGCTGCCAAAGAGGCATCAACAAAGTACTCAATTAAAGCTCTAAACATTTTTGTACATATATCAAATATCTCTAATAAATTGCTTTCATCTTGTCATTATGGGTTACTGTTTGCAGCCTGTTGGACAAAATGAAAATTTTGTCCACTTAAATCTACAACACAAAGTGCAAAATAAGTAACAATGTGATACTTTCTGAAAAGTCTCCATCTACTTGAAATTTTGCCTGTGTAAACAGTTAGTAAACAACTCTCTGCATCAGTTGTTTTCATCACCAAGCATTTTAGGCAGTGACATAAATACAGTATATACTTGAATTTCACCAAGACAGGCATTATTTATGGCTTCATGTGCATTCATAAAAAGTTTATACATTTGCTTCTCGGTAATTCAATGGCTGTTATGTTTTTCAGTTCAGTACAGTTTTGAGGAGTGTACAGTGCTCTGTAGAAAGATGATCATTTTTGAATGGATTAAGGCTTCTCAGGCTGTTATTGGCAGGTAAACCCTGAATGAATCATTTCCAACCTTACCAGCCAGCTCATATTTTGAGGTAAATGTCCTGAACTCTTCCAATAAGGTCTGCCTTTCAAAAAGCAACCACAAAATGAATACTGCAACTTAACAACAGCAATCAATAATACCTCCGTAGAGCGTTTATCATATAGACTTCAGACTGACTGTCTCCTTGGTGGATATGTCCAATGCAAAAACAAAACCTTTCTGCTGACAAACCTCTGTAAAACATAAAACAGAATATATTAGAAGGGATATGACAGATTTAAGTTTATGCAGTGATGTTAATTAATCCATTGTCACTTACATTTGTCCTCTGGCAAAGAATAATTTGCTAGTAGTTCCTCTTCTTTATCTGTATCATCTGTCTCCACTTCAGCTGCTACATCCTCCTGTTCCTCCTGCAGTTCTGCCACTTCCTCTTCTACATTTAATTTCTCCTCGTGCAGCAGTGACTTCTCCAATCCTTTCTCTCCTTCAGATGCCAAAGCATCATCTACCTCCTCTCTTTCTGACACCCTTTCCTCCTCTGCTTTGTGGTTGTCCTCCCTTGCCTCCTCTCGTTCCGATAACTTTTCTTTTTCTGCTTCGACCAGTGACTCCTCCTCCTCAATTTGCTGTCCTTCAGTTTTCCCCTCTTCAACTGCTTTCACGTTCTTCTCAATAGGCACATCCTCTTCTACACTTTGTCCCTTGTCTCCTGGCTGCCTCCTTTTTACTTTCTTCTTGGCTGATTTGGCAAGTGACCCATATTGCTCAGTCTGAACCTCCTTTACCGCTTCCACCTCCTCTGCAGGAGCTGGGTCTTCTGTCTCAGTGAACTCCTGCTCCACAGGAGCTTCATCTTGTGCAGCTGCCTCTCTTTGCTCTGCCTCAGCCTCTTCTTCTGGGTTAAATGCCTCTTTTTTTACATCTGAAGGAAGTCCCTCCTTTTCTTCTTGAGTTGCTGCAGCTGATTGTTCTTGAGCAGTGGCCACTGTTTCTTCATCTGTCTGTTCCACAGTCTCTCCAGGAGGTTGTGTTCCACCCACTAGCTGTGACAAAAAAAAAAAAAAAACTCCAGTCATAACTTATTATTATATATTCTAGCTCATAATATGAAGATCTACTATCAAGGTGTCGAAACACATGGAATGTGAGAAAACTCTCAATGTGTATCTAAGTGTAAACGAGGCAATAGTTCTTTCAAATTAATGAGATGAAGAGAAATCTGATCTGATCTGGATCAGAGAAATCGGATTTTGTGTAGTTCCAGACCTCTGAATCACCAGACATCTTTGATTTGTTCAGTCATTCAAGAAGGTCTCATGTGGCCAGTTTCAGATATTAAACACTATGCAAGCAGGATTTAGGAACACCACCTTCCTTCCTTCATAGCTTTCCGTAGACTGACACAGGTGTACAGGTTTTTTTTTTTTTTAAGTTTTAAAAGATATGATCAGTGTAAGAAAAATTAAGCTAAGTGCTCCTTGCAGCCCCAGATAGGCATTTCAAGGTTAATTATAAAGCTAAATCTGTGTTCATTACCTGAGTAACCTGTTTCTGTACATTCTCCAGTTGAGCCCTGAGTTCAGAGTGCAGACTAGTGGCTGCTGCGTTCTGCTCCTGCAGATTCTGATGTAACATATTCAAGAGATCCTCCATATTTGGCTGATGGGCTGGCTGGGACTGTTCACTCTCAAACAACTCTCTGAAAGAAAGAACACACTCAGAGTACGTTTCTAAATTAATATTTGTTGTTTCCAGGGATGTTTTTGGCCATCATTAACTATGGGGACAGATATGTAGTCTTAACTGTGTAGGCCCATGAAGACTGAAGCTTTATTGATAAAATGCTGGCTTCACAATGCTGCTTCAAAAACAACAGCCTGTCACCCACATTTCAATGATGTTTATAAAAGCTTCAAAGGGGGCATATTTAACATTCAAAACTATTTGATGCAAGCCTTTCAATTCCATAACTTAACTCCAAGTATTACTACAACAGAAATGTTTATATAGATCAATGTAATTTCACAATGTGAATATGAGGCCTACCAACACTGGCCAAGAGTCAAACAACAGCGCAGACAGTGGCAGCCAACAGGGATTTGACAAAGTCAACATAAAGTTATGGGTCAGAGGAGGTGAGATATTTTGTTCACAGCACCAAAAGCTCCTACTTTTTTTCCCCCACATCCTACCTGACTGCAGCCATCTCCAGTGTGCTGGCCTCTAGCTGAGCCTGATAGGCATCCAGCTGCTCCCTCAGTGTGAGCACATCAGCAGCCTGTCCATCCAGAGCGTTGCTCAGTGTGGTGACCTGGCCAAACCTCTCCTCCAGTTCTGATTCGGTTTCTGCCTGGCTCCCTGTTAAAAGCTCAACTCTCTGGGATAGTTCAGCACTCAGCGTGGCCAGGCCCTCTATCTGAATCTTAACACCCTCAAACTCCTCACTCTTTCCCTTCAGCTGGCTCTGCAGCTGGCTCAGTTGCTCCAGAGACACAGTGGCTTGCTGCATCTCTGCCAGGCGGGCTTTCATCTCAGTGTGGAGTGACAGCACCTGAGCAGGGAGGTCAGACGTTTTGAGCTGCTCAGCTGTAGCCAGGGCCATGCCCACCTGTTTCTGGGCCAGGGCGTAAGACTCCTCCAGCGCATTCATGCGGCTCTCTAGGCTCTCTGAAATGTGCTGGTAGAGGGAGACACAGGAGTGACGTTAAGTCAGGCTGCCCACTTGGAGGGACTATCATTCATTGGCGCTTTAACAGTCCCTGCACTGTAAATGCACCCCAAAATTGAATAAACCCATAAAGAAGGAGAGCAGTACTGAAATACTCTATACATTTCTCAGCCTTCTTCTCACCTATTGATGTATGCATGGGCTGTCGCAGGATGCATTTTTACAATCATTTTTGTGTGATTTGTTTAAATTACAATTACCTCACAACTCCCCTCTATAAGCAAAAAGTTGTAAGTATCTTAAAATCAGGGCAGGTCTGATCATGCAAACCTTATTTTCCAGCAAACTGAGATAAAGGTCAAGAGAATAAGCTTCAAGAAACAATCTACATATTATAATTGTGTATGGCTGCATAAGGAAACAAGTGATTTTTTTTCCATGTTCATCAGAAGCTAAACTCTGGTCAGGCAGTGGATCTTGGTTAAAACTGTGCAACTGCAGAGGCAAATTTATGAGTCACAAAAGCAGTTAAGTGTTAATACAGGAAATACTTCCCTAACAAGACTGAGCTAGCAGAGCTGCTCCCAGGCAAAGTTTTTGCCACCTCAGTTTACTGAACCAAAGGTGGAGTTTGTATGAGAGAGGGAAAGAATAGGAGCAGCAGATTTGTCTCAGTTAACTGTTTTTGATTTATTGCTCATCTCATCAGCAACTTTTTTGAAATTCTATGAACTTTATAAATGGCCACAGAGCAACAAACCTTAGTTCATAGTAACACAACTGGGCCAGTTTATTCATATTGATACATTAAACTAGAAATCGGACTATTTTTTTTAATCTAATCATACTTTCAGTTCTACCGTGATTCAGGTGGCGTGTGCACAGCCTCTGAACTGGTGTTCAGTATCAAAATCACAGACTAAATTTAGCCTTGGCACCCTACTGTCTTGTTTATTATTATTTTGGCAGCATCATCTGCACAGTCTGGGAATCATGATCTTGACTGTTATTATAAAAGAGCGATTTTCCACAAAGAACCTTTTTTTATGAATAGATTTTCTGTGCTTTCAACAGTGGGAAAGTCAGTGCTGCAATTGTAGGTCAAGGATAATCCTCATTACAAACGTCAGCAGCTGTGGGGATGTTAGAAATAGCAGCGTTTTGTACTCACTCCAGTGAGGCTCTTGGCATTTTGAAATCTGATAGAGGCCTGCAGTTCTTAGTCTTCAGAAGCAGGCAGCATGCACTGTTGGCATATGGATTTTTATTTTTCTGTTAACTACTGGTTAATGAAAACAGATTTATTGAAAACAGGGCATAGGCCATCAGAAGAGGCGTCTTGTGCTGTTCAAGGGGACTACCCTCACCATTTTCCCACAGGGAACGGCTGCTTATTATTTTAATTCCTTACCTTGCTACTTGACTGTCGCATGTCTTCATGGGAGGACTGCAGTTTCACTATCTTCATCTGCAAGCCCATGAGACTGTCTGTTAAGTAGGTTAAAGTTTGGTGCTGTTGGAAACAGAACCATGCGCCGGTTGCACCGCCAATCACAAACAGCAATAAAACAACCAACAGAGTGTAATTGTTCCCCCCGGTGCGGGCTTCTGACTCCATAACTTCATTTTTGAAAAAGTTATCTTCATGTTTTTGGTTGCCTTTGCCTTTCCGATGCTTGGCAGTCATTTTCACACAAAGCACACAATGTTCTCGCCAAGCAAAGAGGTGATCTTCAAGGAGCGTGCTGTGAGCGGTGATTTACTTCAGACGGCGCCCGGGTCCAATCACCGCACAATAAGGCACTGGCTGCAGGGAGCTGCTGGTGAGGATGACAGAGGGAGGCGTGAACCGTACGTGGAGAGTTCGTCCATTCAGGAACGGGGTGGGGGAGCTGGTCGTGCTGGGCCGGGCCGCCATGTGCGCTGTCATCTAATGGAAAGACCACACGTCCAGTGGCGAGACACTGTGCGCTATTTTAAACTACAGCCATAGCCACGGCTTTCACATTTCTCTAGTGGGCTGCTGGGTGTTAACCACGTGGCATGAGCCTTAAGAAAACCCCAGGACTGACAAAGATGAATGATGTCAAATTCATTAAACTGGTCTTTAAGGTTAGACTGTAGTCATATTCACACACACACACACACACACACACACTTCCGTTAAAGGCCACCATCAGCTTCTATGATGTCACATCTTAGCCTTTGCTGTTTTGCTACATTTCATCTTATCTCAGCTTTGGGTATGAATGAACAGTCATATGTGTGTGCATGTTAAAACCCCTGTTCATTTTTATGATGTCTAGTTATTTTTTTTTTTCTATGATTATTCTGGTGCTTGTTTTATGAAGCTATGAATGAAAAACTGAAAACAGAAAACTGACATCAGTCTTAGCTATTAGTGAAAATAAATGGTACAAAGGTAGCTGGACCTGCTCAAAATTCTAATTAGGCTATTACATAGAGAATCAATTATGTGCTTTGTATCATCCCACAGTTGTTTCAACAAGGGTTTCTGATTAGATCTCATCCCATAAAAGTGTGGGTATGTACAAACTGCATGACTGACAGCTCTCTCACATCTCTGCTGGTAGATAGTCTATCATTCTATAAACATAATTCCGATAGCCCATAGAGACTAGTGTTAGTTCCCTGCATATCTACACAAGGAGTCTAGGGGTAATTGGAAAGTGTGTGTGTGTGTGCGTGCGCACAGGACATTTCATAATACGGCTCTGCAGGTAGTGTTCTTTCCATATTAATATCTGCAGTGAAAAAATGAAAATGATGTTACTGTAATTATGAATGCAAAAATCATCTTTCTTGCTAAACTACAAAATGTTTTCTTTGAAGTATCTTACCAGAATGCTGGTAAAAACACAGTATTTAGTAAACAATAGTATAAATTGTAATGTACACACAAAATGCTTTACAGTACATTTCTAAAATCAGTTTCTGACTGATGTGTATTATTGTCTCATTTAATTGTAATATTTGTGTTATATCGTTATGAAGACGTGGTTGTACACAATTTACTACAATCATGTTTTAGTAATGTGTTCAAACAATACCTATGAAGAGCATGCCATAAACCACACGCAAACACCTGGAACACACCACAAAAACCTTTAAGACTGTCTTGATCCTCAGTATGTGTGTTGTGTCTGCTATCATATAGCTACATAAGTTGCTGCCTCATGGTATTGGAAAGATATCATGACAAATCACAATCATCTTATCATTTTGTGCAGTAGTTTTTTAAAATTTTTTTTAATCACACAGTAAATCATTTTCAAGCCATGTGGGAATGCATTGCTTAATTTGTGAAATAATTACATTTTCATTTCAGAAGCAGAGTAATATGGCATCTTTGTCTTCCAAGCAGCACAGCCTCTTCAATTTGAACATCCTGTATGAGATATTTAAACTGATATACTTCTTAAATACTGCTTGCATTGTGGTGTCCTAAGTTTCTTCACTCTGTATGGAAGAGAGAAGACAAAATTTAGTGTCATTAGGTTTATTGTTGGTGATTTTCTCCACCTAAATGATAATTTTCTGTTAAGATACAGGGTTACTTCCCTCTCACCTCTCACACTGAGGATGGTGGAGCATTCAACCCGTCCCAGAGCGTTCTCTGCAGTGATGGTATACTCTCCCATGTCTCTGGGGCCCACACGGAGGATTAACATAGAACAAACTCCACAGGTGTTGGAGATGTAATAGTTAGTATTAGTGTTTAGACTGATGTGATTTCGATACCATGTGATATGAGGTTTGGGATTTCCCTTCACCGCGCAGGTCATATAGCACTCATACCCTTTGGGTGCAGTGTGAAGCTTCAAAGGTACAATGAATGTTGGAGCACATTGTAAATCACACTCCTTACTGGTTGGTACATGTACCACAAATTTTTCTACAAGAAAAGAAATATGATAAGATTACAATTTTCCCAAAGAAGCGAATATTTAACATTTTGGGTTATTTTAGATGCAAAAACACACCTTTCTTCTTCTCCTTTCCCCAGGTCGGTGACTCTGAAGGTGCAGATATACCCATATCATTTTTGGCATAGACCCGGAAATGATATTCTCTCCCGTGCATTATATTACAGACTGTGAACTTGTTATTGAAGAGTCTGTCGGCGACTGTGGTCCATGTACGTTTGGTAGAATCTAGTTTGGATACTGTGTAATGGAGGCGGTCATCACGCTTCTCATCAGGAGAAGCTTCCCAGATCACTGTCACTGTGCCAGGCACATTTTCCACCAGTTCTACTGGTCCAGGAGGTTTTGGATCATCTGTAAACACAGTCGGTTTTAGATCCATAAACCTGCCTTTGAAATTAATAAACAAAAATATACATTTTGTTTTTGTTAAACTGTACCTGTGACCCTAACCTCTGTACTGAATGTCTCCTGTCCTGCAAGATTTTTCACCAAAATGGAGTAGATGCCAGAATCAGAGCGCTCAGAGGAAGGGATCAGCAGCTGAGATGAGCCATCAGAGTTACTTATTGTAACTCGCTTTGTCACAAGCACATTGTCCTTTAGCCATATGATATCTGGCTGTGGGGAGGCCTGATAAAAAGAACATGTGTAACAGCTTGATAGGTATATAGTTGAGTCATTGTTGGGTTCTCTTTCCTGTAGTTTTGCATGTGAGGAGTCTCAGCATGTACCAATAATACAGCAAAATTATAAATCTCACCTCGAAGTTTATTGTAATTCTGACAGAGTTTCCTGCCCTTACCACCACGAAACTCTTCATCTTATGGTTTGTGAACTTTGGCCTCACTAAAACAATGGACAGAAACCATAAAAATGCTTTAGATAATACTTAATTTTTAGCCATAAACCATATAGGAAAAAATAAATTAAAGGGTAATGAAGCTGTATAAGGACAGAAGGGATTTTGTTTCATTTTAACCCCAAATTATGCTACTGTTCAAAATCTCCAGCAACATGTTAACATTTCTGATGACAGTTGTCATACCAGGTGAGGGCATAGCAAGGACATAGTTGGCCAGCTCCTCTGGCGCACTCTCTCCTCCATCATTAGTGGCAATCACTCTCACCCAATACATGTCCATGGGCTTAAGGCCTTTCACGCTGAAGGTGGTGGTGATGATAGCAGTGCTATTACAGCGGGACCAATCAATGCAATCGATCTGCCGAATTTCAACAAAATATCCTTTTGCTTCATCCTGTATGTCTGGTTTCTCCTTAGGTTTGTTCCAAGTCAGGACAAAGTGAGTGTAAGACGTTTCTGTCACTTTCAGGCCCGTAACTTTACCAGGAGGCTCTGAGGTAAATGTAAAGAATGTCATACGATTTAACGTCATGCAACACCAAATACGTTTATTAATAGAGTTTGTGGTATTTAAGACAACATTCTGAACTCAAATACATATAGCTTTAGCATTATTAATCATCCGCAATTATTTCTGCAAATATATAGATTTTAAATATATCTGTTGTTGAATATAAATAGACTTGTAAGCACTACTAACACTTACTTTTAGGATCCCGTGCAAACACAAATTCTGAGGGATTGCTAAATTCACCAGCTCCTGAGAGATTTATGGCAGTAACTCTGAATTCATATTCCATACCTGCCACAACATCTTTGACTGCATATTTGTTTTCTGGAGGTAAGGTAACAGTAACAACAAAACATCACTGTTATGGTCTACAATGCTGGCAGTTTGAATGAAACGTAAAATAAAAATACAGACCTTTTATTAGCTCATCATTGGCATTAACAACAGTCCAGAGATTACTCCCCTTTTTGCGTTTCTCCAAAATATAACCCAGGATACGTGAGCCTCCTGTGTTACTGGGTGAAGCCCAGGAAAGGTTTATACAGTGGTCATAGGCGCTAACCACCATTGGAGGCGCTGGTGGGCCAGGAAAAGCTGAAGAATGGAGGACACACAAACACAGACCCACATCATAGTAGCATGGCAGAAGTTGTAGTGGCACAGATTTAACTTCTTGTCTACTCTTTGTGCACAAACAATGCACTTATTTGACCAACCGATCCGCATGATTTGTTTGGCACAATTCTTACACTGGATACCCTTCCTGATGCAACCAAATCCTGTGGGGCATTTTGGAATCCACAGTCAAACTACTATACATGTTTTTGGACTGTGGGAGGAAACTGGATTACCTGGAGGAGAACATGCAAACTCCAAACAGAAAGGCCCCTGCCAGGAACCTTCTTGCTGTGAGCCACAGCACTGCCTATATGGTTGTGTTAGAAATGTGGTAAATATATGTTGCATGAACTTGAACGTTTCATACCATCTGTGCTGATGCTAATCTTCTACTGATGTTCTTTGTGAAGGTTAATCATTTGCATTTCAGACATTACACTTAATGATGTCATTACTATTAACATGCCTGTGCATAAATTATTAGTCTCTTAATTGATTAGTTAACGGACAGAAAGTTCATTAACAGTAATTCTGATCACTTACTAATGAAGGCATGTATGAAACAAAAATGCCAAAAAACATGTTGGGGTTTTAGGGTTATTGACTCTAATTCGACTAATTATTCAATGACAGTATTTGTCATTTACAGGCCTAAATCAGTCCCAGGGACTGAACTCATTTTAATGATGCCTGAGACATGGTGGAGTACAGACCATAAGCATTCTTGGTATGTTATTGGAGTACAGCAGGGGGCAGTAATGGGTTTGAATCAAATCTGTATTTTAGTAGAACTCCATTTAACTGTAGCTACTTTGGTTTCAGGGTCCTGCTGACTGATTGTATAGCTGAAGGTAACAGAGACACTACTGATGTTATTAGTATTACCAGCACTTTACCTACTGCTGCTGTAATACAAGGCCTGCATTGTGTTAATATTCTGGTAGGAACCAACTGTGACATTCATTGCTTATTTTTACATACTGGAAGTTTCAATAATAACACCACATTTTTTCATTTTGATTGAATTATGACAAATGAGGTTAAATAGATTAGTTTAATTGTTTGGTGATATTTTGTTGAAGTCCACGCCCTAAGCGGCCACACCTACACCTTTCTAGGGCCACGCCAGGCCGCTGGTTCGCTCTGTTCAGAGCGAGTTTAAATCTTGTTTAACCAAATAGCTGACGGATATAACAATTTAAAATGTCTTCAAGCCTGTGGTGAGTGTTATCAACTGAACTCATGTTACAGGTGTTCTCATTCCGGTTGGACAAAAACCGAAGTTGCCAACTGTATTACAGACTTAACTAACGCTGGTGGTCTCATATTACACACAGGTTGCATTTAGCGTTAATTTTTTTCGCTCCTCTTCGATTCTAATCATCCTGTTTACCAAGAGCTTTGTGTTGCTGATTGCTTAAGAATGAAATGGAGATCTAGGCCTTGCTGAATGTGTCCAGCCTCTCCAATCACTCCAGCAGCACGAGTTTTACCCTTTTCAAACTTGATGCTTATGTTATCAAACAGCCTGTGATCAATCACTGGATCATGATTGTGGAGAGGACTTCTTCAGACCAGTAAATGGCGACTTTCTGCTCAGCTTGGATCTGACTGATCACATGTAGTATGGAGACATGACTACAGACCTCAACACAGTAAGTTCAAGTTCATTTTCTTTTTGCCTTTGTGCTTGTGTTGTTTTTATTGCGTTGTATCACTGTGCTGTACTGGGCTCAGGCTTGTGACCTTGTGTCATTTCAGCTGTCTTAGTTGTGCCAATACAAGGGTTAACTGTATGACAGAATCATGGATCTTAAACCTCATGAACATAGTGAGCTTTTTAATGAGGTAGAGGATTATAAGGTCTTTAGATACTAACTGTATTTTAGATGTTCTTGTTAGATGTTTGGATTTGATTCACTTATGTTAAGTTTTGTGTGAGTACCAAAGACACTCTCATTGTTTTATTTGGCACTCATGATGCAATCTTTATTGTAGCATTTGCTATTTTTATTTATTTTTGCTGTGTTTATCAGAGTATTGTGATGATATTCATTATTAGTATATATTTAAATTGTTTCTTTTGCCACCTGTTTCTATTATATAGAGGTCATGCTGTACACAAAGCCCCTACTGTAATCATTACCACACATGGCTGGTACAGATCAAAAAGTACAATCTACATGCTCTATAGTGCCCACTATGGTGTTTTAGTAGTTGTCCAGGACAGTAAGATGGCCCTGTTTTTAATCTGCCACATTCCCTCTATGTGTGGAGTTACCAGCTCTCCCTTTGCATGCATAGGTGTGTTAATGATAGTTAAAGCAAAGTACTGTATATTTACGTTAGCTCATCCTCTATTATTTCATCCCTGTATATAGATTTATAGATTAGTAGATGAAACACAAAGTTTATGGTACAATTATGTTACCAATTTGGCTCACCTAGTGTGCCAGCCTGCATTTCATCCGTCTCCATCACTTCACTTGTACCCTCTGCAGTTATTGCTCGGATGCGATAGTAGTATTTCCGACCATGGTCCACATCTGTGTCACGGTAGCCGGGGACACCAGGGATTTCCCCTATTTTCTTCCACGTGTTTCGTCCCACTTGCTGACGTTCTACTATGTACCTGATCACTGGTGAGCCACCATCATCCTTTGGAGGCCTCCACTTAAATTCAATACATGTAGGTGAACCTTCTGTCACCTCTGCAGGTCCCGAGGGTGATGTGGGTTTGTCTGAAAAATCAGAAAATGTTATTTTAAAATCTAAGCTGCTTATATGTGAACAAGCAAAAGCTGCATTCATACGTGACAGACAGTTAAATTATGTTACATTTTGACTTTCTATTGCTGGCAGAAATAGCAGATGTAGCAGTTTAAAGTTTAAACATAACCTTTGTGAGATCATCAAATATATTTTAAAACCTGTGTTTGATCTGTCATGTTAACACAAGCTGGGATTCTCCCTCAAGCACAGCAAGACATTTTTATCAGTTGATACTATCATAGTTTCAGAGGTATATTGTGAAATTGCACATAATGTCTTCTTTTGAATTAATCTGACGTTTTTATTGTTACTTGAGATAAGAGAAAAATATTTCTGATTTCTGTATTGTCCTTGTTTCACTCACCCAGTACAACTAGCTGTGAAATTGCTTCAATGAAGCCATGTTCGTTCTTGAGCTTGATCTTGATCTCTCCCGTGTCCTTCCTCTGGCACCTAATCAGGAGCAAACGGCTGTGACCTGCAGATTTCTCAATTTTTGTATTGTTGTCATCTTGGAGCTCTTCTCCATCTCTATACCACTGAATCTTAATTGGCTCATGACCAACAAAGCACAGTTTGAAGATGGCATTCTGCCCTACTTTAACCGTCACAGGTGCAATAAAAGAACTGAGCTCATTAGGGTCAAACCTTGGGGGATCTAAAAAAAAAAAAAAAAAAAAAAGTCAAGTTATGATCATTATAATGTTATGTTTTTTATAGAATTGTATTTTTTATAGTTAAGCTACATAATATCAAGGATCATTACTGTCACATAAAAATGAACAGACCTTTGACATTGATCATTGCTTCTGTTTTGCGTCCGTCAGCTTCAAAACGATATTTCCCAGAGTGCTCTTCCTTGCACTTAATTATGACTAATTTATGAAATGCACCATCCCTAGTAATAGTGAAATTGTCATCTGGGAGTATCTGATAGGAAAAGATGAAAGTGAACAAAATAAACAGCAACAGTATTTGGTCAGTAATTGCTGTTTTTTAAAGTGCTTTATAAATAAAGTTGGCTTGGCTTGGCAATACTTGAATCAAATCAAAACACTGCAGACCCCAAAGGGATTTGAGTCCAGCAGTGTTGTGTCCCACACACTTAAAGAGTCAAGGGCCTGTTTAAATTACATTCACTATAAGTACAAATGTAGCAACAACATAATATAAATAATAAAAAAGACTTCTTGATTTTATAATTTATTTTATATAACCTACAGCTAATATTTTTTATTTTTGGTGGATAATGAAGCATATTGTTTTAGTTCCACTCGATACTGGCATATCATGTGTGCCCTGTAGTCTTCTCTCCTACATTTAGAGATCTGCATTTTGTCTATTCCAAGACAAAAGAACACTCAAATATCCTAATAAAAATACATTCAGGGTTGGACACACCTGACACATAGCCACCATGCAGTGACTACCTTTGTTATATAATGGTATAAATCTGAGATCTAGTTACAGTCAGGACTGGCTAATGATAATCATTTTTTGAGGTTTTTGTAAACACCAGAGAAGTTCAACACCAGCATAAGGTTTTTGAAAAATGTACCATGACCTATTTCATTTTCCTCATGAGACCATGTAGAGATGATACATGATGCCGCCACTACACTCCCCCTCAACAGATACGAAAATGATCTTCGATGTCTTGGTCCTAGACCCTAGGTCTGAGTTTGATTAACATAGGCATAGTACCAAAGAGACAGACGAGTTCGGTTTTTGTGACTAACCTTTTTGCCGTCTCTGAACCAGACTCCCTCACAGTCTTCACTGCTGAGCTTACATGTCAGTTCAGCAGTCTCGTCAATGATAGCATTAACATCAGACAATCCACAGACGAATTGTACCTCTGGCTCTAACATAGACAACAATAAACATTTAGGTGCCAAGATAGATAATTTTAATGTGCATCTAAACAAACCTGTTTCAACATAGCTATTGTCTGAGCATTTCATTTTTTCCCCCTTCAGAATCGCTCACTGAGCTGCAATTAACTGTAATATGTTGTTTGAGATGAAATCCTATAAATATGTAGAGCTGAGGGTTCTGAATTAACAGAAAGTTAAATTAAAATTTTCAATTCATGTACATCCTACAGTTTGCTGTTTTCTAGTTATGGTACTTGGTTTCTTACCAATCACCAAATCTTCTATCAGCGGGCCTTGCCTTTTATGCCTTGTGTGTGTGGCAGAGCCAGTGGTATCTTCAGCCTCATCACACTCATTGTTTTCTTTAGAACGTGTGCTTTCACCTTTTTAAAATCAAAATATTCATCCTTTAGCTTCAGTTAATTTTTTTTTTTTTAATTATACAGTTTAATAGTCTCAGGAGCACAAGCAATGTATGGGCTGTCCAGTATGCTGTGCATACTAAAAGGTTTGTTAGCCAACTTGAAAGACATGCATACTTGCAGACTGAAATCCTTGCACATAAAGCTATAACAATTTTAGCCTGTACATAAGAGTATACCAGTTTGAGTGACTACTTCATGCACCATCCATAAGAGAACTTGACACAATATGAGCTGTGAGTGCAATATGAGTGCAAGAGCCAGAAAAGTTACAAATCCATGCAGCAAAGCACTACAGTGGCCTCTTACCGTTGTTTCCTTCCTGTGGAGGTTTGCTTTGCTTTGAGCAGCTTGGAGGGTGGACCTGTTCAGTAGAGTCCTCATTCTCATCACTGTCATTTGTTTTATTCTCACTTGCTGGTTCATTGAGATCTGTGTTAGAGCCACAGATTTCAAATACCACACATTTTACTTTACATAGCAGATTTTTAGTGGTTCTCAACCACTGTTGCACTGTTGTTTTGTTTGATAAATGTCTACACAGATTTCTTCCATAATCAAGTATAGAGATAATTCAAAATGTCTAGGTCTACCCTAGGTCTCACCCAAGCTAGTGCAAGAAATTTCTGCTTGCAGCTTTGGGAGCTGTTTTCATGTTGTCATGCTACTTAGCTTGTTCATTAAAACAAAGCAGAATTTCTCCACCAGAGGGTGATTTTTACCAGCACTTAAAACTACATAACACTAATGAAAGGGAAAATGGACCCATTAACAATGTTCCAGATGCTCACTCAGCCTTAAATGATTTTGGGGAACCAGCAAAGTACATTTTAGGTCCATTATTTTCTTGGTTTGAATCAGTAATGTAACCTAAAATTGTTTACTAATTCGTCCTTTTAAAAAACAAAACAAAAAAAAAAAAACATATGTACTTGTCATCATTGTACACTGCAGAAATTGGTGGAAAAACACTGCAGCAATATCTTCCTTTGTCAGTACTTCAGTATGTATTGTATCTGATACAGGTATGATTGACCTTAAATCAGCTATAGATTGTTGCTCCCCTGCAGAAAATAAAGTAGAATCACTGTTGTTTCTTACCAGATGTACTGCATGTCTGTTGAACCTTCGTTGCATGCCTTGATGGCTTGACAGACCCTTTACCATTTTTATTTTCAGCAGGTCCAGTCACTTCATTTTGACTTGCACCATACATTTGAATCTGGTTTAGCTCTACATCAACACTTCTGTCACTGGACTCTATACAGACACAATCAAAAAACAGATGCTGTTTAGAAAGTAGTACAGATGTTAATCATAAATTGCATATAAAGATGGATGATGCTTTGCCACTTGCCACTTCTATACAAAAGTGAAGCCAAATTACTGTGAATACTGGGACCACCATCTTGCCACGTAAGTGCAGCCTGGGCTGCCGATCAAAGCCATCAGTCATCTGAAATACACTGTTTTATATCATCAAATAAAAAACGAAGACCACTTTTACACAAATCATGTTAATATCTATGTAAAATCATGCAAATCCCCTTTAGGCAAAGGTGTATTTCAGCTGTCATGTTGTCCATCTTTATATACAGTCTCTGATGTTAACAAGCAAAAACACATTTTAAATGTTACAAGAAAATGGACCCTTTCTATATAAAATATGGATATTATGAGTAGAACATTTCCTAGAGTACATGTTGTCTTACCAGTTATTCTGTGTTCGGTCTCTTGACCAAGCCTTATGTACCTTGAAATATCGACAGGGCTGCTAAAGTTTTCATTGACCTCAGAATGTCCTTCTTCATTTGCATCTGTAGTGTATCAATTAGAATGCATTGAAATTAATTCAAATAATTGACATGTCAATAATTCTAAAAGTCATTATTTAAAAAAAAATGGTGCAGAGCCTTTGCTTTAAATGAGCAGTGTATAAGGGGATAGTTTTTCTGCACGTCTGCGTCAAGTCGAGGTAACAGTAGGTTTTTGGGAGGGACAGAAACATGGCAGTAGCAGCAGAGCAAGAAAGGTCTGTGGTAGATACCATTTTTTATTATAGATTTTAAAAGACTTCAGACTTATTGCACACTTTGATGATTTGTAAAAATGAACAAAACTGGGATCCACTGAACTGATACTGAGCCGTATCAGGAAACTTAATCTTAAAAGATTCACAAGTCTAAACCAGTGTGCGTGTCAGAAAGGTTGTATTGTGAAGCATCTACAGTCACATAATTAATTCAGCATCCAAGTAATCAGTTAAGTTGGAATCACTAATAAGGATATTACCCAGATAGAAAAAGTATTATCCATGTAATCATAGCTACTGACTGTTCACTGGAGTGCTGATGGTGAAAATACACAAATTGACTTTACCTGTTAACCTGTCGAAATCTGCTTGACCAGATTTGGCGTGTTTCTTTATATTGGCGTTATCTATCACTTGCACTCTTGTTTTAGTTTCACTCCCTGAAGCATTTAATGTTGAGACTGCAGCACCTCCTTTTAACTTATTAATCTTTGCTTTCTCTTTGCTCTGGTTTGGCTCAGACGGGGCACTGCTGTTTGCTGTGTCAGGATTGCCCTTTACTGCTCCAGTGTTTTTACCCGGTCCAGTGACTGCAGTTATTTCACCATCTCTTCCACGATTTTTTAATATATTTCCTTCTTTGAGCTGTTCTGCTTTGTACTTTGCTTTAACAGCTGCTAAAATCTTCTCCATCTCCTCTTGGTTTTTTATTTGTTGCTCTTTGGCCACTTTCTCAAGGTCGGTCCATACTCCACGAGCCACAGTAGTTTTACGAGGTTTCTTCTTTCCAGATATGGAATCATCCTCAGCTTGCGGGTTATGAAAAACAACATGCATGACTCTCAGCAAATCAGTATGATCATATAGTCACACATTAAGAAAGCGATTACTGATGTAATATACTATAAAGTATTACTTTCCACAACCAGCCAGGCGCTGCAGGATGTAATGCCAGCCACAGCTGAATAGATGCCTTTGTCCAGCAGCTTGCAGTCTTTGATCAGCAGCCTGTGGATCATTTTGTGGTCTGAAACGGTTATGCTGTACTTTTCTCCATCCTCCAGGACACTGCCCTTCCCCATCCATGTGATTTTAGGTAGTGGATGTGTCAGGACACACTCAAAGAGGGCATCCTCTCTTTCTTGGGCTTTAATCTCCTGAATTTTGATAACAAAGTCCACATTGGATACTAAAGAAAACATGCACAAAAAGCATAAATATTAGCTGTTTAAATCAACCATGGTCACCTTTTTTCTAGAGGATGGGCAAGGGATTACTATATGTTATTCCTTTCACTTTCAATATGCACTATGGAACTTGCAAAATAATATTGCCACAGATTTGACATATGGAAAATTTGGATCTTTTTACCTTTCAGTTTGATTTTTTTTTTTTTTTTTTTTTTTTTTAAACCTACATTTAAACTCTGTTGAAAGGAAGTGAATCTCTTCGGCATCGACTTGATTCAGCCCTGTGTCCCTTTGCATCAGGTCCATAATACTCAGATCTTTTGCTTCCCCAGCGCACTTAAGGTTGTATTTCTTGTTTGTATCTTCGTTGGGAATCGCACCATTCTGCCAGGAACAATATAATTGTAATATAATATATATATATATACTGTAATTAAAAACATAAAATGGTTAACACGTTCCATATTTTAATAACTGTAAAACACAGTGGCTCTGTCCAGTGTCACTGTCTACTCACTGGTTCGTGCCACCAATACTTACTTTAAATCTGAAGATTTCTCTCTCCCTCATTGTGCATCTTTGAATTTAGTTTCCAGCTTTTCTCAGACAAAACCATTTTTCTTCATGTACATTTAATTATTTCTGTTTTATCATAGTGATGGCTGATTTGAGATAATAATAAGCTATGTTTGCTAATTCTAAGTATGACCTGACTTCAAAGTAAATATGCAAGATGTCTTAAAGGAAACAGGCAATTCCATCACAGCTTTTCCTGTTTGGAGATATTGTGAGAGCTGACGGTTCTCATACCTTACACTCGTTTTGCACTCTTGCTGCCTTCTTCTCTTCTAGTTTCTTGAGAATCAAATGTAAGTCTGTAACACCAAACTCCTTGCAGATGCACTCATAGTCTTTCCTGTCAGCATTCAGCATTGCGTCCCAGAATCTCTCATCAGTTTCTCCATCTCTTCTCTCTTCTTTGCTAAAGATATTAAGAAAAATATTTGTCTGTATATGACCAACTAAGGATCAGTGATAAAATACACACAAAGAGAAACATCTTGTCAGGTATTTTAATATTACACAATTTTAATATCCACATTACTTACCTTTTCCTCAGTAGTTTTCTGAAGTCTGATGGATTTGTCGAAGCTGAAAACAGCAATTTTAGTTCACGTTTCTGTATGTTTTACAGTTTGTGTAGATTAGCCTATGGGTTAACTACACCGTTTGTAAGAATTGCTTGTGATGAATTGTTTTCAATTTAAAAGGAAAGAAGTGATAACAGAGATTACAGTGCCAGGTACCTAACTGACTGACATTTAGGTACTTAACTCCTTCACATGCACAATCAAAACAAATATTCAAAATCTGGTTTAAGAATGTATTCCATGAGCAGCTCTTACCCTCAGTCACATTCAGTGTTGTTGTGCCAACAGCTTTGCCATATTCGTTCACGACATAGCATTTGTATACATCTGTTTCAGCAGCAGACACTTTATGAATCTAGAAATACAAATAACAGATGCACAGACAGAAATCACAAAAACAATGGAACATTATAATATTTGGTAATAGATTTGTGTATTACAATGACATGAAAAACTAAAAGCATGAGCAGTGACTAGTTATAGGATATTTAATGTATGTGAAATCCTTTGGTAACTCACCTCTAATATGTACTCCCCTGTAGATTGATCATATTTACTTTGAAATTTGTCCTTATCTGACATATTTCCTTTACCCCGTCTCCATGACACCTCTGGTTTTGGATCCCCTGTCACCACAGCTTTGAAAACAGCTAATTTCCCTATTTGTAAAAAAAAACAAAACAAAACATATTTTTACAGAGTGCTATAAAATAACATTCAGCAGTCTTTTGACAATAACAGTCATTTGTTGTGTATCACTTTTCTATAACTGCACAGTTGCAGAAAAATATTAGTGCTCTGTTAAAATATGATGAAACCCACCTTCCTCAATGGTTATAGGATTTGGTTTACACTGGAAATCTGGGGTGCTTTTCCCCTCTGGTATGTTTATGGTATACTGTGTGATCACCACTCCAGGAGTCTTAGATCTTATGTGGATGGCGGCTAAGACCAGCAAAATGAATAATGAAAAGAAACATTAATTAAATATGAGCATAGGAAAGTATTTTACATCCTAAAAACAAATCAAAACAAAACCAAAATTAATTCAGCGCAGTGTATTTAATATGAATATTCTGACCAAACAGGGAGTTCTGCTATTGGTAATTTTTTTTTATTTTTAGTTTTATTTTTCTTATCAGCAGGTGTTTGGAACATCTAGTATATTAGCTGTGCTTCATATGGCATTGACACCAGATGCAGATGAATGCAAATTGTCCAGACACTG
The DNA here is from genome assembly GCF_900324485.2 of Mastacembelus armatus. Taxonomy (NCBI): domain Eukaryota; kingdom Metazoa; phylum Chordata; class Actinopteri; order Synbranchiformes; family Mastacembelidae; genus Mastacembelus; species Mastacembelus armatus. The sequence goes on along the minus strand of NC_046639.1, from coordinate 6,753,497 downwards.
AAAAAATGCGAATGTAAATACATATTGTATTTGCATTTTGTAGTCAGTACTGTGGATTGGGAACATTCATATTCTTTTGTATATCAGTTATGTAACTTCTGTCATAGCTGTATGTTTGCTGTTGTTCCTAGGTATAAGATATACTGGTACTGGTAAGATATACTCATTGCTTATAAGTGTGAGTTTAGGATAGTAAGGTTATGGTTTTATGGTAAAACCTAAAGCATGAAAAAAAAAAACATGGCTCTGTCATTGTAAATATATTTTACTGTCATACATCTTTATTATCTGTTTACATTTTTGTCAACTTAATAGGTTTATTTAACTGAAATTCAGAAATTCAATACAATCAGGCACAATGAAATAAAGGATATGAGGCAGAAGTTACTCTGCTCAAAATAAACATGATCTATTCAACAAGAGTCGTTGGTTCAACACCACTTAGGAAAGCAACCCTCTTAGCACAAAAAAGGCATCTAGATCATCAATACTGTGCACCTAGCAGCTGGAGAGGACAGGTTTTTAAAAAAAAAAAAAGTTGCTCTGTTCCTTTTTATTTATAGCACTTGTGGTTCTGCCAAACTGATGAAAAATGTAATCCAGAGCATTTTACGTTGCATTATTCATCCTTTGTAAACCTTTTGGGATGGTCTGTGCATTCAATTACCACAGAGGTAATTTCATTTAACGCTGTTCTGTCGTATATAAGTTGAACATTATATTGATGTTACACAGTAGCTCATGTATACATGGACACATTAGGCCTGCAAGCATTTGATTTTTGAAATGTCACATTGATCAGTAGCTGACAATTGTATGTGTTTAAATCGTTACTTTGCACACATATATTCAGTAGAAGAATTAATGATTATTATGACAAGGATAGAACAAGGAAGGAAAAGCATTCTCAAACCTATAACTGAGGGCAATCAGTTGATTTGACCAGGTATTAAATACATAATTCAGGTTATAAACACAAAGATGTTACAGGTCACAAGCAGAAAGAGTACTCAATAATACCTAATGTATTATTCAATATTTATTCCATAATCATAATAATTGATATAGCTTATATTTATTCAGTACAGTAGTCCATGGAGAACTCAAAAACATTGTTCATCAGAAAAAAATGGCTTTAAATTCACCTGACTTGTTTCCAGACACCTCATTGAAATGTTGAATATATCGATGAACGAGGGAGAATCCTGGGTGAAAAGAAATGACACTAGATCAAGACAGTAGGACAAGTGGTATACAGCATATGCTCAATAATACACCACATGTCCAGTAGAAGCTATTTATAAGTTGCCTCCATGAAGTTGAAAGCTATCTCCTGCAGGTATATATTTGCAAAATGTCACTTATCCAAACCAGACAAGGGTTTTACTTTTAAGAATATTTCATGGAAAGAAAAATGGAGAAGGAAAGAGTGAGAGCCTGACAAAAGTAGTTGAGTGACAGGATGAACTAAACAATGGGCAATGAGGCTGGAAGTGAAGACCCTGACAGACATAATGTGGAAAAGGAAAGCTCATGGAAGCCTGAATAAACTAAAGGATTAAGGAGTCACACTATAGGGCAGCACTCCGGCAACCGTAATCCAGGGATGTTTTCTTCTCATCCTCAATTTATCACTGAAGCCCGAGAGAGAAGTGCTTTGGGCGACTGAATGCTGAAGTGCCTATGTGTTGGCCAACCCCCCTACTTCATGCAGTTGAGCAAATGGTTTCACATTTCATTATCTTGTAAAAATCTGAGTCTAGTTCTGAATCCACCCAAATCCGCTTATTGACACATAATACCTTCAATTCCCTTATTGAATCTGTTCAGTAGTGGGTTTGGCCCTTTTGTGTAAGAAAATATCTAACTTGTTATTTAAGTTTCTAGTGTCTAATCGTGGTAACCACACAACTGTCATTTAAGGACCAATTAGCAGGCAAACTTGACATTGAGTGACAGAAACTGTTCTAATGAACTACCAAGCCTAAACCACATTCTGCTGTGCTAAATGGTTGTAGGGCTTTCACAAAATATATTATCTAAACAACTGCTTGACATTTATCAGCCCTGCCCTGACTTATTTTTACTATAACTGCATTTAGTCTGTATTGCAGTTACAGTGAAACAACACAGTGCAAAAATATAAATTCTGTTTTATCATCCTGTAAATATCAATTAAATAAAAAGCTGGTATTGTGCTTCCCTTATGCCTTTAGTGTTATTTAAAGGTAACCTCACTTTTCCACTGTTAGAGGTCACAGGTTTTGATTTTAACATGTTGAACAGTAGGCAAATATTTCAACAATAGACTTTTTGTCAGGGCAGCACAGTGGCTTGGTGGTTAGCACTTTTGCCTCACAGGAAGAAGGTTCCAGGTTCAGCACCTCAGCAGGGGCCTTTCTGTGTAGAGTTTGCATGTTTTCCCTGTGTTTGTGTGGGTTTTCCCAGGGTACTTCGGTTTCCTCCCATGCTGGGACATGCTTGCTGACAGCCACATCACAGTTATAAGTTTGTATGCATTTTTTATTTATTTTTTGCTGATGTTTGTATTGTGACAGAGGTAAAAGGGACTATAAATAAAAATAAATAAAATTAAACATTTTGTTAGGGATTTGTTCTGCAACTAAACTGTATGTGTATATTTTACCAACTTGGAACTGAAACCCATCCCTAATTATGACATAGTATCTGGATGCTAACAAATGACCGGCAGTGAGTTTGTCAGGGTTATTGCACAAAAATCTGAGTCCAAGAGCGGAGATCCGAGAACAGAACACATGTGAGCATGCACCAGTGGCCTGAGTGTGAGGAGGAGGAGTTAAACATGAACTTGTGAAATTTGTATGAGCAGCTCTATATCTGAGAGCAGACTTTGAGTGCAAGAAGAGCAAATGTGAACATAACTCTGTGAAGATAGGAATAACAAATGCCCAACATCCCACCCCCAAACCTGAAGCTGAACAAAAAATAAATAAATAAATAAAAGAGCTTGACAGAGGAATAAAGAAATGAAGCACTGTACTTTGTCTGTTGGCAGTGGCACCTGTGTTCTTTGTCCTTTTCCACATCTTGGCAATAGTTATGTGTCAGGAGGGTGACCTGCAAGTAGAATGTGAACATAATCACTATGATCAATAAGACAAGACAGAAATGCTCCTTTTCATGATGAAGTATTTTTACTATTCTTACTGTGTTTTTGCAGAAAAGATTTTTTTCACATCACAGCAAATACAGTAGTGTTAGAACATACTAAAATTAGGTAGTATATAACAGAGGTTTGGTCTTTATAGAACTTTGCTTTGCTTTATCTAAACATAGAACAATTAAGAAATGACAAACGTTTGAATTTGGTGTATGGGCCATATTTTTTCAGTACTACCTGATTCAGGCAGCCACTTGATGAGATCTCGAATAATATTTCATTTTTACAACAGCCTCAAGCTGCTCAGCCAAAATACCATATATTATCAAGTATTGCATTGGCAATGGCCTTTTGTGCCAATACAGCTATGAGTTGCACCAGAATAGACACGACTGCATTGGTATAATGTGACTGTCTGGATCATTGTATAGGGGGTAGACCTACACAGTGTGACGTCACCTATAGCGTTATGCACCGCAAGAATGCAGCCAATTCAGTCGTCATTTTCGGCCATTAGGTACGTCGCCCTGTTACTTTTGTGGAGCCAGAAGTACCATATCTGGACAATAATGCGGTGTCTAGAGAACGTTCCCCTGGTGACATTGATGAAAGGAGGCACCTGGTTGGTCAGTTGTTTACCTTAATATCATGTGTTACTGAGGAAATAATGACATAAAAAAATGTAATATTAAGAGCATGTTCAACAATAGTGACTTAGTAATTGGCACTGACTTTTTCAAAAGAAGTCAATGGGAGCCAGGGCTTGATGGAGCCATGGCTACTTCCTGTATTATTGTTACCATATTGTTGTTATCGTATGCAGGATGGGTTTTAGACATTAAGCTCATGCTCATTGAGAGGCCAGTTCATATTGAGTTCAGGGTAAACATAGATAGTAAACAGTTCCCAAGCTATAGAATCCTGTAATAACTTCATTAGTTGGTTCCATAACTGTACGTGACTTTGGATTATTGCTTTCCGTGATCTCTATTTTCAGAATTCATAATGCTAGAAGTAAACCTTCTCATTACATCAATACACTCAAATGACATGTATAGTATAAATAAAATTATAACCTGACAGAGAATGGAAAAGGGGGGAGTGTGACTCAAGGGGAGTAATTCTGTCTTTATTGCAGCTGCATGTTTTTTTTAATTTTTATTTAAACCTTCATTTTACCAGGAGGTCCCTTGAGATTGAATCTCTTTTATGAGGGAGACCTGGCCAAGATGCTCACTAATACAGTCCTAACAACAACCTATCTGCTCACATTTGAAGTTAGAGATAATTGCATCCAGTGTTAAACCAGTTTTTTTCATGCATGGAGTATAGAAAGTAAATAAGCAATAGAAAATTGAAATCAAGAATCAGTATTTCATACACCACCATGACTATAGTACTCTTTGATCTAGACTTCTTTAAGGTGGAATTCTCAGATTCCTCTCAAGAGTACCCTTTACTACTGTTATTTCATAAAGTGTAATCCACATGGATCTCATAAAGTAGTCAGATCCAGGTGGCTCAAAGTCATGATATACCCTTGGTCTCACACAGGCACAAGCAAGCACAAGAGGAAGAGTGGTTTACCTGTCTACAGCTTGGTCCTCACTCCCACTGAGACTGGTTTATAGATGTGGTATAAACTTGCTGCCTCCTGGGTTTTACTGGATATTAAATCCTTTGGGAAAACATGTTTGATTTTGCTGCCTGCAAGCTGGTGACCATCAAGGAGAGGCTTCTTCTGTTTAGGGAGACGAATGCTCAAAGCAGGCTGGTTATTATTAAGGGGGAGGTGGGTGGGGTGGGGAGGAGGTGGTGAAGGGCACTGGATGAGGTAAGGAGGGATGAATAGCAGAGGGAGAGGAAAGGACTACCAATGACAAGTTAGTGGTGAAGTTTAGCTCTCTCTGCAGTAATTAATGATGACAGTGTACTCATCTTTCACCAAACAGTTGCTGACAGATTGGTGAGTTGTTTTTGTTTGTGTGGTATTTGATTCTTAGAGGTGTCATATATGAAAAACTGTCAGAGAAAACAGTCATGGGACACTTTGCATAGGAGCACATTCACTTCCAGTTTGCTGTTAATCGCTGAAAATGCAGGCAAATTACTTCATTTTTAAAAGATATAGATTAGTGTTTTGTGTTGTGACTCTGGGTTATGGCTTAAAGAGCTGCTGAAACCTCAACATACAGTAGTAGTTTAATGGTGGTATTGGATAGTGGCAATCTTGTACCCTGCTATAGACAGACATTACTATTAAATCTGGATTGCTCAGCAAATAAGAGTGTGGCTGAAGTCATACTGTCTAGTGAACCTAAAGCTGATGTGATTTAAAAATAAAATCAGTTTTGATTGTGCATTCAACTCCATCCTTGCTTGATTATTAGCTGACAAATCCTCACTAGTTGTAAACTAGTGAAACCCCATGTCTCCTTGTCTACATTGCACTTCTTATATTACAATATATTACATCATCAAGGTTATGGCATTCATGTGGTATAAGTTCACCTTGTCATCGCACTGAGGCAGTTGTGACTTTGGAAATGCAAGTAAAGACGTATTAATGCTCTCAAGGTCAAATACCAGAATGTATATTATATTCATCATATCATTTTTAATTTGTCATCCTTACAACATGTAATATACATCTTTTATAATGCGTAAGAAAATATTGACATAGAACAGCAGGTGACTTTAAGACACTTTAAGACTTTGTTTTTCCACTTGCTGATCTAATTTTCTTATGGGCAGTGACTATTTTTAATTCTTGTTATGTTCTGTCCATGGAAACCAGTTTGTTTTTTTGTCACATTAACAACATGGGTCTAGTAATGGAAATACTGCCGCCTCACACCAGGAACGTTCTGGATTTGATTCCTATATGACCCCGAGGCTTTTCTATGTGGAATTTGCATGTTCTCTGTGTCTCCAGGTACTCCAGTTTCCTCCCAAAAACAGGCAGTTTGGGGTTAGTTTAGCTTGACTCTAATGAATTGAATGAAATAAGTTGGCGGTGAAACGGAATGGTTTGTCTATCTCTGTGTCAGCCTTGGGTTTAACATGTGATCTGTCCAAGGTTCTTCACTTTGACTTGGATGTATTTGGTGATTAGTAGTTATTACAGTTATGCCCATGGATGTGTCCACATCAACTGCATCAATTAATTGAAAAGTTGGAACTTCAGCTTGGAGTAATTTTTCCTGACTCCAAATATTTGGTTACCATGTTTGCATTTGAAAAGTCCAGATGCCATTTTTGGAGAGCTGCCTAAAGCACTTACTAGGTATTTTATTTCTGTTATGGTATATGTTTTTTTTTTTTGTTTTTGTTTTTTTAAATTCAGGGACCTGCTGCTCAATTTCTGTCTCACCTTGAATGATTCTGACTCTTTGAGAGACTTTGAAGGAACAAAAATGTTTTAATGAAATGTCACACCATGAAAACTGCGTGGATTGAATAATAGATAAATATCAAGGATAAATACAGGCTTCCAAATTGCCAGATATATCTGTCTCAACTGGACAGCCAGAGATTCTACTAGCACTTAGTCCAGGTGCCAATGTCCTGTCATGTTTGTCCTTCCATTTGCAGCACACATGCAACCTCTAATACATCTGAATATTCTCTTGAGTGGGCCTGAGCTCACATAAACCCAGTTGGATTTGGAATTAAACCCACTCAGCCTACCCTCCTTATATTGATGAAATGTCATGCTGCATAGCTTTCATTCCAACCATGGGGAGCCACAGAGAGCTGCCAGCAAGGTGCTAACTAGACAGCCTAGATTGCCTCTCGTGTAGATAGCTCTTCTGAGGGAAACCTCGGCAGTACATTAGCTGAGGCCTTCTCACTCATCCTTCAGCAAAGATTGAAAATGTTTTCAAATGGGCGTTTTGTGATAAATGTTAGCTTCTTAAAAAAATAATAGTAAATAATAATAAAAAATTTAAAAAGTAAGCAGACCTCCATAATACTTCAGAATTTTGTGCATGAGAATTTTGTCTGTTATCTAGCTCTGTTTGAATATAACCATGAAAGTCTTTGCAGTGCAACATTAATATGCACATAAGCTGGACACAGACCATGACCTGATTAGTCTTCATAATTACCCCATTAGGATATGTCCTTATTACACCCAGCAATATAAAAAGGAATGCTATTCCTCTAAAATTCCCAGATTCAGTACCTTAACATACGCAACATACATACAGTACATTAATTCATGTGTATCTGAAAAGAGCAAGTGTTAAAAACTGCCTTTTGTGACGTTTTAACCAGTGATGTCATTAGGATCACTCCAAACTTGTGTAAAACCTTCCATAAGTAGTAACTCTCTGCACTATCAGATGCCTTTTTAGCCTCTGAACAAATTATTGCTGCAGGTCAAGGACTTAAAGAGTGTAAGAGAGTCAGTCTCAGGCTGTTTGATAGTGTTGATCCTAGTTAGATGAACTGAAGATAGTTTGCAGTTTGATCATTACTTGTATGTAGAGAGATCTAAAAAGATCCAGACATGCTGCTGGAACCTTAACCCCAATACCTTTTGTCAAAAGCAGAAATATTTAACAGATGGTGATGGTATATCTTATTCTTTTATATTCTTATTGTTTTTTGCAGCATGTCTGACAGTACAGAACCTTAGGTGGCCCAAGAGCATTATGCATTTTTGTTACTTTTTTGCCCAGGCAGTAGACATTTCTTTTTAATACTAAATAGAGCATTGTGCAGGTATTTAAAGTTAGGGCCTTCCTCACTCTCTGGTACTACTAAGAGTTTAGGTAACTCTTATTTAGATGGAAAATCTGTTCTTTTTACATCATTATGTCCTGTGATTTTTGATTTTGAATTACTTGGACATCTGTTTTTTTTGTTTTTTGTTTTAAACCCCTGCTGTCCCAATTCTTGTCTGTCTGTATGAAGTTCTAATTAGAAGGCTTTAAAGTTTGGTATTTTATATCTAAGGCATACAGATGGCTTGAATGATTGATACTGAAACAATAATCAAGACATCCTGTACTTATGTTGGAGGGATCTGAGACTTTTTTTGTGTTCTTAAGAAATAATATACAGTACTGAAAATACACAGGGGATGCTGTAATAATATATATGTATACTGTATATTTTAATGGCATAGTTGCTTTAAAATCACATAGGCTCACCACTGTTTGAGTATTCAGATACTAGTACAGCTACCTTTTTTGTACTTTTCCTAAGGAGCACGTCTACTGAGAGAATTATGCCTTTGACATATCACATGGCCACTGCTAATGGATCAATACCTATAAATCACACAGCACTCCTGAAACAGGACAGGAATTGTCATTTGGATGGGATATATTGCCATTTTAAGAAAGGCAGTTGGTCAAATGTGTTCCATGTATTCTAGGCTTCAGACCAAAGCAGTCCATGCATCTTTGCTCATTAATTAAAAGCTATTTCTGATGAGATTACTAACAAGAGATGATCTGGTGTCCACAACAGAGAAGACCAAACAAGTGCAGGAGTTCCCCTTGATTAAGTAGTTCTGTTTTTATTTTATTCTGCTTCATGAAGTAAAAAAAACAGAGAAAATAAAATTGAATCTAAATTTTTCTCCTTATATTAGTCTAATCATATTCTATGTTTAACACATTCAAGCAATGGAAAGAAAACTCATTTAATGATGAAGATCTTCTGTATGTGATTAAGAAGACAGATATAAGTGAAAATGTTCTGTCCACTGGTTTAAAAAAAAAAAAAAGAGGAAAAAAAATGTCTTTGAGATAGGGTACTTCCGTGAATTGCATTATAAATCCTCATCACATTTTCCTGGTGGCCCATCTCCATCCTCATTACTCGCAGCCTCAAAGGCTCTAAGCTTGATTAATTCTCCTTACTGACAAATAATCTGTGCGCTTTAAACACTCACTCTGGCACTCTGGTTGCTGCCTGTATGCTCCCTTGGTACATACTTAAGAGCTGACTGATCATAGAAGAACACTACATGCCTGAGAGCTTATACTCAATGCGTTTCCCCTCTGCAAAAATACTAGGACTTTTAAAGGTGTGTCTAGAGATGATCTTGCCCTTCATCCAACTAGGATCAACGTTATCAAAGAACCTGAGATTGACACAAACATGGCACAGTTTTTGTAATCAGATACAATATTGAGCTTGTCTCGCTACACATTTGAATCTGGATTGTCACTGTGTTACTAAACATTTTTTCTGTCTGCAGCTGCCTCAGTACAAATTACATTCTACAAGTAGCACATGCAGCAAAAATAACCTAATAAAATCTGCATCCATGCACAGTTTGTGTGAGACCTGCATATGTGATGCAATATAGGAATATGTGAATGAACGTTATGCTGCGACAGAAGAAGGTAACCAATAAATGTACAGTTTTGAGAAATGTTTTGATTTTTTTTTTTTTTTTTTTTTTAAAGATCTGCTTTGTTGGTATACTATGATCATGTTAGCTTGCTGTTGACATATTATAACTTATATAACTGAAGCAGCTATTGCTAGTGACTCACATTATAGATCATTAGACCCCTTTTAAATCCAGGGTGGTCTTTTTTTCCCCTTCTATTCCACAAGATGGCAGTAGACTTCCTTCATTTGCAGTTATAGTGACATTTCAACCAGTGCCCAGTGCAGCCTGTGAATGAATCCTTACTTTTTACAACGTGAAATTGTGAAGAACCTTCTCTTGTTTTATTGTGTCATTATCAAGCAATGTCAGATAGGTCCACATTTTGATTTGTGTGTTGTGGTAAATCTGTTTTCTTCAAGTGGGTTCATTGCATTTTACTTTGAGTGAAACTGAAAATAAATTCAGCTGGCCCATTGCAATGAAATTACGGTAAGTTGTAAAGCGCAAAACACATATAGTTATGTTATATTAAATCCAGGTTTTATCCAGTAATTTACTTAAGTGATTTTTTTTTTTTTTTTTTTTCAGGCTATTTTTCATCTATTGAATAACTTTTATTTAGCTATGAAAAAAATCACTATGTGATGATATGGCAAGGCTATCTCAGATAAATGAAACAGGCTCTTGGGAGAAATATGAGAAAGCCATTCTTTGTGACCCAACCAATGTAGCTGGGCAGAAAAACCTGAAACCACCTGTTTATACAGTGCACAGTAGTGTTACCCATTCCAGTGTTACATTATTCATATTTGATTTGATTTTTTTATTTCTGTTTTTCAATCAACACTCACTTCAGCTACATTTTAACTTTCCAATACTCAGAATCTTAAGTTTTGTCTGGACTGGTTTGTACAACTTTGTCAACATATTCCTCTTGAACAGCTGCAACAAATAACATAATTGCCTTGAGTTAGTTGCTTAAGCTGACTTGGCCAGGACACTTAAAAGTTAAATTAATGTGTCAGCAACTAACCAAGTACTAAAGGGATAAAAAGTGACACAAGGAAAATGGTATTGTACGTGGTTACAGCTGCATGAAAATTTAATCAGATTTTGTGGCTCCATGGGGAGTATTTGTTATTTGAAAGCATGTGTCTGTGTAACATATTAAATGAGACTCCTGAACAATTGGCCCATATTGGCTCAACAAAATCCTGATTTTTGTTTGTGGGAAAGGCACAAAAAACAGGCACAACATTCCTCCCTCAAAACAGTCTGTGTTACTGTCTGTGTCTTTCTGAGGGACCAGGCTCAAAATTTGGCATCTAAAATAAGATCAATATGGTCTCATATTGCCAGCAGCCAGTAACTGGAGCCACTGAGAGGTGTTTGTCCCTTGTGTTAAGTTTAAAATACCATCTATTTTCATTGCTTGGTGTTTGTATGAAACATTTGCATTGCATTTATGATCACCCACATTGACCTACAGTCGTCAACAATAATTAGTACAAAGCAAACCTAATCTAATGCTTGCTTTTCTTATCTGTGAAACAGCTTGTAAAATAGGAGATCTAACAAGAAGATTATACCATAATTTAATAATACCATAAAATTCATATGCAACATTATTGATTGGTGACAGATTTATAGATAATTGAAAACCTTCAAAAATAAAGGTCTACACACTAAAATATTTTAGTTGTAGCCCTAGTTAATGTTTTTTTTACTAAAAGAAAATTGGAAAATATAAATTTTTTGAAATTTAAGTAAAATCAGTGGGAACACTGTTCAGTGTCTTGCACAAGGACTCTTCGACCTGTGGACCAGTGAAGCCAAGGATCGAATAACCAACCCTCTAGTTCATGGTCAACCTGCTCTACCGTCTGAGTCACAGCCAACCAAAATATAAACCTTAAACTTAAAGTTTACTATACATGTAATAAAAAAATATGCACTCAGTGGCAGATCTAGAATTTTTTATATGGGGTGGTAATAGGTTTAGGTAGAGTGGCATAGTGACATTCATAATGACAGAATTTTAGGAATGTTTAATTTATTAAAGGAAAAAGTGAAATATCACATTGACTGGAGCCCACCTATGGTAAATTAAATTGACTGCACATAATACCATACCACCCCAACAGTGAAGCATGGTGGTGGCAGCATCATGCTGTGGGAGTGTTTTTCAGCAGCAGGGACTGAGAGACTGGTCAGGGTTGAGGTAAAGCTGAATGGAACAAAGTACAGAGATATTCTCAATGAAAACCTCAGGATCTCAGACTGGGATGAAGGTTCACTTTCCAGTATGACAATGACCCTAAACACACAGCCAAGAAAACACAGGAGTGGCTTAGGGACAACTCTTAATTTCTTAGAATGGCCCAGCCAGAGCCCTGACTTGAACCCTGTCCAACATCTCTGAAGAGACCTGAAAATGGTTGTCCACCAATGTTCCCCATCCAACCTGACCAAGATTGAGAGGAATTGCAAAGAAGGATGGCAGAAAATCCCCAATCCAGGTGTGCAAAGCTTGTTGTGTCATAATAAAAAATACTTGAGGCTGTAATTGCTGCCAAAGGTGCTTCAACTAGGTACTGAGTAAAGGGTCTGAATACTTATGTAAATGTGATATTTCAATTTTTCAATACATTTACAAACATTTCTAAATTTCTGTTTTTACTTTATCCATTATGTGGCATGGGTGTAGATTAAAGAAATTCTGATTAGAGAAAAAAGTTAATTTCAGCAATTGTAGTATCAGGCTGCAACACAACAAAATTGAAGAAAGCGAAGGACATCTGAATATGTTCTGAATACACTGTATTTATTCTTACATAATATTAATAAACACTTCCCAGACATTCCTAATCTTAGCAAAAAAGGAACAAAACCAGTGTGGGGGATGATCTTGGTTGGGGGGCCAGCTGGCGGCAAACACTGGAGTCAAATCCCTGACCTGAATCAATGTTTCATTCCGCCCCTTGTGTGCTCTGTTGCATCTCCCGCAATGGCTGCATGTGTTAAAACGACAACTCCAGACTCTGGGCGTGACTGTCACATGACATTGTCTGGAGTATATGTGAACACACAAACATTTAATCCACACCGACTCCAACCTGTGTCAGTCATCAGAACAGTTGTGTGTATGTGTGTTGTTATTTTCACCATCGGCTTCACAGACAGCGGCTACAAAAACCTAAATGCAGCAGAGGAAATACAGATATGATTAAATGTCACATAGGTTTCATGCCTGTGTCTTGGTCAGTGTGGACCAACATCAGACGAAACAGAAGTCTGTCTGCTCAGTGAGATACGCAAGTTACTGCATCAGTTGGCATGAGAACCATAAACAGTTTATTGGATGACTGATTATCTGACCACATAACAGAAAAACTAGGACAAGAAGGCACTTTACTATTTACATAATGTGAAAATTGTTTAATTATGCCATTTCTGCCTCTGTAGCTGCTCGTTGTGTTACCATGCCCTGTTGCAGTTTCATCACTAGACCTATAAATATGTATATTGCCAACTATTTTAATTGATTTTCAGTGATTTTATCAGTTAGTTGTTGCAGCGCTAGTATTACCTATTTATCACAAACTCATCAAAGTTAGAGGCTGTAAACTTTACACAACCATTTAAAAGGCTGATAATTCTTTTGAAACAGAAAGTCAGTCACATGCTTTTACTGATGAACTGTTTCTAAACCTTAGCAGGGGCAGCTATGTATTAGGCCTGCTTATCAATGGAAGGCAAAATATAGGATTTAAATTTTTTTTTTTTTTTTTTTTTTATCATTCCACAAATATCATACTCCAGAACTCAAAAGTTTGGGGTGGTTTCTCCACAATAAAAAATAAATCAACAGCAGAGTTTCATCTTCTGTGCAATTTGAGTTGTGATCTAATGGGTGAAATTGTTGCTGGTAATGCCTGGTTTCTGTGGCTTCCTATCTCTCAGCAAATTCTGGTCCATCAGCCAACAGAACATGCTTCAGCAAGACCACGGTACTTAACCATCCACTTAACAAAATGGCACAGCAGCAGGCATTTAGAAAAAATGGGCTTGAGAGTACCTATTAGTTTTGAACTACTGCTTAACTGCATTGCCTTGGAAAACCCACTTAATACAGAATATGGCTGATAAGCCATCTGAAATTCTCAGGCCATAAGTTGAACTGAAGGCTCTGCTATTATAGGATCCATGTTGTAGTTACTGCAAAAGTACATAGCATTCATTCTTACATCAGAAGTATTGACAAGAATTTCTTAAACTGACCTGTCAAGTTAAAGCTTCTGATATGCAATAAGATGACATAAGGCTATTGAAATGAAAATAAAAATGTATAGTATATATGTAGTTCTTTTGATTCATGTTTATTTTTTAGTGAAGTGACTAGGGAAACTGTATTGCTGTCATTTCCACAACCTACTAACTGCTCTTGATGCAACATCTGAAATGTCAAAGTAAAGATCATAACATTGTAATGAAGGTAATTGCAAATAGATTTTTTTCTTTCCCCCGAATCAATTTTTTCATCTATTACTCTGGAGAGCTACAGCCACCTATTCGATATTATTTGTTAGCTTTCCTTCCATTTCGCAAATTCTGTTATACAACAGAATCATTTAACTTGACACTGGCGTTAGAAGTAGGCTATGACACAGTTGGGCAACTTTCAGAAATCACAAATGTAGGTTAGGTTAAAAAAAATGGATTTGACAGAGTTACGCCTTAAGAAAGCAGGACATCCGCTTCTTCTTCAGTCATATTTTTCTTAACTGCCAGAATCTCAAACCAGTGAACCTATCAAGGGGAAAAACATTGTTTCATCAGCACTATCACCACCTTTTCCCTGCTGATCTGTTCCTGGTGCAGGTCACACGGCCTGGACTGATCTAACACTTTCTAATCAAGCGGTCACCCTTTATCATCTCCAGCTGACAGCTTTAAGTAGCCATAAATAAGAGTGGGCCAAGCTCCTCATTTGTCATGTGAGGCCCTGCTTGCTGTATATCTCCCCCTTTAGAGACCATAGCTCTTCTTTACAGCTCCTGCCTTAAGTAGGCAATGCTGGGGAATGACTGCAACAAATAATCCTGTGATAATAATAGGCCTTTGGTCCTTGACGATGAAAGAGACCCCCCTCATAAAAATACCTTTTTAAGCCTTCATTTTATTAAACAACAGAGCCTCCATTAGCATCACAGAATTTATTTTATGTTGGGTTGCTATGGGGAATTTCAAGCCTGCCAGGAAAATAGATGTAATTACATTTAATGTGTCACCCTGCACCTTACTAGAGAATGTTTCTTATGAGTACACCTCCCTTCTCATTATTTTTCTAGTTTGTTTCTTTCTCCGGTAAATGCTTTTTTATCAGGGGAACACCACCCGCATCCAAACTTCAAACATATGGTGGCTTTTGAATAGAAATGACTGATAATGGCAATCATAATGTACTTCACATGATAGTATTGAAATAATTTAAACTTGATCAGTGCACCGTATTTTTGCTCTATACTATATATTGCATTATAATTTGTCTGGTTTAAATGTAGTTTATAGACTACAGCTTTCACATATCATTAAAGTATTCTACATTTAACTGAGATAAATAAAAATAAAATTAAAAATATTTTTTACATTGGTTACTATAGCTTAGCAGGTAGATCCGATCATGCATTGATCACAAGGCTAATCAGAGTTGGCAGTTTCTTGGTTTCTCTTGTGCACATGTCGAAGTGTCGTGCATTGACCCCCACATTGTCATGCCAGTGCTCAGTATTGATGTGTAAGAGGCCGAATAAAGCGAGAACTGTACAGCACTTTGCATAAAAGCAGTATATAAATGAGTCAATTTTGAATAACTGTATACTACTGAACCAAGTGAAATTGTCGTCATGATGTCTGGCTTGTTAAAAACATTCATAACATATATATAAAATGAGGTGAATAAATTTTATTAATCCTTGAAGGGAAATTCAGGTAGTCTTACTGTGAAAAGTATTGAAGTACTAAGTAGTAAACATTTTATTTTATTTTATTTTATATGTTCATATATATTTCCCTCACTTTTCCCCCTACCATATTGGTGATAAATTCTAATTTACCATTTTCCAATAAGCAAGTGTAGCCAATAAATAGTCTGATCCAGCAGTATATTTCCACTGGGTAAAAAATCTGTTAATAGTGTGGCATCAGACTTCTGACCAACAAATTAAAGTCATTTTAGAAAAATTATGAGCTGCAGTACAAGTATCATTACACTGGTAGTGTTAGGGTTTTTAACTGCCTTACGGCGAAACACTACCACTGTCTTTCGTGCTTCATATAGTTCCTTATCAACATTAATTACACAGTGACTGTGGGCAGTGGTAGACTATGTGCTGTAGATACGTGAGCTGCATTTAAAGCAAATAACATTACTATTAAAGTCCTTTGTTCTCCTTTTAAATTGTTGTGGGGAAAAAAAATCATAAACAGTATTGATCACATACAGGTGACGTCTGAGATAGGATAAAGCCTCAACGAGTAAGCAGTCCCTCAGTAGAGTAGCACAGTGTACTGATATTAGAAAAGTATCACGATGCCATGCTGTTAAAAATGGTGTAATGCCATACTTTATAAGTATCGGTACTTAAACGGCAGTTTTAATAAGAGCTGTATGTTTGAAGTTAAACAATAAGATTGCTGTGCAGCAGTGGACAGCGCTGCTGTGTGTGTGTGTGTGCGTGTGTGTGTGCGTGTGTGTGTGCGTGTGTGTGCGTGCGTGCGTGCGTGTGCGTGCGTGCGTGTGTGGCACTACCACTTTTTTCCCCCTCTCTGGCTTCTGTCTGTAAGCTTCAGGCAGCTTTCATGGTTTTTTAAAAAAAAGACATGGCAGTAACTGTTTACAGTTTGTAAGCAAAGCAGGAAGAAGTGAAATGCAGCATTATTTCGCTTATGTACCCGACAGTCAGGGCAAGCCCATGGACATTGCAAAGCCCGTTAGTAAAAGATGTTTCAAACTTACACAAACCAACAGAGCAGACATGTTCAACTTTTCAGAGCACCTTGGCGATAGACGTGATTACTTGTATTTAATAATTTAAAGAGCAACAGATTAGGTAAAGTAATAGATAACATTTACCAAACATGACATGTTCCAGCCTAACGTTCTTGGATATTTCAGGAAGCAAAATGACAGTAGAAGAGAAAGCTAGCACATTAAAATGTGTAGTGAACAAAGCTGATGGCCAAAAGTTGAAACTATTACAGACATAACTTCTGGTTCCAATGCAAACCAGTGGGAACATTTTAGACACACTTGTTACCAGTGAAATCATTTGTCTCCCTTTGCAAATTATTGTGTGGCCATGGAAGGATGGAGAGACAATTATTTCTTACACAAATAAATATGAAAAAAATTAAGCACCTTGGAAAGAGGGAAGCGAGTTGCTCAGGCAAAGCACAGTGTGTTATCTTATTTTACATTTCCATAAACAACCAGACTGACTGAACACTGCCTGAGGTGAGGGGAAGAAATTTACAAAAGACAAGGTAAACAAACCCATTTTAGAGAGCAATTTAACTTTTGAGTGTGCCTGTGTGTGCCTGTGCATGTGTGTGCGTGCGTGTGTGTGTGTGTGTGTGTGTGTGTGTGTTTTATCACGTTTTATTACAGTTATATATCTAGGTGAAACCTCCCCAACCAACTAATCTCCAACCAAAGAAAACATAAGCCCAGTGCAATCATGACTTAGCCCCTGATCATTTCAGTTGCTAAAAATGCCCCTGGGAGTGTGACAAGTGAATTTATTTCACCATCAGAGTTTTCATTCAGCTGTCTAATTTAACCTTTTAGCTGTCACTGTGATCAACATAATTCATTCTTTATAACCTCTTTTCACATTGTCTATGCCACTGACAGTCAGAATATTTTTTTTCTCTGTTTTGTGTTTGAGTTTCATGTTTTGTCACCTATATTTTCCTGATAGTTGAGGTTTTTCCATGACACCTGACCTAAAAAATACTTTGTGATTGGTTTTGTTGTAGTGTCTTGGTTTCCAGCAAACGTTGCTGAGTCACATATACAGTAATTTACTGGACTGTTCATATCAGGTAATGGGGAAGTTTTATTTTCTGTCATTTATTTTTATTGCTTGGTAGGGACTAAGCATTTCCTATATACAATGTATTTCATGATAACGCAGACATGACATTTCCTCACATTGTTCTGCCGTACCTATCAGAGATTTAAACATGCCACTAGAAAAGGCAAGACAAAAGGCAACAGGAAGAAAAATGTTACTTAATTCACAACCACTCTGAGGGCTTTGACAGCCTCACACTTCCTTTTCCTTCTCATAGCCTGTGAGAATGCCAAAATTGTGTCTAGTTGTGCCCAGAGTTTATGCTGCTCCTTTATAATCCTGCGGAATATGGTTACTGCAGACAATACAAATGCAATTTTTGATATAAAGGTCTTTCTAAATGCCAAGGTTAAATTCCATGTTGACAGGCATCAGCTAGTGCCTGCATTTTTTTTTTTCATGTTTGAAAGTTCCAAAAGTTAAATATTTATAACTTGGTATAACATTTAAATTCATTTTGCAGGTGTTGATGATCAGTGCTTAGTGTATTGTTGGGAACCTGTTCAACATTTTGAGAAAATAGGAAATGAAATTTATAAAAAAAAAAGAAAGAAAGAAAAGCAAATACACAATACAATCAATGTGAATCACTAAGTACTTCTGGGAGCAGATGACTACTGAAGCAGTAAGCAGGATAACCATGATGCCTGTCCCTGCAGACAACTGTTTACATAAATAATAGCCTTTCTCCAGTCAGTTCAACCACATAGAGGATGATTTTGCAGTTTTGAGTGCATTGCATTGAGTTCTATTCATTGTCTTCATTCAAATTAACTGGCTTATTGTTGGCATTCAAAACTGAAATCTTAAATATCAGGAAAAGAGGCCATACTTGCCCCATTGAGGTGGAATTGATATGGTTAACTCATTTTTATTTTTTCTTGAGACTGTCTTACTCAAAGAAACAAAAGCATCAGATGCTTCAACCAGTGCCAAAAAACTGTTTAAATTTAATTGCTAAAACACTCTAGTTGGCATAGTAATTGTAACTTTTCTGCCTGAAACAAATTATTTTGATATTACTGAGCCAAAAATCTGAAAGTGGAGGAGTTTAACATGACTTGTTTCAGACTTGACTGTTTCACACTCAAAACTATCCCTAACCAAGTTGTTTTTGTTTGTGCCAAAATCTAACCAAAATGTACCCCTGGCAGTGTAACATCAGAATCATTTTGTCATAATATTTTATGGAATCTTTGCTTGGATTTGTGCTAGAATTGCAGAATTAGAATCACAGAATTACCTGCTGTTTAAAATCAATTTGTTAAATGGACGTGTGCCCAATTCTTAGCCATGTGAGACATCTTTTTCCACATGCACTGGTGATCACACTAGCAAGGGAAACATGTCCATAAGGTTATAAAGTACATTCTCTGGATGTCTCTAAGACCTTTATGTGAATTATTCTTAATTCAAAGAAGCTTATAAGTATATACAAAACAGTTGATTTTCAGTCAATTTCTGCTTGCCCATATGTAGTTGTAATTTCAGGTTTATGAAAAACAGAACTAAATCTGGTCTTGGTTTTTCCACTACCTTGTTTTAATTAAATTGACTGAATACTTAGTTTTAGTGGTTTCTGCAGCCCTAATTTATTGCATGAATGTAATGTCTGACAACAGTTATGCACGATCTCAAGTGGCAGGAAATATTTTCATTTTGTTTACGTTAAGTAACCGAACCCTCTTTACAGAGCATCTAAAATTTAATTCCAAAACTGTAGTGCATCACCATATAACATACTGGATCATTTTGTGGTCGAAGCATGGTACCTATTAAATTGGTACCTACAAAGCAGGAAAGTCCTTTCAATACATGGTCTGCAGTCAAATGTTTAATTTTGCACAAAGACAGTGGATGAGTTTGTGAGTGTATTGTGACAGAACAGAATAGCAAGTGATTCATAGATAAGTTCAAACGTAAGTCCCCTCCACGTTTAGGAGATGGCACGTGGAATTTTGCAGTACCGTTTAAATAAGTTTTGATTGCACCCCACTGACCGGCAGACAAATGCCCCCCATCTTTGGGTAAGGCGAATACCTTCTTCTGAAAAATCGACAGAAATGATATGCTGCTGCCAGTCAGTGAGAGCACTTCAGGAGCACCAGGAGAATGTGTTTTGTTGCCTCCCTGTCACTTAGAGTGGATGCCTCCTCTACAGCCCATTTACCTCTCATCTTGGCGTGATGGGTTTGAACACAGGCCTAGTTTCAGCTGAATCACTCCTTCAAGCTATTTGTGCTGAGCCTGATGCTGACTCATATTTGTGCTGTCAAAGTAGTTTATGTTGATATTGGTATTGGCAACGCTATCACAAGTGTCCTCTTTGTAAAGAATGACCTTAAACTCTCTTAATCTGTCCTGAAATCACTGTTACATATACAATTTCTTCAACACCATTATTACACTATGAAAGAATGATTTTCCATCTTGATACATCAGATTAAACTGATTTTAAATTGATTAAATGGGCATCAGTGATTATTTTTTCAGATTACTGATCATTAATCAGAGACAATAGTCTCACTGTCTGTTTGCCATGTAATTATGTGATCAGTTGTATTAATGGCAGGCTTTAATTTATTTTCCTCACCTGATGAGTTTCCTGTGGTTTCTTTAGTCAAGTCAGTGAAACGGCTTTAGTTCCAGTAAACCAGTGCTGACAAATATTGATTATTTGAGTAAAAAGGATTTTTTTTTTTTTCCCAAACTATGTTTCTTTTGCTTTGTGCTACAAAGGGTAAACAATGGGAAATGCTTATGATCACACAGGAGACCACATGGACCATTCATATTCTGAGCTCTCTGTTTGATTAGTTCAAGAGATTATCTCCCAAGACAAGGAGATGTGAGGCCAAGTAGCTAGCTAGCCAGCTGTGTGTCAAGATGATGTGTTGTCAACAACAGGTCAGATCAAATCATTCACTTTGATTCTTAGATTGCAGCTACACACAGAGCACAGTCGGTCACAATTAAATAGCTGCCTCCTACAGGGTTTCCTTAGTAGGCTTTAAACTGAATGTAGAGAATGGCTTTGTAATTCTAGCTTTTTTAACTCACACTGATAAAACAACTGAAGGCAGTCTGAAATGTCTCATTTTCTATGTATAATTTTTGATGAAAAACCACAAAGCTTCTGTTAAATGGTAAAACAGAGGAGTTGGCTACTGTTATCTGAATTAAACTACCCACGGTCCATTTATACACACAACCCTGTATATTTTTTACTTTTTTTTTAATATATAATTTTATTACAGTCTTACCCGCCTTGTATTTATTGGACATCAGGGCCCAGCTCTGTAATTTTAGGTGCGTTTGCTAATCTGCTTTGACAATGCAATTTATAGATTTTGACAGAGTAATTCTGACTTGAGATATCAATGTCATGTTGCTTTATCTGTTGTTCCAGAGCAAATGATTGATTAGTTCACTCTCTTTTGATCTCATTCAGCATGTCTGATGCCTTAACTGGACCTGTTCAACTCAGCCACTTTCTGACCAACATTTGTGTTTGTCAGTTTGTTGTAGGAAAATAACTCTACCCTGACATTAAAGGTGTAATGGGCAAAATGTGAAATATTTAATGGTATGTAGTGCTGAGTTTGCAGAATGCAACCTTCTAAACTCACATGCTACTACCCATTTTAGGCTGGAAGGAGGATACAGTGGCCGTCAACTTTAAAACAAATTGTGATTCCCTGTCTAGAGCAGAATCAGAATCGGTTTTATTGCCAGGTACAGCAAAGAACACTTTACAGTACTAGGAATTTGTCTTGGTGTCTGGTGCATATATACAAAGTCGACCCCGCTCCCTATGGAGATTTAAAAGGCTCATTCAACATTAGGAAAATGCAACGATTGGTATTTTCCAGTAATTACAGTTTGGATGTTAAAAAAAAAAAAAAATCTACTTCATACTTACAGTGGGTTTGTACACACAAGCAGCCGTCAAATACTGTTCAGTTTATAGAGGTGGGATTGCAGCACCTGAAACCTCTGGTAGGCATTGACATGAAGTAGAAGACATATCATGTTCATCAGTCAATTTTTGAAATCAGGAATATCTGCATTTTCATAGATTCTGGATTTTTGAGTTTTTAAAATGCTAATTGAACTTTCCTTTGGAAAAAACATATCAAATACAGCTTCATTATTTAATATTCAAAGCACAATTTGTTTTTATATGTGTTAAATCACATATGGAAATACTTTTATTAAATTTGTGTCTCATGAAGATAAGTATATATAATGTGCTGAATTAAAGGCTCTGGATAAGATGGCTCAATTGAACTCATGATAAAGTACCAACTCTAACTAATAGAGTAGGCTTTATAGGAAAAATGTATTAATCCATGATAAATAAAATATTATGATTTTCTGGCTTTTCATCACTTAAATTGAATTACCATTCTGCTGTGTTTAACTTGTTTGCTTTAGCAAGTGATTCCAACCACAAGAATAAACATTTGGCAGCATTTTAGTCATGTTCCTCGTCAGTTAATTTACTGTGAGTCCCATGGAGAGTTTTCATTCCTGCACCTCAAATTATGGCTGCAAGACCAGTAAAGTGCTAGACTCTAAAAACTTAGTCTTAAAAATGTTAAAATTTAACCTCAAATGCAATTGGTTTTGATGATACTTAAAAGACAAGAGAAGCCAAGAACATGAGTGAATATGAATGGACGGTTGGTCAGCACAGTGAATCACAAGTAAATGGCTGCCTGAAATAGCTGCAGAAGTCCCCTTTACTCTGGTTTAAGCTAATGACTGTTAATAATAAGAAATCACATCTCCACTAATAAAGTGATTTTACCAAGAAATCAGAAAATTAAAACATTAACATATTTTTTCCCTATGAACCACTATCTGCTGTCAAGTGGTAAAAATAGAGGATTCAACTAATGTTTAACTTGTACAAATATCAAGTATTTTTGAGTTTCAACATACTATGAAAACAGAAACTGGCACAGGCCACTGAAGAGAAAAATGTTTAGGCTACTACTAAAAAAAAAAAAAAAAAATAAGGATTGACAAATTATTCAAGTTGAAAATCCTACTAATGTGCACTATAATTTGTTAAGAACAAAATGGCATAATGAAATAGAGGTCTGTGTGGTCCTCCAAGGATATGCCTTCCCAAACCACCACGGACCTACCACCAGACCAGTCATGCTTGGTGATGTTACAAGCAGAAAAGCATTCACCATATTCTCTTTCACACCTGTCACATATGCTCAATGTGAACCTACTCTGTGAAGAGAACAAGGTGCCAGTGGTGGACCTGCCAATTCTGGTCTTCACTGATCAATGCCAGTTGAACTGCATGGTTCTGAGATGAGACCACAGGTCATATTAGAGGATGCTGGTCAATCAGTCCACCGTCATGGTGTGTGTTTCTGACAGTTTAGTCAGAATCATACACACCAGTGTGCACAAAGGAGCAGATACTGGTCCTAGACTTTTATTTGCACCAAAGCAGGTGAAACTGATTCACAATCACTTGTGCCTCCTAAATCGACAGATTGATATCCCTAAAGTTTAACTCACTTGGTGTTATATTGTGATGATAAAGTGTTTCATTAATTTTTTGGAGCAGTTCATATGGTTTTATTGTTTATCTGTGCTGTAAAGCTGCACTCCTTTTAAGACAGCCACCTTTGGTAGTGATATTACCTGCAGTTCACAGCATCAGAGGAATGTTTGCTGTGTGGAACTACTTTAAGGTTGAAAGTAGCAGTGAGAACTTTTATAATTTTTCATAAAAAAGTACAATGAAAAGAGGTGCACACTTTTTTCCATATTAAGGTACGCAGACTGAATTACCTGGTGGATAATTCCACGAAGATGGAAAATATGTGGGGCGAGTAATTCTGCACTTAAAACTCCAGCTGAGTGACGTGTCTCTAGTGAGAGCTTGTCACATCAAGTTCATTAGGTCAAAAATCAGTAGGATCAACTTTTAGCTTTGAATCAGGACCTTCAGTATTTGAATTGAGTAGTTATTTTATATGTTTACTGTTTAAGAAAGACATGCATTTTTTTTTTTAATAACATTGCCCCAAAATTTTTAATTGTGCCACAGTTTCCTCTTTTATGAACAGTAGTGCCCCTAAAAATAAATGCAAGCGTAGAGCCATGCCCTCATTTTGCTAAGTTGTTCCCTTAGTGGCCACTGCTAGATATGTTACCTTGCTTAAATTAGTGTCTAAGAGCTTTTCTAAAGAAGTTGGTGCCATGTGCTGCTTATTTTCTTTGGGAGAAAACTGTTGTCACCTTTCTGGACCCTGAACAGTCAAATTTTAACTTATGTCGATTAGGTGTTACAGAATGAAAATCAAAAGTGTGTAAAGATTTTCCTTCCCCATTTTCAGTATTAAAACCAATATACTCTCCTCCTCAGAAGAAGGTACAAACCTGCCTGTCAGAGCTTTGTAATTTGAAAAATGCTGAGGGATGCAGAGAGTTCAGTCAGTTACATGGTGTATCATTAACTGCTGGACTGTGAAACCTTTGAGGGCTATACAAAGCAAACACATCTGAGAGACAAGACACAGTCCATAACATTGACTGTACTGTAAGTAGGCTAAGAAGTAGGCCAAAAAAGAGGAATACCTATAGAAGCTTATGTCATGAGGGACAGGAAACACTTAGCTTTCATTTTAACTAACAAAGCCTTACAGGATGTGTGCCAGTTTTAATGTACTGGATGGCTTTTCTTAATGTTGTGTGATACTGAGCTTTTGTGGGCTCATAGGCTCTTTCTTTTGTGCTTTCTTTGATGTCAAACATTACTATGACCTAACAGCTTTTACATCAATGTGACATCAGGATAGCAATGTTGATGTTTTGAAATATTGATTAGAATTTGGTGCTCAGCATTTGTTTACAGCAGTATAAAAATAATGGAACACTTCATTTCTTAGACTGAAATGTTGCAAGCAGATGAGTCAAATAATTTATCTTGTGGATACTGCATGTCGAATATTCAGAAAAGATTAAATGACACACAGCTGAATTTGTATAGCATTTGTGTATAATGAGGCAAATAAGCCCATATTGTGCTCTTTTTAGTATTTGACTTCTGTTATGTTGTCATGCACCACTTGTGAGATCCTTGCAGAACAAGGTAACTGACATTTGTGACTGAAATGTTTTATATACATACAAATAAACACAATCTGAAGTACATCTGCACTCCTTTAATTGACAAGACCTCTGATTCTTTTGTTAGGTGAAGTGTAACATGTTGTTAGGTGAAGTGTAACATGTACCTGCAACACAACTATTCAGTATGTGATATTACTAAGCTGAGACTTAGATAAGCTTCCATAATTTTATTGCTCTCCAAGTTGTCACAGCTGTTGTTTGGATATGGATGGCACTGCTTCGGTGGTTCTGCATTGTAGACTCACTGTGCACACATGCAGTTTTCATTGTCTGATATTTTCTATTATCTAAGTACAAATTTGTGTAGATTTTCATTCTGCATTCATTTGCCTCTATATTGTTTTTGGAACATGAAGCTCCCAGTATTTCATATTAGACATAACAAAAAAAATGTAATATCAAATTCAATGCAAACATATTAGGCATATGTATTTCATGCATGACACATACTGTACCACGCTATCTTTGGTGTGGAAAGTAACATACATGCATACTGTAAAAGGCTTTCTCTCTTTAGAAAATAAACTTCCTCCATTGAAATGTGATATTCAATATTAAATCAAATGCAGGAAGTCCTCCCATGTGTTTTTCTAAATAGCTAAATCTACAGAGACTAGGAGCAGATGGTTTATAGCTAAACAGAAATGTCACAGCATGAATATACAACCATTTTATTGGGGCTGCTGAAATGATATCAAGGGAGGAGAGGAAAGCTGCACTGTTCACCTGGGCCAGTAAAAATGGAAGTCCAGAGAGCCAGTTTTTCATCCTGTCTTGTGGCACTGTGCACCAGCAGGTTCATAATAGCCCTGCTTAATGAGGGCTATGATATACCTCCACCACTTTATTGGCATGACTTGGATTCTTTCCCTGTGCTGAAAACCATTATTCACAATAAAAGAAGCCCTGACTGCAAACAAGTCTAATGCATTGCATCTGAGAGAACAAAAAACTAGTTACCACATATATGAAGTGGCATGCCTGGCTGAGAATAAAGCCATATCTGGGACTTCACATGCATAAAATTACACAAATAATACTGCGGTGAAAGCAGGTACACCTTTTGCCATTAGATTTCATTATGACACCATAAAACATTCAAAAGTTAGAGGATGGAGTTGAGTCTGTCTTCACACAGCATTGCGATGCTCATATGTACATTTCAAATATTTGGCATCACTGTAACTTTTTTTTATTCAGGCTGTGTTGGCTGTGAAGATATCCCTTCTTAAAGCAATTTCAATGTAGGTGACAGGATACTAAATCCACTGTTTGGTTCTGTGAAAAATGCATTTTATAGTTAAGCTGAAGCTAATTACCATTAAAACAGTATGTTCAGTATAATTGATATGTAATAAATGACAAATCATGTTTATACTGGGATTACTTGTTAACTTGTTACTATGGATTTATTACTCCGTTTGGTGAAATTCTGGTTGGAACTAGAGAACTTTCATTTTTTTCGGTGGATTTCTGTGGAGCATTTTCATGTATTGTCCTCAAAAGTTGTTTCAGTTTCGCTTGAACTTTGGATCGCATGTTTGCATCAAAAAAAGACAATGTAAACTAATCTTTTTTTTTTTTATCGTACTGGCATGTCAGAGGCAAACCCTGTCTAATACTCTTCTTAAGTGAAAAATAAATCGCGTGTGTTATAGATTAACGTGCAAGATGAAGAACACACACATTGACAAGGTATGTATCTATTTTCAGCTCCTTCTACAGTAGGTTTCTTTGCTCCGTGTACTCAGCCTTAAGTGGCTTGTGTGTCTTCATTTCTTGCTGTGCTGTGTTAAGCCTCAGGTGGGAGTCCTCTTGTGTGCTGTTGTGGTTGTATTTGATTTTACAACATGTGGTGAGACATTTTATGTTCTCATCTTTCCTGGAGTTTAGGGCCAAGACAGGCTTTGCAAACACACTCTAATCCACCAGCAGCTACACGATGCCGTCCAAAGATTTCTGATCCCTCATATCTTTTTGAGCAACAGTAAATATGAATTTTCCTTTTGAGACCAGGCAAAGCCTACTGGAAAATGCTAAAACACACATTCTATTCATTTTCACCTGCTTTTCCTTAAAGTTCAGTGCCAATTAGCATGTTGTCTTAGTGCAGGCAACAATGAGCAGCTAGAGATTTAGATTACATTAGTTCTCACTTTTTTTTTTTTCTTTTCACACAACGTGTGTTTTCCTTTGGTTTTTTTCAATTACTTCATCACACTCTATCATACAGGTGTTAAAACCTGCTGCTGACTCAATTTAAAGTTTAAGAGATTGAAAAAAGTTTTAAACATTGGCTTTTATTGCAAGAGATACGTTTTCTTGGAAATTTACCACAAGAAATGTAAAACTCCAGTCAAAATTGGAATCATGCCATTGAAATAGAAATATAACCTGTTTATTCCTATAGATGCACTGTGCATTTAGGAGACAATAATAATTCATCCCCTGAACTAGTATTCTAATAGAGACAGACAATTGTGTTGAACTGGAGAATTTTAATTGAGCCATAAAATGTGGTGCATTATATTCAAATAGAAGAATGTCTTTCAGAAGCTCAAGTAAAAAGCTAATATATAAAAGGCTTAAGTAAACTGTACTGAGAAGTTCAAATCAATTTCAGTTCTTTAAGTCACTAAAAACGAAGAACATTTTGCTAACAAGAGAAGCTAAAGTATCTAATTTCCTCTGAGTAGAAGGTTACGTTGCCACCAGCCATAGTTTCTCCTACTTTCAATAAGATTAGGTTATAGCTTATCAGTGTGAAAAGGCAAGATAGAATTAGGTCTGTTTCTCAAAGTTCGCTTTTGTCACTGTTTGTAATTTCAGTATAAAATTACTGCGCAGTATCGTAATGTAACATCCCCCCCTCCTGCTGGGAAAGATCATGTAGAGGGATACTATTTTCAAATACCGCTGATTAAAATCATTAAAAATAGATAGTTCATGGTGCTGTAGTCATCTCTGTTGAAAAATGTCTCTAATTTGAAGAACATATTTAACAAGTCTTAAATTACATGTACCCAGTATTTCTCTAGTGTTGCACTGGCCCAGCTGATTCAGAGACTGTCATAACTACCCACATTGCATGTTAATGCAGATTCATCCCAAATACGCTTTAATTTTTTTATTTTTTTTTATTTTTTTTTTTATACCCAATGATTCTCTCCATTCTGTCAGAGATTGATGTTATGTTATATATCTTTACATCAGAGAGTCATTTTACTTTTTATGTTAAAGTCTTTGTCATTTTAAGCTTGTGTCTGACATTGAATTCTGGTTGTGCAGAAATTCCCGTATACTAAAACCGAAGATTCATTTCAGAAATTGCAGATTTCATAAAGAACTTTACAAAATGGAGCAGCAGCAGAATCTACTAAGAAAATATCTAATATTTTCACTGCAGAAAAGAAAGGCAGTAGTTTTTATGCATTGGGTATTTACACACCATGTTTAAATTGTTGTGTTGATGACCTTGTATTATAATACCTTTAGCCTTCATTCTCCACAAGCTCTTGTTGGCCATTTTATTAATTATAAAGCAACAAAATATAAACACAAATTGACAATACAAATATGCTTTTAGCAACAAGAATAACCCTGCTGTCCCAACAAAGAGTTTTGTGTTAAAGTTTTTGTCTGTCTCTCTGCCCTCTCAGTTGTGATTACCCCCCCCCCGTAACCCTGAATAGCAGGAATTAGCATTAGGCAATGGATGAATGTTCTTAGGCCCCATTAGGTCCCCCCTTCCCAGTGTTAGTTATGGTTAGGATACGGTTTGATTCAAGTTAAACACAACACCGACACCTACTATGGACCGCTGTCCAATATGACCTGCTGATATGGTTACAGAGAGGCCATGGCCTGACTGACATCACATGGTCTATTCAGTTATTTTCTAATGATATACTGGGAAGCGTAAACTTGTTCAATCAGCAATAATTTAATTGAAATGGTTCCTTATTTGATCTATAAATTGCAATAGGTCAGAAGCAAAAATAAATAAATAGAACAAAATGAGTCAGTATTTTATTTTTTAAATTTTGATATCCATTATATAATGTTAAAAAGACAAGAGCTGCTGTTTTTTGTTTATCTAGTCAAGTTGAAAAAAATGAGAAAGGGAAGGACACACGTTCTACTGCCTTGCGTGTTGGCAGCTTTAGTCCAACTGCTAAAACACATTAAGTGTAATGTCCAGTGTGAACTCACATACTTCTGATATGTCAGTGTAGCACAGAGAAGACAGGTGGTAAACAGGAATGCAGACTGTGACTGGATGGTGGCCATGCAACTTACATGCAAGCTGTTGTGTGCCGGCAGTGATTGAGTGCTGTGTACACAAAGTCATTATTGTGACGTACAGCCGCACTTCAGGCGCAATTTTTGTGGTTCCCCATAGGGGTTTTTCATTTTTCTTTTTGTTCCATTTTTACTTCTTGGCTTATTCATTGCCCACGCTCATTTCATTTACTCTCAAATGAAAAACCACACTTCTGCTGATGAAAGTTTGGGGCACTCACTGCTCCCCTTGGTAAGTGAATTGCTAACCATAAAGACAAATGGCCAGCCATGGCAGCAGATGCTCTGCTGAGGAGTGGCATAGTGTTATTGGATGTTTATTGGAACAAGAGTGAGTGAGAGAGAGAGAGAGAGAGAGAGAGATTGAAAGGGTAGGGCAGTTGGAGTAATTCTGCACTGTACTGCTCTTTAATCTCCATTTCAAGGCAGTTCACCAACTGGTGGTGATCAATAGCTGATTTCCCCCCACAGCGGCTTCATACCAAAACATTGTTTGAGCCTGACACACCATAATGGCATCAGTGGGGGAAATCTGTTGATTCTTCAGCAGTACTTCTCAGCCAATAATAAAATTGATTCAACAGCATTATGGAAAACAACCAGTAACGTCAGTGCTATGACAGCTGCACTTAGGGCAGAAGAAGATAGCTAAACACATACAACACACAAATATAAACAGAAATATGTATTTTAATATTCAGATATATTGAGGGTGCAGGAAACATTTTTGCAATATTGTTTTTCTCATTCAGTCAAGAATCACAGGGAAAATGAGTGATGATAAATAAAAACTGTGATCTAATTGTTAAGGTATCTGCAGTGATAAAACTACGATTTATTTCACTTTGAAATATCTGGAGCAGGGAAAGTGACAAATTGAGCCACAAGGTTATTCCATTAGACAAATGAGAGAGGATGTTAATTCCAATTTCTCACTTTATGGAAAAATATCATCCACTTTCCGAAAGTAATTACTGGAATCTGAATCTGGTTGAACAACACTGCTCTTACATTTATAGATTTCAACATTTGTACTATTCCGTTTAAAGGGATGATGATGGTAGATGTGCATATTAGTTGCACAAATGAAATCCAACTCATTTCTGCACTGTGGAAAAAAAACAGGTGATATTCCTGCTCTCATAATGATTCAAACTGGGTACTGATGAAAAGTAAATTGATCCCTGAGTACAGTGAACGTCCTGCCACTGGACCATGACAAAACGCTGCAGTGGATAGAGAGTCTTTCTTTTAAAATGTTTGACAAGTTATGAATATCTTACAGCTGTAAAATTCAAACAGGATGTCCGAGCTGTTTGGAATACTAATCAGCATCTGAAAACCCTGGGATAGTCTGAAATACAGAGGATGTGATTTACTTATTTCTGAGCCAACAGAGGCAGCATGTGAGAAAATGAAAAGGTATTTGTACTGAAACTGTTTTTCAAAATAACTTGTCCTGTATATCACAGAGGCTCATCATTGTTCGTTTTTGAATTTGAATTTAAAGTTCTGTTTACACTGAAATATTTTTTATTTTTTTTAAATTAGTCCTTTTGCAAGGAGCCTAGGTCAGCGAATGCTTCAAGTGATAAAGTGAGGAGGACATGAATGGGAAACATATGTGCCAACGACCTACAAAGTAATTAAAGAAGAAGATATTTTTATCATGTGTTATTTTTAAAATACAATTTCTAGCACATTTCCTGCAAATGAGTTGATATATTTTTGAGCAACACAGTACAATATTACATTTTTGTCAGTTACCACAGAAGTTACCAGACTCTGCAGAGGATGGATAGAAAAATTGCAGCCTCACGGTGGCCTAGATTGTGAAGGGGAGAATCTGGTTGATTGTGACAATAAATCAAAACAGGAGTGTTTTCATTAATGTTAGGTGTGATTTTTAATTTGAATAGACCAGTTTTTCCCACTCTGTATTTATCGTTCATATGCACTACCTGATATTGTCTGGTGAAGTTGGGCCTTCTATGACTTCTCCAGCATTATGGGGGCACTACAGCTTTTTATGCAGGTATCCAAATGGTTGGAGGCTGCTCATTAATATAGACATGCTCTTTATAGAAATGGTTCAGGGTTTGGGAAGACATATGGCCTGGCCTGTTTAGTATCTCATGTATTGGAACACGTAAACACA
This sequence comes from Mastacembelus armatus, assembly GCF_900324485.2. Classification (NCBI taxonomy): domain Eukaryota; kingdom Metazoa; phylum Chordata; class Actinopteri; order Synbranchiformes; family Mastacembelidae; genus Mastacembelus; species Mastacembelus armatus. The sequence goes on along the minus strand of NC_046639.1, from coordinate 6,722,229 downwards.
GTGTGTGGGGCAGGTGAAGTAGAAGGGGAAAGTCATGCATTTAGACATGGAGAGTAATGGCACAGAGTCCTGACAGCCCTAAATCATGAGCAGGAATAGATTCACCACAGCAGCAGCAACCACGTGCGCACATACAGCAAGGTACTGTAGTTACATTTAGAATCTGGAAAAAAAACCAAAACAAATACACTAGTTGGTGTGTACTGTTTGTGTACTGATAATTTCAGTCACAAATATTGTTAGTTTGTGTGAGTGATATTATGCACAGCAGGCACTGAGGCAGGAGTGAAAAAATAGAGTGCTGGTTAAAAATAGTAGGCACAATATTACTAAACTCCTGTGTGGTCGTGTATGTATTTGACTGACGTCTCTTCACAGATGACAGACTACTGCAAATCTACCAACACAGACTCCACAGCATGTCTTTAAGGCAGCATTTATTTGCCTCTGAGTGCAAATGCATATACAGTAGCTTACACACACTCATACTGTACTTTCATGTTTGTCCTTTAAATGAGGGGTTTCATCTTCATCAGAATCATAAAATCAGTGTGTCAGTGTTGGCATGCTGCCATTACTGTGCATGGAGTGGTGGCAATCTTTCTCTTGTATTCTGTCACAACCTGGCTCAGAGAATGTGACAAGGAGCCCATCCATGCTATTAAAACTAACTGCAACACTAAACAAAGGAAGTGGTCATAAGTGGGGAGAGTCAGGACATGAACCAGCTTTTATAGCCCAGATTAGAAGTACATAAGCTGGATACCTTCCAAAGTCCTGGCAAGGTTGTCAAACCGTGTGAGGGACGTCACAACTGTAATTTGAAGGAGAAAGGTAGTACCACAGTTGTTGATGGTATTTTATTCAATCCCATTCTGCTTAACATATCTAAATCCTTTTGGATTGCTTAAGAATTTTTCTTTAGGTACAGTATTTTGGTTGGTGGGGAATAATATCTTCGACATTCATGAACCTGTCCTGACTCATTTCTCTGTTTGTTGTGAGAAAAACAACTGCATTTGCTCCTCACTGGGAGCTGAGCTGCAGTTGCAGGAGCTGTAGAATTTAAAGTAAACACACTGAAAATAATATTCTGCTTTTTCAGTCTCCAATTATACAGCTGATTTTTCTGCATGCACAAAAATGCTTAATATTATATGGAGAAATCCACTTCCCTTGTTATGGGCCACTGAATACAGTGCAGTGTTGGTGCCGGGCTATGGCGAGCACTCATCCGAAATGCCACAAGTTCTACTTTAACATTATGGACTTTGTATAAGTTTTTATACATGGGGCTAGCTGTGTTGTAAGTGGCCTTCCATAAATATTGCATTTTGCTGCTGTTTTGTTGATTACTCACCCACTAAGCTAGGTTGAGACTGTTGTGAGACAGGTAGTTTACCCTGCTGATGATGTGTTGGCATAGTGACTGCAGTAACAAGTTAAAGCTTTGGGAATTCCTTTGGTTTCAGAAAGAGGAAAAAGCTTGGGATAAATCTTAATACTCGCTGAAATGTAGACTGTTTCACCAACATGCAGAGATTTTTTTTTTTTTTTTTTTTTTTTTTTTTTTTAAGCTTTTTGACAGGATGCAGGGTTAACCTTACAACTGAGTAAATACACAATACACTGAGCAACTGGATTGTAATGGCTATAGTTCTTGTGTGTAGATGACCCTATGAACACTGAGAATGCCAACTACTGTGTTCTTGTACCAGCATCTTGCATTGTTTATTTGCAGTAACATTTGCACTGAAAAGGCAAAATGGGGGAAAAAAACCAAGGGCTTGTGTGAGATCTAGGTTGATGAGATGTATGTTTATCCTACAATAAAGTTAAAACAATGTTAAATGAGGCATGCTGTGACATCAATATTGGTCACAAATATCAAACAAGTTTAAAAAAAAAACTTCAAAAATGACTGTCAGTGACTGGATCTGAAGACTAAAAATTAGAATCATTACATAATGATTGAAAGATGTTAAAGAATTGTGGCTGTTGAGCTCAGTAGATTTGGGTAAGTTAAACTGCTGAAATGCTCTTTGTGTTTGTATACCAGTGTATCACAGCTTTTTATTTTAAAACTGTGGAATTTTGAGAATTGCTAGCAGCGAATGATAATTGTATTCATGTACTTCAAGACCACAGTTTCCTCATGTATTATCACTTCCACTGTTGTTCCACTCTGAAATACTTGTGAGGAGATTTGCTTGTTGGTTGCACAAAGATATACCCAGCATTTGTGTCTACCATTTTAAAGAGGGAGCCAAGTTATGTTACTGATGGAATATTTATCATTCCTCAATAGGGTTCCATTATGCTGTCATGCATTTAAAAGATTTTTTGAGGTCCAGGATGAGTCTCCCGTTACGCACAATGAGTTTCTTCCTGGGTGATTTAAATGTTTGTGCTAGATATGTGCTTATTTGAATTTCAATGATCAGATTGTGGTGTAGAGAGAATGTTTGATGGAGCATGTCTATAAACTCTTCATGTTGCTGGGAATAATCATAATAGTTATTGTACACGTACAATGGATGATAAAATACAACATGTCATCTTAAGATACACTAGCCCTTTAAACATTTATAAAGAAGCAAGTTGATGCTGTTCTGACAAATTGAACAACCTTTTTTTTTTTTTCTGAGAGGATGTCATCTGGGACATGCATCAACTGTTAACAGCTACATGATGAACTGCTTGAGTAGTTCATTTTTTCATGAATGTCGGGGCAGCTATTAACCTAAAATATTACCGTCAGGCAATACCAAATGTTTTAACTTCATAGTTGCAATGCTTAACACACACACACACACACACACACACACACATTATTTCTTGATTTTTTGTTACATGATTTAGTCAAAGTAAACATTGTGGATGACCGTCTGTAATGGCTTTGTGTTGCAGCATGGCACCTCTCAAACTTGAGGGTAGTGATCTATCACAAACATCTGTCCTGCTGCCTTCAGGTGCCTGTGGGGATTTAACATGACATGATTACCCATAATTCTTTAGCTCAGCACAGTATGTTTTGCTGATATTCATGTTGTTATGAAATTAGCTATTTAATTTTAGATGCTGATCCATCTAAAATGTCATCTAATTATTGGAGGTGTTTAAATAGTTCATTTACATTATTTTGCATTATTCCTACAATTTAGTTTGTGCTGGTTGAATCACCAAATGATGAATTGTAGTTAGATGAGAGGTGTCGTGACAGAAACGGGTCTCGTTGTCGAACTGTATTTTTAGGGTATTGTCAAAGAACACATTTTCACCAAATAATGAAATGTCATTTTGCCCTGCTACATTGACATGAAAGTTTCATCTCATTGCACCAGATCGGCATTTCAACATCAGGAATAAACCTCACATAGAAAGACCTGAATGAGTGTAGAGATATGATGCACCTCTTTATTGTTCCATTATTCTTAAAGAGACAGACTGGTCACTATGACAATAGTAATAATTATGTTTTTAACTCAATTTGACCACTGGTCAGGTTTCCATTGTAAAAGTTTTATATATATTTATATATAATTTATATTTAAGCATTGTTTCTAAGTATGAAAACAAAAACAAAGGACACATATAGTGCACAACTCCTGTTTATATACATCCAGCTACCCTTAAAATCACTGTATAATAATTTGTTCCCAACATTATCAGCTAAAATATATTTCACGAGTGGTTCAGTTCTACAAAACCTGAATGGATGACCCAACGTGGCACTGTGTCTTGGAAATTCGTAGTAGTGGACAAGACAGCAGACCATTCCTTGAGAAGGAACTAGCATTCGATTATTTCATAGTGATTAATACATATTTGTGACTAACCAAGGGAGGTCTCAGTGAAATTCCTGCTACAGGCTTGCTGTAATGGGCCACAAAACACTGTATAGGTTGTCATCATGATTTATTATTCTATCCAGAAAATGTTCCCCCTTAGTGTTTTTTGTTTTTTGCTTGTCCTGAGTTTGCACAAACTGGTTAAAAAGGGTATTTGCAGTGTAGCAGCACCATTTCCGACTAACATAATAAAAACATACTGTGCAAAAACTAAAATGTATTAATTGACAGAAGCCACATCAGTCACACACAGTGAGATGTGTGCACTGAGTTAAAATTAATAAGATGAATGGATCACAGCATACAGATGTTGGGACAACCACAGAATATATGGAGGGAAAAAGGGACAGCAGCGGAGGAGAAACCATACCACCGAAAGGACAGCCAAAGTGTGTTTTTGACCCCATTCATTCACCGTGCTGTACTATAGGATGCACTTGAGTCCAGCAGAGGGTAAATTCAGCCCACATTTACCAGGGCCTTGGCATCTGGGTGCATGTATCTTCACAGTCAGAGAAAAACACCTCAGGGACCATGGAATGTTTTTCTACAAAGGGCAAAATAAAATTCCCATTTATTGGTTAGAACAGCGGTGTGGAAATAAAGTGATAATTCAAATGGGGGAAAAAAACTTTTATTTTTATTTATGTGTTCCCTTAATGCTTTAACTCTCAGGGGTCGATGACCGCGTCGGTGCGTTTTGTGGCATCTTCTCCTGAACGTCTAATACCTGCTTATAATTATACCAGTCATCAGCAGGAATCCAGGTAAGTTCAGTGAGACAATAATGTGTCTTAGCAGCTTATCAGTCTTATTGTCAAAATGCATTGTCTGAGGAAAATCCAAACAAACACCCAACACACCCACTAACGGTGTACCAACCACCACCATTTACATTCCAGCTTCTATGTAATAAAGTTCACCAATACACTTACATTGTTGTTATGAGGATCTAGTCAATTGCAATGTTATGACAGAGAAGTCATACAATTCTGAGGCAGCCATAATTTCACAAAATCAATGTCCTGCATTGAAAAGCATGTGGTGGAGTTTGACCAAAGTCAGTAAACAGCTCCTCTCTCCTGATATCTGTGGGTAGTGGGTTTTATTGATTCTCTGACACCATTGACCCCTGTTTTCATATTTGTCTGGAAGATGTTTGGAAGAAATCCCTCTGTCACTTCAGAACACATCAGGTTATCCAAGTCATGCATTTGGTAGCTGTTTTAATTTAGTATAACTGATGACTAATGATCTCATTACAGTTCCTTACATATTTATCTAAGTTTCCAATGGCAAATGGTTATCAGAGAGCATGCAGATAGCATGAGAAAGTTGTATTTATTTCATGGCCTACCATTTTCTGAAATACTCTTGCATCATCAGTCCTTGAGGGCCTTCTTGCAGTCACAGTGACTCTGCTCCTGTTTGACAAGTAAATCAGCTTCCCATGGTGGGAATTTTCTACAGCTGTGCTGTTCATCCTCAGCAATGGCAAAAATGACAATATGCTATGGCAGTGATGTAGAGTATTAGGAGGCAGATACATAAATAAGCTGTTGATACATGAGTAAAGCTGTTGATATCTAACTCTGAGAAGTTATGTGAATATATATAGCAAATACATTTTTAAGGAAACATAATTGTGACCAGATTAATGTAATCAGGATGTTTTTAATTTATGTTCTTGACAAGTTGCAAATATTATGATCCTGAACATAAAATGTAACATAGTAAAAGACTGACAGATGTGTTTTCCCATCAGAATATATGATATTACAGTGTTGTATCTACTTTTTCTTTGACTTTTTTGTTTGTGTGTAGGCCCTCACAGCAAGTCAAAGTTGGAATAGAATAGAATAAGGCGTGATGTGTTCTTGTGATTAGTTACATTTAAGTAAAGCCACAATCTTTCCCTAACCTAAAGAAACATATTATAATCACCACCCTGAGGTGTTTGTTTCTCTTTCTGTTCCCTTAATTTTCTTATTACCATTGAACCGGACCCATAGTCAGCAGCTTTCAATGTCAATTTAATCTGATACTTCCAACAGCTGTTGAGTTAGCCAACCGACTAATGTCAGTTGACTTACATTACTTCAACATTCATAGAAGTTGAAGCATGTCTGTGAGCCAGTCAGTCTGTTAATTTGCTGGATAGTGTTGTCTTTCTGTGGACACTCTTCACTGCTTCAGATGTTACCTCAAGGGAAGAACCTACCAGAGCACGTTGTGCCTGACCTGGACCTCTGCCCTGGGCTTATGTATGGAGCTGAAGGATGGAAGTGTTACAGCTGTCTTACTGATGACCTGACTGCAGTCATCTATTCCACAAAACTCTCTGGCCTTTCCACTGTAGCTCTGTAGGTTTTTTTTGTAGTAACACTGATGACCTGTCCGTCAAGTCTGCCAAATCGAAACATCACCTATGATCCGTTGAACATCTCATTGGAGGAGATTGCCTGTCTTGACCTCGTGAACGTCCCTCGGCTTCAGAAGCTGCAGTGACTCTAGGTACTGTCAGATCAAAGTGTTCTAGGGAACCAGATCTAGGAATTACCCCACTGAAGAACGGACCCAAAAACTACAGACCGTAAGGGCCTTTTTTTCTGTTAGCATCCACACCACTAGTATGAATGTTGAAGTAATGTAAGTCAGCTGATGGTTGGTGTTCTGCATAATATTCAACAATACTTGCGAAAATGTTCACATTTCGCTTTGATCCATGAAGATGTGTCTCTGGCACACAGGCAGCTTGGACTTCAGCATCAGTCCATCCATCCATCCATTATCTCTACCTGCTTATTCCTTAACCAGGGTCACAGGGATCAGCTGGAGCCTATCCCAGCTTTATTTGGGTGAAAGGCAGGGGTACACCGTGGACAGGTCACCAGTCCATCACAGGGCCACATAGAGACAAACAACCTCACATTACAATTTAGTCACCAATCAACCTAACATGCATGTTTTTTTTTTTGACTGTGGGAGGAAACCAGAGTACCCAGAGTAATGGAGCATTAGTCCATTTGTGTGACATCCCCCCCAAAAAAACAAAACTGTTGTTTACAGTACTAAAATTAACATTCTAAAAATGGTGATTGCCTGTGCTCCATTGGCTTAAGTTTGTGTTTGTGTCCTTCGGTCCAAAAGAACCTTCTGTTGGCACTGAGCTGATTTTAGCCTTTAGATTTCTAAAGCTCGCTATTGATGTTACATGCTATCTCTCATGAGGTGAATTTAAAGAACTCATTAAAGTTCTCGTCTCCTCTCTGTCCACGCTATAACTCAAATCAGCATAAATGATGTCACATCAAGGCAGTCAATTAAACAGCAAAATCATGGCTCCAGAATAAATGTTTATATTGTTTGCACTGGTGTATGGAGCATTTCTATTTAGGTACACTGGCACAAAATTTAGGTGCACCCAGATTTTTTCACAGCACCTTTAGCATTACAATTATGAATTTCATGGGTTACTTTGTCATTTGTTAATCTGTCAACAAGAGTAATAGTGCAGAGAAAGGCTTGTCTTATAACACACAACATAAACATGAATTTGAAAACTTAAACTAAAGCAGTGCCATTAGTCATAAGTGCCATGTAAACATTATTGGTGATTTCAGCAGACATCGTTTCCAGTTATCCCCATGAACTGGGCACAGGAAACATAGTTACTGTAGTTGGGGTTAATGTTCAGGTCTTTTTTATTGTTGTTTTTTTTTTTTTTTTTTTTCTTCTTTTTAGTGACACAGTGTGGAACGTCAATGCCCCGACAGCAAAAGCTTCATTGTGACCAATGCCTGGCTGCATTCTTCACAGTATATGCAGTGCATTGGCGTTGCTAGATTTTGTTGTGCCTCAACGAAGCTTTATGAGAGGAATACGTTTCTTTTTTCTGTTTAGTTTGTGTTGTCGTTGCATAGCATCCAGGTCTTGATTTCAAACTTCCATCGGTGTTTATGAACATGACAGTCTGACCCAGTCAGAGACAAAGACCCAGCCCCAACTGAGTTTTTGATTTGCTTTGATCTTCCCTGGGGAAAAAAAAAACACCTCAAGCATATAAACACAGACCTACAAAATATTAGACATACTAGTGCAAGCAAGAAAAAAACTCTAGTCACACTCAGTTGCACTCTTGAACCCAGAATATGAACTAGTGTCTGCCTCCACAGTCAAAGGCCTGAATAGAAAGTCTCCAGTCTGATCTCACAGTTTGAAGCGAAAGTGCTTTAATATTTTAGGCATCTTTGTAGTCTGGACTATTGGCTGTCATAGTTTAAAGCTGCTGCTGTATTAGGTTTTAGTCATATCATATCACTAAGTTTTTCCTGGGAATCTCCCATATTTCACACTTGTCTCCTGCCCCACTCCCGTTTAATTATTTCTCCTCGGAAACTCCCTGTAGGTTGTAAGGCCCAAACCTCATTATGTGAATAATCAAATCAATATATTATTATGAGGTTGTCCAGTTGTCAGATCTTCATCATACTCACAAATTCGACACATCATGCAAACTTCAACCCTGGATTTCAGTACCTGAATGTTGACAGTTATGATTTTAGTTCCAATTCTTTTTTCCTTCTGGACCATGTAGGATCTTTTTAATAGCAATAGTTTGCATCTTAACAGGAAAAGAACAGGAAGCTTGGTTCCTAATTGTATTTATTTTAGCCACAACTGATGGTTTTCCCAGTAAGACCCAGCATCTTGGCTCTATATTTAATAGCCGTTTTTGTTTGTGTAAGTCATGCTGATTTTATTTCCTGCACTAACATCATTCCTGTTAGAGTTGCTGAAATGGAGTGTGCAATACCAGAACTTATAGTACACATAGTACACACAGAAATAATTTTACTACAGTTAAAGCCAGTTCCTCCATCCTCTTTCAAACCAACTATTTTCTTTTTACTGTATTTAATACAGTAAGGCTAGAAATTTTGAACACAGGTTTGATGGTTTTTGCTAATATTGATGTTTGTTGCCCTTATTTTTCTTAATAAATTAATTTTTAGAATATTTTAACTGAAAATATAAACCATCCCATACACTCAACCTTTTGCTGTCACTAAATCAGAAATAAAGGTGCACCTCCTAGCATTAGCAGCATTAACAATCTCTCAATCTCTCTGTGCATGTGTAATCTAATAATGTTAAAGAGGCCTGAGACCTAGCATCATTTCATTTCAGTTCTGCAATCCTGCTTTTACGTTACTACTATGACATTGCTCTTTATTTTGGTATCAGCTGGCAGACCATCCAAAGACCATAGTTGATATAAAATTACATCTCTTCTTAAAACACCTTATGGTTTAAGTTTTTTCTTAACCATTTGTTCTAACTGCTGGATTTAGTCTTTTTTTTAAATTTGTGTTTCTGAATTTGTTTTTTCTTTTCTTGTTTTTACTAAATTGTTTTTTATGCCTGTTTTGAATGGTACTATGTTAAATTATTATGGATCAAAGCAGCAATAGCCTCTAGTTTGAGAGAATTGTGGTGCTGTGAAAACCCAGAGATGCTTTGCATTAGTCTGGGGGCAGTTAACAGCAGGGAGGAGAGACTTTATTAGAACTTGAAATATGAACATTCCTTTCTTGGCCAGTCTCCTATCTATAACAGAAGAGAGGCTACACAATTTTGTATATCCTACTGTTTTGCTCATTCACTCTGAAAACACAGGGCTAATGATAGTGCAGTATCAGTGATCACGTAGGTGACAGTTTTAATCCAGCTCTACTTTAAAGATAGATTCACTAAGTGTAGTTTTTATTTAGATTGTGTCTTTCTGTCACCTTTTATAGATAGTCTGATATTTTCTGAATTTGTGTAACTGACCATATTGGTCCACTGTGAAACCAAGGTTAAGGTTGTGGCTAAAGTTAACAATGCAAATCCAGGTTTGTCATTCTGCATTATATTTTACTTGGAAACATGTTCCATTTCTTCTGCATAGGTTTCAATGTATCTATATAAACGTGTGCAGAAAATGAAGTTGCAGCTCATCCGTGCCTTTACGCTCTTCCCCATGTTGCTTTGCAATTTAGTATTTTTGACTGATGGTGAAATCCATTTTTCCCAGCCTCATTACAGCTTTCGCTTCTGGTAAATCACAGGATTTTATGATTTAGCAGTGAAAATTATGGGATGGAAAATTCTGATTCTTTCATGGGATATAAAAGCACTCATGCTCTCGGCAATCCCAGGGTGATATGACAAGGATTTATTTATATATATATAAATATATATATATATATATTAACAGATTCATATAGTGTAACCTGAATTACCCATTCAGGTTAAAATAAAATGAAAGCCAGCAGACTGAACATTGCTTACACTTTGTACTAAATATGTAGTTGTATAATACTGCATATGCATAGAGTATGTTATTTAGCAACTTGCATTGTTCCAAATCCCAAACCTAAAGATATTAACTTCACAGTTCTCTTAAATATAGAAAACCTCACATTTGAAAAATTGGACTCAGATAATAAATAAATAAATGACTGACCAAGCTCAGTGATTAATTATTAATCAAATTAGAACAACAGCCTGAATACATGATCTCAATCATAGGATGGGCCTAAAACCATGTTTTAAATGTTTTCCCATAGGCATTTTAGTATTTTACAACAAAACCACACAAACAACATCCTGGTGCTTTTTTTGTAGGATACATCAGTAAGTATTGCTGGTCCAAATGCATTCAGGTGGTTTACCTGCTGATGTAACAACACTTGAAAAAAAGGAACAACATTTCATTAGCAAAACAGTCTTTTATTAGAAATATCTTGTATAAAAATGAACATGCTCTACACATTTTATTTTTTCTATAGATAATTCATAAATATCCAGGCACTGTAATTCTTTTTTCGTTCTTTTTTTAAAATAATTCAGTACGTAAAGCAGACAGGATCAATCCATTTTAATAAAGTACACTAACTTGCCATTTAATTTCATTCAGCACTTACATGTTCTATTTTTTAACACAGACAAAGTGGTTTAGAAAAATAAAAAGGGGGCTTGTGGCAAAAAGCAGTAAATTATTATATTCACAAACACAAACAATCCCACAAACAATACTTTATCAAATAATGAGAAAACAACAACACCTTAGACTTTTGTTGAAGCTGAGAGAATCATTGATTAAACCAAAATATTTATAATCCTCTGCAGTAGTTTTCCTTCTGGACATTACACCTTTCTCTCAAATAGTTCACAACTTATGAATTTTGACATGCGACATACAGATTTTTGCATTGCTGATGTTAACATTTAATGAGACAAATTCCAGAGTTACTGTTTATGACGAATACTTTAGGAACTGGAAACAGATATGGATGTTGCACATTTACTTGTTAATTGTATATTGAGTCATTTCTTCCTTATGTTTGAACTGAACACACATTAAAGGTAATGGATGCAACAAGAACATGAGGGATCAATGGAAAGTAGTAATAAAATGTGTATGAGGCACAGAATGAAGGCACTGACCCTTATTTATCAAGCAGCTATCCTTTTTGATCTAAAAATGAAAGGCTCAGTATTGCTGTGGTATAATTGATTAATGTATATTAGACTGAGATGTGACTATGAACTCGGAGAAATAAAGTTTTTTTTTTTTTTTTTTTAACTTTTTGTTGAGGTAAGGCTGATCAACATCCTGCATACTCACAACAACCTGGGTATTATGTTATGTTAAACATTCATTGACATTTAAGTATTTTACTTCCTTTTTTGGTTTCCAGCAACTCCTGTTAGAAGAATATGCTGGGCTTTAACTTGGCATAGGTTAAACCAGTCACTGATGACTTCATACCGCTGCTCTTCCCTAAGAGCTAAATGAAGTTAAAGGTGCATACAGTGGTACAGTTCACTGTCTACTGGGGGATTCACACTGTGTGTCAGTCTGCATAACAGAAATACATATTCATGTATTTACAATACACACCAAAATTCCATTTCCAGAATTGTGGTGAATATTTAAATGAAACCTATGCTATACAGAGCCTCTTAACACTACTACTGAAAATTAAGCAAATGTAGTGGCTTGTACCTGCTTGACTTCGAGTGCATGATAAATAAGGGCCAATATATCTGGGATGTTTAAAGTATTCATTGTCAAGTCTCCAAGTCCTAGCTGACATTTATGGAGTGTGCTAAAACCATAAAGGTTTGGCTCCTTTTGTGTTTGAAATTACTCTTTATTCAGCAGAGGGTAACCCAGTGGATAATGGTCCAAAATGATATCTCCACTGTCAGTGACAACCATGACAAATGTTGCATTCCATAGACATTGACAACACAGCACAGTACATGTGATGCTCCCACAAGCATGCTCTGGGACTGTACACTAGGTTTGCCAAAATGATGGCATCATCATTTGTTATGACACATTTATTAAAAAAAAAACCAAAAACTGGCATGACCCACTGCTTTATTTTCAGATGTTTGATAGTTCATGTCAGAATACTGAAGGTACTGTAGTAAGGCATGTTACAGTTTGAAGAGTACTGCAGCTTTCAACTCCAATAATACCAGTAACCAAAATAACTATATATACTGTCATCTTTTAACTGCAACAATTTTCCCCTGTTTTTGTTGAAATGAGACAAACGATTCAGCCTTTGAAAGAACTGAAGCAGTGTGCTATACACTTCAGGAGAAAAACATACTAGAGGCTCTAGGTGGCTTGCTCAGCCTGCACTGCTTGACACTCACTTGTATTTCACAAAGGGTGGAAAGAGGAAAATGAACTGTCCCATCTACCTTGCACCTCCCTTCTGCCTGCAAATCTAGTAATTTGCTAATTTCTCATTAATTTGACATTCAAGCCTTTATCTGATACTCTAGAAAAATATGACATCCTTTCTATTTATGGAGTGATAAATTTCCATCTTTCCACCCGAGTCCTCTCTGCTGTAGCAGCTCAGACGTCCTCCAGTATTTTGCAGGTAGTCCACAGAATCAGGTGATTTCTCCTCAGACAAGCCATTGCTCCACTTCCACCATTGGTCTCAGTTTTAGATGGCATGGTTACTGTAGCTTATGTATGTCTGCTTGGAGGCCAAAACTGTAAGGCAAGATGTAGGGGATGGAAAGGAAGGGTTAAAGAAAGCACAAGGCGACATTCAGATAGGTGTGAAATTCTAATCTTTTAGAGCACATAACTATTCATATACATCTGAGATTAAGATTTTTTTCCTTGAAAAATAAAAGACTATGACTAACTGATTAACTAACTAACTGACTAATCATTTCAGCTCTAGTGTTAGAAAAAAACAGCTGTTGATTGTTACAAGTGCATGACTGACTGTTATGGTTAATTTTAACTGAGTTTTAGTAACAAATGCAGTGAGAATCTGTAGCTGCGCAATGACCATATCGGTGCAAGTGAAGCTATTTTCTCATGAAATCTAGGAAAACTCTATTAATATTTTCCTCACAGCTGATTATATAATTAAATTGTATCAAAACCCAATAGTCACCAAGCAGATCACCACATTAAGGTAAAATTAATCGTTTTTAAGTGTTTCACCACATGCAAAGACCTGAGATTTCTTTGTGCACCAAGCAAAACATGCAGCAGTCAGTGTATTACCATTTTCAATGGCCAAGCATATTTGATGCTGTTAGAACAATATGTGATCTGACTTGGCACTATAAGTGCTGTCATCAATATTTGATCTGAGTGCTTATTATTCTTTAATATTATTATATTTTCACGTTTCATGGAATTTGACATCAGCTGTGAATAAAACATACAAGAGTGATGACTGGAGTTCAGACCACAGCGACCATACCAAGCCCAAACTGCTAACCAAACATGACCATAGAGTACCCGTGTGTACTTGTGCCATCATGCCTGTCAACCATGTGTGTAAGTGCCCAAGTGTAGCTATTTTGTTATTTTTAATAAAACTGTCCTCAGCGAACATGCTTGGAGGTGGTAATCGCACTACCAATCTGCCAATCTGCCCACAGCAGCTTTGGCTGATTGAATATGTCAGAGGGGATGAATCTAATCAGAAGACAGCTGAAAGCCAAAGTCGGGGCAAAAGTGCTGTAGAGTGGTGATGTGTTAATGGTAAATGTTTCTGTACATTTGTCAGTGCTATGTTGGGCGTGTGAATGAGGGTGGTATTTTCTCCAAAAGCATCTCTTCCAAGAGAAGCATTGATAAATGAACCTTATTTGAATATTTATGTGCTGCGAGGCCAAGATAAAGAATAGATGGTCCAGAAAAAATTGGAGCTGGCAGACCCATCTGTCATTTCTCTTATTGTTGTTGTTGTCCTATTACCACAAATTCCTTCTTTTGTCAACAGGGGAAACAAATTACAGGGGACACATGGCTATCGCTTGTCTCCTTCACTCAGGCAGAGCAGTGTCATCTTCCCACGTTAACAGGCTTTACCATGCTGATTGGCCATTTTACAGCACCACACACCAATATTGTCTAACCGAGTTAATGTCTGTTGGTCAAGTGTGGATTTGTGAGGGCGTGATTTCTGCCTTGTTGTCACTCAGAGTGCTGTATTTTGGCCAGGGGCAGCTGGGATGCTTTGTACATAGTAAATGCAGGCATGGATGTTGTGGTGAACATTAACAGAAATTAACTGGGAGGAAAAAAGTGGTCACAAGTGCAAAATTATCTAATCAGGTTACCTGAGAGTCTAAAGTCCCTCACAAGGCTCCCCTCCCTCAACACAGTCTGACACATAAGCACAAAGAGCAGTCGTTAGATTTACAGTTCAAAGCAGATGATGAGCTCCTATAAATAGGCTCTTAAATAGGATAAGATAGAACCACTCCATTCTGAGGTCGAAAAAGGTATGCATGCAAGTGTGGGCACAGGTTTTTTTAGTCCTAATACACATCATTCTATACAGTTCAGATTGTCAAGTGTAAAATCAGGAGTTGCAGTAATCAGAACATGTGGGGTTGCTTGATTGGATTTAAACCGTCACCCACACAGGGACTGCCTACTCATACACTTTATCTTGGTGATTGAAATATCCTCGTTTCCAAAACTGAGCTACCAGTCTCCTTGGTCCCTTTCAAAATCAGAATACTGTGGCACCCTGTCATACCTCCTGATTCTCAAATCCAGTGTGGTAAGAGTTAGTGAAAATGAAACCATATTTCTTTCACATGAACTACCCCAATTCCAGAAAAGGTAGGACGTTGTGTAAAATCTACATAAGAACAATGCAATCATTTGCAAATCTCACAAACTTCTATTTTATTCACTAACGAACATAAAAACAGAACATTCTGATTGATTTTACACAGCGTCCCAACTTGGAAATGAGATTGTATTCAAAATCCCGGATTATCCTGATGCACCAAAAATGTTACTTTCTGCCTATTTCAGCTATTTTTTTTATTTTTTTATTTTCACTATGAAATATATCAATTTAAAATATTAGGAATCTTGGGAAAATCCAAATTATGTTAACAAGAAAGTAATTTGAACCACTCCTATCCATTTTAATAATTTCACACAGTTCTGTTTGTCGTCTGTAATGGTTCATGTTCAAAACGAAGCCACTGTTTAACAGCACTTTAGGTGGCATTGAAGCAGCACCCTCATTTTGTTATGTGCTCGTGTAACTAATTTCCCAAACTGCTGAAGTGCAAAATAACACCGCCATCAATTATGTTCAACTAAAAGGAGTTCATTACTTTCAAGTGGACGTGAATTCGGTAACGGATATAATTTTACACAGAAACATCTCATTGCATCAGCATAAAAATCAACTCCTAGTTGTGGTCTTTACTCTCTCTTTATTTTTCGATCAGGCGTGACACCAACCTTGTGTTTCAAGACTTTCACAGAGTTCAGACTTGGCCTCTCCATTGGGCCTCAGGCTGCCTTTAGGGTTGAACTTGTTGGACATAGTGGCTGCAGTAACCACAGCCTTCAGGCTGCGCTTGCGCTTGGGTACGTTCTGCTCTGGATGGAAAAGAACCACGTAGACCTTGGGCATGTAGAGCATTCCCAGAGAGACTGATGCACTGAGACTTACAGAGATGGTCAGGGTTGTGGTCTGGATATACATCTGTATTATGGAAAAGACATGCAGACAAAACAGAGCCTTTAGGTTACAGTAAATGATACAGTGATGTTCTACTTTTGAAACATCTCATTATAATGAGCACAGAATATCAAAGATATTCACAGTTAGAATTTAGTCCATTAAAAAAACATGTAATTTTCCTGATGTTCTGGGGCATGTGATACATACTGAGGCTTTCAAAGTCTTAAAGTACATCACAGCTTTAGATGTAGAAATATGCTTGCACAGTGACCAGTAGCACATAATCATCACATAAGACATGCTGATGGCATACCCATCCATAAAAGTACCCTGTATTCATATTCTTTTATTTTTGTGCCCTGTGTTGGTTTATTTAGAATAAATGAGTAAGGGAACTACCCCTCTGATTAATGTCTATGCAGTCCGCATATAGATGTTTTTACCCTGAGGTTTTCAGATAACATAAGGATTGTGTGCTCTTTGAAGCCAGGGACAGCTGCAACTCACTGCTGGGTAACAGATATATAGCTACAGGCAACAGCTACAGAGCAGAAACATCCTACAGCCAGTTCCAGTCTCTATCCCTGATTTTTCATAATAATTATCCCAGTGCATGTTCAGTCTATCTCTGTTTTATTGATGTAGGATTGTGGTGGTTCAGTTTAGGGGCTGTAGAAAGAATAATAGGTACATCATATTTAATGTTGGCACATGATTATAAAATTCTTTATATATTAATCAAAGAGAAATTCGGAAACTACTGAGGAAACATGATTTAGTCAAAAGTTGTAGATTAATGAACAGTTTAAAACCAATCAAATGAATATTTCAGTTATCCTTCCCCATATTTTGACAGCACCCCAGTCATTATTTTCAAAAAAGAGGATGACGAACAGTTGGCTAGATGAAAATTGTTGAGGTGCTGTGGAATTTTTGAACAGAAGGCCAAGACTGTATAGTGGAAACACAGCTGGCAGATATCATTTAGAGAGATTTGCCTGAGGTATTTATCTGACATGACATTTGTAGACATCACAAATGTGTTGTTTGGATTGGGAATAGCCCACAGGCCCTCTGCCCTACTAGTACGTCAACAGTTACAGATCATGTTTCCCAACATAGGATTATGACATATGTTGTTTATATGTGACCTTACACAACATTTATCTTCTCATTTCAATTAATTCAGCACTATGAAAATCTAAGCTATAAATAACTGTTAGTAATACTTGCACATGTAGAAATAATGTAGAAGGCATATGTAGAAATTTTTGCGGGCGGGTGGCAAAAGGTTTTGGTAGAGTTGCATAATAAGGCAGTATACTTTCATGGAATGAAAGATTCACAAGTGCATTTTTATGATATTTTTAAATTATTCAAGTTATATTAATAAACACTTCATGGACCTTTTTAATCTTAGGCAGTAGGAGCAAAAACCAGTGTAGATCAGCCCCTGCTTTCACTGGATAGGAGGAATAAAATTTAAAATTGCATATATTGGGGCATTTGTGTAGCTTCTTTTTAGCTGTCTGAGTGTTTTAGAATGAGCCAGGTCATTGTTGTGTTGGTTATTCAGTCTGTTCAAGTAGGAAAGAAAAATGAAATAAATATCATGACGTCACTAAGATATGTTTTGCTGTACTAAAAAAACAAAAACTATAATGAAGGCTTGCACAAATTATTCTGCCTAAAGCCATGTCAGTGAAGAAACAAAGATCTCTGCAAAATCGAAGTGATCGGGCATTGTATTCCATCATACTGCAAGCGGCACGCAGGGCTTTCTTGGTGATAGAGGGGACGTGTTGTAATTCTCCTGAGAAGATTACACATGGCCTGGGGTGAGTACGGAACAATATTGCTACTCCTCTGGAGTACAGAGTGGAGTTGCTCTGTAAGGGGAGCCAAGGCTCTTGTCCACTTGCGTTGGCCCTGGTGACATAAATGTTCCCTGACACACCGATATGATTGTGAATCTTCTCCTTTGGCACAGCAAGGGAACAGGACTGGGGATAAAAAGCTCAGCGGGTTGAACCATTTTGAAGTTTCTTTGAAGCAGGATATTGCGCCTTTTTGTCATTAGGCATCAAATCTCTTGTCTACCTGCTGCCAGAGCAATCTATACTCAAAGCACATGAACAGGAACACACTTAAACTACAATCCTTAATATTAATTAAACATGCTTTTCCTACCATGACAAATTGAAATATCTGCTATGAAAAAGGACTACAGATGTTTTTCACAACTTATACTTTGACTTGTAATAGCAGGAAAAGCACAAATCTAATTAAGACATATTAACTATAACTGCATTACTTCTAGTTAAGTTAATCCTGGAGTCCTGGGTTTTGCATACTGACTTACTAGCATGGCTGGGACACAATTTCTGCTGAAAAAGGTCTGCTAACGCTAATTTAGTTTGGTTCCTAAGGGCTTACACAATTTAAATGGCCAAATTATAGTAGGCCAAATAATATTATGCTTTGCATTATTAACAGATGGCCTATTGAATGAGTAGTTCAATAAAAATATACATTTTATGCATAATTATGTTAAATGAGAATCGATTAATATTTAATAGTGCATATAAAACAATACCTAGTGAAGCAGAAGTACTTTATTAATCCCCAAGGGGAAATTTAATTGTTACAGCAGTTATTCTAATCTAAAGTTATTACATTTAATATTTTTTAAATTATATCAATTAATAGTAATTAATAAAGTAATAAGTAATTAATTTGTATGTAGAAAAGTAATAGACAGAGAAAAAGAAAAAATGCGCGTGTGTGCGTTATTGTTTATATTGTGGAATTATAGAGTCTTATGGCCGTGGACACAAAAGACTTCCTGAATTTCTCAGTCTTGGCTTTAGGAGGAATTAGTCTGAACAGGACAGTCTGCTCTGTCCTTTCTTGAAGAGTGCATCTGTATTATTTGACCAGTCCAGTTTGTTGTTAATGTGGACTCCAAGGTATTTGTAGGACTCTACAATCTCTACTTCCCCTCCAAGGATGGAGACAGGGACTGGGGTCTTCCCTCTCCTCCTAAAGTCCACCACCAGTTCTCTGGTTTTCTTTATATTGAGCTTTAGACAGTTGTTGTTACACTAATCAAAAAAGCATTTTATCAAGTGTCTGTACTCCTCATTGTTATCATTATTGATGCATCCAATGATTGAATAGTCATCAGAGAGCTTCTGGAGGGGAAGTCTGAGGTGTAGAGTGTAAACATGAATGGTGCCAGTACAGTTCCTTGGGGTGCACTGGTGCTGCTCATCACCACATCAGATATGCAGCCATCTAAGCGAACAAACTGTGGCCGCCCAGTGAGGTAGTCTTTGATCCACTCCACTATGTCTGCGGGAACTTCTATATCCTGCAGCTTTGCAGTTAGCAGGTGGGGCTGAATAGTGTTGAAAGCACTTGAAAAGTCAAAGAACATGACTCTCACAGTGTTGCCCTGCCTTTCCAGGTTGGGAGTATGCTCTGTGCCTTAAGAAGATGATGGCATATTTCACTCCGATGTGTTCCTGATATGCAAACTGCAGGGGACACTTGAGACCTCAGGTGTTGCAGGACCAGTCTCTCAAACACTTTCATGACATGTGATCTTAGCGCTACTAGTCTGAAGTCACTAAAGGTACTGGTACGGCCTCTTTTTAGTATTGGGACAATACAAGAAGTTTTCCATAACTTAGGCACCTTTTTGAGCCTCAGAGAGAGGTTGAAGAATTGCTGAAAAACCTCTGCAAGCTGTCCAGCACACACCTTAAGTACTCTGGGACTGATCTCATCTGGTCGTTTTGCTTTGTTGGTCTTTAGTTTGGATATTTCACTGTTTTATGGCTGCTGATCAAGGCATCAGTGGGCACTGGGGAGGCAGCATTGGCAGAGATGTTGGGTGGAGGGATGTGAAGAGACCCCAAGTATCAGCTAAGGTGGTGAAGGGAGGAGGGATGGTATGTGAGATCACTGGGTCAAAGTAAGAAGCAGAAGTGGTGTCAAATCTATGGAAGAACAGTTAAGTTCATTAGCAAACGTTGAGTCTCCTTCCACAGCAGTGAGTGACTTCTTATAACCAGTCATTATTTTCATCCCATTTCCACACCTCTTTGATATTATTGTCTCAACTTGTGCTCTACTCTGTCTCTATAGAGCTGCTTTGCCTCCCTCAGCTTCCTCTTGAGTTCTTTCTGCACAGCCGAGAGTTCCTCCCTATCTCTTGCCATGAACGCCCTCTTCTTCTTGTTGAGGAGGTCTTTAATGTCCTTATTTATCCATAGCTTATTATTGGGGAAACAGCGAACTTTTTTTGGATGGAACAACATTGTCCTCACAGAAGCGGATGTAGTCTGTGATACAGTGAGAGATGCCTTCGATGTCCAATGACCGTCCATGAAAGGTCCCAGTTGGTCCTCAGCATCCTTTGACCAAACTTTCACATACCTCTTGGTAGCAGACTGCTGTCTTACTACAGGCTTGTATGTTGGTACTAGATATATTAAGTTGTGGTCTGATCCACCAAGTGGGGGGAGGGCTGAAGAGCTGTATGCCTCCTTCACATTGGCATAAATGAGATCAAGAATCTTATTTTCTCATGTTGCACAGTCCACGTACTGTTTGAAGTTGGTCAGCTAGAGCTGAAGATGTTGAGGTTCTCTCTGGGAGTGACGAGGATGGATAGGATCAGGAATGAGGACATCAGAGGGACAGCTCATGTTAGATGTTTTGGAGAAAAAGCCAGGGAAGCCAGATTGAGATGGTTTGGACATGTTCAGAGGAGGGACAGTGAATACATTGGTAAAAGGATGCTGAGGTTAGAGCTGCCAGGAAGGAGGCCTAGAGGAAGACCAAAGAGGAGGTTCTTGGATGTAGTGAAGGAGGACATGAGGATAGTTGGTGTGGGTGAGGAGGATACAGAGGATAGGGTTAAATGGAGGCAGATGATTCGCTGTGGCGACCCCTGAAGGGAGCAGCCGAAAAGAGAAGAAGAAGTCAGACCACCTCTCAGAATAATGAAGTTGTTACATAGGTCACTTAAGGTGTTATAAGGAAATGGCATATTTCAAAACCCGGTGGCACTCACCTTTTTCTGCCCTTCACTTATTATACCATACAATAAGAACTCAAAAAGAAGCAGCGACACAGTGAATGCAATTTTATGTTTTACAGTAAAAGACAGGATGCTGGTTAGAAAAGTGTTACAACTGGGTCTCCAAAGCCTGTTAAGTTAGTTCCAGGATAAAACTTTATATTTAATAACTGCAATAACTATATATTATTATTGCAGGGTATTATGTATAGTATTGATATACCTTTTTGATTTATTCAGTTGTCTGTCCTAAACCAAATATAAACCTTGAAATTGTAATTAATAGACATTGTTTGTCACAACACATGAAGTGTATCCTTGAAGTTTATGAAAACATGCTCAATGTTTTTTCTGTATCATTAATGGCATTAAATGTAGAGTAGATAAGTTATTTTTGATATCAGTCAATAGGAAAAATATATTATCATTGTTAATATGGCCATACTGCCCAGCCCTAGTCTGTCTTTCAATGGGCACACTACATGTAACATTTGCCTTATATACACTTTCTATATTTTTATAGGTGTTGGGGCATTGCCCTCAGTTTACTGATGCACAGCATTGCTTTCAACACAAGCTCTTCCATCTTGTGGGCATTGTAAATGTGGGTGTATTTTGCAGCATAGCAGTGTTCCGGTACTTATGTTTCTATTGCAATTGGTAGTTTAGACTTTTCTACTCTCTGCTTTTATCATGCATATGTGTTGAGCAGTCTCAAAATTAGCACTTGTCAGAGGTAATTTGTGATTTACATTCAAATGCCTTTGACAGCCACAGCAATTTTGTGTTACTTCACATTTATTTCTGTGCATGAATGTGCAGTGATCGCCTACTGGTATTGGTATTCTCGCGCACTGAAACAGAAAAAAAAAAAAAACACAGTTAAAGAAACTATTCCCAGTAAACTTGAGATATAGACCACAAATCCATCTTCTCACCATAAATAGTGGTAGCATCCACAAGAATAAGATGCAGATGTTATGCAACAAACACAACTTGAGTGACCATTTTCTTTACAACAAAAAGCACAGAAAATATCTTGTAAAAACTCCAAATGGAAAACTGACATCCAACATGCACAAGTGAATCTAAGTGCCATACTGTCACTGCATTTGGTGATAACTTGAGTGTATTTGCATCTGTGCATGCTTCCAAAACAAAATGTAAGAATGAGGTTACTTCTATATTTCCACCACATTTCAAATTAAAGATTTACCTTTTCTGCTGATTGTGAGGTCCCAAAAAAGATGGGGATGAAGGCCAGCCATACAATGCAGGTGGTGTACATGGTGAAGCCGATGGGCTTGGCCTCGTTGAATGTCTCTGGAACCCCTCTGGTCTTGATTGCATAAACTGTGCAGGTGACCATCAGCAGCATGCTATAACCCAGCAGACAGATGAGGGACAGGTCAGAGATATCACATTTCAGGACACCACGTGCCATCTTAGGATTGGCTGTACGTTGGTCCTCATAGTCGATGATAGCTTGTGATGGGTCAACACCAAACCAGATGCACACTCCGAGGAGCTGTACTGATATCAGGCTGAAAGTGATAACTAACTGGGAGGCTGGGGAGATGAATCGAGGAGCACTGACTGACATCTTGCCCTGTTCAAAGATCCTGTAGATTCGATTTGTCTTGGTAAGTAGTGCTGCATAGCTTATACTCATTCCAAGGCCCAGGAAAATCCTTCGCAGTGAGCATATAACCACATCAGGAGTGGAGATCATAAGGAATGTTGTAGCATAGCACAGAAAGATACCCGTCAGCAGCACATAGCTCAGTTCTCGACCTGATGCCTTTACAATGGGTGTGTCGTTGTAGCGTATAAAGGTGACCACCACTAGCAAAGTGGCCATGATGCCCAGGACAGCGATGAGAACAGGAATTACTGCCCATGGGGAACTCCACTCGAGCTTGACAATGGGAATGGGAACGCAGCCAGTATGGTTTTCATTAGGCCGCAAATCGAAG
The DNA here is from genome assembly GCF_900324485.2 of Mastacembelus armatus. Classification (NCBI taxonomy): domain Eukaryota; kingdom Metazoa; phylum Chordata; class Actinopteri; order Synbranchiformes; family Mastacembelidae; genus Mastacembelus; species Mastacembelus armatus. Next base: position 6,699,269 of record NC_046639.1, on the reverse strand, counting down.
CGGCACATCTTGCAGGTGTAAGTGTCTGCTTGATATTGGTAACCATCACAATTCTCGCAGTGCCAACAACATGGAATTCCCTTCACTATCTTCTTGCGCTGGCCAGGACGGCAGGGTTGGCTGCAAATGGAGGAGGGCACTTCTTGTGTTCCACCAGGCCACTGCATCTCATTTATCTGCAGGGAAAAGTAAGAAAAAGGAAAATAATTTGCAGAGAGGTCCACTTATTTCCTATTATACACCCTGAAACTCAAAGGTAAAACAATACTGCAGTAGCTGTGGTTACATGGGCAATATTTCTTTTATCTGATTGAAATCAGTTAAATTCTGATTAGAGATTCCAAGTTTTTCCATAGATACTGTGTATTTGCATGCTTCAGGAAATTAATCTGTTTGAACTTCAACAGCTAATGAAGTTTGTTGATTTGGTTTTGTAGATTCTGGCTTTGCTGATCTTTTTAAACGCTTGTTTGAAAAAGCTGCTGTTTTGAGCCTTTTAATCATCAAAGTATTCGTCAGTCCTTCAAAATATTATATCAGGAGTTTTGTGTCCTGCTGCCATGTTGCTGTCCCTCCTGGGAGTTCATCTCACCAAACATTACCCCGACATTATTCCAATGAGACAGAAATGATCAGAGTTTACAGGTGGTAACATGATGCATTCTGGGCATTTTCCTGAGGGGGGTAATGGGGTCCATGTAAATGTATCTAGTATTACTGCATTTGGACAAATTCATTTTCATTCAAGTAAAAGCACTTTTGAACTAGGATTAAACTAACCGTTAAGTGTAGCTAAAAACATTAACACAAATTACTAGATATTGTTTCCCTAGTTAAAGATTAAACAACATTACATAATGCATGAGGACACAATTCAATTAACACTTGGTAGAATAGCTTACACACACAAAAGTGACATAATGAACTAACTCTAATTGGGATATCCACCACATGAAAGTAGCCATCTTTATCAAGACATCATTGTGTAAACGCCTTCAATTATAATTCAGCTAGACTGTTTAACTGCTTCCAAAGAATGTTGTAGTTATTCGAAGAAAAATAAGTACATTAAATAGTCTAGCTTTGTGGTATTGCAGTCTCAACACAGTACAATGCAGTGCCATTACACCAGCTTCTGCTGTTACATGGACATTTATTATTTTTATTACTGCGCAGTTTAATTAAGGGGCTTTAAATGAAAAGGGTTCTGGAAAATGATAGGGAATATTTAATTATTCAAATTAGCATCTGGATGGCTTAGTTGATTGGTTTTATGTCTAAACAACCTCAAAAGAACCCCCATTGAATTTCCTTGGCGGTCTTTACCATGCAGGCAAAGATAGTAAGATAGTCGATCTGTCTGCAGCAGTAACTCAGTGACGTGACGTGTACAGTAATATGACTCAGATTATTTCCTGTGTACTTACCAGTATGTACTTTGTCTGTAATAATGTACCTGCTCTAATGGTGGGGGATCTGGAATTAGACAGTTTTTTGAGAGCTTTGTGTGTGCTAGTGTGAATGAATGTGTGGTCCTGCATCCTTGTTTTTTGTTTTTGTACTATTGTCAATTACTGCTGTATATTTTGTGTAAATTCAGGAGTTGATTCATCTCAAAGGGTTTATCCTCTTAATAAATTAAATGTCTTAAATAAAATATGCATTGCCCCTCACATTTAAAACGTTTTAATATAAACAAATGCAGCACTACAGATTCTGCAATTCATACATATGTAAATGTTGAAGAGAGAACTAAAATGATGGCAAATGTCAAAATAAGGTTAATGCAGAAAGATGCCCTTGTTTTCTTATTCCATTAGAGACCACTCACAGGAGTACAATAGTGAATGGGACTGTTGGGGGAATATTGGGCAACCCACTATAATGGCCTAAATCATTTGTTAGCCTTTATTTTTATAAATTCTAAAGCCAACCAGGAAGAGAAAGATTTATTATTACATTGTGTACTTGATTGCAGTTTTTTTTTTTTTTTATTTCAACATTTTTCTTTCCTGTTGTCAAAGTTCCAGACTGTAGCTTTAATGCAATATTTTGCCAAGTATGGGATGTCTGATGAAAAATAATTTTGATAGATTGTCTGATTGTCAGATTCTTATATGAAGGATGAAGACAATATTTGTCATAATTCTTGAAAAGTTAAGTATACAGTTTTCTAGACACCATTTTAGTTTATAGTCAAAACAATCCTACATCTAGGTGGAGCTGATCTGTCCAGTCGCCGATGATCTTGTATTCTGTGGTGTTATTCGTGATCTGGTATTGGTAGATCTCATAGCGACCAGGAGCATCTCCATTCACGTTGAAGACCACTGGGGTGCCAGCAATTCCTGAGGATGATAAAGAACAGAAATGCTGTTGCTGTTTCCAATAACTCCATCGTTAGACAGCACATAACAGAAAACATATTATTATTATAATGCCCTCAGATGAAATGAGGCTGCAAAGGGACTTCAAGCTGATGCTGCTATAGTGTTAATGATGAGAACAAAATACATGTTGACAGCCATGTTGTCCTGGTCCTTTGAGGAGGGCCAGGGCTGCTGTCTGTTCATGTTCCCATATCATTTCACACTCCTTCATTCTGCTTATTGCCCCATTGCTTGTTATCTGCAAGGTCCCCACTCATTTGTGCTAACAAATGACAATATTTTATTAGCACTTTGAGGTCTCTCTTGTCCCTCTGCTTCGTGTTCATGCCTGTTTCTGAGCCAATCTGTAAACCCCTCTCCAGTTTCACAACTTGTTTTAAAAATTGTGGTGTGAGGGAACGAGGATTCACAGATTTAGTCATGAGAGCCCACCACAGAGCATCTGATGAAAGGGCCATTAATAGCATCCTCCTCTCTGTCTTTTTACTCTTACTAAACCCAGCAGTTCTATATGTTGAAATGAGGGGTGGAAAGTTATATGTGACTTACAGTAAGATATTTTGGATTATTTTAAAGCGACATCAAAGGGATAAGACAACAGTTTTCTGCAACAGAAAGTATATTTACTACTACATTTATGAAGAGCGACTTGAAACACTGGGCAAACCTTCACTAATCTATTCTCTCATAAATGGATTTTTTTCCAAAGAAGACAACCAGGTTCAGGTGAGAAAACAAGTTTAAAATGACATTGTCTGCATTGCCCACAGCAATCCAATTTTCAATTAGAATAATGTGAAAAATTTGATTTTCATCAATTTATACATATTATTAGATTATAGATTCTATGACTGGATGTTAAGTTTGCTATTTTGACAGCACAGAGGAGAGAGGAAGATAAAGATGCAGAGAAGCGGAGAGAGCAGGATGGAGTCAGCAGAAAGAGCTCTGGGCACTGTATAAATGTCACATTCTGCTTAGGACCTGAGCACCCCTGAAGGTCTGATCCTAGAATCGCCCCTGACGTTTAGACAGAAAATGTGAGTACCCATTAATAGAAAATCAGCCCAACATATTGGGGGGAGGGAGTGCATCACAAATCAGCTGTCGGCTCCCCTGATTTCTAAAAATTGGCATCGGCCATAGAAAGACCCATATCGGTTGACCTCTTCTCTAGATAGGCAAGATCCATTATTAAGCAGCATGTACACGGTTTATTTTGAGATCATATTATGGAATGCATTGGTCTCAGTAATGGACTACTCTATTCTTTATGCTGAAAAATGGCTCCTATTTCTGCAAACCACACATTCACATCAAAACCTTTTTAACACTGCTTAATTACTGTTAGTCTTGTCTGAGCGAATCACTCTAGCATATAGTGATATATGATCCTGTGACTGCTTGCTTCCTCACATTACACCCAAATTAAATTAGTAATCAAACCTCATGAAGACAGGCCCCTTTAAATGACTATGTTGAAACCCTGATGTTATAGCGAGCCTTTAATCCCAACACATTTAACACTGCTTTACTATCAGCTTTATGTCTGACAAGGCCACTTTGTAAAACACAAAGTCCTTAGTGCAAATTAAGTACCACTGAGTATGTAGTATTCCTGAATTCCCTGACTCCACTGAGATTACAATCTTCATACTACAAGTATCAACTTCAGGGTTAAGCTCATTGTGATTTCCCCACTTTGACACGTACAGGGAAATGTCATGCATGGTGCTATATAGAGCTAATACCACAGTCCTATGGTGAGAGTGTTTGTAAAAAATGGTCCAGTGTAGTTTCATTCTCTTGTTGCAAACTTCACAGTTTAACTGCTACAACAGTCTTTGGACACAACCAACACAATTGTGTGCCATTCCTTGCTGATGTAAACACACTGACAGTTGTCACGAGTCCTGTAATACTGCAGTGATTCCCTAACCTTACAGGAGCATGTTATTCCATCCATCCATCCAGAATATTGCTGTGTAGCCAAATCTTAATGAGAACAAATGTAGCAGTTTTTCATTTGACACTGGCTTCTTCACTGGACGTCCTCTGGCAATTCGGGTTTCACTGCATAAAAGGAGCTTTTTTTTTTTTTTTTTTTTTTACAGTGTAAAATGATTAAAAACAAAGAATATTGGGTCTGTAAGAGCCATTATGGCAACCATTAGCCTCTACGTTCATCAGCATTCGCCTACAATATTTGTAATGATTGGATTTCCTCTTTCTTTTTGTCACCATGGATAACTATATAAAGGAATTCATAAAAAATTTAAGTTTAATTCTAAGGCACAAACCTCTTAGAGTATTTCAGATTAACACGAGGAGAATTTTAGCTGACTTGTAAAATATGACTTCAGGATACAAAACTAAAACAAACAAACAAAACTTTTTTTTCATTTTACACAAATGTGAAGTGACCTGCTTACATAGTAATAATTGCACTCAGGAATAGGTAAACAATGTTTTGACTTTGAAGATGGGGCCTACAGTAAAAAACTGCAGAATTCTGCAGAGCTTCTTTTCAGTCTCCATTAAGAATGATAAATAACTGCTGCAAACCTAAGTGTCAAGTTAACCTTTATTTTCCCCGACAATAAAGGTTATGTTGACTACATTAAAAAACAAGTTCATCCATACTTACTAAAGTTCTTCATTTTTTCTGTATTTGCTATTTTAAAACTCTGTTACATAAATCTAAAAAAGCTGTTAAACTATAGAGGCTATACATTATCATGTGCCCCTGTTTCACGCAAAAATGTTCTCCAATGGTAAATTCAGGCTCATGTGAAACCTGAGATCATGTGACCCTGAAGCTGAAGCAAGTCGATGTCTTTGATGTAAAACAAGCAAGTGAATATCTTTGAAAGATATGGGTGATTAAGATAAATTCCCCTCCTTGTTTTCTTTGTCGAGCTGTGTCATAGTTACTTTCTAACAGTTGCATGTGCATTTGTTTTCTTTTTTTTTGGTAACTTTTATTATTCTATTGACATTTAGTTTTGGGACACAAATAATTTACAGAAACCTGCTCTGTTTCCGTGTTTGGATTATATTTGTGTTTGAGAGACACTTCACTGTCAATCCAAATTTTCCTCCTATTGTCCTCAAGACCTCCTCGATTTGTTCCTGCCTCATCTCCACCTAATAAGATGTAGAAGGCAGTTTGAGTTTATCCAAAGGTATTCTGAAAGAAACATATACAGGTTGAAAGCACTTTCTCTGGGATATACTGAAAAGACCAAGTTGTGTCTAATATCAAAACAAACATTTTCTTAAAGCAGAAAGATGTCAGTCTATATGATACATGGTCCCAGAGTACGATTATTACAGTAGAAGTGTTTTGAAAAAAATCCGAAGAGCACAATTGTACCATTATCAATTGAACGACAGCCGACAATTGGTGTAACTGAAAATAACTACATATTATTTAATATGTATGCATATATAAGTCTTTATTAGACTTTATCTTTGAAAGATACCAACTTGATTTACAGTAGCAATAGTGCGACTACAAAAGCATCATATGAGCTTCAGTGGAGCTACAGAGCTGCATTTTGCCCCTTGTATCCTTTCTGGGTGAAAAGCTTCAGGGCTCGTGCATGGAGTATGAATAGTTACAGTTCTACTCTCACTTACATATTCTTTTTTTAGAAGTTCATTTTTATGGGCATCTTTACCTTCAATGAATTGTTGGTATCAGAGAGGCAGACAGGAAATGGAGGAAACACTGATACAGTAACTCCTTCATTTTCCTGACAATGACCACCAAAAAAAAAAAAAAAACTGGTTGAGATTTGTGCCATCTTAATATCAAAACGTTAAGCCCAGATTAACCACTACAAAATGCCTGTGCAGGACATGCTGCTTCCTACCTGCAAACACTTAGAGCACCCGGTCAAATTGCAGGCACTGATGCAGGCAGTAGATTCTGCAGATGTGCAGCAGTATTTTGCTTCATCTAGAAATTCTTTTAGCTTTCATTTACTGTAAATTATAATTACAAGTTATGTACTTTCTTTGACATGGCTGCTCCTCACCCAAAGATCCCACTCTGTAATTGTCACAAACATATCTATTATTATTATATAATCATCTGTGAGGGAGGAACAGGTTTGAGACTGTGTCAAACCAATCTTGTTCCATTATAATTGATTGCCTGAGAATTCTGTTCTGTCTCATTGGTGCGCAGCCCTCTGGGCTATCGCTATGGGTCATATCCCCCCTTCGCGCCTGCGCACTGAAGAGAAATTCATTTACGCCCCTCGCCCGAACCGAGTGTCCACACGTCCGCAGCGCCCATATACAAGGCAGCGATTCGGGCGGGCTCTTCACGTCATGAATTTCTCTTCAGTATGCAGGCACGAAGAGGGCATATGACCCATGGTGATAGCCCAGAGGGCTGCGCCCAATTCACAGAATCTTGGGTTACGAAATGTAACCAACTATCCTCCACATATCTGACATAAAATTATCTGAAGTTGTTATAACCACCAATGCTGACACATGTAAGACCCTATTGTGCATACATTTCTTAATTAAATGGAAAATAACAGGAAAAAAAAAACATATATAAATCGCTTCAGTGTATAACTCACATTTCTAATTATACTAATTGTAGTCTAAATCAGCCTATGAAGAATGTAGGTTAGGCATATCAACAAGCAGAAGTGCATTACGATATTCATTCATCCGTGTCAAAGTAACATTAAACGTCAGGGTGGATGAAGCAGCATGATTTCAGCATATAGTCTGCAGTGTAGCTCTTTCTTTTGGGTGGCATTTTCACTTGTGTTGTAGTTTAGCATAAACATAAGCTTTTTTTTACTTTTTTGGCTGTATTATCTTCAATTGAGTCTAGAGTGCCATCAGTGCCATCTAACGCTTGTGACTACTCAACAGAATAACTGTAAATATACACCTATAAGTCGCAGGACAAATCAGAGGAGTAAAAAAAAAAAAAAAAGTGATTTATAGTCCGAAAAATACAGTACTTGTTCTGTACTGCACTGTTTTTGTTACTTATTGCCCAAAATATACACGGATACAATATATCTGCAATAATCTGATATTGGCCGATAAGCTATGGTAATGGAAAACCCACAGATGCACAACCAAAAGAGTGTGACACAATGATGGTGGAAGGAGAGCAAGATACAGCAAGACAGATGAAGGAATGCTCAGTGTGACTGCATTAGGTTATTAGAGGCTAAACAGAAAGGGACTTCAGAACTTTCACTGTATTATGAGTGTTTTTATGGAGTTATTCTGTAAAATGCAACAGTCAGCCATTTGACTTGTTTCATATGTCTGTAAATATATTTAACTCATTCATATTTCTTTCTTCATAGATAACTCCATATTGTATTTGCCAGTAACAAAATTAGAATTTACAACATGTGAGTGTTATCTGGTAGCTCTCTTCTTCCCCCTCTTATGTACAATATTAACTGTGCAGCCAGTACGCTACAAGCAGGAGATGTCTTGCGTGGGCAATTCAGTGCTGACAAGATAAGGCGGGAAATCTCACAAAAGCACAGTTCATCAACTATGTTAAAACATGGTGTTCTGCCACTGATTGTCAACCCTCCTACAGTATCTTATATTTGCTGGGAGTGCATTAACATTCAGTAACCTGAAAATTGAGGACCACTATGTACTTTTAAAGTACTTGAGCTTATTGTAGAACCCTAAAATAGGACATGTAATTTGCCTAAGGTAGCGTTACACAACTGCCTCAGAATAATAGTTATTCGGTATTGCTTCAGTACCAATGCACTGATTTTTTTTTTTTTTTTTTTTTTTTTTTTTATATGCTATATACAGTGGGCCTACATTTTGCAGAATACAATAAAGCGATGGTAAAAAAAAATTCCCTGAACCTGGTATTAACTGCTTTATGAACTATAAATATACATATGCAGATGAGTGTGAAAAATAGGAATACACACCTGTGAAGTTGACATTGCGGATGTACTTGAGTAGCAGTGTGCCATTGATGGTATCCATCTTGGAACAGAGGCCAACTTTACCAGGACAGAGATCTTTGTGCATGTTGTGTAGAGCATGAGCCATGGCATAAACTGCATCAATCACAAACTGGACCTTCCCCTCTTGTTCGTATGATGAATCTTTCCCAATTCGTTCATGGTCTAAAGAAAACATCAACACCACAAAAATTACAACCCATGAAATTATGACTTACTTGATTAATTCATACATACTTGAAGAAATGTGATTACTGCTTTTGGTTAACCTGTGTATAGTATTTCTTATGCAGTGTTTTAGTGCCTGAGTCATGGCAATTGTGACAGGTAATCAAGATTATATGAGTGACATAATATTCAGAACAAAAAAGCTGCTCCACAATCAATCAGAAATGTAAGAACTAAACAATGATTGCTGGATGTGTAAAATGAAGTAAATGATAGCCTTTCAAGAAGCCTGATTACTCCATTGTGCAACCATCTTTGTTTCACCATATTTAATTTATTTAGAGACTGGCGTTGAATTGAGCACGTTAACCACTAATTTTATGCTATTTCATCTAGACATCAATCACAGAATCTCCTTCCACCAAATCCAAAATGGCCTCATGTGCAGTCTTTCTCATTGTGACACACTCAAAATTCTCAACAAAACTTTTTTTAATTCATCCTAATCTGCTACAGTGCAGCTAACAGCCTTTGCAGTACTGTGTAATGTCATGCAAAGATCTTGAGATTACTCACATAGCCTAAACTAAGTAAAGATTGTCACTGCTTACATAAATTAATGTGGTTTAGGAATGCACTCAGGTCTTCTCTATATGATCACAGAGTGTTTACCCCAATAAAGTCATATGGTGTCTCACATCCGTTTATCAAAACCAGAGTGTGACACAGTGATGGTGGAAGAGAGCAAGATACAGCAAGACAGGCCTAATCATTCTTCGGCATTAATGTAATTAGTTATGACAGGTGTATATTAGTCATAGCCAGGGTTGTTCTAATGCTCTGAAAATGTGTTAATCATCAAGCAAGATTTCAATTAGCGGCTTAATCATTTTATTAGCCAATGCCCTGCCAGAGAGGTTAAGCAGAAAGAGTGGCAGGAGGACAGTGTTACTGATTTAAGTGATATAGACATCACAAAGTGATGGGAATTGGAATGCAAGACTGGTCTTTAAAAGGAGCCTGCATAGAAAGAGTTGATGCACATCAGAGTCAAACTGCTCCAGCAGGTTTGCTTGTTTAGTGTAAATGCAAGTTTAGACCTGCTGACAATTTCTGTATTTTCTGGACTCTAAGTAGCACTTTCTTTTTCCTCTGGCTTCTCCTGCGACTTCTATAGCAAAGGAATTTATATGTGTATGTTTGTCATGTGTCATGAGTACTCACAAGCCTTAGATGGCATCTTGACTCAATTGAAGATAATATTGTTGCGCTGAAAAAGCAAAAATGCTTATGTCTATGCTAAATAAAAATGCCGCCCATTACAAAGAGCTATACTGAGGACTTCAAAGTGATAATTAATAAAACGTTAATAATATAATTAATTAATTTTAAAATGATTAATTAATTAAATGATTAATAAAATCAGCAGCTGAAACTTTGGAGAAGTTTGGAGTGACAACCTGAGAGAGGCGACTTATATATGTTTTTTTTTTGTTGTTGTTGTTTTCTGTTCATCAAGGCTGTTTTTGCTAAAAGCGACTTATAGTCCGGAAAATACGGTACATAATTTCTCTAATGTATTAATAGGAAGCATAGATAATGGTAACCTTTTGTTTACTTGTGATGGATAGGCTTACTTGCTTGCAGATACAGACCTGTGCCCTCAAGACCTGCATTAAAGTTGATCTTATTGAAATGTTAAGGCCCATAACAACCTAGAAAGAATTAACAGGACTCTCATAGAGCTTACACTTTGTTCTTTCACAGATTTTAGTGCTCGTACACTTATGACGAGGGCTAAGTAAACATACTCCACATGTGTGCTGCTTTAACCATCTTTTATTCAAACCCATTTGAATGCTGCCTTTCTTTCCTTTCAGTGTGCTGCTCATTTCCCTCTGTGAATGCAAGAGGATTACAAATTGATTTTTACAATCTGAAATTTGTTGTCTGCAGGCTTTTTTTTTTTTGCCTTGGATGTGACAGAAATGTCTTTTGAGAGACACTTAAAAGATTTTAAAAGCATGTGAATTGCAAATGAATTGCCCCTAAGAAATATGATATATTTTGTAATCAGAGACAGTCATTGTTGAAGTCACAGATGATATATGACACTTTTTTCTTTGTGACGGTGTCTTAAGAGCTTAATAAAGTTAAACCAAAAACATTGACACTCAGTAATAGAGGTTCATTTGCATGGCTCAGTAGGTGCCCTGTGTCTGCCTGTTTCCTTGTGCTTTGAAGGTTAATGTTTTTTTTTTTTTAGAATAATTCAATCTTCTGATTTTAAACTCTCAACAAAAAGGTTGAGAGTAAAAGTTTGGAAATTGTGTAATTTGTATTACATCACCTCATTTTTCCTGTACCATCAAAAAAATGACTTTAATGTGTTCAGTAATTGTGAATAATAGCTCATCAGTAACTTAGTGTGGAAAAATTGAACGTAATCATTTCAGTGTGCTATTGGTTGTGTGCTATTCCAGGATGTTCCTTCCTAATAGAGAGTTGTTATTGCTCTGAAGTTTGGTCATAATTATGCATATATATCACTCCAAATGATCTGTTTACTCAAAGGAGGCCTGAGGATTTTGCATCATGGCTTTCAGTTAAGGTTTACTTTCATGTTACTTAGCAAATACTCTGCCTTTGTCACTGTTTCATTCACCAGTTTATGATAACATGACCACATAAGCGGTGAATCATGATATAAGCCCAAAGGTGATGTATAGCAGGAATCATATTTTGTTTACATGTCTTATCTCAGTGGTGACACTACATTTTAAGTACTACATTTAACAGATGAATAGTTTTTGTTTCTGTTGTTTTTTATCTACGTGCTGCCCCAGTGTTTGCCTGCTGAGAAGAGGGAAATTAACATCCGTGAAAGGGTTCTGACTGTTTTGAATACCACCAGTTACATTGTAAATGTGTGCTACAGGCAAAGCGGAGCTGGAATAGGCAGTCTGTCTCATTTTGTGGCTGTCACAACCTCTCTCCCTCTGCCACTCTCCCACTTTCTCCTCATCTGCTGAGCAGCCAGAGGTGTCCATATAGACTTACATGTTTGGATTTCTTCTACTGCTCCAATGCTCTAAACAGTCCAAACACTTGCAGTTCAGGTAGACCAGGGGTTCGTAATCTCTTTGATGTTTGACCTTGGTCCACAAATGTGTTTACAGTTTAGCCAATAATTTGATCTTATACTCATGTAATCAACAGTGTTCCTCATTTGTTGAATATCAAAACAATTTAAGCTCCCAAGTGTCTGCGATGTAATTTGTGCAACATTGGTATTTGCCTGATGTAAATTGAAATTAAGTGATTTAAAAAGTGACGTTTGTTTTTGAGGGTTTGTTTTCCTCTCAAACATGGTTTGATGTGAAGAAAAAGGGCAGTAACTGAATCCTAAAATGCTTCATGGTTAGGTTAGTCAGCAGTGCAAAACAAGCATTGCTATGAAAGAAGATGAAACCTTGCTGCTGTATCTTTTTATCAGTGCTCTAGGAGTTTTCATCAAGGCAAAATTGTGATTCTGAAAGAACACAATGATCCAGAAAGCTCAGGGTCACAGTGTATGCTCTTTTTTGCAATATTGGTTTGAATAGAAGCAAATTGTTTCTTTTTTACCTGCTTTTCATTCCAGGTAGAGCAGTGCAACAATTTCATTTTATTATTTGAGCACACTGTGATTTCTTTCTTTGTGTTGCTGGAAATGGACTTTCTGTCCAACTAATGTGCTGAGATGATAGAGTAGGCTGCATTATTTCTTGGTTGGGCATAGTTAGGTTTGACCTACTATCCTGGGTCACTCTAGGGCAGGTAATGCTGCAATTTGCCCACATTTTAAAATTATGTATGATACAGTGCTAGTGGTCCCAATAGACTTTATCAATCAAATGTTTTCAGCCATTAGGCATTCATCAGGGTGATGCTGGTTTGCACCGTGGTGTGTGTGTGTTCTCAAGAAAGAAAGATACATTTGATACAATATGTTTTAAAATCTTCCAAATTAAATATTTTTTAAATAGTTTAGAATAGTTCTTATAGATTTTGTTCAAAAAGTGAAAAACTACATCCTCTTCCAACAGTCCATAAGGGACCTTCAGGATATTGTCATACATATAAAATAATTTCCTCCAGAGTTTTGTCAGGTTTTAAAACTCTGTGTTTTTATGTTCACTCAGATTGTACCATATTAGGAAGGTTCCAGTTATTGCTATGTCAGCTCACTGAACTGCAGTGATACTGTTGTCAAAACGTTTCAGAAAACATAAAATAACACAGTGCTAATTGTCAGCTGCTGTGGTTTGGCCCAGGCTCTGGGTGATGTCTCATCTCCCTTTGGTCACATGTGTGGTTCTTGTATTAAAGTCTCAAAAATAATAATTAAAATGATGCCCTAATGTGGCCTTCGTCAGGGGCCTGACAAACTTTGGTTGACAGTCATTACAAACCCCTCCCATTTTCCTATTCTAATTAAGAAGAAGATTGGGCATTGTCACCCAAGGAACAGAAATATAGAGCACAGTGCTGGAGAGTGCTTGTCATCATTTCTTCCAAAGACACGGTCGGTCAGATCAAGTGATCCAGTTGTTACAGCTGCAAGCTATAGCCAGGAAATTAGTTTCTCTTGCTTTAACTGCCTCTAAAAAGGGAATTCAGAAATGTCTTGGTATGAGGATAATAAATTAAATTGAAATGGTATGCTGTCTTACAGAGTGGATAGTCTAAACCCCCGCAGGTGTGTAGCAATTTCTCACAAGTAAGGAAAACACTTCTTTAGTTTTGTCTGGTTTATCTTTTATCCAAATCTTGACTGTTGTGTTGTATCTCAGGAGCATCAGGAATCTGTTGAACATGGTGTAGTTGCACTTGGTCTTCTTGATGATTTCATTGAGCAATGGACATCAGACAATTGAGCAGGCTTGGAGGCATGAATGTGCGTCTGTTAGCCCTGGGTGACTCATGTCTGCAGGGATGCAAAGACATTGAGTGACTAAAGCCAGTTTGCTATCTTTACACTGTGAACCTGATTGGGTGCTGAAATGACATCATAAGTGATGTACCTGCAGAGGCTGGTATCTTGGCCAACAGCCCAGTAAGGCACAAAACTTTAATCAAAGGAAATGCTGCCTGACACAGCTTGGGTAATCGCTCTGTTGCTTTTTTTATGTTCTAATATTAGATTAGATGAGATGACACTTTATTGATCCTCTGGCTGGGAAATTCAGGATATGTTATATAACATGTCATATTTATCTATTATCTGCTTTTGGAAGAACTGGCAACAGACAATGCTTTTATTCAGAGGCATTTCTAAAGAATTTGAGGACTGAAGTTTGCCTCATAGTAATTATGATTGATGAGTCAGCCCTGCTCATCTCAGACCAATGGAACATGTCTGCCTTACTATCAGTTTGTAGCATGAAATAAAATATAATAGATGTACAATCAACAGTCCGCAAAGATCATTAAAAAACCTAAGAGTTGCTGGATTTCTCACCTAAACCAGTATGGTTAAATTCTGTTTGAATTTCCTATGAGCCTACAAGGACCAAGTAGTTTCTTTAACCAGGAGTTTCTGGGGTTCCCGTTTATTCTGCTGTAAAAACTAAAACCCATCTCTTTTCATGATAGAAAACGATATGTCTGACAAAAAGAGAGGGCAAAGTAACACCTTCTTAAAAGCTTGATACAGTTATGTAATTTTCAATTTTAAAAGAATATAGCAAGTTAACTAAATGTGACCTAATTCATAACAGTTTTGGTCAGTGTCAGGTTCTAGTATAAGTGTGTGTAAAAATGTAATTATCATTGTGTCATTTAAAGAGTTTAGAGTGCTGTTTTAAGTTTGTAGTCTTGCACTACTGGATTTTAGGAAGTTTTTATTCCAGCAACTCTAGCCAAGAGAGTGCTACTGTACGTTCACCAAACTGAGTTTCTTGTTCTCATGCCGAGTCTTTTCTTTTGTAGCATTAAAAATGAAAACACACAGTTTAAAAAAAAAAAAAAAAAAGTGGTAAGATAAGCAGTCAGCCAGGATTATGTTACAAAAATGAGAGCCAGAGCATTTTCTTCTTTATCAGCACTGTTATGTACTGCAAACATTACAGTGCTGTTTAATTTAAAAATCAGAATTCCAGATCCATGGTTTCAAAGATGAATAAGAATTTCTATTGCTGTGCTGTGCAACAATGTAAATCCTGACAGGCATAGAAGTAACTTAGGTCAATTAACAAATAAACTGTGCATTGTTTTCCACATCATATCTATATCCCTGTTTTGATATTCAAATGATGCCTCTAGTGTGTATTTTAACATATATATATATTTGAAGAATTAAAAACATGCGTGATGTGCCTATGGGTTTGGGTGACAGTGTAGATCTGACACTACAAAGTCAACTTTGGCCTCTGGGGTGGCAAATAAAACAATGTTGGGTGAAAAGAGCAGCAGTAGGATATGAATCATACATCTGCACTCTGTGCTGTTTTCCCTGTACTCTCATGTCTCAGCACTGGAAGATGATCTGTTACTACCCTGCTGTTTTCATACATGAACCAGTTGCCAGTGACTTTTATTGTTTAATTTAACCCTTTGATATCGCACAAACAGAAAGATTATATGCCTATCAATTCATATTAGTACTCTAAAAATATTATTTTCTTGATTTGTCTTGAACTGATTTTTAAGATAAGAATTCTGTCTTTTTACTTAATACATGAATAATGTGCTATTAAAAACGGTTTCTGCATTGTCGATAAAATACGGGGTCTGGCAAATCCCCAAAAACGGGGTAGGAAATTATGCTTAAAAATAAATAAATAAATAAAATTTGAGAATAGTGATACTACTTGCAAAACTGAGTGAAATGACTATACTTTTTGCATGTGTTGTACTGCTCAAAGGACAAAAGGCGACTGCAAAAATTTAGTTGAAAAGCAGCCACCATGACATACTGATATAATTTAAGATTACATATTCTCCTAAAACCTGAAAGTGTGGGTTGTTCGAAGGAGCTATGCTTTTTTGCCAAGGGGCACAATGTTATTAAGAGAATTGACAATTAAATCTCTGCTTAACTGTTAGTTTTGGCCGTTCAACTATTGTACCAATTCAGTGTGTCTTCTGTGGTATTTGGTGACCTTTTGAGGTTGAAATTTCCTGTCAGATGGATTAGGAAGCCAAAAGATGGACTTAAACAAGGTCCAGTCACTGAGCAAGACGAAACAATGAAATGCAATATTTACTGAGCCCTGCCCTCTAATAAAAAGAACTGTCAAATGTGAACTGTCAGTTAAGAAAAATGTTTTGTGTACAGAGCCACTATACTCTTCTCCTACTGATCCCGACATTGCAGTAGTGTCACAGTACAGAAAGCTTAAACAATAACTCATGGTTTTTGCCTATGCTTCTCTGTCTCATAAGGAAAACAGAAAAAAAGTTATATTATAATTAGTTCCCTTATTTCATTAAAATCTCAGGTTTGAGAAGACTTTCTCCTTCCAGAGAAACAATAAATAGGTCTCTTATGAACTCAAAGTTCATTAGTCAAAGCACTTTTGTTGTCCAAACCTAACAACAGTGTGCTGGATGCTAATTCTGATTTTTCATTTAAAAAGAACAACAAACTGTTGTCCTCGGACATAATGAAGCCAGCAGTTAGTGCCACCACAACATAATTATAAAAACAGACTGAATTGTCTTCCACTTGCCATTTGTTTGTAATGATACCTGATTTACTGTATGTGTCTGTGTCACGACTCAGCTCAAAGTCTTTAGTCAGGGAACCGTCACAGTCTGTAGGCAGCACAGAGTTTGTGTGGACTAGACTCTAACATGAGCATTTTCAGTTACCAAGGCTGAACTAGTGAAGAACGGATATCCCACTCCAATTTCTCAACAGCAGAGAACAGAATAGCTTCTCCAGTAGTGATTTTTGGGTTGTATGATACTCCATCATGCAGACAGATATATGAGCAACATATTTCCTAGCAACATTTCAGGTGCCAGCTTTAAATCAGTCACCCTGGACTACTTGAAATGCAGTGTTGTACCCCACAATTGGGTGGGAGAAAGGACTGGAGAGCCTACTGATTTTAATGACTTAAAATCTTGTTTCCAGTAGGCTGATTGGATTTACTATTGATTATGTTTTCAGCATATGCTGTGGCCTGGTTTTGCGATTACTTGTCGCCCTTGCAAATTAAACTATCCAGCAAGTATTAATTTCTTTTGAATGAAAATATTGATTCTGATTCACTTATCTATAGTAATTACATTTAACCTAAATAAGGAAGTGTGATTGTTTGGGAAGTGTGTTGACAAATACCAAGTATACATGTATAATGTGCTTACAGCAGACCCAATCAATATTCTTAGTCAAGGACTGAGTGCTTTCCATTGACCTGGTGCCTTCTCTGCTATTAGCTGTATACTCACTTGTACATTTTTTGATGCCTGATCCTTTCTTCACAGCATGGCGGCTAAGCTTGCACTGGAAATTATTCTCCCAGAACTCTGCAAACCAGATATTCCTTCTGTTGTTCTCTAGTGTTCGGCTGATGAAGTAGCGATCAAAACCTGAAAGAAATAAGTGAGAGATGCTGTTTAGGCTTAAAAAAATTGCTGCAAAATTGTAGGTTGTTATTGCCAAGCATTTAAATATTTAAATGAAATGATTTAAATGATGTCATATTGTGTGATTATTCTATTTATCTTTGTGATCTATATATCGGATCTATATAAAGAGTGTAGAGTTCATAAATTGTTAGATGCTATCAATGAGATTTAAAAAATATAATTAGCTTAAAAGTAGTATGTGATTATTCTGTTTCCACTAATTAATCGCTTTAAATATTACACATTAAACCTTTAAGGTAAATATTGTTACTGGACAATGCCTTTGCATGTGGCTGAATAAGGGAGATATGATTAGTAGAGGCAAACATTAAAAGCAAGCCCAGAGTACTCAGATGATGCTGTAAAAAAAAAAAAAAAATTGTTCAGAGCATTCTGTAAGATAAAACTAGGAAGTGTGTTATAAATACCTTTGATAGATTGTCGTTTGGGTAGGATGGTTACTGCACCTTCTGCCATTTCTTCCTGGTTCAGTATTGGGGAGATTTTGGACCCCCAGCTGTCTGAACCTACCCAGATGAAGTGGCCTGTTTGATTGGCCTTCTTAGCTGCTTGAAGGAGCCGCCTTTGGGACAAAGAAGTAAAGTGATGTATAATAGTACCTCATAGTGTGGTGCCATCAGTGTTTTCATTCATTTTCTGATATATGTCACGCACATACAGTGACATTTTACCCATGAAAGAGGGGCCTTATTTAAATGCACTCTAAAGAGGAGGTGTAGCTGCCATTTAGCTGATTACATGTCTGGAATATCCTTTTCTGAGTCTGGGTAAGGTTGCACTGTGGCACTAATAGAAATGAAAAGCCACCATAGACACTCTGTCTATTCCCTGTGTAGTGTAGTTCTTCCTAGCTGTGGCAGAATGACACCCCTGCCTCATTTGTCCAGGCTTGTCGCCAATGGAAGTAAGTTTAGGGAGTCATAAAAAACTGCCAGCACGCTCTGCTGTAGCAGCAGAGTTACATCAAGAAAGCCTGAGCACAGCAACATAAAATTTAAACACAGCAACCTGGCATATGAAACATTATGATCTTTATATGCCCCTAAAGATGCCAGAGCAAAAAGTAAATACTAAGCATCAGCTTGTGTGGTGCACAACGTAAGTTTTTTACATGGAACGTATTGTTTTACCATCTCATTTAAGACCTCAAAGTTACAGATGGATGATGTAACCTTGGAAAATAATTACTGCATGTTTTGTAAGTAAGCAGTAAGTCATCTAAAGTTTTTGTTTCTTTATCTTTATTTATTATGTTTGATCGGTAAGGCTTTTTCTCTGGTCTCCAGAAAGCCCAGGTTCAGTTCCTAGCTCACATGAAGTACAATTGTAATTATATTTCAGTAAAACCTTATTCTAACCTTAATCAAATTTGTTATCACTTTATTATTATATCATAAATTAGTGTCACATGACATTTCACCTAAGCCATTAAAAATGTCAGGCAATGAAAAGGTCAAAATGACATATCTATTTTTTCTAATTAAATTAATCAGATGGTAAATAAATTGTTCACTTAATTAAAGTGCAAAACAAAGAACAATTAAGTTAAATTAGTTGAATTAGTTTTAATTTTATTTATTTTGCAGAATTTGTGTTATGAAACCACGATGCTTTCTCATAGAAGAAACACAGTACAGGACAAAACTACACTGTTAATTTGATTGTATTACATAAACACATGATTTTCAATATTCTTCGTAAACCTGAGACATGGCAGTATATTTATATAACTGGTTAAGTATCATATTTTAAGGGCCCAATCAAAAAAACCTAAGTCTCTTATACTTTCTATGTAGACAATTGTGGGCTCTTATTAGGCTGCTGCCAGCTCACACTGGCCTTGGTTCAAAGATAGAGTAGGCATGCAGTGCTGAAATCCCCCTAGCTTTCTGTAATTACTATATATCCAGACTATTACCCGTTATCAGGACTGGATTAAGTCAATGAGCACAGGGACTTATGCCCTGGTCATCATCAAGGGACTGGGCCGAATCAATGCCCACATTCCATTAGGAATACATTCACTGGTTGCTGGGAAACCTTCTGCCATTCAAAGCCAAACCAGCACTGTGTTGATCCAGCCTACAGCTAATTAATTTGTTCTTAATACAGACTTTCTGTCCCCACAGTGAAAGTAGGGATATTGTTAACTATTATTGGGCAAACAGACTAGATGTCAAAATGGATGACAAAACTATTAGTCAGACTTTATAATATAATGCAGCTCAATATAGTACATTATAATAAAATGTGGCTTCAAAAGAGAGTAGTTAACTCCTCTCTAACATGGCCTGGATGCAAAAACAGTCATATAGTAATCAGTGTAAAAATACTAGTAATGAGCTAGTATTCAGAATTGTATAGTACATAAATATTTCTAGCAAAATACATTTAACATTTCAAACATTTTCTGATAACTGTTTGAAATGATGTGTGATGCTGTACCTATAGCAATATATTCAGTGACAATACTTAAGTAGGTACTGTATAAAGTAAATTTATTTATTATCTTGTGAGTTGTGTAAGTATATTCTGGTTCTAACTGTATGTGGCAGTCATGTGGAAGTTACTTGTGTTTTTGCCCAATAAGTGTTGGAATTTCACAGAGGGAGTGCACTGATATTCATATTCATAATTTTTTTTAGTGTAAATTTATAGAATTTAGTACAGTGTCACTATCTTAGTGATTTTATACAGTTAATAGGTTGTTAGATTTTTTTTCCAGCAGCAGTAGTTGTAGTTTAGCTCTTAGTACAGACAGTTCCAGCTTCAAGCGTTACTGGGGATAGAGTCAGCAGCTCAAATTGATTTGGGTGGAGACCATTCTCCACCACACAGCCTGCTTCCAGCAATTCTGGAGCTCTCAAAAGATCTCTCTGTAGCACACGTGCCCTGTAACTCTGTGACACTGTCCATTTTCTCTGGACAGGAGATGTCACACTTTCAACATAGACAACCCAGCATCTCCCTTCTCCCATCAGCCCCGTCCCTAACAATGGCTGAGAAAAGTCCTGTTAAAAGTTGCGTTAACTGACGGCAACTAGGATTCAACTCACCTTATGTCGTCCTCATTGGCAAAGATGATGACTACTCGAGCATTAGGGTTCTCACTCAGTCTGCGAATGATCTTGTCAAACTCTCCAGCTCTTGGTTCACGTGGTATTTTCACTGACTGTGAAATGCACAGACCACCTAATTGGGAGACAAAAGAGAAAAGTTTCCAAATGAAACACATTCATGATTTTTAAAAAAAAAAAAAAAAAAAAAAAAAAAGCCTTTTCTCCTTAACAGCCCTCATTAGCAGATTTTTCTAACAGCAACTGCCAGTTAATGCTGTCCTTTCAGGTGTCTCTTTCACACTCTTGGTCACTTTTGCGTGTGCATTTTTTTCCTCTTAAACTCACACAAATCTATTTCAATCCTCTGCACTTTTTAGGATAGATGGACCATTAAATGTGTACAGGTGCTATATTTTACACCATGAGGAATGCACAGTATTAAAAAATCTTTCCTTGCACCACAAGGGGCAACTTTGAAACATAGAGACCCATCAATTCAGTTTATGGTCCTGCTTGTGAGACCAAGGGAATTTGGTAGCATTTGAAAATCCATAAATTTTGTATTTGAAAAGTAGTTCCATTTTCTTAGAGTAATTTTTCTTATTACACAGGCTGTTTAACTTTGTTCAACTTACAAATTACTGTTTGCTAAATTCTTACATAAATATTACACTGTCTTTGAGAGAGACAGAAACCATCCATTAGCTATACGTGCTTATTCTTCTTTTAGGGTTACAGGGATCTATTGGAGCCAATCCCTACTATCTATGGTAAAAAGGCAGGGGTACACCCTGGACAGGTGACCAGTGCATCACAGGGACACATATAGACAAACAGCCACACACACTCACACTCACTCCTATGGGCAATTTAGAATCACCAATCATCCTGACATACATGTTTTTGGACTGTGGGAGGAAACCAGAGTACCTGGAGAAAACCCACACAAGCACAGGGAGAACATGCAAACTCCACACAGAAACCTTGAAACAGAAACCTTTAAATTTCCAATTAAATGAATTAACATGAATTATGTGTAAGTTAACATATAGTATTGTCAACTAAAATTGATAATTTCAGTTTAGCTTATTAGCCAATGGCCTATCACAAAATTAGAGCTACAGTAATTCCCCACAGATCAATTTAAAGAGTCCTCAATGTCTTAAAGATGCTCTGCATTGAGGTATAACGTCAGCAAGGGATGGCCCCTGGTTACCAACAAGCTAGGACTTTTAATTCCTAATGCAACATTTCAAGATAACTGTTTTGTCACCCTGCCAAAATGCCACAGAGTGTATGTGCATGCTAATGAATTTCCCCTTTGTGACCCAGTACAAAGCCAGCCCAATGAACAATCAATGCAGGAATAATACCCTCTAGTTCAGTTCATGGCAGCCAAACTCACACCATAAAACAAGCCTGGCTGCAGCTCAGATATTAATAGGTTGTGAAAACTAGAAGAATGCATAAAGAAAAAGGGAATGCCATTAAATTAACAAGGATCCTGGGCAACTTTGCTCATGGATACAAGAAGTCTCTTCCGGTTAGGTCAGTGAGGGGCTTGTCACCTGTGAATGTACATTGTGGATGGATTTAATGATGCCGTTTTCTTCAAATCCATAGTTTTGCTGCTCCACTGAGGCCTTTTTTTCCCAAAAGGGTTAAGTGTATAGGTTTCCCATTGTCATACATGTCACAGCTACAGTAGCTGTGACTTTTAAATTCATTTGGTTGATTAATGAATTAGCAATTCTTCACTGAAGGAATAGAATAATTCTTTTGTGTGTTCTTCACTGTCGTATTGTTACTGTTCTACCTACATGAATTCATCCAGACCACTTTCATTCATAAAACTTAGTTTTTCACTATTCACTATTTATTTCATTAAGTGAACCTGCAACAAGATATCAAATCAGTATGATGGGAGTGCGGTGGGACAAAGTACAGTCAAATGGATAAACCATGAATGTATATCAAGGGTATTGAGGCTATTGCAAACAACAGGCCCCTGAATGTTGGGCCAATGAAGGAATGGGCTTTGTAGAAGGAAAACAAAGTAGGTAAAGCTGCTGAAAAACCATATACACAGGCAGCTGACATCATCGCCAAATAACCCTTCATTGTGGATGCCGTCCATCTCAATGTCAATGGGGAGGCTATTGGACAAGGAAGTAAACGCTGCCTCACTTTCTCCTGAGCCAGTGGCTTAATTGCACTAAGTTAGCAATCTTATTGGTCAGAACAGCAGGGTGAGACTGTCAGCACTAGCATACCTCAAAACTGAGGGAGTCTGAACTGCAGGTGCTACCCTAGTATGAGAGTACTGACCACCCATGGACCATGTGTACACTGAAGTCAAGTGTTGATCGATGGAAAAAAGTTGGCACCAGGGGCTGTGCACCTAAAGGGGTGTTGGCAGGATTAAGCAGCTACACATGAAGTGCGATCACAAAAAAAAAAAAAAACAACAATGTAGGATTGCTGAGTGCTACGCATAGGACCAAGAGGAGCTCTGCTCCCCAAAATGAGGCAGATGGAGCGTGCCATGCCTCACCAGAGGCTCACAAACTGCCAGGCTAGGCTGATGAATGGACTGCATCTGCAGCCAGGCTTAACCAGATATGTCACTGGGCAGTGATCATCTGTATCATTGAACCTTAGCCTGTCCGTTTGCACCCTGGATAATGGTGTCAATGACCTGAGACATTTTAAAAGTACATCAGCTGGACTTTTATCAGCTGGTCTTTAATCAAACCTTCCACATACAGCAGCAGGACACTGGTGTTTCCATTGTCCAGACGCCATCAGTGCTTGACTGGTATGGCTTCACCACAAGCCCATTGGGGGTCATGCATTTCCTATTTGGATGACAGGCAAATCCACTGCCAGTGGGAGAATCCCCTGCCAGTATAGCAAAGGTCAACCTCTCCATGCTCTGCTGCACCATGTAGGACACTGGGGGCTCACTGGCAAATACTTGCCACCCTGGGTCTAACCCTGCAAGCGATTGACCAAATCCAAATACACAAGGAAAGGGGTCTGCTTCTGTGTCATCGGGGTCCTGGTCCAATGCTAAAGCTTATGGTGTCGGCAGTATGGGAGGAACGCCAGCAGCTGCTGCCACTTGTGAGAGTATAGCCTCAACAGAGGACTCAGGACCCATCAGAGTCCCACCCACCAGCAGGGAATTCTTACCAGCATCATTGTCATCGTCATCATCAGCTGCCCGTCTGCCCAGAGCAGTCAGAGCCAGAGATATTCGTCCTAGCCAAATTGCTTGAAGCCACTAGCACAGCATCAAGGTTTAAATATTGATATTTGGACCGAGGTCTCCTTTTGTGCTCAATGCTCATTGATGTTTGCTTTGAATTAAAGTGTTTGATGTTACCGTAAGCACACGTCTCCAGCTTGGTTTACTGTCAATCAAATGTGATCCTCGTCCTGGCTGCTGTTCATTTCCATGCTTGGAAAGGTGTGCATGAGATTTATAAAATAGAACTATGTATGAATGGATTTAGATGTTTGTGTCCATATTTTTATGTTTATACATGTACTGCAGTTTTAGCTGTGAAATGAGATTTATGCCTTAGGTATTTTACAGAACAGTAAGTGAGACTAAATGTGTGAAGGTATGCTGGAAACAAATCAAGCATTTCATAGTTCACAATATTTGTGTACCTTTCTACAATCTACGTGCTCTATGCTGTTGATTCCTAGATTAAACCAAATGAGAGGTTTATCTGTCTACCTCTCTGTTTCAATACACTTACACTACCCACACAGGCACATGGGAAATTTGGTGACAGCATAGCAGCAACTCTCTGCTCTCAGAGACGCTCTCAATCATTAGATTCTATGTCTTTGACTCACTGCTACTTCAGTCCCTCATTCCCACAACATCTGCTATGTGGAAACAGGGCACTCATCCCATTCTTTTCTTCTCTTCTCACATCACTGGCAACAGGCTGCAGCATTGCTTCACCTCTGGAGAGAACAGGGAGAGAACCAGGGGATAAACACTCAACCTCTGGGAGTTGAAGCACGTTGCACAGGGCCCTCCATAGGCCCTGTGCTGTAACTCTGTTAGTAGTAGGATAGACATGGCAATTTCTTTTTCTATTGCCAACACCATCTATCCATCCATGCATCTGTCCAGCCATTCATCCTATCCAGTATAGGACAGCCAAAGACATGGTCCCTTGACTCAAGGACCCCAATTTACACCTTGTGACAATGAGAAGACAAAGAGCAAGACATTCAGTCCCTACCTACATGAATATAAATTGCAGTTTTTTTTCTACTTCTATAGCTAAGCCTTTACCTTTCCCCCAGCAAGGTTTACTGTGCCACTAATTCTTTTCCATTTTATCCACGCACAATAAATGTATATATTATTTTCTTTCCCAGTTAATTGTTCCATGTTGAAATGTCTTTACATGTGGATTAAACTATGCCAAGGTTTTAATTGGCCTTGGAAAAGGGCTTTCTCATTACATATTTTATGTTTATTTTAGCTAATGAAACAAGTCTCATTAGACGTTTCATTTTTTCAATAAAACCCACTGCTACATTCCATTTTGCAAATGGACAGGGTGGAATAGCTCACTTCAAGACTCCCCCTTCTCACATTTAGGATGACTTTTAAACACAGTTCAGACTTAACCAGACTACCATCTCCTGCCTAATGTTACTTGGTAAAGATAAAAACGCAGCAACAACAAAAAACATATGCAAACCAAACCTGAATAACTGTAGTTCTTTAGGTCTTTCAAATATCATAAATCTTTAATCTTAATGTTTAGCTCCCTCATTTTCCTCATGACCTGTTGCACTGTGCCAAAATCCCCCAAAATTATCAGTGTCTTCAGGCATTCAGCAGTCTTTATTCTGCAGCTGCTGCTGAAAACTTCATGAGGAGTGGATTTCTTTCCCCAGCGCTCATCATATGCCACTCTTAACATCTGAGCCATGTCTAAAAACCACCTCTAAAAATATCCGTTGCTGAGGAGACTGCGATCCTCCTCTCTCATGCTTTCCATTGTCACCACAAGTCTTTGCTCTTCTAATAACTTAGAACACTAATATTCCTTCTCATTTGACACCCGTGGGATAGACAGTGCTGCCGTAAACATTAAATATTTCCTGGCACTGCGGCTGCAGCAAAGCTTCTGTGCTTGATGAGCAGTTGTGCAGAAGCACACAAAATACACCCAAGTGGGCGTTGTGGTGAAGGTGAAGGTATAAAAATAGCCTGTTTATTGGGATGCCCTCACTGAAAATACCTAGAAAAACAGACCTTAACAGCAGGACAACATGAATAGCATCAAAAGTACAGGGATCTAAAACTACAGTACTGATGGCTTGAAAATGATCACTTTCATCAACACTGTGAATGAAAACATTGACACCTTGGCTCGTATCTCTGTTACATGGCAGCAAATGATTAGGCAATAGAATAATCATATGTTAATTATAAAGCCTGAATTTCCCTCTGATTTCAATAGACCTATTTAATCAATACATTGATAGGTCTCTATGTACTGTCTGGCTGCCAGTCTGTAGTCTAATGTACAGAGCAGCAATGATCAGCCTCAGTGTTAATGATTACAGTGTATATGTAGTATATATTATGTCAAAATCTTATTTAGTGGATAACACTAAATGAGGAGATAAATTATATTCCACTCAGATTTTTAGTTTTATATCAAATAATTTATACAAATCACTTATTTTAACTGGCAAACTGTCCTGTTTTCACTTCCTTTCACCCAATGCATGTTAATCGAAAGGTCGATTGGTCAGGATAGATTGCACAGTACTGGAAAAATCCTCACCATCTCTAATTGGCGGAACATTAGCCTAGGTGATCTGCAGCAAGGGTGTTATGTTTTCATACTTGTATATTATCTGTTTTTACATGTTGAGTTTATCACTTCAGAAATATAGTTTCAAGTGAGGGGGAGTGAAATAGTGGGATGCAAGAAAGAGTGGACTGAAAACCGACCCTGAACTGAAATAACCCAGGTTCAGTCTCTTGTTCTGGCACTCACCCTGCTAAAGTGTCCAGGAGCAAAACACTAAATCCCCTACACTGCCTGAAGCACTGTCCTGTCGCTGCTCCTGTGCGCTCACCTGACTGTGCAAGGCTGAGGAGATAAAAAGGAATGAATCTCTTCCCGAGGGATCAATTATTGTATAATATTCCATTGTGGATATTACAAACTGCTAAACCAAAGAAAACTATCAAATTTGTTATATATTATGAGGATGGTGCCATCAAATGTAGTTTTGGATTTGCAGTGGGTAGGTCTCTATGTGCCACCATAGCTCCTGCCTGTAACATTGTCATAAAACAACACCAGTGAACATATATGTTGTATGAAAGAAGTACTTGGTAGAGTTTGCACTGCATCACACAAATGTCTCTTATTTTAGATTGGGAGATCAGTGGCCCCAGTCCCTATGCATCATTTGTCTGTCTGCGCACAGATCTATGCCATTATCTGCCCTACTTGATCTAAGAAGTGTTCCCGTGGTAACCTTGTGTAACGCGTGTACTATGTATGTGCGTATACAGTGTGTCTTCATAAAATTCAATGGACGTGACTGAGTATATTTTCTGCATAGCATGGAGATCTTATCAGGGACTGGATGAATATGAAGGTTAATATTAGAGAGCTGTTTTGTACTGGGTCATGTGATGAGCACCACTGTGTACTGCTGTGTACTGCTGGGAAGATGAGGCTGAACTGCTTCCCCTCTCAGATTTCACTGAGCAGTACACAAACACATGCTCTCTGGCTTCGCTCTGTTAGTGTAGATAAATATCTGTAGCAGAGCTATATATTTTTTCAATACTAGTACTATATTTCTTTTCATATATAGATTTGTATTACTCAGTGAAATACAATATAATAACCTTGGAATATGAGTTCTGTTTTTGTTAACAATTTCAATGTAATGTATTTTGTAGTGCATATTGAGGCTGCACATTGTGATGTTGAATTGGTGTATTGAGAAGTCCACATGACCACGTAATTCATAACAAACAGAAGGAAAAAGTGAGCAACACTGTTTTCTTGAATATATGTAAAATTGTGTAAAGTTTACAGTACTATATTGTAAACATATTTCCCATTTAGAAGATTTTGTATCAGGCATTCAGTTTCTCTGGCAATACACTACAAAAAAGCACTACTGTAAGTCATCATTATAATGGATAATTAGAAAAAATAAATGCTTTCTCACTCATTTACAGGAATGGAATAAAATAGAATGTATATAATGTTAATTTGATTTTCATCACAGTGTACAATCTATTTTCATGATCTTTATTTTCACTATGAGCTAACCAGTCAGTGGGTTCACATGGATTGGACTTTTTAACTTAAAATTTCCTTTTTTTGTATGCTGTTACACTCACTGTTTGCAAAGTAGACATTTTACCCATCATGCAGCCCAAACTAACCCAATTTTTTCAATATTTTCTGCTAAAACAACTTTACAACATTCATATAGTGAAAACACTGGAGTGCTGCATAATTGCATTTTTTTCTTTTTAATAATAATAGACTATAATAGACTAAACAATGTAATGCATACTGTATAGTAACTTAACTTATAGTAACTTTCCATAATTAAATAATGTAACAGGAGATAAGTTCTTTCATAACGCATTTGGGTGTGACATAACTGGCAGGACAGTCATTTTAATGATGAGTTTTGTAACATTCTTGCTTTCTACAGTGCATGACACTGTTTCTGTTTCCTATAGACATGCATTCTGCACCGGTCTCCTAATATCTAAATAAATAATTACAGTAACAATAGCGATGTTACAACACAGATTATCCCATCTATGTAATGTTAAATTAGTTGGCAATATAGTTTAACCCTAAGACATCTGAGCAAAATATTTTTAACATGTAAAGGAAGCAGTTATGAGAACAGATCGCACTAGAGACTTCAATTCTTTCTTTATTTTTAGAGCTAAACTTGTACTTTCTCTTTTATTAGTTACTGTAATATAAAGAGAGTGGTGCTGCTCAGTATTTGGGTATCAAAGGAGCATAAGATGAAACAAAATGATAGGAAGCAATTTTCTACCTTGCTGTGTAGTCTTTTATAATGGGTTTCAAATGCACTCATGGGGAGATGCTCTGATGTAAATAAGAAAGACAGCTGCATGGTGATGTGTGAAATTAGATTGGATTAAAAAGCTTGTGATTACTGTTATGGATCTTCCCATATGTTTATTGTAAAATATGTATGCTGCCATTCCTATTTAGAAAATACATTAAATAAGAACATCTTCTATAGTTATTTATATCATTGGATTGGATCAGTAAGGTTATTAAGTAAACAAGCAGTTATTTTCCTCTAACTGCTTACTAGCCTGTATTGCAGATATTGGTTGTATAGGTAGCATTATCAATGCTACCCACATCATGCCACTGTTATTATATTATTGTCTTTCAAATACATGTGATAGGGTATCATTTTCAAACATAATATTAATAAATAATCAGTAATTGATTTTGTATGCCAGTATTTCTCATACACTGCACCAGTTCCATTTTACTCCAGATAAAATGAGTATGTTTGAAAGCTTACCATACATCAAAATACTAAACTATGAACTATAATATTACAAGGATGGATTTCGTTGCTCCCAGTATATCTCAGTGGCAATTTATTTTATCTTCAGTTGTGGCAATGTTGCAGTTACATAGTAATGCACAATCTTGTGTTGCAGTCTAGCAGGTTTGTGCAAAATTCAATTCAAAAGTTTGCTGAAGTATTCTGTGTTGGCAATCTTGCTGCATCAGTGCGGTGACCTAATGAATGAAAGGGCTGTGTTTTAAAGCTGCTGAGTTTAAGATTGGAACCTTTTTGACTGCAGATGCATATCTAGCTGTATCCATCTTAATGGTAATCCTGCAATTAGTGGGAAACTGAGTTGCCTTTGTTATAAGAAATGTACCAGTGAAGCAACTTCAACGCCAAAACAGTTTCTGAACTTTGGAACTATTAAGTTGAATATTATACACTGCAAGGGTCTAATCTTTGGTTCTAGAAATACAAAAAATATCCAATCATGCTTGTATTGATGAGACTATAGTTAGACTCTGGCCTCAGAGGTGATGGATCAACAGATAGTGCTTGTTGGCATGGCTATTTTCTTAAGCCAAATGGCAACCAGTCCCAGTATTACATCTGTCAGCAAATCTTCTTTAATATGAGCACGTTGTAAGTCCTGCAAGGAAATTGTCCCATTCTCTGCTTATTCCCACAGTCCAGGGAAAGCCCACTGAGGGCACGAGAGCAACAGTGACAGAACACAATATTCTGAAGATATTATTCAATCTGCACTGTTCCTTCAGTGTGGTTCATGCTGTAACTTACAGTGCTTCCACTGTAATTATTTATTGTTTACTGAAAAGATGTTTGAGAGGTTTAAAACAAATGTTGGGTAACTCCTGTTACCTTTAATATGACTCAGATAATTAGCTTTGATTGCATACATATATGTTGCATATATATATATAATATATCTATATA
The DNA here is from genome assembly GCF_900324485.2 of Mastacembelus armatus. NCBI lineage: Eukaryota > Metazoa > Chordata > Actinopteri > Synbranchiformes > Mastacembelidae > Mastacembelus > Mastacembelus armatus. Next base: position 6,669,458 of record NC_046639.1, on the reverse strand, counting down.
TATGCAACATATAGATATTAGGGGAAGGGGTTGGGCAAGATATCTTACATATATTGCCTACCTGCAACAAACTACCTGATAGTTAAAGCACACCTGATATGCCTATTTTAATGACGACACAGCTTTCCCCCAAAGTCTCTCTACAGACATGAAGTTTTTGTCATAAGTCTTTTTCAGGGAATTGAGAACACAGTATTAGCGGTTCCTGTATTTTGTCTTCCATGCCTTGTTTCTACTGGTCATGCATGTCTTACTTGTGAGAGTGCACTGAGCAGCATACAATGTGTGCGCTTTGACTGACACAGCGACAAAGCAACGTGAATGTGGCATAGGCCATTGGAATTAATGGGATTCAGAGTGCAGTGGTAGATTCTGTCTTAAAGCCCCTTTAATTGCCAAGTTTTGTTAAAATGGGCAACTTGACCTGATAATAAACGCTGTTTGATAATGCATTTTGTATTTTTCAAAAGTCATTGTTGAGCAGTTTAGCTGTAGAGTATGTAGTCTGTCAAGTTCCCAAATGCTAAATTTATATTTCAAAATGACAGTGACATTTTACTTCTCATTGCAAATGATTTATAAATGAAAGACAGGCCTCTAAGCACTGTGAAATGAACTTTTCTACACTATGGTAAAATGACTTACTTGGCAGTTATGGGTCTTTTCCTTTTAACAGGGAGAATCCACAGGTTGTGAAGATGAAATGAGTTAAACCTTGGCTGAAGAGCTTAAAGTGTGTGCTGCATCTTCTCATGGGGCAAGGCAAACATTAAAGTGACGTCTAATCAGATGGGGGCACAGGTCAAGAAGATTTACCTTCATCTACATTTGATGTTAGACTGACAAGAGTGATATGGTGATATGGACACATAAATGAAATAATGACAGATATTCTGATTTTAAATTTTTTTTTTTTTTTTTTTTTTAATCTCTGGCACAGCATAGCTAATTTGTTATCAGTGCTTTATATGCTTCTTGGCTTTGTTCTTCAATGTAACCTGTTGACAGTGCTTAAAGCACATTCTGTATGATCATATCAGCTGCAGCAGTATGGATTGATGGAAATAGAAAGTTTAAAAATTATGCCACCAGAAGATCTCAAATATAGGGAAATGTGACATGGTCATGAGGATACTGAAAACAGACACTGCTGGTAGGGCAGATTGAATGAATTACTAAAATCAATCTAGCATACTTCACTTTATTGACTATTATATGGTGCAGCTCTTATTAAATAGTGGCAAAAATAGATTTTTAGGGGCTTGTGCAACAGAGCAGGTACCTGAAGGTTCATTCATTTTGTGATGAAATGTCTTCACCTTTAATATTGCCTCTGGCAGTCCCCAGGACAGCCTGCTACAGAGGCTTCTCCAGAATCTGCTGATTAACAGTCCTCAGATGAATTCTACTATTGTTGAATTGTTATTGTGCTATAACAGCAGTCTAAATGTTTCTGTCCTCACCATGGACTAGATATACAAAGTCACAGCGACAACTGCACTTAATTATACTGTATAAGAATTAGTGACAATAAACATGAAATATGTTATTTACACATTTAGCAATCTAGCTAATCTGCAAATCATGTCACTGATAACGTTGTACATCAACCTAATTTTAATGCAAACAAAGGATTATATAGGATGAATGAGAAACCTTAAGCTGACAAAACCCACAGATTTGATTTGGCTTTTCAAAGTGGAGTGCAGGTTTGGCAAGTCCCTGACATGATAGCGATAAAGCACATTATGCAAATAGATCTGTGGCAGAGTCTTGACAATTGTTCTCTTTCTGAACCCCTGGAGCTAAAACTCTTCATCGGTTTGCAAACTGTCTGAGAAAGTTCCAGGTGGTTGAGCATAACATAAAGCACCCTTTGATAGCATGGCTGTGACACTTTTAAAGACACTAAACCATTTGCGAAATGCTGCAAACTGCTACAAACAAGGTAATGAACAGTAGAAAATAAAAAAATAAAAAAGTGCTAAAATGGAAAAGCACCATAACGATGTTACTGAAGTTATAAAAATAATAGGATATCTACTGTCACTGTTTAGATTTAGTAAGTTCTGTATTTGTTAAATCCATATCAAAATATGTTTCATACTGCAGCTCTTCCACTCACAACTCTCCTGTTTTTTTCTAACAGATGGCCATACAGTAGTATAAAAGATATCAGCAGGTGAAAAATGAGAATGCAGGTGTATGTGCAGGTAAAGTAAATTGCCCTAATGTCTCTCTTAACCCTCAGGAGCCTAACATAGTATTCATCAGGACTCAGCACGTCCTGAAGCAGGAGGCCGGCTGTCTGAGCCCTGACAGGGATTTTCTGTGTTTGACATGTGAAGCAAGCCAAGGGGACACGAATACCTTTCCTTTCTGTCTTTCACACAAAGTATAATTAGAATAACACAGTACATTGGACAGGAAATACTGTTAAAGCTGCAAATTTACATAATACTGAGGCTGTATTTATTAAGTTACTTTGTAACGGTACAATAAGGCTGAAAACATGAAATCAATTAATTACACAGACATAGTGTTTTGTCTGAATTATTGTAATAGCTTAATAAATACAGTATCATAATCTCATGTGAGGTATAAATTAGTAGTATCCTGTGTGTACGGCATATTCAAACATTTAGAAATATTACTGAAAACTCTTGCCGTTTCAGGTTAATGAGTATTCAGATCATTTCTCTTGACATTTCCCTCATGACAAAGGGTGTAGTCTGAAAAGCTCATTTCTACCATTTGCATAATCTCCCTGTCATCCCTGTGCTGCTGTGTGCTGTCTTTGCCCTCCCCCCGCTTCAACTGTCATTTAGAAAAAAAAAAAAAAATCTGTATTAATTACAATTTGAAAGTATCTACCTGACTAATCTTAGATTGCAGTATTTGATTGTCCAAATATGGAAAATTCAAAATACACAAATTGGAGATAATTTTCTCCAATACTTTTCATTTCAAAGACTCCGTAAAACGCGCTCAAAAAGATTACATACAGGATATAATAGGAACGTGTATCATTTGCACTGAAAAGAAGTCCCATTACTTTTCACAAGGTGAGAATAAAATGACACACAGCATCAGCCCTGATTACTGCAAAGGACCGTACACTTTTTAATAAGGACAATGGAGGCACAGGGAGAGATGCAAACAGAAAGAAATCTACTGAGTGAGCAAAGCCTTGTGCATCAAGGACAGTGTTCAAGGGTGGCACCAAACACAGAAATACAGTTGTAGCACTCTTCTCTTGTAATCATCTTCTATAATGGCACTCCAACTTTAATCCCAAGGGGCAATTTCATAGATGTTACACAATAGAGAACCCAGATGAAGGTGCATACTTTTTTTTTTTTTTTTTTTAAAAGAGTTGTGTCTTGAAGATATAACACTCCTGTGACAGTCCAACAGCTGGAACTGAAATGATGGCTGACATTTTGCCATTTGATAAACTGCCATGGTAATACTTAAATTCAGGGACCGACACACTTGGGAGACCCACTAATAGGTTTTGTATGTTACACTTTTATGGTCTAGCGTAAAACATTCATGCAACCCATCCCTTTTCTGCATCTTTACCGCTGAGAATTCTTTTACTGCATGTGCTGTGTCGTCTTCCAGGGAAAAATAAAGCAGTAAATATATAATTTGTTCTGGGATGTATTTTATTTTGATATAACTATTTCCTGCTTGGCCTCCTTTAGTGAACAGTGTAAAGCATCTTCAGTGCTTTGCTTAAATTATAGCAAGTTAGATGCTTTAACCTTAAATGAGATATTGCACATTTATGCGGTGCACAATGACCACTGCGTATGATTTTTTTTATTTTTTTTTTAGTCTTTGTACTGCTATGGCTCTAAGTATGTCTGAATGTGAAGGGATGTCTTGTGATGTCTCATGGTTGGTCGGTTGTGAGTTGGAATAAAATGTCTCAGAAACTATTGGATAGATTGTCATGAATTCATGGTCATCAGTGGATGAAGTGTAAAGCCTTTGTCTGATGCCTTTGCCCACTGACTACTCTCTAGCGCCACCATCAGACTTATATTTTTAGTGAAATGTCTCAACAACTATTGGATGGATTGTCAGACATTCATGGTTCCTAGTGAATGAATCTTAATGAAAGTGTTGATGCTATGAGTTTTCTTTTAGCACCATCGTGGTCAGGTCAAATCCGGTTGGTCCGGTATTTTTGGGTCTGCTCTTTTCAGAAGGAACAAAACAATTTTTCCCCCATTCAGGTGACTTCATTATTCTCACCCATTTCAGCTCAGGTCCAGTCTGCACAGAGACACAAAAGGTTATTTGCAAACCTCCTCTGAGATATTGACAGCCTCAGTGTCAAACCATTTCCGCTCAATGATACAGATACTCAGGTCCAGCCAGTCTGATCAAATGCTGTGTGATTGTTCCAGTTTAATTGTGTTTCCACTTGTGAACTGGAATCAAGCAGTACCTTGTGACATCTCATACCTAACAGCACTTCAGCACCTCCTCTCCAAAATCACCCCTACTGTAATGCACACACAACAATAAAAATGTTTATAAAATGGCATATAAATAGCAGTCTGTGCTCTGTTGAATGCCAATTTTGTTTTATTCCATTTTGCCAAGAACCAAACTAATGTAGAGTAAAACTCGATAGATATTTGAGTTTTACTTTCAGGTTTTGATAGTTCTGCCTGTTAGCTGGCCTTACACAAAAAGATTAAATTGCATAGAACTGTGACGAAAATTAAAATGGCGCAATATTATTCATGACCTTAAAACTAGCTCTGGACTGTGATGTAGCTAAATCTTATTGCAGAAGCACAAGCTGTAGTATGTTGATGTTCGAGCCTCACAAACATATGGCTTGAGGGCCAATACAGCAGTCTGTTTCTCTTTATTGTTAGCGTTTATATTCCACTTGAACGTAGAGTCTAGAAAGCTAGGCTAGTTAGCATCCGTTCGCTCTGAATTGCAGTCAATCATGTCTTTGTCTTGTCATTAAGCACGATTATGCACAGAACTCATTTATGTATAAAACAATATTTTTTGTTTGTATAGAGCTGACAATGCAATTACTAGACTAAATTCAATGAGCAGACTAGAGATGTTAGTTTGTTTTTAAGATGCATCTGTGACTTTGTTAAATATATAATTAAATCAGAAAAGAAATAAATATATAGGTTTATGAAATAAAGCTTTTACTTACTTCAGTAGACAGCGTAACAGAGCTGCTGTGACATTAGGTGGCCGAGACTGCTTCTCAATACAGCCCTTGGCTGGTTAATGAGAGAGAACATTTGGCCAGTTCGGATCTGACTGTTTTATTATATGGCAGAAAACTGCAGAACCCATTTAGCAGCCAAATACCTGTGGCTTTGATTTTGACAGAGCTGGCTGCCCGTCCTGTGCCTCTTTCGGATAATCAATCAAAGCCAAAATTAGAGGAAATACATGGGGATCAAACTAATTTTCATCATGTGAAAAACAGACATGGAAATGTTTTGCAAAATCACCCCAACTGTGCAATTTATAGCACAGTCGGGGCCTGACAGATATGTTCCCTAAATTCTCTTTTACAATTGAAAGCCAATGAGTATAGTGCAGTTTTTGTTTCTAAGCTATGATTTCACATGTTGTCGTTGGCAGATTTTGTCTGACTTGCTGTCTGTTAATATCAGGTGGTTAAAGCAAGTGACAGTGAAATTTGATTAGACATTCACAAAAAATAGACTTTGGTCAAAACTAATTCTTTCCTCTTGTGTCCCTTGGGCCTTCTGAGCACATACAGCAATACAAAGGGCTTTTAGGACCCACATCAAATGTCTTCAAAGACAGATGTTCAGTCTTCTGTGCTAAGACATTCAAGCCTGCTCCTGTTGAAGTTTATCTTTGCCTCAACTTTTCTTTAGTGTTAGTGACAGTTAGTAAATGTTCATAATTTACATGCTTAAATAGATGAATAAAGTCCAATGTGCCATAAAGCTATTATACTGTGTTTTCAAGTGACTGGTTACCATCACTGCATACTTATTTTTTTAGTTTACATCAGCAGAAAATAAGAAAAAAAATTTACATTACACAATTGAAACCACAAGTTCAGACACTTCAGCACAACTTGGTGTTATACAGTATTAAAAGAAAAAATGCATCTAGTGGTACATATAGATAATATATGTGACTTTAAGCTGCTGAATGACTGAAGACTGTGCACTCTAAAGCAGTTCATCACTTTTATGTTTCCATTGTTTGCTTTTTTGATCGTCTCTATATAATATACTGTATTATGCTGAATGTTATACTGCCCTACTGCTGCAGTTAAGACGTCAGTATCACATTTAAATCAAAACTGTACTTGTGGTTATATGTGCGCAGATGTTGCAATACTTTCTGCAGCAGTTTACTCATTGGTGGCTAAAAGCTCAGTAGTTCCAGTGTAAATCATATAAACAGAACACATCATTAGCCAGTGATAAAACTATTTCAGATTTAGTCTCAAAGATGTAAATTAAAGCAGATTGGTTTATACATTGAAACTAATTGCTATATACAGTTGTAATGTGAAAAATAAACACTGATTTAATCCCAACACAACATAAAATCTAAACCACCATGGAGAGAAAAAATTTACATATACCGAACTCTTATTGCTTGCTTACAAAACCTTTCTAATTAAGGTGTGACATCAAGAGGTGCACCAGACTATATGACTAAATATAGCAAAACCCTGTGGAAAGTAAGAGATCTCTCTAGCTGGAAATTGCAGATGTTTGCAGGGTTTTAAGCATTCATGACTCAGTGAGTGAATGTGTAATAAAAGGCTGTGCTCAGTGGGAATAGAAGTGAAATGGAGGCACCTTCAGGGATTTTTCACCTGGCACAAAGTGAGACATTTTTAACATAAGAAAGCACCAACTCCAGAAATTCATGTACTTTCATTCATGTGTTGAATGAATGTGGGAGTTAAAACAAATGAAAAAGGTAAAAAAAAAAAAAAAGGTTTTGTTTACATTTGTTTATCACTAAAATGCACTGTATAACTAACATTAACGTGTAATTAACTAAGATTTTAATCATTTTTCATAAAAGTCTTTTATTTTTAAATTTTGCTACATTTTTTTTTTGGTATTTTATTCCACATTTCACAGATTCCCTCCATATCTTTTATCTATATCTTTGTTAAGCAAAGATTTATACAAAGGATCACATACTTGATTAAAGAAATATACTCTGGATTTTCAGGTTATATAAAACTGTTTTCTGGACTATAAGTCACATCAGAATATTTTAGTAAAAAATGGTCTTGAACAGAAAAAACACATATATGAGTCACTTTTGTGTATAAGTTGCATTTCTAATTATACTAATTATAGTCTAAATTAGCCTACAAAGAACGTAGACCAAATATAACAACAACCAGGACTATCAAATAAACACCTCAGGGAGAGAGTCAAATGCCATGTCCTCCTCCTCCTCTCAGGTTGCCTTAATGCCAACACTCACTCCAAACTTTCTTTCAGCTGCAGACTTTACCTACACTTTGAAATCTGCAGTGTAGCTCTTTCTTTTGGGTGGCATTTACACTTGCGTTACACAAGTAGTTGTAGTTTAGCATGAACATAAGCGTTTTTACTTTTTCGGCCGAACAGTACTATATACAGTTGAGTTGAGTGCCATCTAACACTGTGGCTGGTCAACAAAATAACACAAAATCTTGTCTTTCAGTCTGGTGTCATACTAAAACATGTCAATTATAAATTATAAGATTTAGGTTTTAAATCATTAAAAGTAGGGAAACAGTGAAAGAATGTTTTCTACACAAATGATCAGAAGCTCAGATCATACTATCTGTGTCATGCTTGCCGTTTTAGTCTCTTCTATTAGTTTGGCAAATAGGCAGCAGAGCTGGACAGACTGGAGGGCCCTGCAGAGGAAATCTGCTGCCGGTGCCTCTCCAGGATGACTGATGATGGGCAGCGGTTTAGAGCTGGCTGGGAAGAAAGGGATGCAGTGACACAATGAGTACTGGACATGTCGGTAATGATTACGTTCTGCTTCAGAAAGGGTCAGGGGTCAGACTGAGCTTGTGCTGGCAGACTGCAGTATCAAACTGACTGTATTCCCAACACTACAGTGTCTTCTCTTTCTCTTGCTCCAGGCCATGTCTGTAGCCTCACTTTCACACTCTTACTGCTTCTCAGAATTTGAAAAATCAAATTCAAAACCTTCATTGCATCTTCTGTATGCACATATAGCAGATATTACTCAGAGGTCAAAGTTACTGCATCAGCTAACTGTAAGGTCAGATTGCAATGACAGGATTCAGATTTCAGGAATTATACCCATTTTTGGACAGGAGGAACTTTTCCGTCATTCTTAGAACTTCTAGACAGAGCTCCCCCTTTTTTTGTGCGTCTCAAATCCAGGAACTGAGAACATCCTCAAGGAAATATTTTAGCTTCTACTCTTCCGGCACAATAGAAACCATGCTCGATGGAGTGTACATCGATCGGTCAAGCAGTGAGCCAAAGCAGCTCCAGCAGCCAACAGTTTAAAAAAAACAAACAAAAAAAACGTGTTAACTGGTAGCCACGCAACCAACAACAAAAAACTGTGACAAATGTACCAAAGTCCAGGCTTTATTGAGCCTCTATGCAATAGAAGAGTCTAATCAAAACAAAAACTGTATAGGGACCATCAAATGGCTTATGGCACTTTAGAATGCTGGTGGTACGAATGCAAAGGGAAGTAAAGCCCTTTCAGGTATGTAGCTCTCATGTTTGGACTTTTCAGTCCTGTAGTTGTATGTACATATAGTGTTACCTCAGGACTGGCTTCTTGCACACAGGGATTTTGGAGTGTGGTATTATTTTAAGTACTGTGTGGAAGATTAGCTGTTGTGTTTGTGCTACAACATAATTAGTAAGAACTGATTCAGCACAGGGAGCTTTTTGTTTCTGGTAATTTTCTTAAACGTATACTGTCGGGTTTTTAAAGTATGCTGCAATTTTGTTTATTAAGATGATTGAAAAAGCAAAATTCATAAGCTACATCATCAAATTCAGTTCATCAAGGTTTACGGTTTAACATAAAAAGCACAGGATCCTTTAGAAACAAATGTGCTAAACAAGCTACTTTCTAACAGCTCTCAGGTTAAAACAAACACAACCACTATGGGGATAATGAAGTAAGTCACTGAATCTGTAAATTAGAGTTTTACTATTTGCTTTGTTTACGTAATAAAGTTGTTTATTGGATGGTGTTTAAAAACTATTTATTTGACTGAATTGCGTGCCTGCTCTCAGATGCAAGCAATTTCAGTTGTTCTGAAAAAAAGGTTAACATACAGTAGCTAGAACCACTTCATCATCAGTCTAAATGAATTCTACAACACTTTATGGAAGCATTTGAAGCGAAACTTACCGTCCTCTCGAGACTTCTGAATAAATGCATCAACACCACTTTCTCCATAGTTTCCTTCTGAAGCTACAGTGGAGACATAGTTCCAGCGCATGGCTTTGACAATGTCCACCATGGCCTGGGCCTGGTAGGTGTCGGGGGGAACCACGCGGGAGAAGAAGTCATAGCGGGTGTTATCACTGAGCTCTGGAGCTGTGGAAGCATAGCTCACCTGAGGAATCTATAAGATAGGAAATAAGAGAGAGATCCGGTTACTCAATGTGAAATTTAGATTATTGATATGTACATCAGGAAGGTTCCTGCTGTTGTCTTGTACGAATACATGATTATAATATGAGACCTAACATCAGCTGAAATCGCTCATCTACTCCACTGGTGGTTTTTCACCGTGAACAGTTGGGATGCTATTGCTTTAAATAGCCCTGATGATCACAGGCTTAGCTACAATACTGAGAAGTGTTTTCCACACCAATCAAGCAGCACTAATCTTATCATGAAGTCACACTTGTCTCTAACATAATGTGAGATTTTGTTGGTGTTGCAAAACACATGATGATCTGCCTTCACAGCTGCAATAATATCCAGTGTCAGAATATGCAAAAATATTATTGTATAATGGAAAAACTGTTAATTAAGGTAAGGTCTTCAGGCATAACCTAATATGATGATCAAAAGTAAGGTCAACTTACTGATGGAAGCTGCTTTTTATAACCTTGAGTTAGATATTGATATTTTTTGATATATCTGTTTGAAAATACACAGTTTTAAAAAATTAAAAGTATTTATTTATTTTTATTTTATTTTACTTTGGCCTTGATTCCCCAGGGCTGATAAAGACAGCCAGCCAATAGACAATGGAGTCATGTAAATGGTTTACGACATAATAGAGTTTGACTTCAACTGATTCAGTGGGTGAACGTTTTCTAATGTGAGTAAATTAGGCCAACAGTAGATTAGACCACTTGTACTCGCCACTCCTGTTTTTTAAGAGTCTTAATCCAAGAATTTATCTTCAGAGTGAAAGTCCAGAAAGTGATACACAAACAACACAATGTAACTCCCTAAATAAGATAATCAAGATAACCATTTCCAAAATTTAGAGCTATAGGCAATGTAACTTCTGTAGTCCATACCCACATAGTCTATATATTGTTTTTTTTATTCTTTTAATAAATTAATTGTACTTAATAATTATTGCTGTAGTAACTGATTAAAAGGTCAAACAGTCATTTTCTACCATGCATTTTCATCTGATGACTGACACGTACAGAATGAAATGTTTGTCATGGCATGTATGTGTAGCTCTGGGGACTTTGAGCAGCCATACTGAGATGGAGGGAGTTATGGATGGAGGGACAGGTGAAAAACACAACGTTGGTTTGTTATAGACTGACTGTTCTGGAAGTGGTATCACCCTTTCCTCCCTCTTTACACAGCAGAGGTCTCTGATGTGGTCAGCTTGTAGCTCTTGCACTGCTACTACCGTGCTCCCTGCATGTGCCTGCAGCCTATGATATTGGCACAGCTGTTCAGTCTGTACCCATGACCTAGAGGTCCTAACAACTCATGCAACTCTCCAGACTTACCATGAGAATACTGGGTAAAGCCAGGTGGTGGCGAGAGTAGAGCTTCTTATAAATCAGTGTTCTCTGCGTTAATGTGTAATATGTGTCACAATCTGCGTATTTCAACAAAAACAAAATATACTATGAGATCCACGTACAAGTATTTTGTGCATCAAACATGCTTCACTTTGGTCAGGACTATATAGCTTATGATTTGTGATGTGTCTAACCTGCCAATCAGGGGCAGGGTTGCTAACTCAATTCTCTTTCAGAGAAGAGAAGAGGCAGAAAAGAGAATGTGTGTGGTAATGTACCATGTGCACAACAGTCACAGCCTCATGGACTGATGGCTTTTCAGTTGTCCAAGGCCATAACATTTTGGTGTGCCCACACAGACTTTCTGTGTCAGTTGTTCTGTTTTGAGCTGGACTTTTTTGTGCAAATTGCACTGCTTCACGAACTGTGAGGAATGAGCGACATCCGTGTTGGAGGCTGACATGTTTTTCTGGATGCTCTTAGAGACGCTGACCTTGACAGGGTCTGTGGCATGTGCTGCGTCTGCATCCTGCAGACCAGTGTCAGCTGACTTTCTGATTTAACACCTGGAGGTAACAGCAAGATATTGTACACCTGACCTCAAAGTTTGAGCACGTTATGTTTGCTTTGACAGTAGGCATAACTTTTCTCCCTTTACATGTGTTTCTTGTGCTCTTGGAAGCAATGAAGGTGTGAACCTGGCTTTTTTTTTCTCACACTCCATTGACGTCATGAGGCGGGATCTTGCAAACTGAAATTAAAGTGTTGTGCAAAGGTGTTTGGAAGGTGTTAATTATGTCTCATTTTAGATTTCTACAGTGTTCTAACACACAGCAGCACAGTGAAAATTTGCTTTTTAACAGTGCACCTCACCATGGAAATGTCTCTGGCATACAATACCAGCCAGCAGTTGGGACTGCATTTTCTTTGTGCCTCTTATTTTCTACATGGTAGAAGTTAATAAAACGAACACAACACACACAGAATCATGTAGTTAGCAGTGTAAACAAAGAACACTATGCTTTGCACCCTCAATCCTCCTCATGAACCCATCAGCAGGAATGGTTTTTTCCAGAGTTTTGAAGAAGATCCCACATATACTGAGCACTTGGCTGCTTCTCCTTCCCTTTGCCAGTCCAAAGCATCCCAAACTATCTCAGTTGGGGTTAAGTTGGGTAATTGTGGGGGCCATAAGTCACATACAGATCTCCCATCACTTTAAAGTTGCTCACATAGTACAGAGCAACAAATGTGTTTTGGGTCATGGTTCTGTTGAAAAACAAGTGATGTCCCACTGAGCACAAACCAGATGGGATGGTTTGTCACTGCAAATTGTTGTGGTAACCATGCTGGTTAAGCGTGCCTTGAATTCTGAATAAATCACCAACAGTGTCACCAGCAAAGCTCCCCCACACCATCACACCTCCTCCCTCATGCTTCACAGTGAGAACCACACATGCAGATACCATCCGTTCACCTTCTCTGTGTCGGTGGATGGAACCAAAAATTTCCACTGGTCCGTGTCTTTCTTGGGCCAGTCGATTCTCATCTTCTCACTGGTCTCCCTCGGTTGTGTTTTCTTTGCAGCAAATCAGTCAAGAAACTCTGATTGACACGGTCTCCTCCATACAGCTGACGTTGAGCTGTGTCTGCTGCTTGAACTCTGGGAAGCAGCGCTCCAGGCTTTAATCAGAGGTGCTGTTAATTGGTGATTTCCGAGGCTGGTGACTAATGAGTCCTCATGCAAGCCAGTTTCATTGTAGCATGTGGTGGTTCTTGTGACTGCACTTGAAGAAAAAGTTCTTAAGGTTTTCCACACTGACTGATCTTCATGTCTTAAAATAGTTTTGGACTGTCATTTCTCTTTAGTTTAGAAGAGCATGTCTTTCCATGATATGGATTACTACATTAGTTGAATAGGGCTCTTTGCTATAGACCAACACTATCTCACCCAAACACAGCTGATCATCTCAGAAGCACTGGATGAAAAGAAATTTAACCTTTTAACTTTTGACAAGACTCCAGTTAACTGAAGACCATTTGAAGTGACTGCCTGAAGATGGTTAAAATATTGCCAAGTACACAAGACAAAGAGCAGCTACTTTGAGAGAACTAATGTGACTCATATTTAACTTTGTTTACACTCTTTCGACTTGCTGCACAATTTCATCTGGTATTTTAATGCCTTCAGTATTAATGTAGAAAATGATAGAGAAAAATACACTGAATTTGATGGTTTCTCAGGTTTTTGACTAGTACCCACCATCTCTATTAAAGCTCCCTCAGGGGCTTTTTAAAACCCAAATGACATATAATCAAGATTTCATGCTGACAAGCCTGAGTGCACCTGTTCGTTCTGTCCATATTACTCCATATAGCTGTTCTTTGTCTCTTTTTTTTTTAAAGGTCTATGAGACAAAAATGTCTGCCGTCCAATCCTTTTTATTTGCCGAACTTTGAAGATTATATGCAGTGCCAGAAAACAATACTTAAAACAAAAGGCTGGACATGTTAATAAAAAGTAGATTTCAAAATGTGTTTTGTTATTTGGCAGGCAAATATTTATTTGTTATTTGGCAATACTTTAAAAATATCTAAGTTCTGTTTTGCCCCTGATTTGAAATGTATCTTTTTTTGTGTGTGTGTTTTTAATTTTGCTGCTGTCATGTATTGTGGTGCTGCTGTGACGTGTCTAGTCTCATATCTGCCAAGTAAGTGGGAGCCGCAGTGAAGCTACCCTGTGTTGTATTTTTTTACCTGAGGGATTTTCACTGCTGTAACAATCACACAATTTCAGCATTCTGTCAAGAACCGGGACAGGCAGAGCTTATCATGTTTGTGTTGGCTAGATTTCTCGCTCAGTGGACTACAGCAATAGTCCCAAACAGTGTGCTTCCTCTAATAGAACAGTCACTTCTTAGGATTGACTCGAGAAATTAAATTCTTGAGCAAAGGCCCCCACTGATTTCCCTCAAGAGGATCAAAAGAAACAGGGATTGGGAAGAAAAATAAAGATGTTATGTATTGTGGAAAGAGAATGTGCCATATGCAAGCAAGGAGAGACAGGCTTGGCAGGGGTTTAGTGTATGAAAATGCACCAGGATGGCTTAATATATTAGCAGCCACATTTAGTGGTAAAGATCTTAGCAGGTTTGAAAATGTTCTCATGGCTCCATTGTATTTGTGCTCTTACCATCTGTTCAGGCTGAGACTAAAGTAGCAGAGCTTACTGTCCTCTTATGTGAGCTCTGTGTGACTCTGTCATTTCATACGGAGTACACTAATACAGTATGTTTCTCCCCCAAGTTTATACAACTACTCTAATCTGCACCCGCTCACCCCAGTACTATCCATTTAATTGCTAATGGGCTTGGGAAATACGCTTAATTGCTGTGATGCGAGTCTCAAGCAGATTTTTGATGCAGATTTAATGTTCAAATCACTTGCTTTAAATAACTGTGCCTTTTTAAAAATTCAATGAGCTCATTTGGCACTGCATCAATGCAGAAGTAATGATGCTCATTAGAACTGTACAGAAATATTATACATCTGTACTGTTTGCTGCAGAAGAAAAATCAAAAGCTTTAGTCCAACTCTGGCAACGATTCAGTAAATACTTCCTGCAGATATGTTAGCAATATTTTTTTAATCTATGAAAAGGAAGCGAAAACGTTTTGTGTGACTTATCTCGGGTGTTAATCTGACAGTTACACAGGACAGGTGCAGATATTTCATCTAAAGATAAAAAACCATGAATTGACTGTTATACGAGAAAGCCGATCAAGCTTTGGGATTACTTGACCCCTAATTTCAGCCTTTCCCAAATGAAAACCACAATCAAACTCAGATTAAACTGAGTGTTTGTCTGTTCTAACATAAGCTGCTACTTTAGCATGCCCAGCTCATAACTTTCCGATGCAAGGAAGATATCATTAGCTAACTACATTTATTATGGTTTTATAACAATCTTCTTATAGGATTATGGTTACAGAAGGAAAATACCAATTCATATCCACTGTAGTGGATCCAAGACATTACTATATTGGAGTTTACAGTAATGGCAGCTGTTCTGTTGTCCTCTGTATTTAGTTTGCACTCCAGCAACCCTACTGTAAAAGGTGACCTATGGAGTTTTTTTGTAAATAAACACAAGTTGTTTTGCTCAACAGAACACATTATGTTGAAGATACACTGATTGTATTTACCTTTGCATTAAAACATAAAAAGTATTTTTTTTTTAAGTTGAACAATGGGTACATCCCAGTTCCTTTATTTGAATGTTTCTCACTCTGTGCCATGTTGCTATAAATGTGTTTCAAGTTCTTTCTTAGATTTTTTTTTTTCCCCTTGCATCTTTGTCTTGCATTTTATGTGAGCGGCAAAAAGATGCAAGGAAAAGACACAATTGAGGGGAATGTGGATGCATTGAATGGAATTTGTATTTATCCATAGCCATATCTTGATGTGTCAGTACCATCTGTAGATGAGTGAAATAGTGTGACAGGACTGTCTCTCTAACAAAAATGTTAGAGAATACCAAAGATAAAAAATAATGTCAAATAATACTAAGCTAACAAAAGTCATCCTGCAATATAAAAACAAAGCTGTTCATTTATGCTGCCTGTTGCTCACAGCATGTAACTTTACCACAGTTTCAGACATAGTAACAATAAAGAAGAGGGTCATCTTAGCAAACAATCAATCAACCCCCCACCCCCCATTACCCCACCACCCTCTCTCAAGAGTGTCAGAGATCCAAAAAGCTGACACTTGTCAGCACCTTCAGTCACACTGTGTGGTCTTCACCATTCAAGTAAGAAGCAGCTGGATCTAACACTCAATATCCAAGGTGAAGCCTCCAGTCAGTGAGTTCCTGCAGTATAGATTTCTGTTCTTACCCTGTGGTAAGTCAAACAGTGCTCTTCCTGGCATACTGATTGATCAAACCATTCTGTTGTAGAGAATTTTTATGTGCTGTCTTAGTTTCAGCTACTCAACAGTTTCAGTGTTCTTGTCATTAAGACACCTCACTTCTGCCAAGTAAAAAAGGTTGCGCTCTCTACAGCTGGGCCTGACCTTGTGACTGACGGCAGAACCAATCTGCTGAGTCATAAAGCATATTGAGATCTTTCCACCCATTGTTACTGAGATCAATATGGTGAGATTAAAGTGAATGCAAGCTGCACACACATGCTTTGGCCAAAGCTCAACCTCTGATCCGCTCTTCTGCAAGGCACCTCAGGTGCTTAATCTGTGTTTTTGAACATTCCCTGTTTACTCTTCATTGCAAGAACGCCCAGTATTTTCTTTACAATAAATCAGCCTCTTGAGAATTGTTTTCTCAGGGCAGTATAGTCTCTGACCTGCTGCTTCCTTCTTGTATAATATATAATATAACCATTTAACTATAGAGGGTCAGGAAATCATGCCTTCATTGTTATACTCTTTAAAATGGGAATTTCCATGTGAGTCAATATAGTTTATCAGCAAAGTATGAGGGCAATCTGATTACTGTAATTTCTGATCAATAACAAGTTAGTTTTAGTGCATGGTGTAGAATATCTAGCATTACTAGCAGTGACAGGTTGCTATCTCTGCACTGGTTTATGGATGGCAAAGAGCTTTCATTTCACTGCTAATGTGAAGTATTCTTGTCATTCATATAATAATAATAATCCCAGAAATTAATTAAACAGTCAGTTGTGTTTTTCTTCTCGGTTATCTAAAGTGTTTGTCCTCTAACAGTTTGTTTCTTCTGCTTTGCTCTTTACACACACCGCTATCCAGCCAGCAGAAGTATTACTCAGTCAGTCAGCACGGTAACTGACTAGCAGCTCAACAGCAGGGGTGTAGATCCCTCAACTTTTGTGTTTTTAATAAAATTCAATCTTTTATAGAATCAGGAGAGTCTAAACCCCCAGACAGACAAAGTGTCAGACATTACTGTCAACAAATGCACTTATTGTTCTCAAAGGATGGAAGCAAAGCAGAGACATTAAGAGCTGTGTTAAAACACTTTGGCAGTGCGCCCAGCTTCAATTCAGTGAAAATCCACTGACAACCCTCTCAAAGCTTGACAGCAATATACTTGAAAAATGTTGATATATAGTGTTGATGGAAATTTATTTCAAAGAATGTAATAAAACCCTCTATATTTACATATATTTATTGTTTTTTTTCTTTATTACTGCTATCATTATTATCATTAGTATATACACATTTATATAAAGATTTCCCTTCTCACCCCTATGGGTGGTGTGTGTGTCTTCTTCAATCTCGGGTCCTCTACCTGGGAGTTTGAGGGTTCTTCGCAGTATCTTAGCTGTTCCTAGCACTGCGCTCTGCTGGACTGAGAGCTCTGATGTTGTTTCTGGGATCTGTTGGAGCCACTCTCCCAGTTTGGGGGAGAGGGTGCCGATTACCACGGGAACCACTGTTGCTTTTACCTTTCACATCTTTTCTAGTTCTTCTTTCAGCCCTTGGTATTTCTCAAGCTTCTCATGTTCCTTCTTTCTGATGTTGCCATCACTTGGGATTGCTGATAGTATCAACAACATAGTGAATCTATATATCCTTGCAGGTATGTAATATACATGAAAGTAAACTACTACCAAGTCAACTTACATATAATGATAACAATATTACAATATACGTACAGGTAAATAAATTGTTTATAATTTGAAGATGGACATGGATAGTAAACATTGAACTAACAAATTAAAATCCAGTGTCCATAAACATTGCTGCAATATTTCTAATCATGTGACTCACCTGTCACCTGTCAGTGACAATGGTTGATTCAAGTTAAAACATCTCTGGTTTCTGTCAGAGATTAGTGAAACAGGGATTGACTTTGGGTACAGCATCAAATACAAACCACTTCTGGGTTATCACAGTATCCTTTCATTGGATGCTTTGACAGCATGAGAGCGCACCTACTGCATGTACACAAAAATAAGAACTAATTGGGATTTGATTAAAAGTGAAAATACACATGTAGAGTGGAAACATTCTTTAATAAAAACCCTTTCGACCTTATCATTTACCATGTTAGTCACATAATCTTATTAAATCTTTGAAATTTGCTTTGAAGTTGTAATATTCAAGAAACACAGACATGCACAGTATGAAAACAGAGACAGGATTTTAAAAAATGGACAAATACTTGACTGCACAGCACATCCTGACAAGGCTAGAACAAACAAGCCAGTTTTAGAGGCAGCATCATTATGCATTTCATAAATGTATCAAGAAACACTAAAGGTAATGTGCTACATCTCAACGGCTCCGTGCTTCCTGCTCAGCCCTCAGCACTTAGATCTGTAAGTGCGACCAGCATGTTTAGAGGGGACAACATAATAGCAGATGTTCCCAGATGTGTATGTTAAAAAAAAGTCTTACTTTAAGAGAGATGGATAGATAAATTTGAAATGCTGTGGGATTGTTTTGTAGAAAATAATACTGAAGCAAGAAAAAAAATATTACTGTATAAAATGATCCATTGTTAAATAAATGACAGCTTTATGGGATATTTTATCTGCTTTACAGCAATGTTGATTGCTTCACTATGCTTTCCTTGTTGTTATCGCTTTCTGAGCTGCTCTATGTTTTTCCCTTCTCTTCATTTTTGTGTTAATTACATGCACTACGTAATGACTTTGGCAGTGATTTCAACCTTTTTCTACATTAAAAGGACTATAAAGGAAAAGTGGCTGTGGTTCAGTTGGTAGCTGCCAAGAATATCAGGATCACAGCTTAATTTTTGTGAACAAAAGTAAAACGGCAGCCTGTGTGTCCTCCTGAATGTGTGTCTTTTAATATGAAAAATGAGTGGAACTCTTATTTATAATGTATTTGTAAGTGTTTCCCATTTTACATGTTAAATATCTGTATTTAAGCGAATGAGCATCATAATTAAAAGAGGGCCTGAGTAACACTGAGTAGCTAGAAATCTGTAAACTGTCTACTGAATATGTTCATGGAGACCACAGATTTGAATATGTTTTTCCTTCAGCAGGAAAAGGTGAACTGTGCCTTTGGTGTACCTTTTTATTTTTTTATTTAGAAACTCATATTTACATGTTTGAGGGCTGCGGCTTATTTAAATAACTGTGTGATGTTGTGTAAGCTCCTCATTTTTTCCTTTTTGCCTAGCTGTAGTTTCACTGATTGGTTTGCATTCCTGCAGCAGACATTTCAAGTCCTCTTCCATGTCAATCTGATTTACAGGTTTTGCAAATCTGAAAGCCCTGGGAATGATACGATATACAAACCAGTCCAGACAAGTGTTTTTCTATTCTTCGTTTATTCAGTTGTACTCTAACATACGTACACACACCAAATTGAGTACAAAACAGTACCTAGCAGCCATTACTGCATTGTTATGGTTTGCATAAATCTTTGTAGCTGTGTAAAAAGAAAACCGGCAGGCAATATAAGATAAAAATTTATTTCCCATTTTTCTATGGGCGGGCCATGCTATTTCATTTTCAATCTTTTGTCACAAATATGTGGCTCATTTTTCATACTTTGCCTTAACAAAACAAAAAATGTAGCTGAATTAAGTATTTGATGGGCGTCGACACTTATCAGTTTCCCATGTTTTGGAAGCCGCTCTGTGTTGTTCCTGCACTGGATTGTTATTCTAATTGTTAAGCTGTGGCACTCATTAATTTGGGTAGTGGTGACTGTGATTAATTATCTAATTACAAATTGAATTATTACTTGTGTTAAACATGCAAATGATCTCAACTAACGATTGAGAATAGTGTGAGAGTCAAATTAAATGACACTTGTGATTAATGAATCATTGCACAAAACAATAATGCTCCTGTTTACCACAAAATGTTAAAAGGAAGTTGTAAAGTTGTTTGACTGACCCTCCTTTGGTTATACTGAATAAGCATGACAATGATAGCATTGAAAAATCGCAATAAAACTATTGAATGTGTAATCAAGATACAACTGAAACCTTTCAAATGTGGACATAAAAATCTCTCTCCCTCTCAAATGATATATATATATTTTTTTAGTCAAATATCACTAAGCTACGAAAAGTATTGAGTTATGTATGGGGTCAGGGAGATTCACAACAGATTAATAAATGTGAAATATAATGAAATGCCAGATGTATTTGCAGTTAACACAATGAATATCTCTCTTTTATTTAGCATCCCTGAGCTGCTGCCCTTTCCTGTCTCCTCTCCCTAGGCAACAGACATTTTCTACTGCGATGGTTTTAAAGACATCAGTGAAGAAAAAAGAGGAAAATTTTCAGTAGTGTCTTGGGGTGGATTTAATATTTCTAGGGATGGTTCAGAATAAGTACTTTAAGAAAAAATACTTTCTCTTTATATGTCTAGGCTACTGCATTGGATTGGTGACCTGACCAGGGTGTACCTGTGCTTTTCACCCAAAAAGAGCTGGCATAGGCTCCAGCAGATCCCTGTGACCATAAAGAGGACTAAGTGGGTATGGATAATGGATGGGTGGATGGATGTCTAGGGTTGTCTGTTGTTTCTGCGTATAAAATAGTTTTTGAAGAATTTAAGAATTTACATTGAACTTACTGCTTTAAGCCAATCAGCACTGCCACTTTTGTTGGGGTCACACCAGAAGCATCAGAATTGACCCAATGTCATTGCAGTAGTGACAGTTTCCCCTATAAGCCATTTTGTGATTTCCTTGTATTATCATATTGTTCATTCGTCTGTGACACAGATTTATGACCTAAAAGAAATCAGGCCCCAGCCAGTTCATTAAAGCTTTTGTATTTGGGCCTATAGTTGGTTGGCAGCAGTCATAAACATTATCAGCAGGCACAAACATTTGTTGACAGGCAGCAGTGATATCTGGTGATAGCGGACTGGGAAGATGGAGCTAATTAAAAATAATGAGGTCACAGCAAATCATTTTCCTGTGCATACACCCCAATCTGATATTGTGTTAAAAATAAAGAGGTGTCTCCTGTATTTTCAGATGGGCTCATTTGCACTGTTTCATTTCAAATGTGGCTTTTTGAAGCCGTTCCATTATAAGCATGAAATTTATGGTAGATTATTATACTGGTGTGTTGAAAAGGTGGTAGGAGATATATTTTGTAGTACAGCTGCCCTGACTGCAAAATGATAATTTTCTGACTATCAGTAATCCATAACCTCAGTACAGAAGCACTAAGTTCTGTCTCAATGGTGCGCAGCCCTCTGGGCTATCACTATGGATCATATCCCCTCTTCGCGCCTGCGCACTGAAGAGAAATTCATTTACACCTACCTGGGATGGGCCCCCCTCTCCCGGACCAAGTGTCCACATGTCCGCAGCTCCCATATATAAGGCGGCAGTTCGGGTGAGCTCTTCCCTTTCTTTTCTTCACCCTAAGCACTGAGAACAAGATCTTCGAGCCACGTGACTTCAGCAGACAGTTGCATCACCAGAATCTGTGGCGAGTGTGGTACTGGCTACATCTTCGGGGACGACCTGCACCCCCGCTGTGTGGGTTGCATGGGAGCGCATCACGCTGGCAGAGCCCTCACCCCAAGGGCGTACTGCGTGTTCTGCAAGCGGCTGCCCCTCGAGGCACTCCATCAGAGAGCGGACATTTTCGTTCTTGCCACCAAAGAGTGCAGGCACTAGCAAGATATTCGCGCTGTTCAGACTGAGGAGAGACCTCCTCCCTCTGCTGTGTCCCCTTCTCTCCCCCCGCCGATGAAACTCCCGACCGGGATGACAAGCTCGAACCCATCCTGGAATTAGCCTTGGACCCAGAGTCAGACGACTCTGCCTCTTTGCTATGCCACTCGCCGGACGTCTCCCCGCTCCGCCCCCTCCCCTCTGGGGAGCCGTTGCAAATGTCTGCCACTAGCATGCTGGCTGAGCAGCCTACACCGGCCTCTTCTACCCCTCTGCCGGCCATGGCTCAGCTATTACAAGAGCTCCCTGGGTGGCTGTCATGACGTTAGCTAACAGGTGTAAGCTCCCTGTTCCTCCTGAGCTGGTTCAACCGCTTCAGGATGCCCACTTTGGCTGATGCAACCCGCGGCAGGTGCCACGCCGTGTACCTGTTTGGCCAGGCAAAGGTGGCTGACCTAATGGTAGGAGGTTTTCCCACGGTCCCGGTGCTGGAACAGAGCCTGGCCTCTCTGTTCGGAGCAAAGTGCGTGCAATGGGCCGGGCGACGGCCTGCGCCCCGGCTCTGATGTGTTAGCTGCTAAGCTAGTGGACAGGTCCCATTAGTGCGCCTTCCAGACCACCGCTGCAGCTAATAACATTGCCGTCCTGGCTCTCTCCCTGTCCAAGCTCGCGGTGGACCTGAGGCCCTCCCGCCTGATCGCTCAAAGGAGGTTAGCAAGATAGTGGCGCTGTTCTGGCTCTCTGCTCCCCCATTGATGTGGGAGCGAGGCGCAGATGAGCCATGTGACGGCCCCGCCTCTCACCCCTTGGGCAAGGCATGGGCGCCATGATTATCGCCCGAAGGCTAGACGTCCCACTGGGTCGTTCCGGCTCCGACCCCTTCCTCCTTGGACCAGGTGACTTATAGTGAGGCCTCCGGTAATAGGGCAGCTCCTGTGGGTTTGGCTGCTGAGAGGAATCGCTTAGAGAGTTTGGGGTTTTCCACTGGCGTCGTTGCCACCATACAAGGGGCGTGCGCGGTCCACTATAGCGTTCTATGAGGCTAAATGGGCCACGTTTGAGAGATGGTGCATGGAGAACGGCGTGTCTCCCATTGCATGCCCTCTCTCCGTGATTTTGTTTTTTCTCCAGTTATTACTGGAGAGAAACTTGGTATTTAGCACCATTAAAACATATGCTGTGGCTATTTCCTCAAGCCATGAGGGGTTCAGCGACAGATCGGTGTTCACTCACCTGCTCACAAAGCGTTTTCTAAGGGGAGTGCACAGGCAGTGCCCCATCGGCATTCTGTCACGGATGCAGGACAGGCATCCGTCTGTTTTCAGCTATATATGAAACCAGTGCTTACGCATCCCACTTGGTGCTTGCTTCACTTCGAGTCAGGCAGTTTTCAGACTCCTCTCCTGGGTGCTCGGGCCCAGTGAGGCGTAGAGCATTTCGCTATGGGTCAAAGCGATAGCCCAGAGGGCTGCACACCAATGAGACAGGACGTTGGTTACGTATTGTAAACCAAGATTCTTTGAATTGGGCGCAGCTCTCTGGGCTGTGGGCCCCACTGGTCCCTTGAGCCGGCTGAAGGGACCAGCGCACCTTCGGGCGAGGTGTGTTACTTTTTGTGTTGTATATGTGAATTTAGATCTGAGAAATCACAAATGGGCGGGACAGTGCTTATTTTAGAATGAATGGCTGCTCAGTGGTAAAAGAGGAAAATTACTGTGCCTGCTCTGTCAGTTGAAGGAGAAAGGATGGAAACTTGCTTAAAGGATTTTACTGTCCAGAAGAAAGCTACTATGAGCGGAACAGGTGGGTTTATTGCATGGAGGAGTGCTTGAGGCAAACAAGGACAAGTAAGGATTATTGATTTCCATCTAGAATGTCGGCGCAGGGTGTTTCCCTTTATTCTGTGTTGGTATTAAAGCAGGGAGTGTGGGTATACTTCTCAGAGAAATACAATGTGCCCTTCTCTTCATGCCACGCTGATTGAAAAAAAGATGATTTTTTGACTCTACAGAGAACTATCAATATTAAAACATACCAGTTTCCACTACAATGACAAAATACCTGCAAAACAATCCTCCAGCCAGAGTTGTACTTTTTAAGCGCTAATTAAAGAAACATAAACATAGTAAAATACAGAAAGAAAATTGTAAATATGTCAAACATTATATCCTAGCATGCCTATGTAGGCATTTAATGTAGCTCAAGGCGCATATCTTCACCACACCTGGAAGCATAAATGTAAACCCATGCTCTTCGTAAATTAAATGCAATATACTGACATACACATTACTAGATATTAACATCATGTATGTAGTATTAATATAAATCTAGTTTGTGTGAGACACTGGCTAATTCCCATCCCAGTTATCACCATCTTTGTAGGAACATGTTCTCGGAGGAGCTTCAGGCAACTTTGTTTTAAATCTAAGCAGTTTTAAAGAAATACATTACCTGAGGATGCTCAACTCGTAAATGGTAAAACTCATTTAAAACAATTAAAGCTATTGGTTGTCTTTGTAATTATTTGTTATTATGGAGCCATTCCCAACTGACAGTGGGTGAGGGGCAAGGTACGCATATAATTTATGAGACCCATAAAATTATATTTAATGAGATTGACTTATGAGACTGATTATCTATGAAATGTTCCATGTAATGAAATAAGAATAAATGCATAGAAAGTCAGTCTTGTAGTTGCCCAAAATACCTGCCTCCCTCAATGAATGTTCTTAGGAAAAGAATGACCTGTCTAATAGAGAGTCTTTTCCTCTGGCTTTAAGTGAGCTGGGTCAATGAGCAATTATATATGACTTGTTCATAATGTTTCTCAATGCCAGTTCCAAGTCCACTAATCTTTCAACAACTGGCTTTTGTTGTTTACTACATTCAAAAATATGCACAGAACTGGTGATAACACCATGCATTCTAATGTATTTACAACAAAAACTACAATAGTCATTCACTAGTGTCTGTCCTCTACCACACGCTATTCACTGGTCTCACTTTCGCTTTGCTCACATCATTGGCTCATTGGCTTGAAGCAGTTTCTCTGATTGGTTGGATTCTGGATTCTGCATCCATTGGCCCGCCCCCTGACTCTATCTCAACAGAAGACATTCGAGACTAAGGGTGTTAACTGCCTCTTCATTTCAATACAAATATTTGATTTGCCATTAATTTGTTACACTGATTGTGATTTATACCTGTCTAATGATCACAGGGTGTATACAGCATATTGGTGCAAATATTTGTTTGTCTTAGACAGCATCCCTAAGTTCTTTGATCATCCAGCGTTTTCACCGTCATGACTGGGTAGGCATATAAAATGTGTGAGAGCCATTTCCATGGAGGAGCAAGGAATCTAAAGAGAATAGAAGGGATCATTTTAGAGGGAGGGCTAAAGACAAATAGAGGACGGCAAGAACAATAGTGCCCTGTTGTTTGTTCACAAATATAAACCAAAATGCTAACCAAATTGAATTCAGAGTGTTACTTGAAGACTTTTCCCAAGTGAACGAGCCAAACAAGTGTTGTTGTGAAGCAGAAATTGGAGGACACTTCTATCAACCAGCCAGACAAGCACCTCTTAACAAAATAAAGCTGTATCAAAAGTAAGGAAAAGTAATCCCTGATCCGAAAACCTGTAAAAAAACAAAATCAGGTAGGATTTGGACTCGATTTAAAACACCATGAAAGGTATTTCTATCTCTTCCTGCCTAATTGTCAAACAGCACAGAGTTCTACCCCAACCTGCTTCAAAACCATAACGTCCAGTACCAGGGTCAGATAGAGCGTGGAGGTGGAATAGTACTGTATTTTCTGTGTTCTCTCATCAAAGATTAATGTAGACTGCATGGCTTATGCTGCAACTTTTATATCTGTAAGGGAACAAACAACATAGTTCTGATCTAATTTAGCTCCATAAATGTGAGAACATTTACTCCAGGCAACTTCCTGTTCCTTTAAGCAGTACATTAATTGTGTTTGTTTTGCACTGCAGTAACCTAAAACCTTTTGCAATCTGGGAGTTTGTTCAAAAGAGGATGTTTCTCTGCTTGATATATTTTTTAAGTGTATACGATTCAAGATGGTTTGGTTGAATTTTTTGTTTTGAATGAGTCCTCATATGAGTTATGACCTCTGTAAAGTTGAAAAGAGTAAAGTGATCTGTGCCCACCAAAAAATTATCCCAGGATGAATAGTCCTAGTACCTTTTTAAATCCTTTTTAAAAATGAGTAGTGGTGTTTATTGTTGCTATGTCCTTTTCATGGTCTTTACCTAAACGCTCAGGAAGGAGACAGACTCAGAGCACAAAGCTATTTACCAGTACTGGTTATTATATATTTATGATGCTATTCCACTTTTTCCTCTCCCTTGTCTACATGTGAAACAGCTCCCATGTGTGGTATAAATTAGAATTCCTTCAGAGGCGGCAAACACATGAATACAAAGTCTTTTAAGGAAAATGGCTTCATCAGTGTAGTGATATCAGTTCTTTCTTTAAATGTCAGTGTGAAGTGATTTTTCTAGGCAGAAAAGAAATAATCATTTTCACTCATTCTGTTCATTAAGTTAAATTCATGATTAAACCAGAGGTAGAAAATTGTATAAAACAGGTCAACACCAAACTACAAACACCACGAGCAGAAACAAATCGGATAGCACATTGTCATTCTTGTTTTTCCAGTAACAATATTCTCAAATTAGCAAAGATACCGTATGGTTTTACAACTCTCAAATCAGCTGGAAGTGATGCTCAGAAAAAAAAAAACAACGGTCTGAATAGCCAAATGAACTTTTCCTGCATGGTATGATGCAGTCATCTGTATCAGCAGCTCTACTTTGCCTGCTTGTAGTCTCCCCCACAAATTCAGTAAAGATAAACTGAGTGATATATTAACAACTAGCAATATACAGTCTGGATGTTTTACTAAATTGTCCTGAATAATGATTTCATATTTTGATAAAATATTAGTGATGCCAATGATTTGGCTTTTGATCTAAACCCTTAAGGGCTCGCTTAAATTGCATCTCAGCAGAAGTGATCTTACATGTCTAATGCCAAGTATTCAGGCAGTTATGAGCTTATGATATATGAGATCTTTCCTAAAGCCAAACTGTTGTTATAAAGATATACAAGAAGCTGCTCTGCTACTCATTTCTCAGCTGCTTTGGATGTGATGGGGAGACTGCTTATTGATCTCTTGTTGTTAATATATGTATGATTCCCTGACTTATAGACAGGAGTGCAGTGTTGGGAAAATCCCTTGGGTAATGGACAGTAACCCTGGTCAGAGGAGTCATGAACAATTTTTTTGTTAAAATACTGAGCGTTTTGCATAAATATGTTTAGCACTGGAGGTCTTCAGTGAATTCATTATTCTTTCCACATTGAGTTTAAACACCTCTTTAAGAGAGGATGTAGGAAGAGCAGTATTAAAAGTTTCAATATAGTATTTCAGGGTTGGATGATTCAGGGTTTTTAGTGTATGAATTTACAAAAGGAGTATTAAAAGCCGTGCTACTGCATTATGATCTTTAGTAGAATTTTATTTCAGATTAAGTTCAATTTCAGAGACTATCTGATTAAATTAAATACATTTTGATCTACACACTTGTACACATATGTCACTTAAAATGTGATTTGGCATGGGTATTGGGTTTTTGGTGATCAGATAAATGTCAAATCATCTGTTAATGATCTATATCGATTTATTGATTCAGTAAATGTCATTCCTGAGGATACTTTCTAGAATCTTTTCCACCTGAGGGCAGCATTGAAATCATGTTTCCCATCAATAAGTGTGGTCAACATGCCTTTAAATTCATGCATAAGAATTATGGCAGAATTATTTTCTAACTTGATTTATTTTTCATTAAGTAACAAGACTTGCCATGAGAAGTACATTTCCATCATCATTTGCTCATTTATACATGAGTCTATTAATAACTGATGGAATCTTGAAAGTGTGCAGGTCTGAGCAGTGAGCATGGCTGATGTGATAGAGCCCAACACTCCTCTACAGCTCCATATCTAACAGCACTGTCAGTGTGTTCATGACGCTTGTTTATGCCCACTTTGATTCAAGCTTCGCTATCAGTGGCTTATTCTACAGCTTGTGATAACATCCAATCATGTTCATGTAGCTGTAAAGCGCTGCCATTATAACCAGGCACTTCTCATGATTACACTGATGCTCACATACATGTGCCATTTGTCACAGCCCTAAGATCTTCTTTGAACTCATTCACCAGACAAGAACATAGATGTCTGACAATTTTTATGTTCAATAACAGCTTGTTTATGTGTAGTGCCTCTGTTTTCTCATTTTTACAGTGTTTGGGAAGGTGTGGCTAATGCTAACATTAGAGTAAGGTCAAGGTCACTTGGTAAAGGTTAGTTAACCATTGTGGTTACGTTATTAAAAACAGATTTACATGTTTGGTAAATTCGGTGATGCTTTGTGGAGACACTTTGCAGTATCAACTCTGACAGTGTAATTTGTAGCCAAAATGGCCTCAACTGGCCTCATCCAAACCAGAAAACATAAAACTAAACATCACTGATTTTCTTCCTGTGATAGCACACCATTATATGTGGCACTGACTGATTCTGTCTGTAAGTGTTCCAGTCAGTACAGTCTGATCAACACACAACACCCTTTGGTTCCAGAGCCTCGATCCTGGATCTACAACAATGAATGGTGACCTGCATTACTACATTAAATGACATAATTTAATAATAAAATAGGTTTAACCTTTAGATATGCCCCAGACATTGTATTATTTATCACTGATCAAGCCATAGATACACATTATCTCAATAGATAGCTCTACATCTTTTGAAAATGTAGATGACTGGTAACATCTTCACTAATGTAGCTCTGTTATGTTACCATAGCGGAGTTAAACATTCTAGCATAGTTTAAGCTATTCAGATGTTTTTGAAACAGGCTATTACATAAAGTGTCATGCTGCACAAGTACAGGGTACAGGCAGGTATACATTAACACAGAAAGGAAGAAAAACTAGTGTAGGAGATGTAAGTGCATGTTGTTACAGAACACAGCAGGCAGCAAACCTTTCATAGCATTGTAATCTAAGTTCAGGTATGAGATTGTTACAATTAACAGACAATTATCTCATCGAAACCATCGCTTAGATGGTCCTACCTGCCTGTCCTAGAGAAACAGTATTCAGTCTCTGAGATCATGAACAAGTATATTTTGAATTCAAAGGCATAAATAGCAAAGCACTACAGTTCTCTTTTACTTTCTCTCCTTCTTCTGGCACTCTGTTGTGTACTTGTACTTGCTGTTGCAACAACTCAATTTCCCCATTGCGGGACAAATAAAGATTTTTCTTATCTTATCTTAGCTACTTACAGTACTTGCTATTTATATTGATGTCCTGCAAAGTGTTTGTTTCATTAGATTGAATCCTGATGATCCTCTAGTCAAGTATATATATATATTAGTAATAGTAATGAATTGCCGTCCTTTCAGTAAATTGCAATTAAGCTAAGTTGCTATACCCAAACAAAGCTGAGACAAAAAAAGTGGTGCTTCTCTGTGTTTGCCCATAATGAAAATACATGTTCATTCCTCTGTAGTGCTCTGCAAAACAAAAAAAATCTGATATTTCAGTGCAAAAATCATGACGGCTCACTAACAATCTGTCTCATATAAATTTTGAAAAAAAAAACAACAAAAAAAAGAAATTTACAATAATGCTACAATGTACATATAAACCCCTCTTTCTCTATTCAAAGGCCCCAGTTCATGTGCAGACTGATCAATACTGAATAAATCAACAATAATTGTGATCTAACATGCTCCCAGCTGCTTCCAACAATGAACCATTGACCAGTGGTTTGGTGTTATAGACAAACAGATGCAATTATGTGGTAGTATTTTTTCCAAAATATTTTTAGAATATTATGTTATAGCCATGTAATTTAGCATTCACTATTAACAAAGCATTTCCTTTAACACAGATATGATTCATTCTCTGCATTGACACATTGAGTGTATATCAACAGGATTAAAGTATCCTGTATCAGTATCTGGTATTGCTGCTGTTTTGCTGTAAAATACTAGGCATTCCTCATACTCTGTAAGTTACAAATCCCAGCAAGTGATGTACCTTTCTACAGATGAACTATTCACACCTCCCAAGCTTTTCAATTTGGGGAAAACCCACTAGCTCAGCAAAATCATCTCAGATATGGCTGTAAATAAGAAAGTGATGCAGAAACAGGGAGGAGGGGTGAGTGTGGAGGGGCAAGCACAACCTTCTCCTTACATGACAGTTCATTAAACACCTTTCACAGCCACCATGGCAGTACGCCTGGAATGGCGAGCACAAAATAAGTTCATACAAGTCCAGGGGTCAACCCACTATAGAAAGCCCACTAATAAATGCAGACAAGAGCAAGGAGTGAACAGCGACACACAAAGCAACCTGAGGTTATCAGAGCCAGAGGCTGTATTACATTTATTAGAGAACACTTTACATCCACTGGAAAACATCTGGTGTTCTACCTTCCTCTGTCCCTCATATCCCTGTTAACTTGATATGAAGGAAAGTAATAGAAGAATAGTATGAGTATCAGCATTGTGGAAGGTTTGTGCAACACAGAGTAGATTGTCCTTCAGCCTCTAAGATTAGTTGGCTATATCCTTTTTTTTCCAGAGCAATAACATCAAAAGTGTTGTATCACTGTAAACTGTGGTATGGGCTAATTTAATTTTGGTTATAAAGAAAAAAGCATAAAACAAAAATAAGAGCATCATCTGTCTTGTGAGCTTCTTACATGTATTATGAACTGGTAATTAAATGACCCCATTTTAATGAGAATTCACACAGCTTTCATTTTGAGTATAAAAAATCTAGCCATATAGATAAGCAGTCTAGAAGTTTTGATGGACTTTTAGTGGGGCAAGCCACTGACAGAGAGGCAAATTAATGACCTCCCAGGAGAGTAGGACTGGTGCATGGGGAAGCTTATAAATAGAGTAATGTTATGATGAAAAGTCTATGATATCTGTGTGTGACTCCCACTGATGCCAGACAACCCACCAAGACTGGAAAAAAAATTATTTATATATATATATATATATATATATATATATATACTCACTGAAGAACATTTACACACTGTTGTTTGTCTTGCACTGTTTACACACATGCACTTATGTAGTTTGTAGTCCTTGTTAAATTGTTTGAAAGTTTAGTCTTCTGTTGTCATATGTCGCTCTGTTATATGTAGCACCATGGTCCTGGAGAAACGTCTCATTTCACTGTGTACTGCAACGGCTATATATGGTTGAAATGACAATAAAAACTTCTTCACTTACAGTAATATAGAATTAGATATAAGAATCCATTCAAGCTCAATATCAAGAATATCTAAAAGAATCCAAGCCTAAACAATCTTAGCTTATTCTTAGACTCTTGTGTCAAATCAATATACTTAAAGCTGGAGGACGAAGACAAGGGGACTGGGATTCCACAGAAAAGTGAAATGAGTCTCCTTAAGTACCTCTCTATCGCGTATGCACAAAAGGACTGAAGTAGTCCCTGAAGAAAGGTTATCGCATTAACCTTTTTGAGCCTTCTTTAATAGATAACAGCTCTAGAGCTTTTCCTGATAACCTGCAGTCATTATTAACACGTATGTAAGTTGGTTCAGTGAATCAGGGTCCTGATAGCAACAGCTGAACTGAGTGGATACTTTAATTTGTGTTTTATAAAGGAGTCAAATTATTTGTACTTTCTCTCTGACTGTACTTGCACAGCAATTTGCACAGTCAGGCAAACATTACCATATCCCTTTTACTACAATCAATTTTGAAATGACTAAAAAGTTAAATCATCAGGCTTCTTGAACTAAATGCACTAATGACAAATATAAATGTAATTGTGTGACATGTGGCAGAAGTTTAATTGGTAATTAAGAAAATCTGAAAGAAATCAACTTACATTTCTTTTTTCTTGTTTTGGTGATTATTTTTGTCCTATGTTCAGGTTCAAGAAAAACTCTTCTACTACAGTTACTAGTCTCATTGAAACTGAAATGGCACAATGGAAATTAGAGCCATGTTAGAGTAAGGCTCTGGTTGATTTAAAATAGGTTGTGTTCATTTCATTTCTGTGTGTCAAAGAATAAAATGTTTTTACGGCATATTTTGGTGTATATTCTTTATTATTTAGTATAGTGTATATTTTCCATCAAACAATTAGCTTTTGATCCAATCATGCTGTAACAAGCCAGGCTTCATTGAGCTGTAGAGAATATTAGTGTTTTGTCAGCTATTTGTGGCAAGACTCTTTTTGCTAAAAGCATCTTATACTCCGGTGTGGCTTATATTTCAGAAATTATGGTACCTGGGTCCTTTAAATCCAGTAAATATATGTAGAAATTCCAGACTGTAAAAATAGTTACAACTAAATGCTTTAAAAATGTTACTTTAGTAAAGGTACCAAAGCATTCGCGAACAAATATGCTCAAAAAATCTGAAATGTAGATGGCAACTAAAATTCTACAACAAACATAGAGAGCAGTTAGTTACTTTCCAGTACAGCTTCTACAAAGTCCGTAGCATAGAAAAGATTAGCATGTGTGCTTACAACAGAATATGTGGAGGAAAAAATACAAATGAAAACCTAGTTCACTTTGATAAAATAGTGTTTTGTCAGATATTTACTTGTCTAATATTGCAATGGATCCAGGCAGGCGTGGAGCACTTCATTAAGTCATTAAATATCAGTTTTTCTTCACACTAAAATCAATCACTTTGAAGTCAAAGCACTGCCTTATCAATACTTAGACCAAATGAATCTGCTACTTAAGTAATGTCTCACTGCTGTAGCTGATGGATGTTCATGTGTGATCAGTAAGACTGAAGGGGGTAATGTACAGATCATCGGTCACCCACATTGGGTTCTCTGTCAGTAATAATGTATAATTCAAAGCATTGTCTAAAGGAGATGATGGCAAGCTAAGAAAAAGTACACAGGAAGGATTATGAAACCCACCAGGCTGCAGAGTGTAGCTTAATGATTTTGGTTAGGAATACATAATATTATGTGGTGTAGGGCCCACACTTCACAATCACTGCCACAAAACATGAGGAACTGGAGGTTGAGTAAGTTTCAAAAGTAGGGTTATTAACCATGACTGTCTTTATGAAAGCTAAGGTAATCATTGGATTTGGATTACTGATGGAAACATGTCAAAAGTAAGAGCAAACAGGAAATATGCAACACAAATCACTGATCCTTAATGGAAGAGACCTTTGTGTGAACCACTGAGCATTTTCCTCTGCTATTCATTCCACACAACTACACTTCAGCTGGTAATATCCTTTGATATGGTAATTGACCACTGGTAAACATTATTTATCATGCGGCTGCATTGGGAAATTGCAATTTGAGCAAATCCTTCTCTTAAAATCTTTTTTCATTGTACAGCTTTACTGGAGGAGAAACACAACCACTGAGTTCAAACCACAGTTTGAGGTCCCACTGCATCTGTAGCGTCTGAGGATGACAAAAGGCTGTTTTCAGTCTTTCTTTACATCCCTTTGATGAAAATAACAACCTGTTTTGGCACAGTTCCCCCTTATGAAGAATTTCTGTCTGTTTAGCCTGATAACGCGTGAGCTTACCACATGTGTCGGTGTTGGGAGAGGAAACCTTGCTGCAAGGCTTGTAAATACACTTTTTGGGTGGTAGCCTCAGACATGATAGATATCCTGTCAGACTGCCACGTGCACTTATTTAGTTAAAGTATATGGGATTTGTGACATATGATAAAATATTGAGATTTTAATTGCAGGTTTTATATGGAAGATATGTTTCATTTCCAACCCGATAGTATGTTTGTACAAGTCATAGAGCTAAATTTGAAATGAAAATGTGTTTTCTTATCAGAATACTGCCCTTATGAAGACGCAGCTAATATCCATGTCACTGTGCCTCTGCTTGTTGGCCACATAGGCTAGTTTGACTTTAATGGAAGTGACTGCTCTCATATTAAATCTCCAGACAACCTGTACTGAAATTAAGGGTTTTTCTTAAGTAAAGCAATGCGGGCCAAAGTTATGTACCTTAGTCATGAAAACATCATCAAGTCTCTTGATAGCTGTGCCTGTACACCTAAATCACCTATTTAGGGTGAATTTCACATACTAACAGTGTATCCATGCCAGACGTGTCTCAGCCTCACTTTTCAGTCATCTATATTACCTCTGTGTGATGGAACACATCACCTCCATTTTCACCAAGCAGCTGTCTATACCAGGTGTGTAATGGCTCACAGTTTAGCTCAGAGCCTATTTGTTTCCCACTCACATTCAACACTATTTGAAAGCTTAGAAAAGGCCAATATTGCGAATAAACAAACACTTCACTTCTTTCTTCCCTGGTTATCTTCAGAAATATTTTTCATATGTTCCATTGCTACTGTCCCATAACAACCAAGAGTGCACACCATTTCCTGAGACAAGTGCTGTTTCTATAGTGGGCTAAAGAAACTTCCCTCCTTCAGATGCATCTCCCATGAGGCTTTCGATTGATTTAGACCCATTGCCCTACATTTGCCCTTTGTCCAGCCAATGGGCTTTTGTTTTCTGCCTCTTTCATCCCAAGACGTGTTCACACATGCTTAGAGACGTGCACAGTCAAGGCTAGCCACGTTAGCTGATTTAACTGTGAAAGAAGAGACACAGTGTTTAAAATTGTAATTGTCTGCTGCTGTCCTTCAGTTGGGCTACAAAAACGGCACCATTGTTCTGGGAGAATACTCTACCACCCAATTTATTGTCATAATCCAGCAATAGCTTCCCAAAACAGCTTCCCTGTTAGTTATGTCTTACAAATGGAGGACCTGTTAATTGATGCTCACTGTTTTTCCTAGAGACATAATGTCACAATGTATGCTTGTGTGCTGCGATGCTCCAAACATTGCACATATAGCAGATATTAGCAGCAGCAGCCAGCGTGGGATCTGTCAAGCAGCAGATGATGCCGTCCTTGGCCACGTTGCTCTCTGTCACTGCAAACCATATGTCGTGTGCATGCTATAGTTAATTTACTGTATTGGTTCAATCTAAAATTAGTGTCCTCATTTTGTTGGGGAATTGCATCTGCATGGCCTCTGATTTAGTGTAAGCTGCAGTCGGTAAGATACAGAAGAATTATTTTAACAGAAGCAATAAACTAGTTCCCTGATGCACTTTTTCAATATAACCTCACAGTGACCTTAACCACTGACTGTTGTGTCTTTGTTTATGGAGTGATGAAGGCGCGAACGAAAGAGGTTTAGAAAGAAAGAAAGTGAGAGCACTGTAGGTCTGCGGTCAGAGAGATCCCTCTACGGCTACAAAGAGCGATGACATGTTTGATTACATTTATGTTTGATTGAGTTTAGTGCTCCCTTAAGCTAGCTTGGAGAAAATGAGATTTCCCCTCCCAAAATATTACCCTGCATTCCTCTTCTAAGCCATCCATCAAGGTCCTATACATTTTACCACTTTGCCAATTTTCCAGATCCCATCAGGCACTCTCTGCCTTACCTTCTCCCCTCCACATTCTCCTCACCTGCCCAAAAAAAAAAAAAACCATGAAGACCTAATAATGATCAAATTTTTGGAAAGTCGATGAAATCCATGATGAAAGCTCTTGCTGTGGTACCATTTCTCGACATGTTCTTTAGCTCTGCAAAACAAACACATTTCTTCAATTATTTACATAGTACCATACGTTTCAGTCGTAACAGGAGGCTGTAAGCACTTAAAGCTCAGCAGAAATGCATGGTGCTGGGCTGCACTAATACATTACTTTCTACACTGGAGCAGCAATGTGTCACAGCTTGACTAGGGCACCCTTCCCCCAACAAATAGCAGGAAGTACCACATGCCATTCATACTTGCTGTTATCTATCATTAAAATGAGGTAGAAACTGCCAAAACAAATATGAGCGAAGGAGGATGTTGTTTGCTTTATTTGTATTTTTAGCTACTTTTGCCTTTTGAACTGTGAAGAGGAGAAAAACTAAATACAAACATATATTGCTTTTGATTGCATCAGGCTTTATGTATGTGCTCTCAATCTGTCAGCCTTGTTGTAGACATCCATCTGTCTCTAATCACATGGCTGCAGATTGGAGGATACCTCTATAAAACTGCAGAGTGAAGATGTTATGTGTCTTTTTGTTATTTATTATACACTGCCTGTGTGTGTTCATTGATTCGTCCGTTCAATGCATCTCATCGTGTTCCGTCTTGTCTTGAACTGTGTTCATCTGATGTCAGCCCCCACAAGTAGCCATAAGTGAATATCACTACTCCCCCATATACCTGGTTTGGACAGGATTGCCAAGAACAATCACTGACAAGTAATTTTTGGCTTTATCCTCCTTTGTTTCCTTCTCAGGGAACAAAAGGATCTATTGTGTTGTTGCTTTCTGCCATTACACATTTGTGTGCATTTCTCACCATAATGGCCTCTTGAATGATCATTTGTTATGTAAGTATAATTTGTTGTCCCATATATACATTATTTATTTATGAAATTGTTTAACATTTTCCTTATGGACAGAATCATGTTAATCACATCCACAATCATAGTTATTAGCATTCAAATGTTTCGAGACCTAATTGGCTACTAATCAAACATGGAAATATGAGATAAATTAAAATTAAATTCTAGAAACATATTTTTCCTTGATTTTGTGTGTGTGGGGGGGGGTTCCAGTCACTTTGACTCACATGCTACAAACTGTATGGAGATATGCATTTTGTCACCTCAAAGAACAACCTCTTATGTAAATTTGTAAATATGTGTTTGCTTGTACATATGGACTAATGTGCTCTCAGGCCTGTTGACTGTCCTAGCCAGCCTGATACAGTTTTTTTTTTCCACCAATAAAGCCAGATGCTGTTGGCTACCTTCAGATGAAGCACATACATAAAAAACACATTCGTTTCGGTTATGGGTTTCTGTTCTGTGTGCTATTGTGGGAAGTCATTTTGACATTTAGCCTCCACTGATTTTTTTTTTTCTTTACATGGAATGTGAAAATGCTGAAAAATCCATGTGATCAACTGAAATCCATGGGATCAACAATCATGGTACACATTAAATTAGACACTAATAGACACCAAATATTGGATAAATGCTCCAGGAGCCATCATTTCATTCACCTCTGTTGACTAGCGCGTTTCTTGTTGTGTTTAGTGCAGCTCCTCTACCTCCCTTCAGCAACACAGCTTGGTTCCTTTGATCATGTCTCAGTTGAGGCTCTTTGGCTCCCTGCTAGAGATGCTCACAGATTGGCATCATATACAAACTCCCCCTGGACTACTTGGGCAGGGGACTTGATTAGCTTATCATCTGTGTGGAAGCTGCCATGCAAGTTGGTGTGATTAAACCACAGTGCAGCATCAGCCTTGGGTCTAGTCCCAGCGTAAACGTCAGCACTATCTGACATCAGTGAGGAGCATTCAGATGCAGCTCATGTGCTGCTGTACAATGTTTCCACCACCGGTGACATCTGATCTTCTCATACATGTCAAGAAGTTTAATTAACTGCTTTTGTAAAAATAACACTGACATTTATTCCTGAAACCCTGTATGTGTTAAAGGAGAAAACAAAGCCCACAAAAGTACATTATTTTTACAAGAATCTGCTTTAACATTATGACTCATCCTATTAATCATATGCAATTCCTGCTCTGTTATTTTACACTTCTGCCGAGGTGAAATAGCACACACAAGACAGACTTGGTAAACAAATGACTCCAAATTATGCAATCTATCAATTCAAGTGGGAAATACCAAGCTGTCAGATCCAAATGAAAGCCATTAGTTTACAGCGATCGGAGCCCTTGAATACCTCCGACATAGACGACCTGCTGGAGTGCAGTCAGCAGCTATTCAATTAATAACAGCTATGATGGCACCTGCCGCAAAAGAGGCAGTGATGAAGTCTGTGGAGTGTACAGGTGTACACTGTAATCTGTTATTTAGTTTGTCTCTCAATTCCACACTACATTTTAGTTCTCATTCATGACTGTTAAGATGGCAAAATGAAGTGTACTCAAAAATGCCCATATGCATCGACACAAGAAAGCTAAAAAAACAATTCATAGACAGTAATGAGGTATCTTCAGAAACATCCGTCCATCCATCATCTATACCTGCTTATTCCTATTTAAGGGTCACAAGGATCTGCTGGAACCTATCCTAGCTCACTTTGGGTGAAAGGCAGGGGTTCACCCTGGACAGGTTCTTCAGAAACATATTGAAAAAAATAATAATTTTAAATTTAAAATGTTTTAATGGTTGCTGTTTGACTGAAGTCCATTCATATACTCTGTAGATAGGTTTTGAGTATTAAAGTCTTATTTTATATAAGACAGACACAGCTTGAGTACTAATCTGGGATTGTCTGTGGAGATTTTCAGCCATCCAGGTGAAGTTATCTAGAGGGTGGTTAATCTGGGATTAGGTATACTACAATGCTGCCCCTCTGAATGCTCAGCAATGGTAACAATATAATTGTATTTAATTTTAAGCAGAATGTAAATACAGACCCATGGTTTATAATATACTGTAAAGTTGATGTAAGCAGATATAAGGATATTATTAACTGTTAAATGTTTAACAAAGACAAACTGGTCTTGTATCTGTATACATTTGCATGTTATGGTTGGTTATGAACCATTTATTTTATGTTTATGTACTGCTTGTGAATGCTAACTAGGAAGGTGAAATAAATTCTTATCTTCAAAACTTTAAAAGGAGTCCCACCACATGTAATCTGAAAAAGAAAATAGTGCACATGATCTGGACTGATGACTTTGCTACAGATATACAGTAAAAATACTTTCATTTCATGTTTCTGAGTGTAAACACAACCTACTTTAGCAGTGATTGTGTGCTCTATACTTCCAATAACTCACACATAGAATGTCTCCAATCACCTGAGTAGGAATTCACACAAAGGAAAATATTTGACTCAGTTTGAACTCATCTAATTAAAAGAGTGAGCATCCACATTTTAGAAGATAAAACAAAAGAATGAAGCATGCATTTTTTTCTAAATCAGTGAGCGTTAATTAAAAATGCTGTGTGTCTGCTGTTTCTGCATCCCTCAGAGCATCACATCCAGCACAGACCACAGAAATAATAGTCTAACAATCATCCAGAAATCATCCAAACTATACTGTATATCTCCAGGGCATTGCTGTTCAGTATTCCAGTTCACTGTTTTGAGCTCCTCATCTAACCGAGCCCCTCTTTTCTTTCCACATTGTTTGATTTAATTATGTTATCTATATTTGTCTTGTCTGGATTTTTTTATGTGTGCAGTTCACAAAAGATAGATTCTGCTAAAGTAGGGCACCTCTCTCATTAGACTCTCACAGTTAAAAAAAAAAAAAAAAAAACTGCAAGGGGGTTTCGCACTTTATTATCGTTCTTACCAACAAGAAAGTACACTCCTTTTTTCCTAAATGATTAAGCAGGTCCTATCTAGCTCAGCGTATTTAACTGCACCATTTTCAGTTGGTTGTGTTGAAGCCATTAGTGAAGGAGGAGGAAAAAAAGTGGAGCTAACACTGAAGCAAAAATGGTGCACACTTAACCCATCATGTTGTCTCACCGTGGGCTTCTAGCATTTTTTTTCATCACTCAAGCTGCAGACCCTCATACATTCCATTTAAAAGAACAAACAGGAGAGGCATGAGCTGTAATTACAGCATACAAGATTCCAGTTTAATATGTTGCTTATTTAATGAGCAAACAGTTGGCATGAACAAAATAAGCAGAAAATCCCTTGAGTGATTCTGTGACCAAAAGAGTTATATGAAAACAGGGGGAAACAGGAAGAGAGAGAGGGTTAATTAGATGTTAGTATTTGAGGATTTTGATGTGAGAGTGTTGGCTAGTGTTTTCAGTGAAGTCAAGTGAATGAACGTTTCTGCAGAAACATTCCTTACACTTATGTGGGAGTGATCATTTCCACAGCATCCAGGTCTGGAGGGACCAGCTGTAAGAGCATTGTCTTGTTTGGTTTTTTGTTTTTTGTTTTTTTCTTTTCAAAAAGTCATATACATTATATCGGTGTGTGAGTGTAATTGTGTGAATGGAAAATAGTGAGTGCACTTGAGATTAGAAAGCATAAAACCATTTACCAAGACCATTTAAATTTTAGGCCATCAAGCTTATCCATATCTACCATATCAATATTTAATCTATTAATATATCTATTAATTTTTATCCACTGAGGCTAAATACATATTTTATTCTATACCCAATGTTTATGGTGATTTTACAGGTTTCATGACTAATTCATGAATGTAGAGCTGGAGACAAACTGGAACTTCTGGCTTCTGTTACAGAAGTAGGTAAAACAACCTTAACGTTACAATAATCAGTTAACTGACTAAATTAGGAAACATCCATTGTTAAAACTAAGTCTCATTCAACAGTATGTCATGTTTCTTTTAGCTGTCAACCAGTTGATATGGCTGACGTTTGGCATTTTTAGATCACCATCAGCCAAGGCCTGCATTCACAAGACCAATTAAGTAAAATGTCTGCAGACAGCCTTTCTCTGTGTGGCTCCTGTGGAACGATGTTGGTGTGCCCCCTTTGTTAATGCTAATGGGACTTCCCACACAGAATCATGTGAGTTTGAAAACCTTTTAAATGATGGGAGTTGCAGTGCCTCTGCTCTCCCATCTGAAAGGTTTAGATCTCCACTCTACTAGAGATTTAAATTCTAGCAACGACAGCATGCTGAGTCTGAGAATTGCCTCAGTAGCAGTTACTGTTATCTGAACTTAGTTAATACCCATGTGACTATGACTTAAAATGCATCTACTAGTGTCTTTTTTTTCAACATCTTTTCATCATAGTCTGGAACATAAAGCTTCTCAGCGAATTTTAGATAGGAATATCCCAGGGACAGAAAAAATGAACAGCGTGTAATCATTTCCTTTTGAAATGCTATAGGTGCAACTATCTGACTGACAGATCCTGTTGTAAGTATTGCAGATAGAAAAAATGATACACACAACATATAATATTATACACTGCAGCAAAGTTTTCTATGCAAATCTATCAAGATACCAGCACCACGCAGCACAGCAGACAGGATCAGGAAATACCAATATTTGTCTGAATGCACGAAAAATGCAAAGATACCTTTAAACTCAATCTCAGGAACAACCATCTTGCGGTGAGTTTGGTGAATTTTCAGATTTGAATGTTTAGCAGTGATTAAGAATAGTGTGATAAGAAAACAACAACAAATAAAAAAAATCCATTTAGTTACTGTCCACTGGACCAATTATCTAGAGAGGTCAGAGGAGAGAGCCAAGACCTTTGGTATCTTTTTAGTAAGGCTGGTATATACAGTGGGTACGGAAAGTATTCAGACCCCTTTAAATTTTTCACTCTTTGTGTCATTGCAGCCATTTGCCAAAATCAAAAAACTTCATTTTATTTCTCATTAATGTACACTCAGCACCCCATCTTGACAGAAAAAAACAGAAATGTAGAAATTTTTGCAAATTTATTAAAAAAGAAAAACTGAAATATCACATGGTCATAAGTATTCAGACCCTTTGCAGTGACACTCATATTTAACTCACATGCTGTCCATTTCTTCTGATCCTCCTTGAGATGGTTCTGCTCCTTCATTGGAGTCCAGCTGTGTTTAATTAAACTGATTGGACTTGATTAGGAAAGGCACACACTTGTCTATATAAGACCTTACAGCTCACAGTGCATGTCAGAGCAAATGAGAATCATGAGGTCAAAGGAACTGCCCAAGGAGCTCAGAGACAGAATTGTGGCAAGGCACAGATCCGGCCAAGGTTACAAAAGAATTTCTGCAGCACTCAAGGTTCCTAAGAGCACAGTGGCCTCCATAATCCTCAAATGGAAAAAGTTTGGGACGACCAGAACTCTTCCTAGACCTGGCCGTCCAGCCAAACTGAGCAATCGTGGGAGAAGAGCCTTGGTGAGAGGTAAAGAAGAACCCAAAGATCACTGTGGCTGAGCTCCAGAGATGCAGTAGGGAGATGGGAGAAAGTTCCACAAAGTCAACTATCACTGCAGCCCTCCACCAGTCGGGGCTTTATGTCAGAGTGGCCCGACGGAAGCCTCTCCTCAGTGCAAGACACATGAAAGCCTGCATAGAGTTTGCCAAAAAACACATGAAGGACTCCCAGACTATGAGAAATAAGATTCTCTGGTCTGATGAGACCAAGATTGAACTTTTTGGCGTTAATTCTAAGCGGTATGTGTGGAGAAAACCAGGCACTGCTCATCACCTGTCCAATACAATCACTACAGTGAAACATGGTGGTGGGAGCATCATGTTGTGGGCGTGTTTTTCAGCTGCAGGGACAGGACGACTGGTTGCAATTGAAGGAAAGATGAATGCGGCCAAGTCCAGAGATATCCTGGAAGAAAACCTCTTCCAGAGTGCTCAGGACCTCAGACTGGGCCGAAGGTTCACCTTTCAACAGGACAATGACCCTAAGCACACAGCTAAAATAACAAAGGAGTGGCTTCGGAACAACTCTGTGACCGTTCTTGACTGGCCCAGCCAGAGCCCTGACCTAAACCCAATTGAGCATCTCTGGAGAGACCTGAAAATGGCTGTCCACCAACGTTCACCATCCAACCTGACAGAACTGGAGAGGATCTGCAAGGAAGAATGGCAGAGGATCCCCAAATCCAGGTGTGAAAAACTTGTTGCATCATTCCCAAGACGACTCATGGCTGTACTAGCTCAAAAGGGTGCTTCTACTCAATACTGAGCACAGGGTCTGAATACTTATGACCATGTGATATTTCAGTTTTTCTTTTTTAATAAATTTGCAAAAATTTCTACATTTCTGTTTTTTTCTGTCAAGATGGGGTGCTGAGTGTACATTAATGAGAAATAAAATGAACTTTTTTGATTTTGGCAAATGGCTGCAATGACACAAAGAGTGAAAAATTTAAAGGGGTCTGAATACTTTCTGTACCCACTGTAAATAAGTAAGAGCTAAGTACTGTAACTGCTCAGAAAGGAATCTTAAGTCCAAACACACACACACCATTGAAACTATTATTATGCATTTTCTAAATGTAAACTTATATTTTAAGTAACCTCAAGATAAATCAGCTCAGTTTTTACGTTCAGACTATTTCAGAAGGTATAAACATAAGTTCTGGATTGAATGATGGGAATTCTTTTTAGGATTTTTTTCCGGGCATCCTGTCTTTAGTGGAGAATCACCCATTTGACTTTTACTCTGCCTGGTAAAAACCCTTAACAATCTCTTGCAAAGGAGACAGCAGCGATGTGATATGTAAATATATACTATTGGTCAAAAGTTTAAAGACACTTTCCCAATAACTTGAATGAGAAAGTGTGTCCAAAACATTGACTGGTAGGGTATGTCAATAAGAATTGTTAAATGCTAGTGAGAAGTGGCATAGGACAGTGGAACATGAGTTACATACTGTTTATTTGTACCATAAAGCAGTAGCATACTAAAAACCAACAGTGACATACTGTACCAGCCACTTTTTAAACACTAATCTTGCTTAAACTCTCTGAGGCTGTAGTCCAAGATTTCAAAAGGCATACCTCCAGCAGAATACTGTGCTGTGCCATTATAAGCCATGCACAGGGCTGAG
Source organism: Mastacembelus armatus (assembly GCF_900324485.2). NCBI lineage: Eukaryota > Metazoa > Chordata > Actinopteri > Synbranchiformes > Mastacembelidae > Mastacembelus > Mastacembelus armatus. The sequence continues at coordinate 6,626,102 of NC_046639.1, read as the reverse complement.
TTTGAATGCAGTCCTCCTCATAATATTAGAAAAATGTGAGACACAAATCTAAGTAGACCAAGAATGTATACACCAAGAAAAAAAGAACTCGCAGAGAAATGCTTTTCTTTTAAAAATATTTAGCTCACTAGTTGGTATTAAAAAAATATATAGTAAGAGTACTTTATCCAGTGAATACACTGGTGAAGTACTCAGATAATTTACTTTCATAAAAGTAGAAGTACTCCCTTGAAAGGTAGTAAAGTCAAAGTGTGAAGTAGTAGAAAATGAAAATACAATGAAAATGCAATGTACAATTGTATTTCCAAAGTATATGTATTAAAAACTCTCCTACTTTGTGCTTGACATGTTCCATGTTATTCTCAAAGGATAGCAGGTACTCAGACCTGTTGTAATGTCTGACGGTTCAGGCTGGTGTTTGGCCATGGTGTTTGTTATGATGTGTGTTTTGAGTGATTTTTCTCAAATCACCACACATTTCCCCCAAAGTTTAATGGAATTGAAGTGGTTCATATTGCTATATCACTTCATGACAGCTCTATGAACATGCCTTTTTTGCAGTCCCTAGATCTCAACACAGCATTTTTAACTTCATCATGATAAGATGAAACAGGGTATGTGTGAATTTCCTACTAAAGGATCTGCTGGAGTCAGCACTGACCAAGATCCCTGTGGAACAAATCCATCACTCTGTTGAATCTGTATTAGCTTCTTTCTGAGGCAACACTGCCTCTACTCCTGTTTTTGGCTACTGGCAGGATGATGATGTACATGCTGTATGTGCAGAAAACATCTACAGTGAACATGCAAAAGCACTAAGAAAAACTAGGTAGTTTTGAACTTTAGAAACATACTATGAATCCACAGGTTGATCGTCAGGTTGTGTTGTTCTTTTAGCTGTTTGGACATTTCTGCCTAAAACGCTGTATTTTGCATATTCTGCCAACAAATAGATAAACTGTAACTAGATGGAGCTGGCAGGTTTGAAATGTGCTGTTTGCTAAAAGCTGATGATCTGATATATAAAGCAGCCGTCATTGCTGGTGTACATATGACAGAAGATATTTTGGTTAATGATGTTTATACCTATATCGATATTTTGTTTCTCAGTACATTGGGTGAAAGCAGCGGTTATCCTTATATACAATGTATATAATCAAAATATAAAAACAAAGAGCACATTCTTGATTAGTATGCTCTGTCACCTTGGATTTGTTTAAACGGTCCTGAAGAAAAGTTCTTCCTGATCAAGTTATTTCAGTTGTACATATCTGCCTATTCTCTTGTTTAAGGTTACAATATTTGACTTAGGCTAATTTGTTTTTCTAATGCATTAATGTTTGAGCACACTCATGTGATTGTAAGGGCTTCATCTTCCATCAGTAAACTGTGGTTTGTTGTTTGATTAATTGATTTAGATGGAGAGATTTACTTCCTCCCAGCTGGTAAATAGTGCACTGGGGAGGGAGGAAAAACAAACGATAGCTCTGCTGATATTTCTGCTGAAGGGTAGAGAATATAAATCACTTCCTAGGAATGCATCAGTACACATTTATTCAAAATCATAACTCAACAGTGCTTACATTTGTTGAACATTGCTGTATGCTCATCAATAATGCTAAGGGGGGCATTCGTTTATGGAAATGAGCTGATTATCTGTGTAGGAACAAGTCATTATTATGTTTTTATAATTGAACCTCCTTCAAACACACTTGCACATTGATTTTTCTCATGTATCTGCTGACGGTTACTGGAGTTTAGATTTGGTGTCTTTGCTGTGTTGCAGGTGTCACAAGAAATATGAGTTTTGCTGTACAAAAGCTCCTACGCCCCCTGCATTTGTGTCCTATTATTCAAACAGCAGTAAACATGTTTGTCACGATGTGCTGTTCAGATGTGAGACACTGCCACACAAAAACTGGTAAAACAAATGCCAGTCCCTGTTTCTCATTAGACCCCGCAGGTGTGGGATGTGTACTCATCAGTGTCATTGTTGTAACTTCTCTGTGCATCTGTCCAATAGAAAAATCATGTGATTTCAGTCTATTGTTTGTTCTCAGTGTAGATGAAAAGCCACAAGATATACTGAAATTACTTTCATATATATAAAATGTATGGTCATGTCAAAAACAAATGATTCTAAATTATTCATTCTGGTAGAAAAATCAGCCAGTCAAAATTTGTATTGAAGAATAATACTGGGATGTAAAATTGCTTTTCTGCAGACTTCAGAGTCTGACAAAGCTTTATTCTGTAATATTCTGCATTTTTTCATCATGGCAGCTGCTTACTGTATGTCTGTTGACTTCTCATTCTGAATTTTAAAGCCTATCTTTCCCCCAGGTGTATAAACAGTGATGAAATCATGTCTAGTTTGGTGAAATAAGTTTTGTACCATGCCCCACAGTGTTCTACCCGATGAAGTACTTCAAATACCATAAGCTTGGAAGCCTGTTGTGTCTAACAGGCATTTTTGGTAGAAGTTTTCTGATGTGTGAAACCTCAGTTGAGGATCCACTGGGGGACTGTAGGTAGAGGTGAATTTTTGCAAAACACTGATTTAACAACTGATGTCATTACCTGATTTCTGTTTTGTTTTGGACAAATGCCCAGAGACGTTGATGAGTTAGACATGCTCATGACATTCATTTGCCCAATTTTTGAGGAGCAGTTTCTTACATCTCAGCTGGAGCTGGTGAACAGTGACAAACAGTCTCCTTTTTCAGGAATAGAGCATAAACAGAGCTGGGGAGTAGTTTCGAAGAAAATGAAAACGTACTTCCTCTGGCATGAAGACACAAATTTAAATGATGGAGTGTATGTTCTAGACGTGAATGAACATTGCTGAAAAAGGAAACTTAGAGAGAGCCACATACTCTAAAACCAAGTCTGAAGCACTGACTGATGTTCTTCTTTTTCAGCAGAAGCACTGACATCTGTTGATTTTACAATGACCATGTGGTGATATGACAGTAAACGTAATAAGTGAAAATTAGTTTGAAAAAATAAGATAATACAGATGTAGCATTACAAACTATGTCTTCTTTGGATTTAGAAAATAGCTAAGAGTAAATGATTTTCATTACTACCATAAGCAGTTTGATCTATGACACCATGTAGGGCAAGAACCTTAAAATGAGGGAAGATATTCAACAGATCCTAATGAACATATAATTCAGTGTATGGATAAATGGAGAGGATGTGCAGGATGCACAAAACCAAAAACTGAAAATCAAGTTGATTTGAACATTTAATCTGTAGTTTTCCTACATATATTTTACATTTTAATGTGTTTTACAGTATTTTTATATATAGGTTACAAACCTTGCAAAGCAAAGAAACAACATGTAGGTTTTAACTGCTGATTGATCTACCCAAAGGAGTCCTAAATAGTCTGTGATATCAGTTCCATGGTGTTAACTGAAAATGAATAATGAATAACAGGTGAATAATTAAATTCTGAGGTTAAAAGATAAAACCACTTCCAATTTCATTTGTCATTTGTTATGTGTTTGCTAAGTGACTTATTATTAGAAATGTATCCATCAAGTGAAATGGTTGAACCCTACTTTTTAATCAACCAGTCTAAAGGGGTGGTTCTATCCAAGGCCTGTCTGCTGGTGGGTCAGTCACTCGGTCTACTACTTTTTGATGGATTGGAATCAAAACTGGCTCAGACATTCATGTCCCAGGCAGTATTAACAGGAATAACTTTTGTGCCTCTTTGACTTTTCATGTAGTATCATTATAAGATCCTAGCTGTAATTTTTCCAGTACAGTACTTTACCATATACATGTAGCTACTTGCAATACTAGTAACGTTCCCATCAGCCTCAGATGCACTTTGTTGAGTGCATACTAGCACGCTAAACATGATAAAGATTATAGGCACTGGCAGCGTCTTAGGGAACTGAACCTGTGACTCCTGTTCTAAAGAACAGTTTCATTGTTTGGTTTAAATTTTAACAGCATGATAAGGTTGTGTGTTTTTTTTAATAACAACCGGTGTACATTCTAATTTGTGAAATATCATTCCACTTCAGGGCTGCCCTTTGTCACCGGTTCTGTTCATTACTTTTATGGACAGAATTTCTAGGCGCAGCCAGGGGCCGGAGGGAGTCCAGTTCGGGGACCACAGGATTTCATCTCTGCTTTTTGCAGATGATGTTGTCCTGCTGGCTCCATCGAGCCAGGATCTCCAGCGTTCACTGGGGCGGTTTGCAACCGAGTGTGAAGCGGCTGGGATGAGAATCAGCACCTCCAAGTCCGAGGCCATGGTGCTCAACCGGAAAAAGGTGGTTTGCCATCTCCAGGCCAGGGGAGAGATCCTGCCTCAAGTGGAGGAGTTTAAGTATCTCGGGGTCTTGTTCACGAGTGAGGGAAGGACGGAACGTGAGATTGACAGACGGATCGGGGCATCGGCAGCAGTAATGCGGTCGGTGTACCGGTCCGTTGTGGTGAAGAAGGAGCTGAGCCAGAAGGCGAAGCTCTCGATTTACCGGTCAATCTACGTTCCCACTCTCACCTATTGTCATGAGCTCTGGGTCATGACCGAAAGAACGAGATCGCGGATACAAGCGGCTGAAATGAGCTTCCTCCGCAGGGTGGCCGGGCGCTCCCTTAGAGATAGGGTGAGGAGCTCGGTCACCCGGGAGGAGCTCGGAGTAGAGCCGCTGCTCCTCCACATCGAGAGGAGTCAGTTGAGGTGGCTCGGGCATTTGTTTCGGATGCCTCCTGGGCGCCTTCCTGGGGAGGTGTTCCGGGCATGTCCCACCGGGAGGAGGCCCCGGGGAAGACCCAGGACACGCTGGAGGGACTATGTCTCCCGGCTGGCCTGGGAACGCCTCGGTGTCCCCCCGGAAGAGCTGGAGGAAGTGTCCAGGGAGAAGGAAGTCTGGGTATCCCTGATTCGGCTACTGCCCCCGCGACCCGGCTCCGGATAAGCGGTAGAAAATGGATGGATGGATGGATGGATCATTCCACTTGATTTTTTTTTTTTTAATATGATGCTGCCACTTGACACTCAGCTAATTTTCCTTGCTACCACAGAAAAGAAAGAGAACAATAATAAAACAAACAAAGTAAAGCCTCCCAAGTGGCACATGACAAATGAAGAAGGTAGAAAAAAAGCATTTCCAACAACTTTTTTCATCAGAGAATCAGCTGCTGCTAGTGTTTCCTGCTAACAGTCACTCTGCATCACGGCTTAATGAGCCCTAGTGAAGCAAACATTAGCTCCACTGCTGGTGCCAATGCAACAGAGGTGGTGTGTGTGCTGCCGTGCCAACAGATGCCCAGAGCAGCAGGGCAGGTATATTTTAGAGTGATGACAATAAAATTGAGGAGGGTGAACACCAGCATGAAAACATGATAAATGAAACCAGATCAATTCATATTCAATGAAGAGTGTCATTCATATCCTTAAGCTGGATGAACAGCTCCAGTATACCCTTGGTCCTTTTATTCACACATTCCCGTCACAGCTGCTGTCCAGCAACATCAGCATGCTCTATTCTGAATTGGCGGCAGCAGAGCACAATATGGCTCTGGCTGTTCTCACCTGCCTCGTGGGGTACAAGCTGTACCTCTGTTGTATCACACTGAAATTTCCATGATCACTTAACAAGCCATGGTGGCAAGTTGAAAAAAAAACGGAACCATCGTGAACTCGGAAGGCAGTGGCACAGACCAGTATTCATTCTCTGTCCTGACCGCTGTCGACTGTCTGACATATTCATCTTAACACGTCTGCACTTAGCCAGTACTCGTCCTTGTTGATATAGCAGTTGAGCAATATTCATGACTGCAGAATTATGATGAATAGGGAATGTTGGATTTTGTAAGCTGGGGGATTTTATTAGGCAAAAGAAGTTTAATGAAAAGATGCTATTGCTTTATGGAGCTGTTTTTGCAGCTTGCTTTATGCCATGTCTAGTCTAGGTGACATTTTCTTGTTTATAAGTGGTTTATCCATCACATTTAATCATAATGCCTACCTGATATTTGTTATTATTGGTTAACAACGACTTAACACCCAGCAAGTTGACACTGGTCAGATAAAAAAAAAAAAAAAAATCAAGCTATGTAAAATAAGCATTTTACTTAGAAGTAACAGACAAAGGTTAGCTTTCAGATTCCATATAAGACATTTGTTGGCCTGTGTGTGTGCAAGTTGTTTGGGGAAGCTGACCTTGTCGTAGCATGTGATCATTGTGCACGTTTTTCACCTCATGCTGGTTCATAATCATGCCAGCATGTATTCTGGGACCTTCACCATTCCCTATTTTATGTTATTTCTTTAATTCATGAAGGAGCAGATCACCTGAGCAACTTTGAATCAAGATTAGCATTTGAATGGAAACAAACACATACCAAAATGTCTCCTTCCTGGATTTAAAAACATATATTCTGCTTGGTAAGCATGAGAGAGATTTGAATTTATTATACTCCCTCTGAATAAGCCCATCTGATTCATCAAACAAGGTATCCCTTCCTTTTGATCCTGTAAATTCTATCAACATTGAGCAGTCCACATTGTAGTCTAATCCTGATTCACCTCCTGCAGTCATTCCAGTGAATCTATGTGAAATTTTACCTGAAATATATAAAATAAACAAAAAAGAAGTCTCAGATTATAACTCATACTATGTCCTAAAACCCAGAGAATACTTTTGGGGAAGCAGAATGTCTGCTTGCTGATAAACTGAGAAGCATGCAATATTTTTTAAAAAACTGAATCTCTTATTCATGAGCCTACAGTAAATTAAGTTTGTTCCAAAACAGACAGTGACATCATTTAGCACATAATTAGCATAAAGACCATGTCAAGACATTACAGCCTATTAATAATCAAATAGTGAATTATGTAGGTTGCCTTCTGCTTTTTGTTCATTTGATTGTAAAACTATGCCTGCTGTCTTTCTGCTGTTGGAGCTACTAGAGATTGTATTGTTGGTGACAAGCATGTCAATGCTAATTAGAAGCAAATGGCTAATTATGCTCTACCTTTATGCTTGTTTTTTCAGTGCCCAAAGCAAACCCATTCACAACACAGTCAGCTTCCTGCATTTCTCTTTGTAAAGTGGTGTTGAAACCTGGTGTAAAATTAACTCTTGGTTTTACACTGTGCTGAGGCTGTGACTATTGAATTCACTCACCTGCTGTTCTTTTTTAAAAAAAATGTAAGACGGTAGTGGTGTTCTCTGTCTTGAATGATCAGCGAAGTGAGAGTTTGTGCCATCAAATTATGAAGACCACCTCACTGACTTTTCTGAACGTGATTGTGAGCATAGGAGCAAATACTGAACGCCTGATAGAGTGAGTGATTTCGGTGTAGTGCTCTGTTTTGCTCAGACAGTTGAATGTGACAGAAATGGCTCAGCTTTTCCCTTCCCAGTTATTCCAAGCAGCTAGTGTGAGATCATGTGGTGCACAAAACAAAACTGTGTTCTGTCTACTGATTTTGCAAAGTAGCATCCTGGGAATAGCATCAAATAAAAGACCACAGCCTTCCTCCCAGGAGTTCATAGCCAGCCAGCGTAAGGGAAGACACATTGTGCAATTCTTCTTCAGTAATCAAGACAAACTGAAGTGTTTGTCAGATATGTCAGATATGTCCTGATACATTTTTTTAATCATAATGATCATAACATCTTTAATATTAACATACACTTTTAACCTGAAATCACACATATTCAAAAGCCAATTCAAGTGCTCTGCTTTGATGAGGGGACGGTATAATGATTTAGTGTGGCACTCCCATAAAGTTGCATAAACCAAAGGACAGATTTTAAAATTGAAGCAGCAGAGCTCAAGAAAGCAAAGCTCATTATACTTACTTTCATATTCTGTATGGGACTAACTTGAGTCTGGATCCTACATTTCGCATAATGTAAATGAGAGCAGTTCAATAAGGTTTTTCAATAAACCCTGCCTGATTTTTTTTTTTAAAGCTCTCTGCTTTTAAAACTGTTCTTCCACCAATTTGTGATAGACGATTTCAGCGATAAACTCGTATCCCACAACCCGAAATATCCTGAAGACATCAACAGGGTTATTTTCTGACTTTAGAAAGCAGCCACAGTAGTAAATGTAGTAATGATGTTATCACACAGTAGCGTTCTGTAAATGTAAGAGAGGCTGTAGGTCAGGGTTAGGGTTAAAGACTCTGTAATCAATGCACAGTGAAGGGTAGCGATAAAACAAAAACAGATTTAAATCTCCAAGGAATTATAAGAGGTGCTCAGGCCTGCTCAGTTTCATAACAGTCCTTTCTAGTAAAGAGGCATTTTTGTGTCCAGATTTTTTTTTTTTTTTTTTTGTAGCGAAGGCCATGGCGTCTAATGACTAAGTGACTGCGAGCACCAATGTTTGTGCCCCAGTACATGTGTGGTTGACAATGGAAGGAGCAATATAATGAGCAGTTTCCAAGGCCTGAAGGAGGAATTTATGACTGAGGCCTTGATGTAATGAAAGGCCATTGGCTCAAAGTAATCAGGGTTTGGGTCTCTTAGCAGGTGTCCCAGCAGGCGCTGGCAGCAACTTAATTAGTTACAGTGGCATGTTGAAATGTAATGAGAGCAATATCAGAAACAGGAGGACTGGCATGAATGATCAATGGAGTTGGCAGATTCTTAAAGACCACCTCAGTGATTTAGTTGAAATGGATGAGTGGTGTCTGAGTCATCTGACAGCAGTCAGTTTATGCATGCATGCATCCCATAGCACAGCAGATGTTTTAAGTTGGACTTAATGCTGGTAGTCATTTCCTACCTCATTTCATTCAGTAATAATCCCAGCTACCAACCAGTAAGCTGCTGTCCTGTTGTGTTAAAAGGTCAGCGTTAATGGCAGCTTTCCATGTGTTTAACTCTAGCTCACTGAGCGTGTTGTCTTGGGGGTCCAGGAATAGCTACCTTTTTTCTTTGCAAGGCCAGAGTATATTTATAATGTCAGCAAAGCTTCAGTCCCTTTACCCACTACTTTCTTATCTTGAACATCCATCTTTGCAATTTGGCTTCTAAGAGCCAACAAATTGATGGTCTGCTTTTCTTTTCACTGCCATGGAGGCAGGACAGTAAGGTATGTGTATGACTTATTGACTTGTTTTCTCCAGGATCTGTGTTACTGTATATTTACATTTAGTCAGCACATGTTTTATTGTAGTTTCAACTTTTTCTCTTAAATCAGGGCTTGAACCAATACCCCTACTTTAGAACAATGTACACACTAATTAAATTACCATAGAAACGTAAACACACATTAAAGTTGATGATATACTGCAATACATTTAAGTCATCTGCCCAGCTTGAATCAAAGGTCTGGTCTGGTGATAGAGCTTCATGGCAAACTTAAAGGTAATGTTTTTATCTCAGTGTTTGTTTGTTACTAAGACTCTGTCACTCAGAGTACACTTTATTATCAGGTGCCCTCAGCTCTCTGGAGCTTTTTCTCAGGAATCTGTGAAGACCAAAGCAGAGCTAAACAGAAAGTTATTCAGGAATCCTTTTGATTGAGGTTTTGGTGATCTGAAAAAAAAAAAAAAAAAAAACACCCAATATGCTCATTCATGTGGCACCAAATCATATGGTAAAATGCAGGACATATTATGAAGAACATAATATGAACAGCATGTGAATGAAATAAGCCACTTTTCTTACCAAAGATAGTCTAACATTTGGCCTCCATTTAAGTGTCCCATATAGGGCTCACAAAAATTTATCCATGTACGCCCCAAATGTGTCTTCGCATATGGGTCACTGGTGTACTACTAACAAGGGCTTTAAGGTGGACAGCAGTTATCCACAAGTTTAACATGGGATCCTTTATGTGTCCAGTCATTTAGAGGAAAATCAAATCCCATGCTTATGCACTCTACAGGTTCTGGGCCTAAAATTTAAGAAATACTGACAAGAAATAATACTGATGAGGGAAGATAATTTCTTCATCACAGCCACTGAGAGCAAGCTGACAGCACAAACTTATTAGATAAAGCTGTGGCACTAGAGGCAATTTTGTATCTCAGGATTTCAGGAAGCATCAATAAGAATAAGTCAGTAATAATCTAGTAATTGTTTCTTTTTTTGTCATAACTCCATCTGCTCCTTCCATAAGGTCCCATTTTAAAATTAATTGCTAAAAGATGGTGTCAGTCATCAATAAACACTTATCATGAACATAACATGAACTCAGGCAAGCATTGGAAATCAAAGCAGAAGTGCTGGAAATTTTGCACACTTCTGTATTTTTGTGGAAAATTTTCATTGACACGTTTATGGCAATGTGTTGTTATGCTAAAAATAAAATAAGAACTAGTATCTATCTGGTGGAGACATCTGTGCAAGACAGACAGTGCAAAACAGAAATGACACCAAGATGAGGTTTAGAAACTTGCTTGTCATTTATTTCAGAAGTATTTCAGCAGTTTTTCTTGTAAATGTCACTTTCCAACTATCAAAACAAACCAAAACACCATTTAAAGCAAGAAAACATTATATACACAATATTAAAGCTATGCAGTGTTTCCAACTTCAGAAATACACTTGTGAAAGCAGCTGGTGGTGTGGGCTGGCTTTACCTGACATGTCCTAATGTATCATATCAGTATGTCCTGTTCTAGTGTCAGTACTAACTGTTCTGATCATTTTTGCTGTCCTTCCAAAAATACTACCATAGCACAACTACTCCTGATATGAACCTTATGTTAACCCTATCCATCACATACACTATAATTTCCTAACCTTAGTCAGTTTGGATTTTTTTTGCATAACACAGACCAGGATCATTGTGAATTTGAGTGCAGGACTTCCCAAATATGTGGGTACTTCAGCAGTGGTGGAAGACCTACTGAGAACCTTTACTTAAGTATAAATCCCACAGTGTAATAATGCTCTGTTACAAGTAAATGTCTGCCTTCCAAATTTAAAAGTACAAAACTACTATGAGTCAAATATATTTAAAGTACCAAAAGTACTTAATGGCACATCTCACATTAATGTGTTTTATATCATTGTATCACACTGATGCATTATTGTTTTTAATCACTTTAATAATTCATCTAGTAAAGGTGAAAGCTAATGTTAACTGCTTTATGTAGTTATAATTTTGAAGTACTTTGCATGCTGGGTAGTTTAGGATTTCCTAATGAGGATTAACAAAGTTAAATGATACTGCATTTTGTCTTATAGATCTAATTCCAAAGTATAACTTGTAACTAAAGTTTCAAAATAAATATAAGGGAGTAAAAGTATATCAAGTCAAAGTACAAAGTAGCATAAAATGAAAATATTCAAGTACAGATACCTCTAAATTGTACAGTTCTTAGTTACTTTCCACCACTGTTTCAGTATTTAAATCTTGCTAAATTTTTAACATTTGACATAGTTATATGAGCAGTGAGAAAATGTCAACCAACCCCAATACATTACATTTGACTGAAAGGTTGTATTACTCATCAAATATACACTGAACCATCTGTCATGATTATTATATGTTGGAATTTTTAGAGTTATGTTGTATTACCTATGATATTATTGTCAAAAATCAGCAAGGCTAAAATTCTAAAATATAAAATTCTGCAGTTCCACACTGAATTTACACCGCTCCTGGTGTGACACCATTTTGCCCTGTAACTAGTCTGTGCTTACAATAGCCACTGTTTCTACATTTTCTAAGAATGGGCCTATCTGTTGTCTGTGACTTTTTATTACACAGCCTGTTCAAGCCAAGGATAAGAGTATGCATTTCTCAGCATGGCATTTGTGATTTTAAGTATACCCTACTCAAGCCAGCTGAGCAAACAGGTACAGGAGCAATTGAGCTAGTGGAAATTTTCCTCCTGTTAAGTGATCAGAGAAGGTATTTTCCTCCTGACAGATACAAAAAAAAAACATTTATAAATATATATAATAAAAAATAGGTGGCCAAATATACTTGAGTGGCTGTTTATATACCTGGGCAGCATGCCCAGGTAAAGTTTATGTGGGTGAAACTGTCATCACTGAAATGTTGGCAGGTAGCATTTATAATACCTGCCACCCTGTAGTATTTTGTATTAAATCTTGGTGCACCTCACTGCATTTTGTATACAAAATCTCCTTACTTTTGCAGCCACACACAAGTTAAATACTTCCTCTTACGCCACCATTCTTCCACACCCTCGAGTTTGCCAGTGTTGTTGTACTAAATTACACTGGATTGCCATGCCAGGGGGCATATCAGTAACAGTCAAACTCGCCAGTGAAATACACAGACCTCACTTGGAGACAAAGAAACTCTAAAATATGCAGTTCTTTCTCAACCATGATATCACTAGCACCAGCACTCTAATCCATTACCCTAGACGCCTACACTGGAAGGGATCTGTGGATGCCTGATAAACAGAAGCAGAAACAAAGCCTGAAGACTCTCCGCACATTTACTGTATGTTTTCCCTGCCATTATCGCTCACTGGTGTAGAAGGAGGAGGGAGAATGCATGCCATTATGTGCGAACACTTTTTGCTTGAAACACTTTGGGGTTACGTGACCCTAGGAAGCCATTTCATGGGCTGCTTCAGCTATTCAGGTTAGTTTTCGGACTTGCAGGTGGTTTCAGTGAGTATGATGCCCTTTCTTCTACTGCACCACTGGATCCTCTCCTCTTCAGATTCTTTTACTTTTACTTTATTTCCATCTCTTTTGAGCTACTTTACTTCACTTGACTCTGTTCTGATGTATCATTTCTCAAAGATAGGAGAGCCTGAAGCGACAAACAATTGGGAGTCTCCCCATTCTCTAAGGCAAGTAATTATCTGACCATAATTGGTCAAGAGCTATTACTGATAGCTAATAAAAGTGGAAGTTGATAATTACTGTTCTGTCGTGGAGTGTCGGAAAATGAGGGATAGTTGTGGTTTGGAGTCAGGAGGAGGGGGGTTGGAGTTCTCAGCTAAGGAGCGAAAGCTAATTAGATCTGATCTCCCCAAGCTCCTGCTGACAAGTCTGTGTATCTCAGTCTTTTGGAATAAATGGGAACAGGTGTTGCCATGAGTAGAGTGCACTTTTGTGTTGTCCACTCTTCTCACATCACTTCCATCCATCCCTTATCTATACCACTTTTCCGTAGAGGGTCATGGGTCATTTCACAAAGCATTTTGGTAAAATGTTTGTCTTTTAGTAAATATATGGCTTTGACCAGTATTTCAGGACACATACAGTTTTTGTTAATATATACTTTTTTATAAATATGAAGTACATGGGCCCAGTCCGTCTTGTACAATGCATTAGCTTTGTCTTTTCAAACCAGAAACAAAGCGATTCAATGAGTCAAATGTTGATGATTTTAGCTGCTCCTCCATCTTTAAAAGCAGATCTTTGGCTATATTTTAGCTTTACAGTTAAAGACAGGAGTAATTATACAGACAAAACAAAAGTCATTTGCAAGCATTGCCATGTTCCAATGAAGCATTCAAGCAACACAACCAACTTGCAGGTTCATCTACATCAGGGGTGGCCAACTCTGATCCTCAGGATCCACCGTCCTATCCCTACCCTACCAACCTGTACCTGAAGGGCAGCAGTGGTTGGAAAACAAGGAGGACAGTGGCTCTTGGGGATCGGAGTTGGGGACCCCTGATCTGCAAGATACCATGCTGAAAAGTGAGCACAGAACCTGTGGAGGAGAGGCAACCACTTACAAGCTTTCAAGAGAGGAGCAGTAATTTAGCAAAACACATGAAAGCAGGAGGAAAGTATAAATTCACTAAAATATTATATTGTAATATTATACACAGGGATGAAATAAAGTGAATCTGAGGCAGAAAACTAAACTATGGACAAGTTTTACATGAATAACATGGTTAAATGTTTGGCTTGTGAAACTGGCTGTAACCAGTAAAACAGGCTGCAGCAGAAAATAATCGACATGTCACAGATAATCACAGACTGTTTGTGACCTGCATCCAGGAGCAACTGAAGAATACACATTTAACTACTACTTCCTTTGGCCGCTATTATGATTATTCAGCTACAATTTTCTCTAAAATTCAAGTTTTACAAAGACTAACCTTTGTACTACAACAGGCACACATGCAGTGTATATTTTCTAACTTTATCACATTTTGATTCTGACAAAATCAGGTGAATGTGGAAAAAAAACTGGCCCTGTGTCACATTTAACAGGCTGAGTGCTCCCTCTCCTAATCTGTCTCCAGTAAATAGTCACTTTTCAACATCCCTGGGAACAGTAGTTGGTCAGTAAGAATGAAGTACAATAACATTCACTCAAAAATAGCTGGCCAATGAGAATACTGGGCTACTGTAGAAACATGTCTGCTCATCATGGCTGCCTCCAGGAAAGGAGACCGGTTCCCTAAAAGGCTCATTCCAACATTAAGAAAATAAAGCAGTTGGTATTTTCTAGTGATTACACACTAATGATAACATATTTATGAATACAATATTCCATTCCTGCTAATAGATCCTTGTAAATTTTACATACTGAACTTTAAATATGTTGTGCCTGAAGTCACAATAAACTTTTCTTTATTATCCATTATTAACTCTTTCCCAATTTATCACTTCCAGAAAGGCTCTGCTGTCAGACTGCAACAACATTCACAGACTCATTTTATTGTAGCCATGGAGCTTGGGGCAATGCAGACACCTTAACATGTACAGTAGTGTGGTGGGAGCACTGACGGCAGGTTGCAACTGTTTACATCTATTCAGCTGATTACATGCAGTATATTTCCCAGAATGCAGCTGTAATTTTCCATAACTGATTGCTTGATATTGAATGGTCATTAAAGCATATTTGGTGATGAGTGGCTTACTGATGGTTGTGCTGGAGGAAATATAGGACCTAACATGGATTACGCACTTAAGCAGGTCCCCTTTAACGTGAAAACCAGATGAGCTCATGACTGTGTATAAATGTTACTGTACTATATGGGAAATTGACCCATCAGTCCATTTATTATGTGAAGTGTGACTTCATTTTTTGCAGTTTGACTATAAAGATTTGCTAAAGTGAAACTAAGTTTAAACATTATTTAAAACAGCATCTGCTGATGGGTCCTGCGTCTGTTTTTTAATTTGATGTGTTTTACATATTCAAGTCATTTGGGGTAAAACTGATCACTGTACTTGACCTGAATGCAATTCTCTCACATGCAAGTGTTGTGGCAGAAGTCTCACTTTCTCTCTCACTATAATCCTACATGTTTTAAGTGGAATCAGGTTTACTTGATATGTGTTTTATTTTATTTTTTTACCTTGATGTTTTTTGTAACACATTAGCATCAGTAGCTTCTGGCCCATAAGAAATGTATTTCTTAATTATTGATATGTATGAGGTTACTTTCTGTTCTCCTGTGGCTGAGAAGTGATGAGTGAAGCATGTCTGTTCTGATATTTTACATTGTGGCTAATGGTCTTTATAATGCAGCAGTGTAAACAGTCCAGTCAGCGCAAAAGAGACTGACAAATCCACAGCATCATTGAATCATTGAATAATTCAAAGCACTCAGCCATCCATTCATTCTGTCAGCTTTTAAAGCCTCTGACTCCACTATTGATCTATGTGCTTTGGCTGTGCCTTATCTGATGTTTGTTGTATGACCAAAATCAAATAAACAAGAGTATTGTTAAAAAAAAAAGACCTTAAAACTGATATGGGAGAAAAACATGCCAATAATATTAGAGGCTTATATCACCAGGTTTCTCTACTCAGACTTATGTAGACCATATGTTGTCATTCAGTAACTCTAAAATCTAGGGTATGTTTTATCTGTCCTTTTAATATCATGGGATTTTAGTCCCCTCTGAATATTCCTTAAGTACTTGAAGGCAACTGATTAGTACCATTTAATTGTCTGCTACAAAGCTATTAAGAACCTATTCCCAAATAAAAAGAGTTAATTGGGTTATTTTTTTCTTTTCTGTGACAGTGTTATAGTAAAACATAGTATTCTTTAAGCTAGTTTCTTGATCAGCTCTTTAAGATCAGATAAGAGGACTGTAGTAGAATACAGCCACACGATTTACAATGAGGCACTTGCACTAACAACCTACCACTAAATGAAAGACCTGTATCTCTAATGTTGAGATGCTCTGAGGGTTTACACAGTTTTATGAACGCCATGCGTCTGTGGTGTCTGGGGTGTCCTTATCACCTGTGTTGTAAACCATTTTAATTGCCGACAACTAACTGTGCTGAACTGTACAAAAGGTAATGCAAATTACATTTCATTTTCATAGATTGCTTAATCAAATTAAAACCCATCCCACAGAGACCAAGTCAATAGAATGCTTTGGCAGCAATGTCTCAACAGTTGAAACCCTGATGTAAATGAGCCGGATACATCCCACTCTCACTGGCACAACTCAGAACACCTGAACCAATAGACCTCATCTAAATCATTGTTTATTTTTGTTCTTCTTTGTCTTTCCTTTTACTTCTCAGAGAATGAAAGAAAGGTGCCTGTCTGCAAACCCAGATAGTTGTTTTTTTAAAAATATTAGATACTTATTTTTCCAGCTTAACTTGCAGAAAAGAGAAGTGGGGCAGTGAAAAGCCTTGATAGCACATTCCGTGTGCAGCAGATATAAGACAACAGTGGGTTGAGTGAGCGTGCCTGCAGTCTCTCCTGCTCAAAATCAAGCTGTGCCTAGCTACCATCTGTAAGCAGTGCCGTCATTCCTGTGTGTGCTTTGACACTGATGCCAGCAGACAACTAACTTCTCCATGTGTAAGCAAACCAGGCTTTTCACCTGAGGCTGATCTTTAAAGTTTAGGACCTGCTAATGGAATTAAGAAGAAACAGAAGAAGTCTTAATGTGGCTTTTACAAAAACTGCAGCATGAAATATTTATTACAGTAGTTTGCTGAAAAGCATGACCTCATGGAAATGGTCAAAATTAACTCATTGTAGTATTGCTTTCAACTGACTTCTGAGATCTCTCAAATATCAGTTTGTTTAATGAAATGACGCAGTACTTTAAAATATGCAGTTACCTCTAAATTCCCCCATCTAAGGCTAAATCCCAATTGTGTGCTATTTGTCCATACAGAGTCGTAAAATTCCTTTAGCACTACTGACATACAGTATGTCATGTAAAGATAGTACTAAAAATCTAAATTAGGTTTTTTAGGTGTTTGTCGTGCTCACAGCAGTAAAAACAATTACCTTTTAAAAACAAAAAACACAAGCCCAGTCTGTCTCTCCTTATGCTATACAGCTCACTGTGGACAGTTTTTACTGTTTTCTGCCTTTTATAGTTCAAATCAATGAAAGGAATAAACAGGAGATTATCTGTGGAAAGGTGTTATTTTCAACAAATGAATTTCTGCTTACCTCATATTGTTGCTGTCATGTACAGAACAAAAGGGAATTTTATAACGTGCCTCCATGTCACAAGCAATCCATGTTATTCATTACATAACAATAAAGTACTGGAAAGGTATTCAAGCATAAAGCACATGTGATTAATGCGCAGATTGCCAAAATAATCTTGCCACATCTTGGTTCCCAATTAAAAATGTTGCCATTAACTTGGCTCCAGCAGATCCCCGGAACCCTGGTTAGGAATAAGCGGGTATAGATAATGGATAGATGGATGGAACTTAGCTCTATCCTATGAATTCAGGGCTATTTCAAGAACAGTGTGCCCACAGCATTTTTCCTGTAGATGCTTCATTAACACCTAATGCTTCATGCTTCATTTTTACCTAACCAGAATTATCTTCTGTGTATTTAAACATTTCATAAAAATGAGCCTAAAAAAAGAAAGCTGTCTGCTACAGCTGCAGAATCACAGAAGGTGTGTATGTCAGTATCTGATGCCTCCATTAACACAGACTAGTTGATTAACTGTGAGAGCAGTACACAAGTAAAAGTCGATGTTAATGGTCTTTACAGAGTGTCATTGTCTGGACAGGTAATCTCTTTTAGAGGAGACACGTGCTGTTAGGAGGCGAGACTGGCTGGATGCATTTGCTTTTGTAATGTAATGATGGTAGTTTGTTATTAAAAACATTTTTCGCCTTAGATGGTTGAAATCTGAGCTAATTTTCTGGCTTTGGGTTGAATAAGTAATGTAAACCGTGTTCTGCTCCTTATCTAGCCCTTCTGTGCAGCTGATCCTGCTGATCCCGATCCTGTAAAAAAAAACAACACGATTAAACCCAGAGTTTCCTCTGGTTTATCTGAAACACTCAGACTCTACTAAGTACCACAGAAACTCATTTCTGTTTGTGTAAAAGTTTCACCCTCACACTGGGCATAATTACCTGCTGTCTTTAATTGAATATAATTATCTAAAGGTTTCCCCGCTTGGCTGCTTAATTGCTTATATAGTGAGAATTTTTTTTCAGTTATACTGGAAGAGCTATTACTCTCATTTACAGGAAATAAGTGTTATGGATAAAGGTTTTAATTTTCTTTTTTCTCTTTTGCATGCACCAAAAGTCACATATTTTAAACTTCTAAATCTGCCCTCTTAGAAGAATAGTGTAAGAGTCATAATGTTGAGAAAGTGGACACAGGGTTAGCACTAACTGCTTTTGTGATTTACATATGAAGATAAATCTGTGGTGCAAGAATTGTCATATCTTCATGTTCTTACTGTAAATTAGTTCACATTTCTCCTGAGGCATTTATTAAGTTGACAACGGAAACTCAGCAGTATTTGGTCTGAACAGTGATGGAATTAATAGGAAGTTTAATTCACTATGCCCATTCACAGATATTGATTTATTCCACTGCGCTACCATTTAAATCTAATAGCAGAACACCTTTTGATGACTTTGGAGCAGGTCCATCCACTTATTGTACTCTTCCCCATGTCAATACTGCTTGGGTTTTAAGTAATGGTCATGCTATAACAGGGGTCAATATGATCTTTTGGGTTCATCATCACTACCATTGACTTTGCTGTGTCATTGAGACACAGGACAGTAAATCTGGGGGCAAACAAAAGACAGGAGGTTGTAATATCAGTTAGAGTAGTAAATATCTACCAGAATCAGAAAGTCAGGCATGACCAAAGAAGGAATATGATGATTTTAATGTGATTAAATAGCCACTATGTTGACAATTCATTTACTGCAAATGAGCAGTGTTGTAAACGACTGTATCAGTTCCAGTGGCTCACAACACTGCTAAGGCTGTGGATGTTTCACTTTACAGAGTTTTATTGAGAGGCCCAGCAGGGTAGAGATCGTCACTTTGAGATCATATCATGGTATGTGAAAGCACTAAAGGTAGTTTCAGAAACTGCAGCATCCTTGAAAATTACCCTAGAGTTCCTGGAGTCAAACCTGTAAAATCTGCATAAAACGTTTGAAACATCATCACCTATACATATGGTGACATTTTACATTTCTTGTATACCATGAATGTTATGGAATGTATTTTTAGTATATGTAGTTGTTTTTTTTTTTTTTTTTTTAAAAGCTATATTTCTGTTGAGCTGTGGCACCATAATAGAGACTGTCCTCTTGAGAAAATAACAGCATCACTAGTTTCAGCAAATGCCCAAAAACGACATATGTGCACGCTGAAGTGAGAAAGCCCTCTGCCTTGTCTGTCGGAAAGGAAAAAACAAAGGAAGAAATAGCTCGACGTTGTTACAAAGCCATGAAAAGGCTCTAAAAAATGCCTGCAGAGGAAGTGGTTGGATGGGTCAAAAAACTCTGGACTTCGACAGTGAAGAACCACAGACTCATTCCTGATTCCTGTCTACAGTGAACACAAATGTTTGTTGTTTTTTTATCAAGACCATGATAACCCTAACCACGTCATTACTGATGCGAACCCTAACCAAACCACAGCCATAGAGGTTTTAGATTGATACTGATTCATAAGAAACATTGTTTTTAAAGGCTCATATAAATGATCAGAAAGTGGTTATATATATTGTATATAATTATTATAATTCCATATTTTGTTCTTTATTTTGTAGAATGTCTGGCTATAATTTCCCAAATGAGTGAGCTAATCTTAAGAAATATGACCACAGTTGTAGTGATTACATTGTCTACATCCATACATCTGCTGCATGGACTGATTTTAAATGGTAAATTTAAATTTAAATGGTATTCATAGTCATTTCAACGTAGAGTGCAATAGCCGATACTGTACTCTATACTGTAGGTTGGTTAAATAAGTTTCACAAAATCTTCACAAAAATTCTGAATACTAAAACAGTTACAGAGAATTTACAATACAAAATAACAAAAAATTAATGTTAAAATACGTCTTTTACACAAGAAATGATAATAACATGCTCAAACACTGGCCATCAAATGTGAGAGAGGACCACATTTTTATGCCTGAAACAATGTATAGTTACAGTATACACGCTCTTATCCAACTTACAGTGTTATAATTGTTGAAGTCCATGTTGAATTCCACATTCACACATAAAGTACTTAAGTACATCAGGGGTAGCCAGGAGTGCAAACACCATCTATAATTTAGTGCATCTAAGATTAGCGAAGATGACCTACAAGATATGTTACATCAGAGGGCAAATTGCATGTTTAACCGTGTAACAAATGATATTATATGAGACAGAGCAGCAGTGACTAATACAGAACACCTCAGGATACAAAACACTATTTCAGCGTGTAACACAAAATGCTGGTTCCTACGAACAAGCTTTCACAGAGAATATGTGACTGAGCAGACTCATGAGAGATGACTTATATTATTTTTTATTACTGTTTTTATTACTGTTATTGTCAGAACTGCAAAACACAGCTCATGTATATGGGAAGTCTGTTTGTGCCATGGATCAAAAAATTATAGTGAATTTTAAGCATCTGAGCATTCAAACTGCCCACAGTGTTGTAGATTAGATTATTATTGATTTACCATTACAGTTTGTCTCTGTTATGTAAGCACAGGAAAGGCTGGACAAAATATGTGGCTGTTGTCATACAGACGGGAAATGTTGACCTGCACAAATTGCAACTTTGGGCTAGAAACTGAGATGTAAGTTGACATTTTCATTTAAGTGTAATATCAGCTTGTCACCTTTTTGAGAAATCAATACCAATATGTTCCAATTCTGCACTGCGCAAGTCCAAACACAAGACTTTCAGCCACAAAAGGACATGGCAAACATGTCAAGAAAATAAGGCATGTTGTCACACCCGCTTGTACACAGCAGGTGTGTGTTTGAAATGGAAGGTCTTCAAATATTGATAGTATAATGACTGCAGGTTAAAGAAACAAAATGTAGCTAGTAGAGATCATCACCTCAGAACCAAGTGGACCTGTGAAGACCCCTAAGCTACTGCTCATAGAGCCATTTATCCTTTTAATAGCGAGTGGGACAATCAGCCTGGCTGATAGTCTGTGGTTGTAACAGTCATATAACGGTGTTGGTATGAGGGCATGACTATTACCCCAGCTTGTTGCAGGGGATTTTTACTAAACTAGCTTTAGCAGTGTTATTGGTATGGCAATACTGGTCTGTCATCCATTTGATTCACTGCTCTGGTCCAGGCTGAAATATCTACTTGATGGATTGGCACAAAATGTTGTACATTCATAGTTTCCAAATAGTTATCTGAGTAGCCACATTGGTTGTTTTTGAGTGAAATGTTTTGACAACAATTGGATGGATGTGGATCTTCCACACTAGAACATAAAAACTCAAACATTCATAATTGCAGTCACTTTACAATATTACAGTTCTTAAAAGAAAACAAAACCTCAATGCTGAAAGCATTTAGTCAATCATTTATTTCTAATTTAGAGTTGGACTGTTAATCCCAACTGCCTCTGAGCAGAAAGCGAGTTCCTTTGTGTGATGCAGCAGTGACTCATAGGAGCCACCATGTTGTCTCATGGTGGAAGACTGGAAGATGTCCAAGCTACTTAGCTTAAGGAGGGCAAACTTTCTCACTCCCTGCTACAGGGTAAGGCTGAGGATATTGGCTGGCATTAAGCTGACAGAACAATCACTTTAAGATCTAAAGCAACTTTACAGTGGCCGCATGAAAAAATTATTATATTGACCTTTTCTTGTCTATATTTATTAGTGAAAAAAAGTGTACAGAAGCTGCTGAGTTGAAATGAATAAATAATTTGCATCTCTTTATGAGCCATTTGAGCCACTGCATTGGTACAGTTTAATTTATAAAGCAGTTCTATGCAAACATCCCTCATATCTTTGCAAATTTTATTTTATAGAGTTTATAGAATTTTTCCAGTCATGGTCTTAGATCACAGAGCACAGCAGCTGCCTGTCCCTGGTATATGGACAGAGAGAGAGAAAAGAAAGCTTTCATGTTTTCTGCTCCAATAGTTTGTAAACTCAAATAAAATGAAAGAATTCACATCCCAGATTCAATACTAGGTTATTGAAAACTCTATGATGAACAATTTCTATGTTAATTGTCTCTTTTTTTAGCATTTTTTTAAATTTAGACAAGTATGTAATAACTTCTTCTCTTCCCTGTCCTGTCTCACATCTGTAATTTTGCTGCCTTGCCTCGTGTCCCTTGAAAATGAGGTTGTTAACCTCCAGTGAGATTTACCTGCTAAAATAAAGGTTAAATAAAATAACTAAATTCTCAGGTCACCAGCTGTCACTTTAAGTGCTCAAGTTACAAAAAAAGTAAAAAATCACTGTCCCACAATCAGTATGGAAGCAGTCATGGCACCAGTGATTACTTTTACTTTAACTCTGTTTGCAGTACTCAAGGTTTTCTGTTTTCCTGTCTGGAGCTTCAAACCTTTGCTGAAGTCTGAGTAAATTTTAAGCAGCACAGCCTCGCACAGCAGGACAGTGATGTATTGGTGCGTTGATGGTGAGATTAAACAGGTGCGACAGCTCCAAGCCTTTAAATCCAGACTCTTTTCAAGGAAACTGTGTGACAGCTGTGCTCTGCTTGTTGGATTCTGTTGTGTAGATGTGAGTTGGAAAAAAAAAAAAAACAAAAACATTTTTATAAAAGTCAGAGCAGGGTAACAGATGCAAATCTAAATGTTAGAAATTGGTATTGTGACAGCTCCAAAACTGAGAACATAAGCAAACCCTGTTGGTATTTATGTTGTGCTCTTTGCTCTCCCTCTTGGCTTTGAGGATTTCACAGCCATGCTCAACAGAATGAAATCATACATTTAAAACAGAAAAGACACGTTCCCATCCTGCCAGCATTCTCTCAGTAGGCCTGCTAGTGCACAGTAATTAAATGCCAGAAATTAATTTGAGTGAACACTAGCACATCCAGAAAGAGAATGCACTTGTGCTTGGTGATTACTGTCAGTGCTGTGGGTTGCCTGCAGAGGGATTCACAAACAGCAGCAGAAAGGGGGATAAAATTGTGTATAAAAATAAAAGGCAAGTTTTTGGGGCAACTTACACTCATGACTGTCTGGGTTGAGTCTAAGCTAATCTTGAACTAAAGGAGCTGCTCCTCTGTAGCCAGGGCATGGCATTGTAGATGATGGACATCTGCAATCTGGGCCAGAGAAAGACAGATTCAGGGTTTGCTCAGTTGTAAAGTCAGAAATTGAGGGGCACAGATAAAACCATGGAAAGCCCACTGGTCTGTGAACAGACTAAAAAACAACTGGTTGCCACTTATTCTTAAGGCATTTATTTGATTCCCTGTTTGTTTGTGTTGGTTAGACATTCTGAGTGTAGGGATTTCTGCAAGTACATGGGTGGGTGGGTTTCAGGGAATGGGCTGCGCGCTGAGCTAATGTAGCATAGTGTGCACCAAATTACACACAGTACATATGGGAGTTAGATCAGTCAGAATCAGTTCTGGCCAGACCTCTCTCTCCCCAATTACCACCCAGTTTCAGGTTGTTGTGGCTTTGTGAAGGTGACAGGACACACCATGGGAACACTGTCCAGGCTAAAATAAAGTGAAGTACAGAAATGTGCTCTGCTTATGTTAGTCAATGGATTTGTCTGACCACACTTCCTTAAAGGTCAGCAGTTGAATTTTTTGCTCTTAATTCTGCTGGAATTCAAGTCAGAAGACATCACACAAAGTTTAAAGCTGCACTGATCAAGAGTTTCATATATTTACATATTTCCCTCAGAAATTGGTGACAACCTAAAAGGAGGTAATTATTTCACTTACATGTGTCAGGCCACCAGTAACTAGAGCTCCAAATAAATTCTAGTGTGTCTGCAGAATGTGCAAAATAGGTAACAGATTGCTAATGTGCTTAAAACTGATAAATGGAGTTGTAACATCTCATCGTATTTGTATTCCTTTTGTTACATCATGGTGTTCAGTAGACATGTCAAACCAGCTACATGATATCCATCTTTCCTAGTGTCCTTTTGAACACATCTTTAGAGATTCACAGCATCGCTTTACATACAACATTTTGTTTTAATGATGCTGTATTTTTATTCAGGTCTGACAGTGATGGAAGGTGATTTTTACTTTTATGGCTCCATGAACAGATTGACCATTAACAAGCACAAGTAAAAAACAGATGTGCGCACATTTTTGAGAGCCTCTAAAGCTTTTAGTGTATCTTCACTGTAGGCTGATGGGATAATCCAATAAGAGCTCTGTCTCAACACAGTGAAATGCTGAGGGGGAGTAAGGCACTGTGCCTGAGGGCCTCTGCCTCTCTCTCTGTAATGAGGCAAGAGAGAGGTGGATGCAAGGTCTCTGCATCAGAGACAGCACCAAAGGCAACTAGTTAACCCTCTTCTTTCTGCTCAGAGTATATATCCAGCTACCACCTCTGCTCTCTTTTCTTCATCTGTCTTCACACTTCCAAACTCAATACTGCACAGAGGAAAGACTTAGTCCTGCAGACTGACTGTGCCTGCTTGTACCTAATTTAGAAAGCTGCTATGTGGAAGTTGCCAAGGCTACCCCCTCTTTGTCTGAAAGCTTATGATTGTCTCAGCAAGTCAACTTCAATACCTGAAACAGTGCATGATCCTGCAGTTTCTGACTACTGCAGCCTCCTTTGAGACAGACAGTATAGCTGTTTTCACTGATATGTAAGCCTGTGGCTTTAATTACACTTGAGTATCATAAGCAACCAACCACTAATTACCTCAAGTGCTGTTGCACTTTGCTCCTGCTTACAGTATATAGCAATATAAAGATCCAGCTGATGGAAACTAACCAAGAGCTGGACCCAGTGATGAAGGAATGCAGTAGGAGCGCTTTCAACCCCAATCCCCAGGCGTAAATTACATAACAATGTAGTAAAATATTCATGACACACCATGGGGATGGAATCCTGCATGCTCCGAAATGCTGAGCAAACATTTCTCCCTCAGCCACTCTTAAGGCTGTGAGGTGGATAAGGAAAAGTCCAAAAGTAAGGGACTGAAAAACAATTGCAAGTATGAAGCCAGTTATGGCTTACAATACACTCAGAAGAATGTTTGCCTCATGAGGTAAACAACAATAACAGTCTAAATTATATTGATGATATACCATATTTAAGCTGAAGGCATTCGTGTATATGGTCTTTGTGTCATTTAGATTAAATATTGACAGAGCAACTTTAACAAAGCACTTTTGGGGGAAAAAGAAGGAACAAAATTCAGAGCTACATCAAACCAGCAGACATGCAGCCACAAGCAGCTGTTGACCAGAACAGCTCATACACAAATGTAGAAAATAGATGAACTGCAAAAGACTTACCATCATCTGTTTAGCTTCAATCCAAAAGCAGCTTAGATGAGGCAAAAGAAATAGTTTGGAAGACGCCAAGCCCGACTTTTGAAGTCATTAGAAGGAAGTGGCGAGCAGTGAAACCCTCCCAGCCACTCATGGGAGACCTACTTATGGTTTTATGTGACTTTAATGATGCAGAAAAGAGCCGGAACCTGCCGAGTCGTGCTGTGTGAGAGTACAACGTTAGCTTTACTTATTAGTCAATATCCTTACGGCAAGCACAGAGGATTGCATTTAATTGCTGTGAATGTGATGGATCTTGCTGGCTTTTGTGCTCTGATATTTTGCAGCTTTTAGTTCAAATAGTATTTGTGCATCACAATATAAAATACTGAAACATAAGGAACACGTATTTAAATGAAATGCCCACCAATCTCATGTTATTAGATGTTATCAATACACTTTTTGTATATTGGTATATTTGGCATTTCTCTCTACTCATCACCTCCTATTTCAATTAGTGATGACCTGTATTTCCAATAATGTCTTTGGACAATTGCCAGAGACTGATGTTGTTGTGTTGTTCTCACTATTTCAACCTGAGCTGAGCTCATATAAAACTCTGAATATCTTTTGGGTCTCTTTTGTACAATTATAATGGATTGTTTAGCAGAATTGTCACTTTTATTTATTCTCTTTTTTTTTAAAACAAATTAAAATGAAGTTTTATCCCACAAGCCTGTCAGGGTAATTATACTAAATCAAACAATGCAATCAAGAAAATTCAGATAAAATGCATCAGTAAAACAGGATGGTGGAGATGGGGCTAAATTAAGCACAGTGGGAACATTTTATCAGCTTGTTTACATTATTAACTTTTTCACATGAAGATTAAATCCTGAAGGGAAAATTATAGAAACATGGGTACAAATTAATGAAAACAAGAAGTGATATGCATCTAGCTCACCGCAGTAAATTGAAGAATAACTGCAGGTTCTACCTCATGTATATGCAATATCATCCTTTGACCCAGTGTAATGTTAATATTATTAGAAATATTAAACCCTGCATATTCTTTTCACCTGGGGCCACTCCCAGGCCCCATACAAATCACATTTCCATGGCTTCTTGTTTCCCTATCAACGTGATTCATGAAAAATTGTTACGCCTGTCAAGTGCAAAACAGAAGATTAGCTTTTTAAATCTTCCTAGTTCTCTGCAATGTTTATTTAAAATATACAGGAATAACTATCTAAAGAATGATGTTAGTGCTGCTAAAATTCATTTTTGTCATTCTGTGTTGAAGACCTATGTACGAAGACCTGCCGGGGGATGCTGTACTGTCTCTTTTAGATGTTATTTTCCATTCTGTGATGCTGAGGTGTCTACAGATGAAGCACTGTCACTGTACTTGATTGGAGGTGTTACCTAACCATTACCAAAAAACCCATTCTACATTTTTTCCTCCTTTTAACTGTAATTCTGCAGCATGCTCAGCTAATGGCTGCTCCCAAAACCTCTCAGTGCTTGAATCATGTCAACAACAGACTGGAGATTTTAGGATTGTAACCAATAATACCACAGAACATTCAGTGCTTACATGACCAGGCCAAGAAATAGGCACAAATAAATTCCAGTTTTATGCTGCTTGTGCTATTCAATGGTTTGTCAGTCCTAAATATTAAAGTGTATGTCTCAGCTATCTCTTATAATGAGTGGTTTGTAGAGAGGTGCTCTTTAGCTACTATCTCTTGAAATATGGTGTTTCCATCTGAGAGTGGCAGGATCCCGCAGCATTGTTTTCTGTCCCTCAGTGGGATTTGCCAGTTGTGCCCAAGGCCTTGTCGAGGAGGCTGTTCAAGCTCACTGGGCAGATACCTGTAAGACCATTGTCTATCAGAAAAGGATTACTTCTTGTTTTGACCTCAGCCAGGAGGGCAAATAATTTGTGCACCATTTCAGTCCAGCTAATCAAAATCTGAGTCATTCACTCTTTGACCATGAAAACTGAGTGACTTAGATGGTGCAGTGCACTGTTCTTTAGACAGGACAAAAATTAAAAACCTAAATAAATGATTTATTTCTACTGCTGAAACTGGCATCCTGTTTGGAACATAAAGGAACTCACTGGCAAAATCCTGCCAAAACAGAGACTGCGATGTGAAGATGCATACATGCATACCAATGTCATGAGAACTGTGTGTAAAATCTTTATGCTGCCATTGTTGCCCTCTTCATGGAGGAAATGATGTCATGGACTTGTTTATATCATATTTTCTGTTAATGTATTCATGTCTCTCCTCTCTGCTATGAAGAGGCTCAGATATGTCAAGGCTTTCTTAGCAGTGTTGACTAACCTGTGTTTGTAGGCAGACCACTGCTTACCTCTACACTGCTGTGAGACACTTTCTGTGTGATTCTGATGCCAGCCTTGTGTCATACATTTCATCAACCATTTTGAACATTTGTTCTCGTTGACTTGGGACTTGTAAATCAGGCTTTTGATGTGGCATATTCTTATTTTTTTTTTGTTTGTTTTATTTTTTGTTTTGTTTTGTTTTTTGCTGAACAGGTAAAATGGCAGCAGACAGGTGAGACACTGTGTCAATGCAGGTGATTGAGGCCTCATCATCTAAAGGGCCCTTTTAAAAGATGATCACTGGGTGAATAAAACAAAGCTACAGTACACACTGTATTTCTTGCCATTTTTAACGCACCGTGTTTCTCTGCTACTCCGCTAGGCACTGAAAGTTAAATGGATCAGGAACAGGAAAAGTAAGGCCGTTATATACTTGCTTACTATGCTCAACCCCCAAAAGGTTAAATAGATTCATATTGATTTTATTTATATGCACACAGGCAGCCAGCAGATATATAAAAATGGTCAATCTTCACTTACGTTCACAGAGCAAGGGTTACAATATCCATTATCCACGTCTATATCTGTGTGTGTGTGTGTGTGTGTGTGTGTGTGTGTGTATACTTGTGTGTATATTTGTGTGTATATATACTATATTCTTCCTACAGTTAGTCTGACATGAATATTGGGATATTATGAGAAAAAGACAACGTGTTTTGACACGTTCTTTATGCTCATTAGCTTGGTTGTGGCCTATAGTTTGGGTTGACAGCACTGAGCAGGTATTACAAAAGTCCTGTCATATGTTGTTTATGTTGTCCTCTCATTTGCACACTTATATCTTCATCTGGTGAGCCAACACAATGCAAAATCTCATTTTACACACTATATTCAATAGCAGTGCAATGAGCTCACGGTGCCATGCTTGGCTTCACCAAATTAATTAGGAGAAGGGAACACTACGGACTCTTGGCAAATTAATGTCATTAGTGAGGAGAATTATGGTATAATGATGAGAGCGTAGTTTTCTGGACAGTGGGAAGAAATGGCTGAAACTAATGTGATTTAAGCTTCTAATGAAAATAAAAAGGTCAAAAGAAAGGCAGTAAGAACACGTACTGGGAAATGCTGAAGACGACTTATGTGCGTATGTCTGTGATTGTGTGTGTTTGTGTTTGTTGCTTCCAGTAAAATCAACTGTACGCAATGTGGTGATATTAGAGTATGAGATTAAAATTCAGAGTGTGCCTTTTGGTTATGTTGTTTTTAAATAAAAACAAGATATCCTGATCTCTAAAATGTGTTGTATGCTGAAGGGAGTTGTGTGAAAGATCCATTCTCTGCAAC
Source organism: Mastacembelus armatus (assembly GCF_900324485.2). NCBI lineage: Eukaryota > Metazoa > Chordata > Actinopteri > Synbranchiformes > Mastacembelidae > Mastacembelus > Mastacembelus armatus. The sequence goes on along the minus strand of NC_046639.1, from coordinate 6,596,791 downwards.
CATGATTAGAAAGAAACTGCAGAAAAAGTCAAGTAAAGAGGAAAAGATGTAGAAAAAACTGACCTTGAAGAGACGCAAAATGTTGGCTACCATGATTGACACGGAGCTGGCAGACGCACCAATCACTCCCACCACTCTCTCAGGCTTAGTGATGATGGGCGGCCCTCCACTGAGACACTTGACATCAGTTGAGTCTTTCTCAATCAGTGCCTGAACAAATGTCAGCGACTGTTCCAGAGCATGGGTGTCCCGGGAGCAGGTGTCCAGGATGCGTGCCCCCAGAGTGATATTAGGCAGCAGCTCGTTGTCGTTATTGATACGATCCAGGGCAAATAGCATGGCCTCCAGCCTATGGATCCCTTTCTCCTTCTTCAGCTCTCCACAGGCTTTGCCATCGTTTCCTCTCGCATGCACTGGAAACAGCCCACCCAGAGATATGTCCCCATCAATGCGTATTGAATTGAGGTGTGTGTGACCTGGCATTTTGGGTTTGGCGGCCAAGGCGATCAAGAAATAACAAGCCAACAGTAATACCCAGCAGCAGACACCTCTGTGGCAGCCAGTGCACACTCTCTCAAAGCCTCCTTGCAGAGTCATAATGAAAGGCTAAATCCACATGCAAATACAAATTTAGGTCCTTTGAAAATGAAAGTGGTATACACACATAAAAATGTCCCAAGGGTTAGCTGAACTATTTTTTTTTTTTAGAGCACAGTCATCTTCAAAAGTTTCTTCTCATGGTTCTAGCTCTGACTAAACTCAGTATTAATAATTATGCAGCCTCCCTGTTTTTTTGTTTTTTTTTAATCGCTACCTCTTTTCTTCTTTCCTCTTTTGTGCTTCACTCTTTTCCTGCACCTGCGAGTTGTGGTAACATGCAATAATTAAACAGCACTGGGTGAGCTGAGTCCACAGAGAGTGTTTTTATAAGACAGGAACAAAGGTGGGCGGTTTGCCTCTATTCTCTGCTTCTCCAGAACCAATCAGCTGAGTTTGCTTTTTATATTGGTCATTCAAGCAGGCAGAAAGTCACGAGATGACCCAGTGGGTTCCACAGCAGGCTCCTGCAGAGAGATAGAGAGATCTGTGTGAGACACTGAATGAACAGCAGAAAAAGCAACTTCTGGAAATGAAGATGAAATTAAATCACATTAACCACAATAAAATGTTGTGTTTTTTCAGGGGTTTGCTTGGTATTAAGTTTTGTTAGAAGGTCCTATTCATATCGATTCCTACAAGACGAGCTGCAATGTCATGCTGTCCAGATTTTTGCTAAAATCATATTCAGGGTCACACACTGGACAGTCAGAGTTCCAATTTAGTTTCTAGATCCTGAAATTCAAGCAGAAATAACACCTGAACGCAGCACCCCTCACAGGAAATCTATTCTGTGTTGCCTCTGCTTTCAGAGCACTGCAATGAATTATTTCTATGTGCCTTGAGCATAACTGATTTGCTGCTGCTTGGCACTGTTCCACAGACTTCATAACCACATACTGCTGCTCATGTAGATCACCTCTAGAGTTTTAGTGAAAGGTTACGAAATATTGTGCTAAACTAAGAGCACAGGATTCAGATAATCAAAAGAACAATACTCATGACTCATGAGCATATCTGCTGTTTGCATGTCAGACCTCTCATAGTCTCTCCTACTGCTCATATCAACAGTGCTGCTGGATTCTGTGTGCATGCACGAGTGTGTTCGCGCGCATTCTCAACAGTTGGCTGGTTTCCTCCACAGTGCCAGACTAATAGAGCGGTGGATCTAGGCACAGTGGGAGAGGCCTGCAGCTCCCTCTCACTCTTTCCTTCTCAGTTGACCATCTCTCTTTTTCTCTCTCTCTCACACATACACATACACACACACACACACACACACACACATATATCTGTCAGGCTTTACTTCACGCTGTTTTTGTATGCTAACATCCAGACTCCCACTGTGCAGTAACAGAGGATACAAAGGGCAAAAAGTCATTCAGGATCAAAAACTTGTTCTACGTTGCAGCTGCTGTCAAACCCTTCGCTGTGAAGCAGTGATATTTTGCAATTATTTTAATGATGGTGGAGGTGTGCTAGCTGGCAGTAATGGCTCCCTTTTTCTCTCATATTGTGTGTTATTGAGGTTTCAAGAGATTTGCCACACCTCGTGAATTATAGACAGCTTGGCCATCCACTAGTCACGTGTGTCGTTGCATTCTTCAAATCAGCAAATCAAATAATAAAGATGCCTTGCTCTAACGGTACACAGTGGCCTGTCTTGTGCTGCTTCTCCCATCCTGCTGGGAACCAAAAAGAGATATTTATATCATCTTGCACAGATCATCCCCCTAAAACATGGCATCCATTATGGATGAGAGCCTACGAGTTGCTGTGAAACATCTCATTCTAGGGGAAAGCCTGGAGGAGACGGATGAAGAAAGGCAAGCTACGCAGACCTGGTCTTTAAACAAAATATCTTGAACACACTGCCACACATGATCAAAAGAGCCTGAGTGAGGATGGAGGAATAACTGCTGTTTGTTAACCACCATTAACAAACATTTTTTTTAGAACAGCACCATAATAAAGAAAATGGTCCTTGAGCATATTATTCTGTATGACAGTTTCCATGCGGAGATAATAGTGTGAAAATGAAAGAGAAAAGCTACAGATGATAAATTTGCTTCTTGCTTCAAATCAGGCCATCTTTCATTGTTGTGATCACTAATAAAGCCACATTCAGGTAATTACAGTGCACAGCTGAACAAAACAGACACGTCTTGAGAGCTGGACAATACTCCAGAAACTGAGTCAGGCTTTAGGAAGAAGCATAGACATTTCAGAGATGAAGTCCTCTGTGCCTCTCAAAATCTTTTTTGAAAGGGTGGACAGCAGAGCGCCTTGAGTGTCATCACTCTGTAAAACACTGCATGTACAGTGGCAGCTCTACCAGATGTTTAGTCACAAGGCCCAGATGGGCAGAGCAGATAAACATCAGCTGTCTGTAGAGAACAGGAGTTTGTGGAAATAGCAGAATCCACACACCAACCATGTCCCCTCACTGTGACGAGGATGAGCTCCAGCTTCCTCTGCATTCACCCACATTCCCCTGTTGTTGTGTGCACTCTCTGACTGATGGCTGACAGGCCTAAAGTTTTCACTGAGAAATACATATTTATATGTAATAAACTTATATTTATGCTATACTTATATTATTAACGTGTGTATGTCAACATTTCCGTGTTTGCACATAGTGAACTAAGTGGGAAGTGATTATTCAAATTTGTTTTACACTGTATGGAAAATTAATCAGCACCATTAAATAGCTGGTAAAGCCCTCTCACTGGGTAATATCGCACAAATGCTGAGAAAATAGTGTAAGCAGTGACTGTGCACCATTTCAGTTTCTCTTCACATGTGAAGTTTCTGTTAAAACACAGATTGTAAAGCGTCATTTTTTTTTTTTGCTGCCATCAAATGACAAGTGTGGTAATTCACAATTAGGTTTTTGAGATTTTTGTCATGCTAATTGTCTCCCAAACAATTAGCTGCATGACTTTGGAGCTTTCTTTTCAATTCTTTTCTTTTTTTTTTTTTTTTTTTTTTTTTTGATAAAGGCTCTTTTTCAGAAGAACTACATAGACTTTCTTTTGACATTTCAATTGAGTGCAATTTACTTTAATTTGTTACAAGCATGTAAAAGTTTAATGGCCACTAGGGAGTTGCTCTTGGGGATTTAGCCAAGAATGGGAGAGGTAGAGCTATTAGATACTAAAACGAAGGGACACATAAGAACAGCCTCTGAAAAAGTTCAGTGAAGTACAAATCTTATCTCCGCCAAATGATCAAAGATTGCTGAGAGCAGTTCTAAATTTTGAATCAGACACTGGCTACATGCCAGCCGCTGCCATGCCAGAATGACAAGCACACTCCCACCAAGCCAGATTGCTTCTGAAACAACTCGGCCAATAATTAACAACTTCCTTGCTATAAAAAGAATTTTGTTTTGTCTCAGTTTTAAATCAAGTCTTGTTTTAGTCTTGACTTGAGACTCATGCTGTGTCCACACTGTTTATGAAAAAGATGTCACAGTGATTGTAACAAGTGAATAACATTTCAGCTATTGTTTATAGCATCAAGGCTGTAGTGTTGGTGTTTAAACAACTTGATGGTGTTTAATAACTAGCAACAGTAAATGCTGTGAATAGATCAGTTAGTATCACCTATTCAACATGTATTTTGACGAATGATAGAAATTCCCACTGCTGCTAGAGTTGATATCTGCACTCACAAAGATCTTATGATGTATAAGCTTTTATTAGATTGTGGCATGTTTTGCTGTTTATTCATTCTCTCTAAAATTGGAGAAAGCACAAAAGAAATTACGAAGAACTCAAGCCCCCAATCCTGTCATCTCTGCCATGGCATGCATAATGCTAATATGACTTTCAGAGTGGAGCTGGGCACTGCCTGACAGTGATGTCCTAATGTGACAGGGAACCACTCTTTTGGCTACTGTGCTTCAGCAGCAGTGGAGATACTTGGGCCCAAAAGGCCAATGCGACCACTCCGGAGAATGGAGATAAAGTCCTCACAGTCACAGTACACACAGTCTTACACTGTCTGCATGTTGGTGTGATGGAAATACATAATGGCTTTAGCTTCAGATTGTTTAATCATAGTCTTCATTTTCATTGTCTCCATTGCTGAAGAGTACAGTGACAGATGCTCTAAAAGCAGTTTATTTACATTTCAGTACATTATAGGTAGTGACACTGTAACATGTTACAAAGGTCCTGTTTTGATTTTTATTTTTCTAGACCATGGCTTTTTAAAGTAGCATTCAGAAAATCAGATAATGCTAAGACAACTTTGCCAACTTTATGTCACTACTGTTTATCTGACTTCAACTTCAAGGATAATCATGTCCTGAGCTTTGGAATTACAGCCTGCATTTATTTATATTTTGGTGCCATTAAAAATGCAGAATTAGTTAGTAGCAGTTCTTGTTTACAATGTACTCATGGAAATACATATACAAATAGAAAAAAAAAACAAAACCTAATAATTCTTGGGAAAGTCTGGGGTGTCTTTAATCTCTGTTCTCTAAGGAGATTTCTGGATTTGTCTGTGTGATGAAATATGTGTATTGTGAGGTCAAATTTGACTGAGATATGACTTTGAGAAATTTTTTACACAAATTTGTCTGTTCCGTTTTAATGCCTTTAATTGCTTTTCATGTCACGCAGTACCTTTGCTTCCCTCACCTCACCAGGCGGGAATGGGAGAGCACCTCTGTACGAAATAATGGGATGATCTGAGATGAAACATAGTTTTCTTTTAAGAGTACAGCATAACCTCTGTGGCAAATGTTATACAAACCACTGCGAATGCATCATGAGTCAGTGTCACATAAATTCTGAGTGAAATGTTCCTTCTGCGATGAGTCAAATTCAAGGTAGTGAAGACAAACACAAGGGTGCCTAAAGGAAATGGAAACCAGAGTGGTGTGCACAAAGCTTCATTACATGCATTGTAACTCTATAAACCAGGTTATCTGCATTCATCCCATCTCCATTACAGACATCAGATACCCTCCCTCAAAGATAACTCCCTTTTCTTTTTCTTCATTACTCCCCCCTCCCCCCTCTCTAAGACACTGTCCATTAGCTCCCCGAACCAGAGCTGCACATATTAGGCCCACTTCATATTCACTCATTAACACTTTCTTCATGCAAAATGCAGATTCTATTAACCAACAGTCTGTGTTGCTGCCCTGGGCTAACAGAAAAGATGATTCAGGTCTTTTTTGGAGAATATCCAACAGTGAAAATGCAGAATGGGAGAAAACAACTGTCTTAAGAGGTCATAGAGCTGTAATAATAACATTAAACATTCACAAGCCTATTTGTTTTGTATTGTTAATGTACATCATATGCTAGAGAAATGTATATTTCTATACATTTCTTAAATAATATACTATAATTTATATTATTTTTATCATATATGTTCCTTGTGGAAATCTTCACAATTATCACCAATACAGGCTATATGTAGACAGAAAAAAATCTTTTCAGCTGGAACCCCTTTAAATGGGACAGAAATGAATCTCAGAATTCAACTGTTCAACAGATTCTGTTCTCCGTGATGCAATTTCCACTACTCTTTTATGTTTTTTAAATGCCTCCTTCCTACTAAATGTATGTAAGATGTGAATTATTCAGAGCTAGATCCTTCAAGGTTCTGCCAACATATGCACAATTAATAGAAGTATAGAAGAGTGCAGGAAGATATGACTTTGTTCTGGTTTTACCTTCATTTTGAATTCAGAGAGATTAGAAATGTTTGTATGAGAGGCAGCGAAGCAATGAACAAGAGGTACTAGCTGAGGCTATGTGTGTGTCCCACTTTGCTTGAACTAATTTACAACCGTTTACAACATCAACACACAAAAAGCACCCTTTGAGCTTTGCTGTTGAGGAGCCAAGTTTGCAATTGCTTGAATCAGAACGCCCTAAATGTGCCAAATGACACAGCCCTAAGCAGTGAATGTTATGAAGATTCAGCTACATCCAAGAGAGAAAAAAATACTATTAATCAAATTAATTGATAGTCAAGCTAGCTGGTCCATTGAAACTTTACACTGCTGTGGTGAATGGTGGTATGAATGGTCAAGGAGACAGGAATGACGCATACAATACTATCAAAGAAGAACTTAAATTTAAATTCTTTTTAACTTTAAAACTAGTCAGGAGTGAATTTAGACTCATACACTAATTTTTAGGCAGAACTTTTATCCTTTGGGTACATGCCCGCTTATACACTTCTTATACAAAGTGGACAACAGATGAACAGTCGGGCTAACAAATTTCTTTCAAATTTGATCGCAACAATGAAGCATTTCTTGTGTCTGCTGCATAGAAATCAAATGAAGGAGCACTGTGGCAGCTACCATGTAAAGTACTCTCTGAATCCAATAAATCTCCTCCAGAGCATCCCCCTAATAGTAAGTAATAGCTGGCTAACAGTGCTGAGCACATTTCAGAGTGTGCAGAGAAGATAGTTTTGTTACAGACAGCAAATATTCCAACTGCACTTCCCTCAGTGATGACAATAGGGCGGCAACAACATATTTGAGAGGTATCACATATTTCAAATCACACACTGAGGTTCTAAGTATAGCCCAGCTTTATCTGCACTCCTGGAAACAGAAGCTATGAATACTGCATCCCTCTGGTTGCTCCCAGCCTGTCAAAGAGGGTTTCAGCGTTGAGGCATGCTTGAATGGATAAAGTGGAATTTTTATCATGAGAACACCACCGTTCACTTCTCTAGTGCATTCCTTTACATTGAGATGTAGGATGCAGAGGGAAGTCGACTATTTGTGAAAGAAGAGGAGGATATAGTATATTAGTATTGTATATTTGAACAGAGTTGAAGAAGAACAAGTGCATTAGAAGCTCCTGAATCTTTCCAGAAAAGTGGTTACATCAGAAAGTGATGTATGATTGTCTCCACCAGCCAAAGTCCTAGTTTAAAATGAGGTCCGAGTGCTCAACAGGGGAATTGGGGGATGGAGGCAGTCAGTTTGCTGTGTCTGCTTTAGCTGGTAGAACTCATTTGGTAGTTCAAATTTATTTTTTAGGCCAAAGATTTACTGTATTTCCAAAAAAGGCAAGCTGAGTCCTGTGAAGTCATGCTCTGCATCCCTGCCACGATTTCACTGCTGAACACCTGGACCTCATTTTCACTGGACAGTCATTGGTGGTGATAATCATACAGTACATCATTTTCTGAGATGCTGTGTTTTTACAAAATGTAGGGTTAGCTCCAAACCTGACCAGCCCCAGTGCTGATTTGTGCCAAATGGGAGTGGTTTCCACACCATTTCTATTTGGCTCAAGAAATGGCACATGCAGCCACATGAACCAAACAGTGGCAAACACTAAAAATGTATATTTCACACGGCATGATCCAAATCAGAATATTATTATTTTTAGCAACATTTATTGCTTTTCCAGAGATACACTACATAGTCATGTTTTGCCTATAGCCTCTTCTACAGTCCTACATTTTAATATTTTCTAATATTTATATTGTTTATCTGATACTTTATCCAGTCTGTTATCTACAAAAAGTCTTTCCACACCTCTATCACTATTTGCCACCGTTAGCTAAAAGGGTTTCAATGGAATTGCTGCCATTCTTTTACTAAGTGGCATTCACCACCCCTCTCACTACACAGCATGTGGCAAGCTGGTAGGGCCAAATGGAGCAGCCCTGAGTGATTTGAATAAGTGTCAGGAGGTCACAGCAGCAGGGCCTTAATCACACGTTTCTCTCCCAGTGCACACAGCAAAGCACTGATGCTTTTGTTTCATTTTTCACCTGTACAATAGCTCAGCTGAACTCTCAGGAATTTTAATCTCTGTGCACTTTTAGTCATTGCTTTATAAATGTATATATCAGTTTTACTGTTTCCTTTTTCACCAAGATCATGGCTTCTAGTGATTTTATTGATTTTAATGCTCTTGTATATCCATCTTTTATATTACAGTTTCTATAATACCCACACTTGCACTTTCACTTGGTGGTATTTTGCCATGTAACCTTTGCTGCAAAACTAATCGCCCCTCTTGGGAACAATAAAATTAGCAATGAAGTTGTTAAGGCCAGTGACAAACAGTAAAAACATGGCTGTACTTTACAACTGGACTAGGACAAATGGCAGCTGAAAAAAGCACTCAGGCTCTTGCTATTGTGGTGAGGGGAGGTAAACATATATATATATATATATATATATATATATATATATATAAACTGTGTCTTCAAACGATTGATTGAAAAATATTATGATAACATAACATATCGCACCAATTGCATTTTCTACAAAAATGTATAGACAAAATCATTTTGTAATACAGAAATATAATTTTGAACTGTGTTGCAATGAAATCCATATCTGGTCCACATCTCTTCCACAATAATTTCCCTTGCCCAGGTTTTCATGGACAAAGGGCTCTCAGTGATTTTGTTGGCCGGCCACAGTAACATTGTGGTGCACTGTGTTGTGTAACAGTGTATCGATGTAGAGCTGCTGGAGCATCAGGCTACACACTCCCAAGCGCATATCAAAGGTCCTGTCAGCACCACAACCAGTACCCTTACAGGCACACTCACTTCCTTGTACTGTCATCTTTCTTTTTTAGTGGTATCATTACTAAAAAACTAGAGAGCAGAGCCCAGCTTGCTTAATGCTATCTGCCAACATTGTAATCTCTCCTCTATTTTGTCATTCATCTCTTCTTAGAGGGATCTCTCCAGCTTCAAAGGGCACCCACTCAGCCTTCGGTCTGATGACATGGATTTAATCCCAGACTAACGATTTTATAAAAGTGATTTTTTTTTTTTCTTTCTTAAACTTGTCAAATGTGCATGTTGGGCAGCTAGAGTGTAGTGAAAGAGCATGTTATGAGACTGAGTGGAACTGAGAGTTGAATACAAGAATACAAACAGTGAATCAAAGGGTATTAGGTTAGGAGCTTTGCATCATTGCTAATTGGGTTGCCAGTGCACTCTAAAATCTGCCACTTTTTTTTTTTGGTCCAAACCATATTTTGCAATTCTTGGCAGAAAGTGTCTAGCAAACCATTAGAGACGTTCAGTAGAGTGCTGCAGGCAAATAGTGCATGATGATTGTTGCAGTCAAACGAATGTTACAGGAGCCTGGAAACAGTATTTGTATACCATCCAACTCAGCATAGAAAAGAAGCACAAAAGCATGAAAGCTAGTTTTATCAGTGCCTAGTCTGTGCTGCTGCACCCTTGGCATCCTCCTTCATGTAGCCTTTCCCTTACCATTTTCTGTCTAATTGCTGTTTTCGTAACAGCTATCCTCTGTACTCAGCTGATGGTTTGAAAGTCAGTGTGGAGAGGTCGTCCTGATAATTTGCTGTTTTACAATCCTGTTATTGTGAAGTCTTTAAAGGCCATAACCATGACTGACAGCTATGCAAATAACACTTCACTTGACTTTGTGAAATCTGAAATTTGACCTCACAGGAGCTTTTCAATGGAAGAGGCACTGAAATCAGTCCGAATACATGCATATATCTCTTAGACGGGATCCAGTAAATAGTCCTGTGACAGTAGCCCTGAGCTTAGCCACAGGGCCTGTCCACTGTGATCCCACCACTGCAATAAGCCAGTGACTTGTTCTGCTGCAGAGACTTTGTACTGTAAGGAGGCTCATTTCTAGTTTTAAATCAATGACAGTGATCTATACTGACTGACGGCGTTAATGGCCGAATGAGATGTGATGATGGACTGTCCTGCTGTCCATCAGTCCACCCACAGATCAGTATTCAGACGCAGGTCACAGTCCATATGCTGTGTTCTCTTAAATAAATGTGACCTAATGCATGAATACTTCTAACACTGAATGCAGCTATGACACAAACACAAGAGACATGAATGAAGACAAGGCTCATGTTTTCTCATGAACTTTGTTGTTTATGGTGCTTTAATGTATTTACAGCTGAATTGATTAGTCAGTTGATTAGCTGATTGAAAACTAATGGGCAGCAATTTTGATAATTGATTATCACTTCATGTCAATTTTAAAAGCAAAATGTGGACATTTGCTGCATTTAGACTTTTACGATTGGCTTATTAAATTGAACACCTTTAGGATTTGGACCATTGATCAGACAAACAAGCAATCTCAAAACTTCATATTGTCTGTAGTTGTTGTCTCATGTTCAAGAGACCAAATGACTAATCAATCAGTCAACCAAAAAATTAGAATTTGCATATGAATTAATAATGAAGTGAATAATTAGTTGCAGCCCTACGTATTTTGCATCTTTTCTTGTATGCTTAAGTCAGAGAGATCAACTCAGCTTTAAGTTTACACCAAAAACTATTAAGGTTTGTAGGCAAAAAAGAAACACACAGCTCACAGGCAACACCACTTGGTGTATTACACCAATAAGTCCCCAACAACAAAGCTATACAAACTTGAAAAATGTAAGAGTAGAAAAAAGAAAAACATGAAGAACTTTAAGGCTGAAATTACTCACTGCTCACTCCCGCCGACTGCAATAAAAAAGAAAGTATGTCTTCCATGTCAGTACACAGTAACAGTAGCTGCTCTGGGCATGGCCTTGTGCCTCCTTTGTGGCTTTCAGCAGGAAACATATTTGATTCCAGGGTTTTTCCTGTATGGTCTCTGTGCCGTTAAATCCTTGTGCCTGAGCTTCAAGGTCTCTCTCTCACAAACACCATTTTTTACAGGGATAAAACAAGGCACCTTAAATTTAGGGTCCTTTGACATTCTTGGATTTTGAAATGCTATGATTCTTCTTTCCCCTGTCTCTCTCTGCAGTATCCAGTATTTACAGGCTTGTTGTGTGCATCTTGGGTTTTTACATTTCAATACGAGACATTAATTATTCACCCCTCCCTGCTTCATCACGACCTCTTTATCGTTCTCAGTCTCTTTTGTTGAATTCTCAGCAGCAGATAATGCAAACCTCTCTTTATAGCAAAACTTAGCCTAGCCTGAGCTAACTTTTTGTTAGGCAGTCCTTTAAGTGTATTGACCTGATAATTGATCCTTTCATCTGTCATGTTAATTCTTGGATCAAAGGAGATGAGGCAGAGTATAAAAGGGACAGACTACAGCTAAGATTTGGATGAATCTGCAGCCTCACAACACTGCCATCTGTGCTTAGAGATCAAGGGAAAACATTTTGGCAAAAACTGTCTCATGCACCTCTTTGACACTGTAACAAAACTCACTGATTTTCTCCAAAGATGCTAGAACAGTAGTTCAGTAAATCCTTGTACTAGTGTCCAGGCCTCGTGTCTGCCCCCTCACTCATCTTACATATTGTAGCTGAAATTAAACATTTTTGTTCTAGTAACCGCACTTAAAAATTAATACAGGTTTTGAGAGTCAGTCTACTGCTGGCATTCATCATCTTCTGACAGCTTCCCCTGAAGATTAGGCATTGACTCTCACCGCCACAGGAAAAAAGGGAGGAGCCCAGATGAGAAACAGGGTCATTAACTTGAAGCTTTTCAGTGGAAATGGGTGTCTGATTGAGCAATTGGCATTTTGTGAGAAGAAAGCTTTGCAAGACCTTGATCCATAAAGGGATCATGTAAAAGATTTGGCTGAATATGTTTGTAAAAGTTGTCACAGCTGGATATTCTGTGATACTGTGGTGTAAACACTGACACATTACTCGTCTTCAAGCGATTCGCTGATCTTTTGGTTATGGATGAGAAAACAAAAGCTGATCGCTAAGCCCATCAGGCGCTGTCTGTCTGCTAATCTAAGGTGCATTTGAACAAGACTCATGGCACAGCAGCTTATTGGTCTAACTTTACACTGATGTCAACGTACTTAGGAGATTAGCTGCTCAAGAGGGAAATGACACTTGAAACAAGTACTTCCCACTTTAGATGAGATGAGTATTCAAATGAATGCAGGATTTCAGATCCATTACCCTCAAGTTTGTTCTTCTTTTTATAAAATTGTTTTGCTCAGCCTAGTTTGAGTACTTTACCAAGCAGCAATTAATGCATGCTTGTGGATAACAAGATCTAAAGAAGACATTTTGCAGTAATTTTAACAAGATAATTTGTTCTTTGTACAATTTGCATTTTTAGAAGAACAATAATTTACCCCCAAATGATAAAAATTAACTTGATTAAAAACAGCGTAAGTATTAGGCAAAACTAAGAAAATCAGTTTTACATTTTCCAAAGTTTTTAACTTTCACTCTTCATGTCTGGAGGGTGTAGGCAGAACCTGAATAGGTCTTGTAAATCAGTGTCCAGGACACGATCTCCCTGTAGCTTCCCACATGATGACCAGTGGTCTTTAATGGAGCTAAAGCAGGAGCATGTCATCCAGTTAAAGAACCAGGGACTTAACTAACCAGTGATAGTTAAGTATTAAATAGGGCATTATGACGTAATGAATTATGTGAATACAGATGCACATTATTTGAGAAATAATAATAATAATAATTTATTTATTATGTTTAAAAAATGTGCTCATTCTTATGAAATATTATTTGATTATGCTTCTCTCCACAATAACAGTTTATTGCACTACCAATTTAAAATTCCTGCAGTTTTTATTTTAAAATTTTTTCAGTGTTGGCTTTTATTTCACAATACTGTTTTCCTCAACGGGCAGCATGGTGGCTGAGTGGTTAGCACTGTTGCCTCACATCAAGAAGGTCCTGGGTTCTCAACCCGGCCCTTCTGTGTGGACTTTGCATGTTCTCCCCATGCGTGTGTGGGTTTACTCCAGGTACTCTGGTTTCCTCCCACAGTCCAAAAAACATGCATGTTAGGTTGCCCATAGGAGTGAGTCTGAGTGTGTGTGGTTGTTGTGTCTCTATGTGGCCCTGTGATGGACTGGTGACCTGTCCAGGGTGTACCCCTGCCTTCCACCTGGAAGAGAGCTGGTATAGGCTCCAGCAGATCCCTGTGACCCTGGTTAAGGAATAAGTGGGTATAGATAATGGATGTTTTCCTCAATGTTATTTTTGTTTCAAAATGACTTTTTTCAGCAGAATGACTTTGTCAATCAAGGCCAGGAGGGCGGGATCAGTTATGTGCCTAGTGATACAGCAAACTTGTTAGCTATGTCTCAGATGTCTATGCCAGAAAATGCAAAAGTTTTGAGAGCATCAAAAGGAAGAGGCAGATGGCTGACTTTGGAAGACAGCTGCTCCTGGGAAGATCCATCATAGAGACAGTGCTCAACTGCGTCAATCACATAACTGGTCCCCTTCTCCTGGCCTTGATTGATAGTCAGTCAATAAAAACAACATTGTGAAATAAAAAGGACAGTTATTTCACAATGGCTTGTTCATTTAATCTTAAACTCTTTGGGGCTCCATATGACTGTACATTCAGTCTGACAAGGTGCACAATGGGGACTAAAAATATCAGAACTCACTTTGTGCCTTTATGGTAACTGTGTGAAAAATGTACCTTTCTGTATGAAAATGCACTTTTCCTGTATTTCTAGGTTTGAAAGTGCAGGTTAGCTGAACATGAATGCTGTTTTTCAGCTACGCCCTGCTGCACACAGTCACAGCTGGAGGCTGCATCATACACTCACAGTTTTATCAGTTGGTCACTGAGCAGCCCCACTGGAGCTTTTGCCTTTGACTTATTGCTCCTATGATGTCTGAATGTAAAACCTTAAAAAAAAACAACAAAAAAAACATCTAAACGCTGAACCGTTTGAGCTTTGTGATGATACACTTGTCCTGGTTTGTATCTTGTAGGACACATATACAAAAGCAGGTGAAACACATTACTGCCAGTTAGCATATGCAATACTGTATATGACATTAATTACAGTGATTGATAGAAGCCGTAATATATCAAAACATGTAAGATACATATGTAAAAGCCAATATAAATGTGCATGTAAATAAGGTTACATTTTCTTCCTACATTTTCCAGCTAATTTCCTCACTTTCCTAAAGATGAACTATTTGCCTGTGTATTGCTAGGATATTTCCAAAAAAAAAAAAAACACAGCGTCGGACCACTGATGTCACACATTCACTGTGCCAACATACAGTACGTGGTTTGCCAATATAACCATTCAGCTACTCTTCATCCCCATTAGTAGTTGTAAGTTAAATACAGAAAGTGTTGCTACAGTGAACAAATGTTAATGTCTATAAGAGTTTTCCTAAAAAATAAATTGACTTTGAACTGACATACATTATTGATAAGACATCAGACTCAGTCACTTGTAACCATTTGCACAACATAACTGCAAACATATTCATATATTGTATAATTTTTAAGTACATGTAAATACTTTGTAAATAATTTTTATAGTTTTATATTTTTGACTCCTGCATTGTATACTGTTTTGGATCAAACAAATTTCTACTTAATTTACACAGACCAACCTTTCTTGAAACTATCTGAATAATGATTTAGAGCTAATTGTTAGGAAGTTATGAGGAAGGCTTCCAGGAATTTAGCTTGGAAAATATGGGACCCGGAAGGAAAGCAGCACTGAAAAAATAAAAAAAATATTTTATGTGAGGATGAACTGACTGACAGATGCATTCAGCACGCTTGTTATGGCTCGATGATACAATGTAATAAGATGCATTTAATGGGAAACAGGGTATATTTAAAATGATGGTTATACACAGAAAATGCATATGGAGCACAGACAATTTAACCATACACGTTTACATTGTGAATACATGTACACTGTTTGTAGATGCTGAAATCCAGTCACACACTGTATTATAGCAACATAGCGTACATATAAATGACTGGCTATTTTTCTTAATGTAATACAGTGTTTATGCCCTGTATGCCTTGTTGCTAATAAAGGTCCTGTCAAGCTCTGTCTATGTTTGCCAGGGGCTGCTTTGCTCTACCAAAGCGTAATTGTACATGTCTCTCTTGTCAGCTCTCCAAAGCTCCTTGGGCTTGACACGAGGCATCACAGCATAAGAACAAGGGTCACAAGCACTAGACATATCATTAATCACAGAATCTGGGGGTTTTAGCCTGGGATTATCCATCCCTAAGGGGGCTGAGTCAGTTATGGAGTCCCCTGTAGGTGCTGCAGCTAGAGGAAAATGTCAGTCTGGTGGTACCTGATAGACTTTGCCCTGGTTGAGGCAATCTGCAGAGAGGATGAAAGAACTGGAACATTGATTTCAGTTCAAGAAGCAGGTGGGAGGAAAAGGGAAAAGGACTGAGCCAGAAAGGCCTTCATACAAGCGGTCTATCCCCAGTTGAGGGAAATGTCGTCAGATAAAGTGTGGCAATGCCCGTGTGGGCGCAGGAATAAAAAGCCTCTGCAGTCAAGATGATTCAGGTCAGTTTGTTGTCTCTTATGATTACTTGTCGCCCTTCATCCACTTACATTACCTTTTGAAATCAGAGGAAGCATCAGTAATACAGAAAAAACACCCCAGGAAAACCACTTTTTGAGTCAAGCTATTTGAATAGAATTTTGTTTTTAAACTGTTACCTACCCTCCTTTTGCATACCCAAATTAAACTAGCTGTTGTACTTACATTTTAAGGTTTATATTGATGAGCTTGGTATCATTGGAAAGGAAACACTTTTTAGTTTATTGTGACTTTATTCAAATTTGTCCGACGATTTTGGTCTATGTTCTGTAGTATATACAAATCTTCACTCTGAGGAAGTGTACTCATTTTTGTAAGTGCAACTGGAACAAATCATCTGCCGTGATGAGGATTACACTGGTAAGCATATTCTGAGAGAAATAAAGATTAATTTTTGGAGCTACTTTCATTATCATATTGTTTATCACATTTTAACTCTATTCTTAACACACTCTTCTCAAGGTGCTAGTTTTCTACCCAGGCTTTGTCATCTTTTTATTTAATCACTGTCAGGTTCAAACAGAAATAATATATTTGAATGACTCTGTTGTCTAAAAGCATTTTGTTCTCTGTTGTATCACCCAGGTCGTTTCAGTGAGTGTAGTGGAAAAGGAGAACATGCATCCACCTCTCTGACCCCACCCCCTTAAAGAGATGGGGAGGGGTCAACTGCCCCTAAGGCTGTTGTCTTAACCTGTGTGATTAATGGTGCATTAACGAGATGGCAGGTCTTTGAACACATCACGACTCTCACATTGCCTCTGCATTATTAATGCCAGCACAAAGAGCCTGTTTAATGAGCCAGAACTCTCTCAGTGGATGTTGATTAGGCATGCTCTGGGTGTAAAGACTCACCCTTTCTGAATGGATTCACATTTCAGGGGCTGAGATTTTTTTTTTTTTCTTTGCCCTTTTTTGGCTGATGTGTATATATTTTTTGCATACATAAAAGCCTGGGAAAGAAACAGGGCTTGACGTAACAAATGTCCACGTTCAGTTTAGCCCATTAAGCCTCCAGCAATCCCTGTTAACTCTCATTTTAAGTATTACCTTTTGAGTTATACTAATCAAAGTACAACTATATAATATAGTTTAGAATATTGATAGCACTCTCTTATCTTTAAGTTACATATGATGCTATAGCCAGTAGCTGAGCTTAGCATTAAGACTGGAAACAGGGAGAAACAGGTACTGTAGCCTGGCTCTGTCCAAAAGTAAAACAAATTTGCACACGAGCACCAGTAACACACTAATCTACACATTATAGTTTATTTAATCCCCATAAAGTCACTGGCAAAAGCCTTTTTACCTTTGAGCAGAATCTTTATTTTAACATAGGCTGGCATCTCCCAAAACTACCTCCTCAACTCAAAGGAAAATGAACTGGTTTTGTGTTTACATTTGGTGTGAAGTGTAAATTCTGTAGATTCTCTTCTCAGTTTATTCTTTGTCATTTATTATGCTCCTTTTCTTCTTCGGAAAGCACAATAATGACAGAGAACAGGTCAAGTTAAAACAGCTATTTAGGGCAATGGTGTCGCTAATTTTTACTAATAGCTTGTTAACTGCACAAGAGCCCATTTGGCCAAAGGAGAGCTAAAATTCCTATTGAGCAGCTCCAGCACAAACAAATGCTTTGATCATTTATGGCATCTTAAACTTTCCAAAGCAAATCCACTGGATCAGGTCCCTGTGACCCTAGTTAGAGATAAGCTGGTATAGATGATGGATGGATCAAATAAAGAAAAGCCTACCACTATATATTGTTCATTAGAAAACCACTTCAATACTACAATAATAATAGAGTACTAGAGTAGTTTTTATTATTGTAACTCAGCACATTTTTTCTTTCTTTTTTACATAAGTTTAAAACTTGAAGGTAAACAGGTTAAACCTAGTGGTGCATGGTGATATAGAAAGTGATTTTTCCATCACATTAATTTCTGTTCTTTTGCCAATGCATTTATTACAATTCATTTGTTACTTTGGATATTGCTTACTAATACAACAGCCGCAGTTATTGAGAAAAGTACACATGGAAAGACTGATGCGAAGTTGAGTCACTGTCCAGGGATAAATGTGCCCCAGATGATTTGTTAAAGGCTGAATAGACGCATGTTTATGCATAGTTTGTATGTGCATACTCCTGCATTTATAACTTTTACCCACACTGTGAAATTTCTGAATTTGCAGTAATCCATTTCCCCCATGATTAAAGCAAGATGAATTTTTTTTCCTTCTGCCATCACTGAACCTTTATGAGCTGATGTATGTGTTGTCATGTACATGGTCTACATCAACATGGTTGATTTATCACAGTTTTCTGGAGGAGCAGGACGAAACCAACTAGGTTGTCTGTGCTTCTGTTATTTTAGTAAAACATGGGCACAGCAAGGCCAAATAATGTGTGCTGTCTCATTATCTCTGCAGCTCTGACAGGAAAGGCGTGGGAGGGAGGCCCAGAGGCATGGTAATCACTGACATTGACCCGCATATCGGTTTCACAGGGCAGGATGAAGGTCTCCACTTGCCTTCCACAAAGAAACCTGAAAGGGTGTTGTTGTTAATGAACATCACTGCATTTATGCTATTGTTCGTTGTTTAATTGTAGTAATTCACAGAAACACCAGGACTCGTCTTCAGATTTTAATGGTAATTTCTGAATTCCAGATTGCAAATTATTCCTTCACTTTTTCCACTTTCTTTTGTAGCACATTAGCATATTGTCATTTATTTGTCATGCAACACAATTTAGCAGCATCTGTGCTACAATGCACCAGCTTTGGATGCAGAACAATAACTACTTGCTAGGGAGGACATACCAGTACAATTCAACAATTGAATTCATAAAGCAACAATTACTTTGACTGGCTCTTATTATCCTTTCAAACAGCAGCAATGTTGCGACAAAGGTAGCAATTAAGAACCGTTCTTCTTAAAGACAAGGCTACATTCTGAACAGCTCTAATTACTGCAGAGAATGAACCTTTTCTATCTGCAGCACTATTAAAGGTCCATGCTGTTGTAACCGCTGTGAGGGCTAGAACAGTTTCCACATTACAGTAATCACTTTAATTTCCTTACACGATCAGCATAATCAGAGATCTCTTTAGTTTTTGTGCAACAAGGTTGAAGAGAAGGACCTCTCCCACTGTCAAGCACTTCTTTTTATTGAAATGGTACAGCATCAGTGCTTGGATATACAGAGTCAGACATGTTAATCAAAATTAATAGACAAAGCATTAAACTACAGTATGTGTGTGTATTCAGTTCTGTAAAAATGCCTCTCCCTGCTTTGCTCTGTGGCACTTTATTTATGGTCTACAGATAGCAATGAAAGTCTGAGTCAAGAGAGACACAATGACAGCAGAGCAAATGCTCCAAGCATCGTTGTTCGTCTCTTTGAAGAGAGCTTGCTTAGTAATTCTCAGCTCTTAATGGTTTCTCTTGTCCTTAAGCAAATGGGACGCAGTTATTTTTTCCTCTTTTGTCACTTTTCACTGGACACTGAAATCTCACCATCAATCTCAGTGACTGCAGCAGATGGATCAACCATGCTGTGGCAGACACAAGCAAACACTCACACTAAATGATTGCCCAGTCAACCATCACAGAGTTGCAGGGTGAGAAAAGTGTGAGTGTGTGTGTGCGCACGCGTGTGTGTGTGCGCGCGTGCAAGTGTGTGCGTGCGAGTGTATGTGTGTGTGTCAGCCATTTGTTGCAGAATTTCTTGTGTAATCTGAGTCTAGTCTGTTGTTCTGTATTGATGTAGTGGAATCTTGAATCGGTTTTCATATGAGCTGAGATCTTCTTACACCTGTAGCATACATATGCAATAGTGAAATCTTTTGTTTATGTGTGGAAAATGTATACATGGGTGTTTAGATATTCAAAGGACTCAAAGGAGTTTATTGTCACTCCAGTCAGTATTTGCATACAAGAATAGAACGAAATTGGTTGTTGAGGTCCTGGTAAAAAGCATCCGCAATATAATAATAAAAGCAAACACAAAATAAGAAGATTTAAAATATTAGGTATTATATAAATAAGAAATTAAGATAAAGTACAATATATAAGATTAGACCAATCTAGGACCCATATTGCACATGTAGTGCTGGGCACCAGATAGAATAAACCAATAGCTTTGTTATTGTGCAAATACGAACCTGGCTCATGTAAACAAGCTCGTGTAGTCACTGTCTATGAGGCAGCCTTAGCTGTTTTAGCAGATGACTTAGTCAGTTCATCAAAATGAACCTTGGTTATTAAATAAACACTATTGGTGATTCTATAAACACTACCAAGATTTCGCATTTGTGGAGTTTGCATGTTCTCCCTATGTCTGGGTGGTGGGTTTTCTCAAGGTACTCCCAAAGTCCAAACACATACAGTTAGGGGTTAAACTAAGTAGTGACTTGTAGTTGTCGATGCGAGTGTTTGTCTGTATCTGTGTCCACGCTAGAATGGTGATTGATCCAGGGTGCTCCACCTCTTGCCCAATGTCAGCTGGGATTGGCTCCAGGCCCCCTGTGACCCTTTACAGGAAAGCAGTATAGATAATGGATAGATGGATTTCCAGAATTGGTTAATAGCCAAATGGTTTTTAAATGTGATTTAAACCATGGAACATGCATTCAGCATCTGCTCGCATTCCATAGAAATCAGAAACCCTCTGTGAAACTTTGTTTTATCATATCCTGGCATGTAGCGTGTAGTGGAGACATCACATCATGCACCCTGTGGAGAACAGACACTCTCTTTAAATACTGCAGAGCTACCAGGAGCCTACTATGGTATGCTATAATATGTAAAACATTATTTACATGGCTCTCTGGTTATTAGCATACTGACATTTGGCAGTAGAAGTGAGAAGAGCAAAGAGCTAATGTGTCCACAGTGACATTTCCCCATGGGTCTGTCAGATGAACTCTCATAACTGCTTTAGCTTTTCTCATCTCCAAGAGTGCTGACAGAGTGAAGGTCAGGTCACTTCCTTATCTGTCACAGAGACACAAGAGGATAGATATTGGCGAACAAGAAGCATATTCTCTATGTAGGATGTTGCTAGGAAGCAAATGTGACTTAAGTTAAAATCACAACAAAACATTTAATGATGACTCTTTTAAGAGCTTCTCTGTTGGCAACAAAGTGAAAACAAAGAATTTAATTTTTGAGCTTTACCAAGTTTCAATGAGGCTGGAAGCTTTGACCCACAAAATGAAAAATCCACACCCCTGTGAAAGCACTGACTTTGGGTGATCTGAGAATTTCCCACAGAGGTGTTAAATCTTGGGCTGTTGCTGTATTTCTGTGGCTTCCAAGTAAAAAAAAAAAAAAAAAAAAACGTTTTGCCAGTGATACAATGCAGAAGAAATTTAGTGAATTTAAGGTATTTTAAAGATAATAGCAATGTACATAACACTGGTCATAAGGTGAACAGTGACTGAGGGTGGGAAGGAGGGCTATTATTGATATTCTTAAAGAGAGGAGAAAACAGCTGCAAAAGAGGCTTCAAATTCTTGGATATAGGTAATAAAAGTTAGAAAATAAAATCAGATTGTATATAGATGCTATTTGTGGAAAATCTATGCTTCATTAGGAATGAGTTTATTTCTCACTCTCACATAAATTAATCAATGCTATTACACTAACACTCTTCTACAGCTTCAATTAATTCCATTACCATAAGGTATGCACACCTTATGAGCCAATGAAACAACATTAATGGCAATCGCAGACTTCTCTAATGAGACATGCGTCATCAAATGATGAATCACAATCAATATATTTGTGTAGCCTTGCTGCTACACTTTAAATGAGAGGTCATTCAATAGTTAAAGCTGTCACTAATTTTCACCCCATTCTAACGTGACAGTGACAGTGCTTCGAATATTTAGTAAAGAAGGTTTTAATTGTGACAGTGTGCTGTGTGGATTCCCCTGTGTAATGTGTAGAATATATTATTAGATAAGGTAATGTCATGGAATTTAAAAGATACCAGCTAAATTGGTCAATTAAAATGTGCTGAGGTTTCATAGCTTATTTGAGCTTTTTGCATTAGGTTGTTGTGTTGTGTAGAGAGTACCCTACTGACCTCATTTACACTTAACTCGTATATCCATATAAAATCCAGATGTTTTGTTTCCACTTCCTCACGTGTGTCTTCATGGGCCAGATCACAAATTGTATTGCAATCCATCTTGGTTTTCCTGGTCTACACAAATCAGGGTCAGCCATACTTTCCTCTAGATGGTCCTGAGGCTCTTTAGTAACAGCCAAAAAATGCCCAGAGTAGAGTAAACTGTGCACAGTTAAACTGGCTCACTAATAACTAACAAATGGATGAATTGAATTTATGGATTGGACAAGCAAGGCAGTTTTGCTTTCTTCACAGCTCTCATCCACACCAATCAACTGCTCAAGTATCAGAAAAAGATTATTCTGTGCTACCAAATGTGTTAACATTGCTGGAGCCATGTTTTTCTGTCATGTTTATAAGACAGAGAGGAATCTACCGTAGGCTGATTTTAGTGCAATTTCACAGTCACTTTAGCTGCCATTATTACAAGTCACTTCCATGGATCTCCTTCTGACACAGTGACAGCTAAAAGGTGTAAACTTTAACAAATGTGGATGGACCTTTTAAAAATCTGACCACGATGTCACCAGGAGGTGATTTGAGCAACCAGACTTCAGTCAGTCTGTTTCATTTAGCTTTCCAATAGCTGATACATACCCAATCCACCCCTGACACATAGTTAAAAAGTAAAG
This sequence comes from Mastacembelus armatus, assembly GCF_900324485.2. Classification (NCBI taxonomy): domain Eukaryota; kingdom Metazoa; phylum Chordata; class Actinopteri; order Synbranchiformes; family Mastacembelidae; genus Mastacembelus; species Mastacembelus armatus. Next base: position 6,574,109 of record NC_046639.1, on the reverse strand, counting down.
AGAAGTATTGATTGAATATTTTGGCTCATTTAGTGCCTCCCTCACACATATAGAGGTGAGATGATTGCTTGTTCTCTATAAATAGAGGAAGATGGTGCTCTGATTATGACTTGTTTACCATAATACATCTGCACAAAGGGTGGAACATATTTATCTGAGCGGCATGGAAGACAGCATGCACTGGGGAGCCATTTGGAGTTTTTCACTTTGCTGGTTTTCCTTATACTTTTACAGTCTTTGAGTGTCATTTGGCCATTTTTTTCTTTTACATTGAAACCTGTCCACCAGCAGAGTCACACACAGAGATCTGGTAAAGACCCACAAAGATAGGCATCATTAGAGAATTGCAGCCAAAGAAGTAAAATAGTAAAGTGAAGTTACAATGTGACTGAATATAACTGGAGCACCACTGCCCCAGTTCATAAGTTTGTAACAAACAAACTTCCTCACTGAGATTAAACTGCTTCTCTTCACTACGAGAACGTTTCTGAATAATCTCTAAGCTGCAACTGCTCACTAAAAGTTTTTATGCTAAAGAGCTGTCTGAGAGAATTTTCTCAGTATTTGTGAATACAATCCCAAATGATTGGACTAATTTCATCCTGCTCTCTCCTCTCTTCTCCTCCATCAGCCTCTCAGTGAAGTCACCGGGTATAATTTGAAAACTCTCTGGTCTTCATGGCACATGATTTGATATCCCGGGATTAGACTTTTTGTTTTCCTGTTTCTAGATGCGACAGTGTTCATGGGTTTTGATATGAAGATGTAAAAGTATTGGAAAGAGGATTTCTTGGGAGCTGCATTGGAAAGTGTGTAACACCATTGCTTTGCATTTCCACATCACGATATGTATTCTCGTAGCGTATCATGTAACATGTGCACCACTGAGGAGCTGTTACTTTAATATTTGATATTTCCTGTGGGGTCCGCTCTGTGAGGATCAAAGATGAAGACGACCTTGAAATGCCTCTCTCAATATACACATAGAGGGGAACAATGGTAGAAAGTAGGCTGAGTGGGCAGGGTGGGGGTACAAGTGGAAGTGGGGAAGAGAATGAGTTGTGTCTATGAAGTGAGAGGAGGATTCACAACCTCAAACCACATACTGACAACTAATTAAAGCTGTTAGGCATTTATTTATCACTTCTGTTGTAAGCAGTTAGGCAGCACATTGTGTATTTCCTTTGGACTCAATTTAAAAGGCTTGTCTGTTCTCCTTTCCTATTCAAACAAAACACACTTCCCAGACACACTGTACATCCTTGCACCATTAACTTGGGTCCAATTTGGAGTTTCTTTTACCTTTAAATGAGGGTAATTTGCACATATTGACCGAATCTGAACTATGATGTTTGTTTGTGTTTGCTCCATCATTGCTTATGATACAGCTCCATGTCTCTACAGTATTTACTGCAAAAAAGAAGCCATCGTGAGATAAATTGGAGGTTCCAGTCAAGCTTTTTTTTAGACTGATGAAGCCACCTGGACGGGTGGCGAAACGTTTCGGCCTTAAAACTGCAAGTCCAGTTGCCATGACTCAACGTTTAGACAAGCCATCGTACTGTGTGAATTCAGAACCTTTAACCTTTATTCATCTTTACCATAGAGCTCCACTGTTGTCTGAAAACTATTAAAAACACACCAGTGATCAAAACTGCTTCACGTGGTAACGTGTTTCTATATATAATAATAATAATAATAATTACTTTATTTATTTACCACATACCGCATCAGCTCACCTTATCTCTTTTAGTATAGTATTCCAGATCTGTGGGGTCGTAACAGCAAAGGCTTTATCCCCTTTAGTTTTTAGGGAGGTGGTTGGAACTATCAGTAAATCCTTGTTGAATAATTTAAGTTTATTTAGAGGTTTGTAGGGGTTAAAAGATCAGACCTGTAAGCTTAATGCCTTAATAGAAAATGCCTTAATAGATTTTTTAAAAATCTTTTAATACATGGAATATGTAACTTTGCAGGCTTCATCTATCCATTAAAGTGATGGATTTTTGTCATTAGGTTTCATTTACATAAATGTCCCTTATTCCTACATAACATTGCATCTATAGAAAGACCACATGCTTGCATTTGATACCATGATGAAAGTTAGTTTTCAGGTGTCCTACAGATTGTCGCTGATTAATTTTAAAGCTTATTTTGCCTTGAAGCTTTAATTGATGACCATAGTGAGCATGGGGACTGTGACCTACTTCACATAACAATTCCTCAAATATCTTCATTTATTAGAGCAATCAGTGGCCTGTTTTATAAAGTCCCACTGTGCACAACCATGGACTGACAAGACTGTAACTTTAAATCCATCCATCCATGCACTTGGCAAGAATGAAAACTGAAAATCCAGTTGATCTGATTATTGCATAAGTTACAAGGTAAAAGGTAACATATGTTAAAGTGCTTCATACTGACTTTTAACCATATGTGATGATATTGAAAAGAAAAGTGTAGCAGTGAGGTATTTAATGTCTGTTTTACTTTCTGCTGCTGCAGTCTTTGCTTTAATCAGATTCCCTTCAGTTTAGACATGTGCCATCTTGAAAGTATTACGGTAATATTACTTTGTCCAATCATTGTTCTTTATTTGTCAGCACCCTCTAAAATTGCTACCCAGTGAGGAGTTGGACTGACATTTTCTTTCAAAGCAGCTTCAGTCGCCATATCACTGCAGAACTGTGGGCAGTGGTGTGTTTGACCTTCTTCAAAGAAAGAAGGCCTCCAGCTGTTTGCAGGATGAAGGAAGTGGGTTTGTGTGTTACAATCTGCACACTAAAACATCTAATAAAGGTTTCATGTGGTTGTCTTGGTGGCATTGACAAAAGCAAATTGGCTTCATCCTGGAGTTTTGAAGTTATTGTTCCCTGAAAGGTGACATTGTTTTCTTAGATTTATGGGACATTATGAATACAGAGCGTCTCCAAAAATAATCCTACTTTATGTTGTAAAAAGGCTTTATAATTTTTTTTTTTGCTACAGCACTAACAGTCTGTGTGATCAAATGGTTGTCCAGGCCATCAGAAGTCCAGCAGTCTGTATATTGTGGGTTAAAAAAGTGGTTTGTTGTTTTATAATTTTAATCTCTGTGTGATAAGTATTTTCCCCCGTCTATCCAAATGTGCTTTATGCAACACGGTATCCATCCACACACACTGATCACTGAGCAGTTTCCAAACAGCTGCCATTCCCTAAATGCCATTTGTGATTTGTGAACCTCATCATATGCCATTTTTGTATATACCATAACACAGGAGTGATGTTATTTAAGCCACAGTTTTATAAGCTTCATAAACTTTCCTGTTGATTCAGCAAGCTTTAATTGAAGGTCTTGACACAGTAGCAGAAAAAACTACTGCTGCGTGCGGAAATGCCACTGGCTTACAGTAAAGTAAGAAAAGTTTTTCACTCAAATGAGGTAGCAGAGGCACTGTGCGTGAACAGAACAACATTTTTCTACAGCATAGTTTAGGACTGGGTTGTGGTAATTTATCTTTTAGTTTTAATTTACTCAAACCAATTTTTTTACATGACAAGCCTAATCTCCAGTTTGGTACAGTATATCAACCATTCAGTGTTTTTTGGGGTTTTTTTTTACTTAAGAATTTGTATTAAAGTAGGCAGGGATTTAAACTGTATTCTTAAATTAATGCATTTCTACCTGAGTAGTTGATATTTTTAGATATTTGCCATTTAGTAAGTGGGGAATGGTGGATACTGTTGCGTCACAGAAAGAAGGTTCCTGGTTTGAAATCCAGCAGTGCATTTCTGTGTGGAGTCTGCATGTTCCCCCTGTGCTTGCGTGGGTTTTCTCCAGGTACTCTGGTTTCCCCCCACAGTCCAAAAACATGTATGTCAGGTTGACTGGTGACTCTAAATTGCCCATAGGAGTGAGTGTGAGTGTGTGAGGTTGTTTGTCTCTATGTGGCCCTGTGATGGACTGGTGACCTGTCCAGGGTGTACCCCTGCCTTTCACCCAAAGAGAGCTGGGATAGGCTCCAGTAGATCCCTGTGACCCTAAATGGGAATAAGTGGGTATAGATAATGGATGGATGGATGCATGGATGAATGGTGGATATCCTAAGCTGAAGCTCCTTTTTTATTAGATTGCAACTGTGAAAAGACATAAATTCAAGACTATGAAATCTAAGAATAAGATACACTAGTCTATGCAATATTGACTTCATGCTCCCTGAGACTAAATGTTAAAATAAATGGAAGCTAGAGTATTTTCAAACTTCTTATTTTGCTTACTTGTTTCATAGCTACATGGTGAATAAACAAATGCATGAGCCTAGCTACTGTATAAATGGAGCTAACGGATAACTGGAGAAAAAAAGCAAGACAGAAAGCGAGACAGGCAGGAGACAGAACATCTGTCTTTTGACTTTTAACCAGCATGGCAAATAACTGTCTCTGTTGCACCCCTGAAAAGTCAGACCCAATCCATTAAACTGGCAGTTGTGTGAACTTTGTACAGCCCTCGGAGCTTCAAAGCAAAAGATATATCCTGATGTTCCCTCAAGGCCCTGATCCCACTCCTGCAGTGAGGATTTGCTGCTTAACCTACAAGACTTTGAGCAAGCTGAAGATGCTGGATTTATGAAATACAATAACACAAGACCGTCAATTAGTAAATGATGGTAAATTGTAACTGCACGACCAATCCCCAGATAATCATAATAATCACTTTGTTGGTGTCAGAACACTCAGTGTTAATTTGAAACAGATTGGTGTAAAAAGTATGAGAAGAAGATGAAACAGCATAATGTTTTTGAAGTCTTTTTAAATGCAGCATCAGAGTTCTGCCTGAAACAGAACATGACATGATACCCTGAAAAGTGCTTGTGGTTGAGTGTTTAACTGCGCTGCCATTTTTAATCACTGTAGGCGTCTGGTTGGAGACAGACAAGAGACTAGCTTGGGCTCACACTGCCCTGTCAATGCTCCCAGCCAACCATTCAAGATGACAAGTGTCACTGTGCCATGCTGATATGTCTCCCAGAAACCACAGCCTGACCACCTACAGCAGTATACTGAAGTCTGGTCATTTCTGCAGGCTCTTTATTGTAAAGGTCAGTAGAGACGTAAGAACAGACAAGCACTTAATTTCACCCCTTAAGTACTTCTTAGACCTGTGGTGTGCTACGCTGTAGCTCTTTATCCAAATAAAAGTCCTGTAACTACACTATCACTTCCTTTTGCTAGGATGCTCTATTCACTCTTGATCATTCAGTCTTGTATAAGGCTTTTGGGATTTAGAGAGCAGACATTTACACTCTGGTCCTCTCCCTTATAACCCCAGCTTCTCTTTCATTTACTTACATTTACTTTCTCAGAAAAGAGAGCAGGGTCCCTTGTGTTGACACAGCACATTTACATAACCACTGGCAAAAGTGTAATATGCTGCGAATCTACAATTGCAAATAAGGAGGTAACACTACAATGAGCAATAGATTTGTATGTGCCGTGCATGACATATAATCTCTAGAAATTACAACATTTAGTAAGTTGTATTGAAATTGTTAGGAAGCTTAAACAGTCAGTAAGTGGATGTGAACGGTGTTTCATTTGTGCTGCATGCTATGTGCTATATGGTGGTTTATGCTTTTTGAGATCCACCACATTTGTATCACATTGATGTTAACCTTGAAATGGACAATACCGAAATAATGTTATTTAACAAATCATTAGGGTGTAAATAACCATGATGTTTTTATACAATTTGATGAATAAATTTGTATTCATTTCAGTCTGTAATTTTTTTATAAAAACAGTATAAAATGAAACAATTATTCCCAAAAAGACAATACTCAAAAAAAGAAAACTGTGTAACTTAGTAAACAGTAATGTCAGATAAATTTCACAGTGTCCCCACTATTCTAAAGCCAACATGCCATTCTAGTCATGCAGTTTTTTTTTCATTTTTTTATTGGCCCATTAAATGAAACATTTATTTTTAGCTTTTATTTTACAGTCCAATCTATACCAATGTATGAAATGAAAATGTATGAAAAACATGCTGAACTTAGGTTCTTGCAGCAACTGTCTTACAATTAAATGTAAGTCTGTTTGCAAACTTGGGCAGTAATGTACCTGGACAGTTAAAAAGCCATTAGAATTATTACCTTGTGTCACCAATAATAGTAGAAATGTTTTACACTAATTCATCAAGCATCATATTGAATTTACACACTAAACTCTTTATTCATTTTGCAGGCCTCTGTAGTAAAGCCCATCAGCATCATCCTTTTTTCTGAACTCTATATAGATGTAGATTTATCCTTTGAACAACAATTTCTGACTGGTGACCTGTCCAGGGTGTACACCTGCCTTTCAACCAAAGAGAGCTGGGATAGGCACCAGCAGATCCCTGTGACCCTGAATAGGAATAAGTGGGTAGAGATAATGGATGGATAACAATTTTCATATGCTCTGGCAAATTTCTTTTTGTCTATATTCAGTTTTCTGGGCTCCATCCTCATGTCACCTCACTTCAGTCATGAGTGGCTCTAGTGATGCTGCTGCTGTAGATAATGTTCTCACCTTAGTCTACTGCATAAAATTACATTATTACTGTTCCAAATTAAAATACCATAATTTATTCATTGTTATCCATTGGAATTAATGATTTAACAGGAGGGTTGAACCTTTGCACTTTTTGTTAGGGGCTAAGCCCCCCTACAGATCTGACCCTAGATTTGCCACTGAGGGCTACATTAGCCTCTACTAGCATGATTCATTCAAATCTCATACACAGCTGTTGGCAGACAAAGTGCACTGTGGGTAATGTAGGGATCAGGTTTTGACAAAGAATGAGGTGTGGGGAATAAAAAAGAAGATATTGGTTGTGCTGAATCAATCTTCATCTTTGCTTTTTACTGTCCATTGTGAATGTAATGCTAAATTTGTGATTGATCAGTGACAGAGAAAATGTTTATCTGCACCACTAGTGCTGGTACACAGCAGTCTGAGCTTTAGGCTATTATTTGAACAATTAGCACCCTTTTCATTGGAGAGCAAGATGGAAATATTGGCTCCTTGTTTCTTAATTAGCACAGTTGCCTCAGAGGACAAGGGCTATCAAATCAAGTTAATTATCAGCCAGTACCCCATGATGGACACAAATGACAAAAGAACAAGTAGGAATGTCCATGACAATGTTTGGAGCTACAGCTGAGTGTGGACCAACAAGTGGTTAAACTGTTTTTGCCAAAACAAATCACCATGAATTGGGAGGGAAAAACCCACATATCATTTTTTCTTCAGTGTCATGAACTTTCACTGAGAAGGTCAGGCAAATTTAATGATCCCTTCTTTCATTTCTTTTCTAGAGAACCCTTTATAGGTGCAGCAAATGATTAACAGGAAAATGTAGCGTTCATAGTGCACTCTGAGATAATGGAATCTGACAAATTCAAATAATATATGATGGCCTGAAAAGCACTGAAATGATTTCACCAGCACTGTTGACTAGCTTATTCATGAGAATAATGTGACAAGGACAAGAGAGTAAAACAGGAACTGATAAGAAAAACATAATAGTGAGAATTTTCATTCACATGGATTATGACCTATAAATTGACTTTAAGTATTTTACATGAAAACAGTGTGAGATACTTTGAACCCGCCAGTTCTAATATAACTGCAATTTATTGTCTAACAGCATTGGTGAGTTATGCATATGGTCCTCTTGGGGCTCACTTTAGCTGCTGTTATCTTCCAGAGAACAGTAAGTGTTATTACCCTTGCAGATGAGACAAAAAAAAAATAATGACCAGAATCTGAGACCTTTGATATTAAAGAACAAAGCAATGAAAGGAAAGGAGAGGGGAGGCACAGTGCCATCCTTTCCTCTGCTCAGCCAGGAACTCACAGAAGAAGTGTCAATCTGTCAGAAGCTGGATATAATCTTCTGCATGGTGACGTATGGAGCGATCATGGTGCCCTGTCACTGGTAGTCCTTGTTGTTGATTAAGGCTGTTCACCCTCCGTTGGGTTCAGCTTTGGGCCGCCCACACTTTGTCTTGTGACATGCGTAATTTCCTCCTCACAGGCTTCCAATCTTGATAGTGAGCTAATAGAAACTCTCTCCAGATCCGCTCCTAATGAAGACAGATCCTCAGATGGCCAAGCAGTCTCATTTATATTACCAGTCTATCAACTTGTTTTAAGTAGATTAGGCATGTCCCATGTGACAAGCAAAGGGTGGGAAATGCAAGTGTATAAAAGTAATTTACAGAGGGATTTTACAGAGCATTATTTTCATTTAAGCCATATCATAGCACTGCTGAACATTCATTTAAGCTGAAGACAGTGAGGAAATGAGAGGACTTTCAGCAGACATGACAAGATGAGACTGTTATTGAGGATTGTATGGGGGAGAAGATGGGTTAAGGGTGGCTGAATAATTTAATGAATGACAGCTGCAATAACAATTCTTTTCGTTATCAATTCATCAGTTATTTTCTTGTTGTATCACTGATATTTCAGACAATTGCAAAATCTTATCTTAACAGTCCAAAGTCTATCCATCCATTATCTATACAATACAAGCGGTAGTAATATATACCAGCAGTATTTTATACTGCTCATTGAAGGGTTGTGGGTGGCTCGCCCCTTAGCAGACATTGGGAGAGAGGCAGGGTACACCCTGGACAGATGACCAGTCTATCACAGGGTTGATACATAGAAACAGACAATCCGTCACATCCACACCTACAGGCAATTTAGAGTCACCAATTAGCCCAACCCCAACCTCTATGTGTTTGGACTATGGGAGGAAATCAGAGTACACAAAGAAAACTCACACAAACACGCGGAGAACATGATTATCAAAGTAGTCAATTAATTTTCTGTTAATCAATTATTCAACTAGTCTCTGCAGTGCTGCATTGGATGTATGGGAGTGAAACAAGAAGCACACTTACAAATGTAAACCAGAGCTTTTCTTAGCTTTCATTTGGCTTCATTTTAACCATTCTGAGGTTTGGTGTGCTGCAAAAATGAGAGAAATCCTTTTCTGTAGACTGACAGCAAAATCAGCTTGAGAAAATGCTCCTGTGAAGAATCTAATTGCAGTTTACAGGCATTATAGAGTGTAAAAACTGATGAGACAAAATGTAAAGAGAAGATCCTACACAGGTAACCGAGCTTGCTGTGTTGTCCTGTGAGGTTGCATGTTTTCATTACTACAGCAGCTGACCTCAACCATGTTCACATCAGCCTTTAATAGTCTTGTGCATCCCATTCAATAAGCTGGAGGGAACAGACAAGTCTATCTGGCAGAGCCTCTGGTTTTATGGGGTTTGTTTAACAATATTATCATTAATAATTTAGCTCACCTCTTTGAGAGGTAAATATATATAAATAATATACATGATAGTAGCTTGTCTTCATTGACAATGTATTGAACATTTGTTGTTTTTGTGATGGTATTATGTGGATGAATGTAGAACGTGCAGAGCTGCAGGGGTTATAAGTGGTTCACAGGGCTGACTACTAAGAGTTATTAGTTTCTTAAGGTTATAAGCAATTGTGACTAGAAGCTTGAGAAACTTTCAGTGTTAGTTAGGTTTATATATTTTTAATGTTTTTTGTTAGAGCTATATATTAGGTTGTTTCTATTTAACTATCACTGTACTCCCCAGTTTGGGAACCACTCTGTGAGTGTTTTAATTGTGAGAAAAAATATATCATCATAGTCTGTCAGAGCTAAAAGTGCCATCTTCAAATTTCTTGTTTAGTCCGTGCAGCCCCAGAGCTATTCAATCAAGCAATAACAAAGAGGCAAAAGCAGCTTCCTCAATTCCTCACAGTTAAGTGAGTATTTGGCCTCAGTTTAGATGAATTTTTAATGAAGTCATCATTTCACCTTGTGTTTTTGTTTTCTTGTGAGCTTCACCACAAAACTGAGGACAACATAATGAACGTGTAAATGTAAATGAGAATTACATTCTTGATGAAATATTAGGCCTGTCTTTGCTTTAAACCTTCCTGGATCGCTGTCAAATTATGCTGAACACTGTGCACTAGGTTAATGGACTATTCTTTAAAAAGAAAAGCCTCCTGCACTTTTTCATAAATGTTCAATGATCTATGCTTGGATATGACATGGAAGGTTTTTGACTTCATTGAGACATTATGAAGACATGTTGTTTAACTGGGTGTGTGGTAACATGACAACCAGGTGCGGGTTTTGCAGCGGAAAATGTATCACTTATTCTGAAGTAGTTACACTTTACAGGGGTTTTGACAGTGTATGATGCTTTGTATTATAACTCCACTACTTTTTAGATGGAGTAATAATAAAATGCTGTTTGTGTAGAACAGCTGTAATTACTAGTTACTTTGCAGATTCAGATTATTAATACAAAATATAATCAACAAATAAAATTATTTCTGATCCAGGGGGAAATTCAGAAGCTACTCAGCCATATATAAAGTAATTAAAATTAGTTGTGTCTCAAACAGCTGCAACATTTAAGTGATGTGCACTTACATGCATCAATAATCCATCCATCCATCATCTGCTTATTTTGTAGAGGACCACAGGGGAGTTGGAATCAAAAACATTGGAAACCACTGCTTAAAACTTTATTATTTCACTGTATTTTATAACCCAATTCAGAGTTTTTTTTAAAATCTGACATGTAATCAGAAGCAATAGCTGTAATATCAACGTAGTGTAGTAAAAAGTACAACTATCACCCTCTGAGATGTATGGAACAGTTGAGTAACTCTTTTTTTTCTTTCCACTATTGCATTTTCCAAACTACAGTAAATAAGGTTGTTGCCATAGCATTCATATAAGGAAAGTGGTGAACATTAAAGCAACTTAACATTTATTAAATCCTGTTATGTAGCTTGCATACCCTTATTTTTGGTTCCCCAAGTTGTCACACTGGATGATCCAATGATTTGGAAAGTTGTAATTTATTTTGTGCCTTGTGGGCAAATACAGTGGTCTAAATTCTAATAAACATCTAAGCTATGCCATTACATGCAGCCCAACCAGTCTGTTGGCAGAGATTATTCCAGAATTCAACCCTGTGGTCATTTATGTGGAGTGCATCTCTATAACAAGTGTGCTGTGTTGGCCTTGGTGGTTACTAAACTCTGCCAACATATTAACATCAAAGAAAAGTAAGCAATATATATACATTAAACATCAGCCACAAATATTCAGCTATCATTGCATCCTCAGTATAAACAGGGAAGGGCCCACCACATGAAGTGGGAAAAATTACACAGGAAGGACTCTTGAACTGCTTAGAAAAAGTCATAAAATGGAAAATCATGATATGACTTCTTGATGAAGCTTCAGCAATGGCTCCACTCCTTCTCATAATTGAAACAAGGCTGCAGGATAGCAAAAGTCATTGACACATAATGCATACAGCGCAATGAATGTGTGAGGTTTAATAGATCGTGAAAATGGCAGTCTGATGACAGAGATGGAGCATTTCATTAGAAAGTCTGAATCAAGTCTGTACGGGTGGTTGCTGTTGCACTGTAATACACTGTGATGAAAGACTGGCTGTTAGAGCGCCCACACAGTACACCTGGAAGGATGGCCTTTTGTTCACACGATACCCTTAATTAGAGGTTCTGAGAGCTGGTGCTATTTTGGATCCAGTTTAAACCTGGTAAAATGCCTAGACTTTTAGAGCTCTAATGGAATCTTCTATTTTATTAGTATGCTAAAATGTACGAATAATTAAAGGAGTCATTCATCCAAATAGCTAATTCTCACAGTTCAGAAACAGGGCAACTGGGATAGGACCCAGAACAGACACCAAGGAAGAGGGGCTGGAATTAAAGACCCTTTACTTTTAATCAATGGTTAAAAGAAAGGCTTATGGCTGGCAACAACAAGACAGTCAGAGCAGGCAAACAAATCTAACAGAGTCAATGCGGCTCACAGACTGGCAGCAGGTCTAAAACTCTGGTAAAAGACTGATTCACAAGAGCAGTAAAGGAAAAAAGATAAGAACAGTAACATTTAGGAAGAGTTGGATTGTTAAGGCAAATAAGCAACACAGACATTTTGACGTAGAAATAGGAAAGTACTTAGTACTTGTACACTAGTACACTGGGGATACGTGAAGTAACAAGGTGTAGGTGGAGCTCATATGTATTTGTTTGCTTCCTGTTTATTGTATGTATTGTATGAGCTAATGTCAAGTAACAAAATGATACAGGATTGCAGGAATAAATGTTTGCAGTAATTTAACTAAATGCTAACAAACTCAGTGCTTACTGATGTTATATTAAATATGTCTGTACCACATTTTGTGTGATTTGTTTTTTTTTTTATGTAGATGTTGACATTTACTGCATAAATCAGTAACTTAGAGGAACAGTCACTGGATCACCAAAATCCATGGAATTCATGCTCCATGGGCCATGAATGTCTGCACAAAATATCATGGCAATCCATCCATCCATAGTTGAGATATTTCAGTCTGGACCACAGCGGATCAGCCAACATTAACAGCCCTAGAGCCACATTGTTGCCGTGGCTGCAATTGCATGTAGTAACACTGATTCCAGTATTTTACTAGACTGCTCAAACATATCAGAGTACTCTGAAAGTACAGGATTAGAGGTCTACCACAAAGATGCTATCTGTTTATTTTACACAATCATCTGTATTGAGATTTACACCAGGAGTGTTCTGGTGCCTACATTTGAAGGTTAGTTCCTGTTTGGTAAAAAAAAAAAAAACTTTAATTATGTTTTATAATGAAGTGAAGCATCTGAATTCATGTCTTGTTGTCAATGTTGTGAAACCTGAATATGTACATGACGTCAAAAACAAGACTGCAGCAGCTGTTGGTTTAAATGCCGCAAAGTTAAAAAATGTGCTTTTCAGAGAGCATTTTAAATTAAAAAAAGCCATATATCACGCTCACAGCCTACAGTATGTTGGTGGTAGAACTAGAGCTAAATCTAGCGGAACATGCCAATATATCAAATATACTCCATGCCATGTACTAATATTTCCCTACATGGATAAGACATCTAGAGAAGAACAGCCTAAGGCGATGCAGCAGTGCTGCTGTGTGTGAGTGTTTGTGTGTGCATCAAAGTGCCAAGTTATGAAGCAGCCAGGGTCCAGAATACTGTTTGTATTGACTGAGGAAATTCTGCAGAGCCCTTATTACAGCCACACTGGAAAAAAAAAAAAAAAAAAAAAAAAAACAGCCGGACACAGTGTGTAAGTCAAACAAGGTATTTTGAATTATGAATCAAATACAGCTTACAACAGCTCTGTGATAAAAATACTGGCCACGCATGTCTCTGCTCACAAATCTGTAGAAAGAGCAAACTTTACATTTTAAGCAAGTTTTTGAACCTGGGAATATTATTTAAAATATTCTTTACTTAATTATCAACAATGGCTTTACTTCAGTACAATTTATAAAATTAAATCCAGGAGATGACACTTCTGAAAAGCATTGATTTTAAGGTGACTATGTCTCCTGGAATTGACATCTACATGCTAATAATCTGCAACAGCAATGTTCTGTGAACAGATAGACAGATAGGCATGTTTTGAATTAACAAATTTACAATCACAAAATATATGCTGAAGCTCAACATGTCTGCAGAACATTTGTTGTCAACACTTTTCATTCATTTTTCCAACAAACTGCTGATAATGTTTTTATGGTTATGTTTACATCAGTCCTGTGACAGACTGGCACCCTGTCCTTGGTGCACTCTGCCTCTCGCCCAGTGACAGCTGGGACTGGCTCCTGCTCCCCACAACCCTCTACAGGATAAGCAGTATAGACGATGGATGGATTGATGGATGGTTATGTTTTTGCCACTCAAATGCTTGGTTAAAAGAATAGCCCAAGATTTGGTGCAGTATGCTTGCATTCTGACCGACTAGATGTAAAGATAAATAGTTTTCTCATGTGAATTTGCTTAGCACAAAGCCTGTGGGCAGGTGGAAACACCTAGCCTGACTGTGTCCACAGGTGACAACATCCACCAAAAGGGAGCTGCAGATTTAGGCTGATACTTCTCTGGAGTTTCCTTTCCACTGTAGGTTGTAAAAATATCAATTATAGCAGCTTTAGCCCTTTACCACAGTCCCACAGAGTGTAAATGGCTGTGTTCATGCCATAACTTGAGTTAGTCTATAAACATTAGCCATATCCTTGTCTCAAAATGGCAGCTGTAGTCTGACCTTTTAGTTGACACTTTATTTTTAAATATTCATTTTCTGTAGTATTGTTTTCAAATTTGAGCTTTAAGTCTTCATGCTATGTGACCATTTGTGTGTTCCAGTTAACAAATCCCAGCTAAAGTCATTTGCAGGCATCTGTTTTCCAACAAATATCCAGGTGCAAAAAAGAAACCCTTCTGCTTTAATGTGTTCAAACTTCCATTACTAAATGCCAGTAGCACTTACAGTGATTATAACTTTTGGGGAAAATACATTACATTACCTTCTGTTACTTTACTGCTACCTTCCAAAACCAAAAAAAAAAAAAACAAAACACTGATTTACTTTAGATTTGCTTTGAAAAGGAATTCTTAGGATTGGTAAAGTGTTAACCAAACCTAACCACATGTGAGATACAGGGCATGAAGTAACTGGCATCCGTCCATTATCCACCACCTCGTTTCGATTTCTGTGTGGTACGAAAGTGTAGCGCTTTTATGTGTGTAAAAATGTCTTGGCAGTGAATACAATCCACACAGCAATTACGATTCCTTCAAAACATATTAGGCAAAACCATTTGGTATATAAACACTATTTGTAGTTGACAGGGGTGAAATGATATGCTAGTTTTTTTTTTTTTTTTATCTTGTTCTTAGAATTTTCATTACAGGTTTTCTGTTTTCAAGAGATAGTGTTTGTTGCTTGAGCACTGCACTGCATGCAGCTCTGTGTGTCTGCATGTGAGTAACCATTTTTAATTCCCCACTTACAGGTGTCAGACATGAAAGCTGGGAGTGGTAGACATGGTTTCCCATATCCCTGCCTCTGCATTAATAATCAGGACTTGGTGTAAATATAGACATCTCATTACTATTAGTAAGGTGAAGTGTGGTACTGTGGAAAGGCAAGGGCACTGACAAGGATTCACTGAGTAATGGCTCTAACAGATCAGCACACCATTAAGTGGACCTGCAGTGCCAATAGTAGCCCTACAGGCCCATTATAAAGCAAAACACAACCAAGTGAGACAACTGAAGCCTCTAATGGCAGTCTCCCTTTACAATTTAATGCTATTAAGCACAACTCTGTGGATGCTGTTGAAGAATGCAAAGTGATTGCTAGGCTTAACCATTTTACAAAGACTGCATGAGATGCTGAATAAAATATTTTCATGCATGTTCATGTTGTTTTATTTTGCATATCTTTGTAATTGATTGCATCTCTTGTTGGATCTAATTTATACCAGCCACTCAACAGTAGCCTGAGGTAACTTGCATGTGCTCCTGCAAAGTCAATATGTTAATGCATTTTCCTCAGAAACAATGGCATTATGCTTCCTCATGTTTGTCTTAAGCTTCCTCTTGTTTTGCTCATATTTGATTGTGGAGACTGTAGACTTAGGCAAAACAAGGAGCGCATGGGACTGCAATTAATCATGTCTGGGGTCTGCCAACTGTGGTACCTACAGTATATTGGTCTTTGAACCAATGTAGGTTATAGATGAATACTTTTTGCATCTATCTTCCTTCAAGGCATTGGCAGGCTAATGGGAAAATCTGATCTGAATCTATATGCTTTCACTGTGGAGCAGAACAGAAGCAAAATACGATTGCTGCCTGGTTCACATTGTTTGTACAGGACATGCAATAACTTGGTTTCCCTTTTAAAACCTGCCATATCACAACACTAAACAAATTATAATATTCTTTGAAAATATATTTTTGCTTCATATTACATTAGAATTTTCCAAGTCATTGAAAAAAGCTCTGCAAAAACCAACTGCACATATATTTCCATGTGGTCCTTTCTTTGGAGCCAGCCGCTGTGGCACACAAATTGTAATCAAGGCCAGGGATAGAGCACAGAGAGCTGGGTGGCTGTTGACTGCAGGATTTAGGAACTCGGCTGTGCCTTCCCACTGCTGCTGGCAAGAGATTTCTGTCAGGCGCTGGTGTGCAGAACAAGAACTAATCTGGAGTGGTCTGTTGCAGCTAAAAAGAATTGGCCCTGAAGTCATGCATTATGGAAAAAGTGTGGATAATTTCACCCACTCATTTCCACAATTTTCTCCTGTAGACTGATGTCGAACATTTATACTGAATACTGGATCTTATCAAAGGTTGTGTTTTTCATAGCCTACCACTGCTCGATGTATCCAATTCAAACTGAATATTAAAGGCTAATCCTTTCATTATTGTAAAGTTGGTGTCTTATATTACCATTTTGATCAAAACTCTACTTTTAAAACAACCAGTGAAACTTTTTTGTGTTTGTTGCACACTGAAACAGGAGTAGATGAAACAGTATTGTTGGTTTGGAGTTTGACTTTAAACTTTGCACAGAGATTTTGTTTTAAGACACTAGTGAGTAGTTTATGAGCTGGAGGTCTTAGGTTTGAAGATACGCTCATATATATTAATGAGCAGAGGGCAGATCGCAACACTGACAGAACAGAAAGTGTGAAACATGAACCTGTATTGTTCATTTTTTAGAATATGAAAATAGGGGATGACAGGTAGTAATTCTCTAAAATCCAACCAAGATTGAGTTGATATATGGCAAATGTCTCAGATTGATGAGCCACCAGGAGGCAATCACAAACTCTGGCTCTCTCTGACCTTTTACTAAAATGTGAACTAGCAGTATCTTGCTTCTTTTATGCACATGTCAGACACTGGCCAGTACACGAACAGAAGAGTCGGTTGATATTCATGCACAAGGTTACAAAAGCACGTTAACCCCCAAGTAAAACTGTGACAAACAGGAAATCAAAAACCAAAGGAAACCCAGGTTCAGCCCAACAGGTAACATAATGAAAAGTTTAGTACATGCTGAGCACTGGCAGAATGTGAATACATTGTCCCATTTATCTATGTTACCAGCACCAAACAACACAAGCAACACAGACACTCTCCATTTATGAATCACATCACAGCATATGGTGCATTAGCAAATCCCTCATTTTGACATGTTGTTTGAGGAAATAATGTGACACTGTTACAGAGCCACACCATGTATTAGGAGGAGGGTGGAGTGGATGAATGGGACACCGAAATGTTGGACGTTGCCACTGGAGATTACAGTTTAACTGCCATTTCATAATTACATTTAACATGGATTTCTAAAACCTTTCCTAACCTTAACCCAGTGATAACCATGTCAATGAACCCTAACACTAATCAAGTCATATTTAAACTAATCTTAATTCTACCAGATCAGAAAACAGAATATTTTTTCAACAATTATTTCTGATGGTTTTGGAAGGCACAGACAAATGATGTCATGCTGAAAGAGGCATCAGTTTTGATTTTTTTTAATGTTGCAATTGCACAATGAATCCCATAACTAGATCTGTAGTTTAGTACTGTGTATAGTGTCCACCCAAAGCTGTAGCTGTAACACTCAAATAAGTGTGAGGTTCAAGTTACCTAATGAATTTAACCTTAACATGTCTACATCACTACTAATTACCATGTCCCACAACAAATCCTGTTAACCAGTCCCACTTTGTTCGTTAGTTGGTCGAATTACATACAAATATTCTTTTAAATTATCCTTCTATTTTGTTCTTATATTGAGATTATTATGCAAAATCACAACCTTCCCCCTGTGATTACACCTCGATCAATGACTAATCAACCAATCTGTCAATTACATTGCAAAACCGTTGCCCATAATTTGGAAATTTATCACATCTCTGACTAAACCATTCACAAACATTCAGACATGAGTCACTGAGTCAGAACTAAGATGAGGAAAAGCAGAGCATCGTTGACGAAATTTGGTGCAGCTGATGGCAAAACCATGATTGTCCATTTCCTGTAGCTTTGTCTTAAAGACTTAATTAAAGCATGTTGGGTAATTAAACAAGATTATCACACTTGGTGAAGAAAATATGGTAAAAATTAAAAGCAGTACAAAGAGGAAGTAGCGAACATTAGAGCCCTGTTTGAAAAAGACAAGGTGCTTGTTCATTTTATTATTGATAACTCTTTATCTTACTTATAACCAAAACACTGTCTAAGTTATAACAGCTTTATTAGTGATGTGGATCTATTATGCTCTTGAATCATTTAAATGAATTCCACCTGTCAAGAGGGGCAAATTATTTAAAATGTGCACTGAAGCCAGTTTTGCTGAGGACAGCATGTGGCATTACAACCTTTCCTATGAACAAAGATTAATTCGACACCTTGTCAAATACATCTCCTTTATGAGAGACTCTCTTGCTGGGAAGGAAAGATTATTTGCTCCATTGTTTGTGTTGTAAATCATGTAATTTAACCAGACTGCCAGTGAATGTCATCTCTGATTAGTGTCAGCAGGCCTCTAAATGAAGATGTCCGACCTGTAGGCG
The DNA here is from genome assembly GCF_900324485.2 of Mastacembelus armatus. Taxonomy (NCBI): domain Eukaryota; kingdom Metazoa; phylum Chordata; class Actinopteri; order Synbranchiformes; family Mastacembelidae; genus Mastacembelus; species Mastacembelus armatus. The sequence continues at coordinate 6,555,564 of NC_046639.1, read as the reverse complement.
TGTTCCAGCTCTCATGCACTGACTCTGTGAGAGAATTAACTTAGAGCATGGTGGTTACACAAGACCTGAAAAAACACAAAACTTGAGCAGAAAAACTTTCCAATCCTGCGAGAAAACTTTTGTACCAAAAGACACATATGGCAGAAATTACTAAGCCTTAAATGAGCAGAGAGCTTTTTAAAGGCTGACAGAGAAGAACACTCAGCAGTTCAGAAAATAGGATTGTTCTGAGGGTGTGAGGAATGGGTCTGTTGTTGTTGTGGAGCTCATCAGACTGTGGTCAACACAGCAAGGCCACACAGACACTCCCCCTGATGAACAGATGGACAGAATGTGGACTCTCCATGAACATGAAGCAGTGATAAGGAACAAGTGAAGAATGGATAGCTAAACCCCATCCGCCTCACAGCAGATACAAGTCTCTGTCTGTCTGTCTCTCTCCACTGCTGGATGCCTGTGAATTTCAGTGTTGACGTATGGTCTTGCTTTCAGCTCGGTGTGAAAGGAAAAGGAAGAGCAGCCGACAGAGGAGAATAATTTATCCCGCCCTGTTCCTATAATGTCACACTAACTCAGAGCAGCATGGAAAATGAATTACATGGGATGGAGGAAATGACAGTAAACACATCCTGAATGATTTTCTGGGTATAAGGGGAACATTATTAGGTCTAAAAGCAAACCCATCTGGATGTAAAGGTTAAAAGTAATGGGCTTTGTGCTGGCAGTCAGTCTCTTGCTTTGTTTATTGGTGCTTTTCCAAGCTTTACATCTTTATGGGTCAGTTTTTGTTTTTTGGAAGTTTTTAAGGAGGAAAATACTTGTGCCATCCAAAAATTACAGAATCCTACAAGCGAATGTTCAGGCCATCCCTCCAAACAATAAACATTTTCAGGTTTTTTTTTATGATGCAAGCATTTTTTGGAGCTGTCAACAATCAAATTTGTGAAATCACTTCTTTCCCTCAATGGCCCTCTTGGGCAACAGTTCCTCCTGCAGGTGCCATAAAAATCCACCGCTGATCGACTCTAAGCTGAACTATGGTCAGAACCCTAACCTCAGTAACTAAAACCAAACACAGCCATTTAATGCATGGCTCTTGTTGCGCATGGTATACAAACCAAAAAAAAAAAAGTACTGTAAAAAGAATGTACTTAAAACAGCTCCATATGGTGTTTCAAAGCAACACAGAGGAGCAGCAGCTGCAGGGCATCTGAAACTACAGCAAGTATATGGAGAAATAGAATGAGCAAATACACTCTGATGACATAAAATTATGACAATAAGAATAGCTTCCTCGTTCCAGATGAGTGTATTGTAAGTTATCATGCTTTAGGATTCTTTGGTTAAAAAATGGGCTTTGTGGCACTTGAGATTGTAAGTTGTTTACCAATAAACTGATCATTTTCATCACTGTTAAAATGATAAGAAATCTTCAATCCATATCAATTCATACCAGAATTGATTTGTCCACAATTACACATAATGAAAAAAAAAATGTCCCCACCCCCGGGGCAATCCCATAGCTGGAGATTTACACTCCAGACAGTGTGTTATGAGCAGAAAGGGTATGGGACTGGAGGGTTAGTGCTGCAAAGATTCAATCAGTTTCTCTGTGAGATGAGGGTATGAATGACTAGAGAAAAAAAATGTTATTGGAATGAAGGGTTCTGATTGCATTTGTTTCAGGGCTTCAAAAGATCCATTTGCCTTGTTTTCCAAAAACGCACTCAAATGGTTCAAATTAAATTTTAAATGGCTCTGTGAAACATTTCTGTGTGCTTACAGCTGTTTTCAAGGAGTGCTTAGGGACCATCTGATTGGTCTCTAAAGACAAGCAATGTTAAGAGTTTAAAGTCTTTCTGTGGTGGGTTGTTGTCATCTCCTCCTATGTTTCAGTTGTTCAGTTCAGTTTTGTTTTTGGCATCAAATGAAGTTTTGAATTTGAGGCAAGAATATTGTTTCAAATTAAATTATTTTACCTGATTGAAATCTAGTGATGCATTCAAAAAGATGTTGGTTTCAGGAGAGATTTAGAAGGTTATGGAGTGGAACTTAACAAACCCCCGGCAAAACACAGGCTGCCATAAAAATGAAATGAAAAGTGTAAATACAAAAAGTCCTTTGCATCTCTGTCTGACACCTGGAAAACCTGAAGTGTGTGGATATAAATTCCTTTTTTTTTTTTTACAGAATACAAAATATGACACGTTACTTGAAACATTTTTCAAGAAATAAAAGTATTTGAGTATTTCAGCTTACTGACGCTAACGTGTATTCAGCTGGCTTACAAGCAGCCGAAAAATGAGCAGCAGTGAATGTATTCTCTGACAGGGATGCATAATCAAGTGAGGCGTCACCAAACCATATGACCCACCAGGGCGTCATGTCTCACTTGAAGATGATTAAATGCAAAGATGGATTCGCAGCGTTTCATTCAAACAACTGGGCAAAAGCGCACAGATCTGTGTGCGGCTCAGGAATGGCACCTACGCATCCTACATCCAGCGCCTTGATAGAATTACATTAGTTCAAAATGACGCTCTGGCTCCATCTGTGCATTGATTAGATCTATAGATTCATCAGAGTGACGCTTGTGAGGAACAACAGCAAGCAAAGTGGAGCGGAAAGGGGAGAGGGGCTTGCAGAAGGAGCTCCCATAGATGGAGCTGATGAACGGGTTCATTGTATTGTCAAGTCCCCTCCACCCCCCAATTCCTTCCCATCAACAGAAACGTCAGTCTCGTTGCTGCTCCAAAAGCCTTTCAGCAAAGGTGATTCATCTGTTGAGCCTGTTATCAGACCACAGCCCCCCCCCCCCGCTTAAAAAATAAAGGAAAAAAAACAGGGATAAACATTTTAACACGCGCACACATGCATATAAGGTTTGGAAAGTGATTATGCGCATGAGGAGACAGGGCTGACCTCAAGTGTCTATTTCTTCCTGATATGACGGTGAAGCGCACCAACATGCTCCAAACACAGTCATATTTGTGCAGCACACTATCACAGGCAGAAGCCACAACACAGCTGCGTAACTCTGTGATGCATGGCTGTCACAGCGCTCCCAAACCCCGCCGGTGTTAATGTGCCAGTGTAGAGGAAGGGAAGCACTCTTACCTTTAAATCCCTCCGATGTCTAAGTGAGCTTAAAGTGGCAAAAAAGAACTTCTGAGATATTTGATGAGCTCCAGCTTCTTTTCTTTTTTTTTTTTTTCTTCCTGCGTCTTTGTTCGGCAGCGCCGGCTCAGTCAGCGCTGGACCCGTCTGCTGTTCAAATGGTTGCCGGCCAAACCCGCCGCCGCTCAGATCAATTTCAAAAAGACGTAGAAAACGTGTGGGAAGTCAAAATGCCAGTGTGATTCTTTTTTTTAAGTCGTTGGGTACAGCGCCCTGTACAAATAACGGTGTTACTCCCGGACTCGGTGTTTGAACAAATCTCCCTTTTCTCGACCAACTCCGCGGCTCAGACGCTGTCCAGGAGCGAGTGGTGCTGAACGAGACTCCAGGGGTTGCAGAGATTTCCTACTTTTCTTCTCCTTCCTCTCCTGCTTCTTGTGTTTGACTGCACAGATCTTCCCTCCCACCGACGCAAGAGTGGAAAGTATCTCTCCCTTTTCCTCCCTTTTTTTAAGCGCCTACAAATGAGATCCTCACCAAAGGCAAGCTTTGTCTAGGACTAACCTGCCGCTAACGCATTCCACAACAATAAAAAAAGGACACGAGCTGACTGCGTAAAATCGATACTTGAGAAATTACATCGAAAATCATCTGCATGTAAAAAACAGATCAATAAGTTAAAACCTAATGAATCTAATGAATGGATTTGACGAAAATGAAGGTTTCCAGCTTTAAATAGAACAAATAAAATTATTGTGCTTGGGGAAAAACGTGGATTTCATGTGAAACCTGCTTTGAAGCAGCTGTCAAGTCATTTCCAGAGTCACACGCAGATAGAAGATGAGACGGAGAACTGAAAGAACTGATTCCTCCTTGTCACAAATGTTGCAGAGATCCTGCAGCTGTTAAGATGTAGGTGTGAAGCTGAACTCTTTGTGTCTCTGTGGGGCCTGGTTGGATCTCACTGCTCCTGGTCTGCGTTTAGGATGAATTGTTCTACACATTCATGCGGGAGATGCCCAAGAAATTTAACGCACGGAGGCACCTCTCTGCCTCACTGGGCGAGTTATACAATATACCAGCGTGTGTGTGTGTGTGTGTGTGTGTGTGTATGTATGTGTATGTGTATGTGTGTTGTTAGTCGGGGTCTGAATTAAACAAACTCCCGCCGGGTTTCGGCCACTCCGTCTTCCTGTGAGTGCACTGAGGTCCAGCTTCACGGACTCTAAGTATTGAATTTCATTCTCAAGGCGCCCACTAGCGCATCTTTGGGTCCACTGCCGCCGCTCCTTGCTGCTGTCTGCCTGTCTGCCTCTGTCAATACTTGAGGAGTCTTTAAAGTTCTGCATCAAAGAGCAGATCCACCGCCACGCACGCACCGACGCACGCACGTACGGGTCTCACTCTCGACGCGTACGTACTGCTCACCGTTACCACAGGTCATCCCTCGGGTAATTTCGAATTGTTCGCCGGTATCGCTTTTCTTTATATGTTTATCATTAGCGTGCTGATTGCAGTTATTGATTCATCAGTCTAATCAGCTGCAGAGCACTCTTCCAGTAATGAGTGAACAGAGTCGATCCAGCTGCCTCCACCTCAAGCTGCACTTTACTCTGTGTTCCGTTTGTTGCGCCTCTCAGAGCAACACACTGTTACAACAGGGATGTGTGGATTAGTGCGCAAATGTTTGCACTTACTAACATAAACCTGCCACTTTCTTAGTCGCGCACTATAAAGAGTTAATAAACTGTAACTAAAGTCTTAATTAAAGTTTAATAAATTCTTTAATTACGCTCTAAATGCTGTTTAAAGGAACAACATTTGGGTTGACAAGAGTGTGAAATTTACAACCTGGCAACTCAAAAGGTATTTTTAATAATAAATGAATAAATATTTTAATAAATCTTTAAAGCATTTGAAAATGATTTATTAACCACTAATAAACCTGTTAATTACAGTCCATTTATTTTCAGCATTTTTTTAAAACACACAAGTGCATTTTGTAAAATCACTGAGAATGTTGCTGCAGATGCTTCACATTTTAACAATGAGAGCTCAAAGGATTACAGGTCTGCACATACGCTGCATGTCCCAGCATCCCAGTCTACAACCTCTCTTTCTTCATTGTCACTCAGACTGTAGGCCCTGGTGGATTATTGGTGTCTGATGTATCAGGTGAATGGAGAGGAGCTCTCATGAAGTCTTCAGGTATCTGTGTTTGTGATTTTATCTCCTCTCTCAATGACTATTAACAAATAACGCACACGAAAAACTATTTTGAAAAAGCAGTACGGCATAGTGAAAGCATAGACAGTTTGCTTGCCTATAGCCTATAGTCCATTCTAACAAAGCCATTAAGGCACAAACATCCCATCGTCTAATGTCTAGTTACAGATATGTACCGGTATTCCTGTGGCCACAGTGGAAAAACACCGTGATAGATAACTTTGGATAGCCTCATGTTTTTTTCTCTGCTTGTTAGTGCAAAATTCATGAGAAACTGTCAAGTATGAAAAGCTTGTCAGCAGTTACTCTCCTAAATCATTTAAATAGCTTTGCCCGTGTTGGTTACGTGGTACCACAGTAAAGCTGTGACTATGAGTGTTATGTTATATTATAATATTTTGTTTCCATGTTGTTCCACCAGCTTAAAGCACTGATTTTAGCACTGAATTACAAAAGGCTGAACGAATTAATGGCCAGGTTTTTAATTACATAGGTGTTATATCTGAGTTTTACATACACACATATTTTCTCACCTTTTGACTACAACAATTGTAGGCTAAATGAAGCCCTGCCCCCCATGCCCCAGAGCATTCTCACTTTATAAAATAATGACTAACACAATGAGAAACCGAGAAAGCATAACAATGTATTAGAAACAAGTTTTATAAATTCACTAACCTTAATGCCCCACAGTCTTAATTATTGAATTGATGAGTACCAAGGCCCAATAAATAAATGATCTGGGTTGTAATAAAGGTCTACCTATTTTCACATTGGGCAGTCACATGAGCCTGGGGGTCCATAAATTATTCTGTTCCTCCCTAACTGTGATCCGTCCAAATAGGGTGGGCTGCAGGATTTGATTAGCTTTCCTCTAGTGCTGCAATGACAGACTCCAGATCCAGATCCTGATTAAGTCAGTAAACACAGAGTCACACCCTTGTTTAAAAGCCAAATAACTGTTACGTCTTCAGAATAAAACAAGTTAATTTCAGGTGTGAGGTGGAATTTGATTGACAGTGGCTAGAAACTCTAATGTAGCAGATGAGATGCTATTGTTTGTATGTGTTCGGTATTCCTGCTCATATTTATGGCTGCCAGGATGCTGAGGGAACCAGGCTAACTGGGCACTTAATGAAAGCACAGAGAAAGCTGCAAGTCAGCATACCATAATAAATATGGCTTCAATACAGGATCTTCAGTTTTCTGCAAATTTAACAAGCATTTCATAGTGCTCAGAATGTGAGTTATGTGAGGTTCTTAAAAAAAAAAAATACATATTCGAAGTCTAGGTCAAAGATTTAGATGTTTACAAACAGCTGAAAACCTGAAACAGCCCTCACAACATGTTCTTTATGATTAATACATAAAACGGAGTAACTCATCGTATTTTAATGTGTAGTTAGTGATTCATTTGGCCTTTCGTTATACATATTTATGTGAGTCTAAGCATACTGATACAAAAAGATTAGAATCCAGTCATCCTAAATAGAGCTATATACTGTTCCAATTAAAAAATGAGCATTTTGTTTGACCACCAGCTCTTTCGATATTTTTTTTCTAAACTAGCTGTTCGCCTGTTTCCTTAACACATCCTATATATATATATATATATATATATATATATATATATATATATATATATACAGAGATATACAGATATGCAGATCTTTAGAAGTGTGCGCACACTTACTGTGCTGTCCGTGCACAGAAGGGTGAAAGTGAGACATGTAAGACTAAAAAAACACCTTAAATCCTATTAATCACTTTGTAAACACAGTCTGTGATTGGGCAACACTGTGCAAACAGCAGATGAAAGTATCCATCTGTGATTGCACCTTACTGTAATCACAGATGGATCAGTTTAATGTGTTAAATGTTACATAACCAGAAGTCACCCTAATGAAATGTTAAGAATAGTTGACAAGCTGTGTTACTGTGTATCTGTCGATCACCCATATATACACACACATACACCGTCCTCCATGCTTTGGGAAGTGGCAGCTGAGGTTGTGTTAGCAGCAGGTTAGGACAGACAGTCAAAGCCCTGGGACCAGGCAGCACAGTCCTGGGCATTGGGCCATGGATCTGTCTGGCCCACTGTCCTGCCTGGCAACACTGCAGCTCTCCACAGATGTAAATGTTACTGCAGGTGCATTAGGCATTAAGCTTTGCTTTGCTTAACAGTACCGTAACCATTCCACTCTCATATTTGTGTTGATATTTGTATTTGCTGGTTTGTTAAATGTTTTTTTCTTTTTACCACAGTGCTTTTTTTAATGTGTATTGTTTCAGCATGAACAATTGATGCTTTCATTTATTATTCCCTTTTTTGTGTTTACCTACCTATTGACTAAATCCTGCAGAGTAATTTAAGCTACAAAACCTGCTCAACCTTTTCAAATAATGCCTAGTCTCACAATCACTTTCTATCAAGTATGGCATTAATATTTTCTTCCAACCTTTGGCTCTGGCAGTAAATAATGCTTAAAGAAGAGGCACAAAGTTTTTCAAGCCTGTCTTGAAACAATAGTCATGTTCCCGTTTATATATTGGCACATGTTTTGGTGACTGCGATTATTCCTCACGTTCACACTCACTATCGAAGGATTCCTTCTGAAAGGGATTTCACTGTAATGGATGGTGAACCAAGTGTTCATTTCAAAGTGTTGTTTCTTTAAACCATAATCATTTCATGAACTTAACTTTAATAGTAGATCAGAGAGGCAGTTAGGAAGCAGGGGTGACAAATGACCCCTCCTGGATCTGAACACAGGATCACAGATATTGTGAATTGTGCTCCTAGCCTAGCCTCACCTAATGGGACACTCGAACTGTGGGTTTTTTGTATGTATGATGACAAGAAGCCTTAAAAAAATGCCCAATTTAACCCAAACCATATTCTTGTCCTTAACATAACCAAGTTGTTTTTATGCCTAAAACATTCTATATCCTCCTGTAACCTTAACCACGTTTATTCTTGGAACCTTAACAGAGAAGTCCACTACACAAGGCCACTATTTCAGGACATCCAAATGTGTTTTATCAGTAAGTAAAATGATATTTATGGTCTAAGTAGAGTCTTTCAGTGTGCTCTATGCTGGGACAAGCACAAACAGTTTTAATGCACACATATCAGCACCCGACGACTGTTTTAAGACACACTTGGAGAAATTTCAGAGCACAAGTGCTGCTGATGACTCAAGTTGATGATGTTTGTATGTATGTAGACGGGTCTCTAACTCCAGTCCTCGAGGGCCACTAACAACACAACCAACACATGAGATGCTTCAAATCTGCGATAACGCCCTCTGACACAGATCCAGACTATATTAGACCCATCTCACACAGAGTGGCATACAGTGAACAGTCTATATGCAATTTTATTTGAGCAAAAGTTTCAATAGGTTGGCATTAGAATTTTACATCATTTATGCATTGCTGCAATTTTTAGCACAAGTTTCAAATGTAGGCCTATTCAGTATTTTCAAGCACTATAGCTTGCGATTCAAACAGCATTCTGTAGGGTTTATTTATCAAGCTTAGGACATTTAATTTATAATTCACTTCTCACCAAGCTTGCTGCAAAAAATTTTTTCTTTCTGTTGCCATTTATCACGAGTATAGTAAGTCTCAAAGGACTTTACACAGCTCAAGCCTACCAATCAATCACAGAGCAACACTGTGTGAAGCAGGAATGCAGCAAAAAACATAAAACAACCAACACAAAGTGGATATGATGCATCAGAACAGTAGGTATAACATGTCAGATGAATGGCTTTCAACGTGTTAAAGCCTTTAAATGCACATTGTAAAACAAATACATGCAGTTATATTAATGAAAGTTACATTATCTAACAGCTGTTTGTTGTCAGACTGTTTGACATATTTAGACAAATAACAGTGTTTGTTCTAGTTACAGTCCAATATCAGAGCACAAGGAATCTCACACTGTTTGGTATTGAGCTAATTAACAGTACTGTTCTATAATAAATGCTTATCATTATTAGATAAGAGGCCTACTCTCCCATTGTTTATTGATGAGTAGGTTTCCATAAAGACTATTGATGTCATGAGTTGGATTTTCTTAGTTCCAGTTTTGGACTCTTGTTTTGGTTAGTTTCCTGATTATAGGTAGCTTTGTGTCTCGCTTGTTCATCAGTAAGATTAGATTCACCTGTTTGTAATTAGTTCTGTCCTGAGTCTATTTATACCTCGTGTTTCCTTTGTTCTCCGTCGGAGCATTGCACAGTGTACTTGTGTTTAATGTTTGTTGGCTTGGTTACCGTAGCTTTAGCATTAAAGTAAAGTAACTTGAGTTTGCAACAGTGAGAAGTAGGAGTGTTGTTTAGTTCTTGTTTGTTTCTTACGCCGAGTGGCGTTCCTGTTCCGTCTGCCTGCCTGTCCACCGAGTGGCGGAGATAATTTATGTTTTGGTGCCTTAGCCCTGGAAGATCCAGGAAATAAAAGTTGCTGTCTAGCACTTAGGTCCTCACCTCTCCTCCTTCATCACCATCACACACCAGTTTTGTGACAATTGAATACTTTCTTTCTTTTAGTTAAGGCTTTTCAATTTTAACCAGTGGTAAACTTTGTGTTGGAGGCATTTGTGATTTTTAACTCTCATAATGAAAAGCAATGATAACGTGGACATGCTATTTTTACATTGAATATTTTTGGCCATGTGTCATAGATGTACACCAGTTCACACTGTCCTAAAGCAGGCCCAAAGAAGGCAGATGACAATTGTGAAACACAAAAAGGTAGCAAATAAAATACAATGATTTCAGTGACATCCAACAAATTACAACAGCAACTAGCGTAATGGTTTGTTAGCAGTAAACTAGTTACAAAAAAAAAAACACGACAGTCAAAAGAAAAAGAATAGCTACTAACAATCTTCTGAGAGTCTTTGAGGAGTAAATTGAAGAACTCTGTCAACATTTGAGTGGTTTGACAGTGTCAGTTGCTGCTCTGTAAATGTATTTCTATAGACTGATTTCTCGCTTAGAAACAATCGATGCTGCCTGCACGTCACTGAGGTAGAAAACAAGATTACATCACGTCATAATAGATGATATATGTACATTCACTTTGAACTGATAAAGCAGTTTGCTGGAAACAAAGTTTGAGGCATGGTGTATTCTGCTTATTGTATTTTTAGCATTAGCATGTGTGAAAATCCTGCTCTTTCCTCAAAATCTATGCCAGATGTGCTGCCTCAAAAAGATGGCTGCAGTGTAAATAGGCAGAGCTTCACTGTGTGAAAAACAGCGTGCATACAGAATTTAATTAGTATTATGGATTAGACACATCACAAACTAATGAATGCTCACCAGTTTTTTTTTCCTTTGGAAAACTATCAGCATAACTCATTTACACATTTTCAGTGATCTACCTGCTCCACTGTCACCTGTCACAGATTCCTAAACTGAAACTCATGACATAAAACCCAATCTTCATTGAACAGCCTTAAACACACTAACTGTGTGAGCTGTCTGACATTAAAACCACTGTTCTGTTTCAGTATAAAACCATCCAAAGTCTTCATAAAATTTAGAGCTCTGACCGGATTGCTTGTGCTAAAACCTAACTAGTTTTTTTATTTGAAATACGGAAGGTTTTGTACTCATTACTTTTGCAATTCATGCAATTTATGGCATTAAACAGAGACATTTGCTACCCTACTTGTGAGCGCATCTCACTGATATCTCTCATAAACCCTCTATTGGCATGTACGCCCAACTTAGTCCACCTACTGGTAGCAGTATAACTAATGCTGCTAGTGTCTATATACATGTTATTTTGTCCATGTCCATAGATTTTACTTTTATCAAGCTAAAGTGCAAAGACTAATTAAGGGGGAGAAGCTGTCTCACTGGAAATTCTTCATTAAGGTCATTTTGGGAACTGTGTAGTAAGCTTATAATTTGCTTTGCTCCTTTCTCGCACATCCATCTCTTCTTCACATATGCAGGAAGGCTGTTTTATGCATTTTAATTATTTTAATGCAGCTACTACTTGGCCTCAAGAAAATAAATAGTGATAAACCTTGGTTAAAATGATCAACTTCTTACATTCGGGTCTAGCCTGTGCATCATCCAGAACATTGCAGGGATCCTGGTAAAACACTGATGAGCAGTCCAGCTGGTTGTTTATAGAGTGACTGTGGGGACTGAAACTTATTATTTAGGTTTCCTTTTTTTTTAAGGAGCAGCTTGACATTTTGGGAAGTATGCTTTTTTGCTGTCCTGTGAGAGGATTGCTCACAATCTCCTATATGCCCGCAGTCTTTAACTTAGCTTAGAGTAGCTTAATGACTGAAGCAAGAAGCTAGGACAGCTCTAAGATAACAAAATCTTCCTACCAGCACCTCAAAAACTCACTGATTAACACATTATACCATACATGCTCTGAAGTGTGGGCTCCCTTTATGCTAAGATAAGTAAATGCTGGCTGTGGCTTCATTTTTATCAAGGAAATCCAAATCTGCATACTTGCCTATCTATTGAACTATTCTTACACTTTGCACTGAAACACAATGAGTTTCCCTTTTTATTTTAAAAAATAATTGTCCCTTCTGCCCTCAGATATGTGCTTTTTCCATCCTCTCCTTTATCCATTGTCACAGTTTATCTTGGATGGGAATGTTGCCTTACCATACATTGTGTGGATGTAATCCAATTCAGAGAAATGTTTGCAGCTGCAGCCAAGAGTCATTGTTACACACTGAAACACTCTATCTGGAGAAAGCCCCCAAACCTCCTTTACAATCACAGCATGCAGGATAAGTCATGTTTGGTTTTAATCCTGAGAAGCAGCTGCACTCGGAAAACACCACTACAATACACTTTATATAGATGAACCAGTGTTGTGTAGGAGAGAAGGCTTCCTAAGATGAACCCATGAAAAATATTTACACATGAACATTATGTTTATTCAACAGGATTATCAATGGCCAACTACAGAAAAAAAGCCTTTGAGGTTATATTTACAAAATATATAAAGATTTAGCTGCTGCTAGAATGCAAATATGCACAATAGCATTTGCATGCAGCATCTTATGATCGTGCAAAGATGTACCCTCTTGGACACAAAAAAAAAATTAAATAGAGTTATGGTTCGGTCTGAACATGCAACAAGAACATTAAGTATTCCAGCTTATCTTAATTGCTTTTGGTCGTGATATTCCTCAGCAGTCCATCAAAACTCGACCACATTTACTGTTTCAGTGTTGAGGATGACTCAATTTGTGTTCTTGCCACAGCTGCTTTTATGAGGATTAAAGCAGCTAATGTGTTTTGTATACACCAGATAAACCTGCAAACTGTGTGAGACAGAAGAGGCAACCCTCTAAGATATATGCTTATGGAAATATTTCTTCTCCCTGATTAATAATAGCTAACAGCAACAGAAAAAGCCACTGATCCTTCATTTTTTCAGGTCACCCAAAGCATGCAAGAACTCTAACTGGCTATCGCCTGAACTTATTACAAGTAAACATCGATGTGTATTTTACAAATGATGAAATTCAATATCCCTCTATTTGTCTGCTGATAAAATGTCAGACACTGAACACCTTACACTCTCAGTTCACCAAATGTCTTGATATTTTTTTTTTTTCTCTTTCATTTATTGTGTGTTTTGCTTTAGACTACTGTGTGATTTCAAACTCCAACTCCAAGTGCAGCTGTTTCTTTGTCTAGCATGAATCGAAGCTGGGATTCACTGTTTTTAGCAATAAGCATGAATAGTGAAAAAGGCCAGCTTTAATGCCAGCTTCATTAAAGGGTTCGCTGTAAAGTACTCATTTTGGAACCTCAAGTATGTATTTGATAGATGCTTTCATAAAATTTGCGCCACCTAACTGATTTCCATTCTACAAGACTGTCTTGTTTCCCACTTCTCATAGTTTCTCAGATCATGCTAAAATAATATTTAGTGAAGTTTTTGTTTCAGTCAGTTAGTAGAAGATACTACTTTTTTCTAATAAAAAAGAAAAAAAAATACTCTGAACCTTAAATATTAAATATTAACCCATGTATAGCTAGAAATTACTAAAAGCATAGTATTAATTAAGTGTAAGCACTGAAAAATTGCATTTTGGTTTTTGAATGAATGTAAAGATAAATGTGTTAATTATTGATTTTGAGAAGTGATGGATTTAGTTACCTAGCCTACCCTAGACCCTTTAAGTCTAAACTAAGTCTGTGCTAAAACTAATGTTTAGCTGAGGAGCAAAAATTTGTTTTTTTTTTTTTCAAAAATTATGTTTATATCAGCTTTTACGGCTGGTAAAACCAAGACAGCGAACTGAAGGACACTGGAAATGCTCTGTTGTGTGTCAGTTCATCACAAATGACCACATGTGTCCATTAGCTCCACTGTTCGTATAGATATTGAGCAGCTTTAAATCCATGATCAGCCCCTAATTAAATCCATGGTCAGTCCCTAAATGTAGCAAAGTAACTTTCAGGATGATAAATGTAAATGATCACATCAGTAAAGCAAAGTAAAGATGAATGATTCTGTTGTAGGCCACATGTAATAATACTATAGATTAATATGCAGTGGATATATAATAATGTATAATTTCATGTATGCTATTAATTTTCTTTATTATTACTTACTAGGAGCTTGTTTTATAACAAAGAAAAAGTGATCAATATTTCTTTTGCTCTGGATATATATTTGTTTTCTACTTTTGAAAAGTCCAACCTTTCCCAACAATATGAGAAGCCCATTCAAACTCTGCATTTCTCTAATAACTTCTTGAAACTGATTTTAACTTTGAAACTGAAGGTAACCTTTAAACTGAAGTTGGTTGGAAATGTCATATCCACCTTCTATCCCCTGCTGTAGTGAAACAAGCCACACATGCTGAAAAAAAGGAGTGGGTTGGTGATCTTCTGCACAGCAAACATCTTGAATAAAGACTGGTAAAGAGTAAACAGTAGATGTGCAGCCTTTTCTCCACTTGACCAAATCTTCCTCCAATTATTCCTTGTCTCACCCCTCTTCTGTTTTGATTTGTTACATTCCTTGTGACCTTTCTGTTGGATGTTGGCAGCAGTCAAACCTCAGTGTGTGATCATATCATGAATAGATACCAGTACCAGTAGTTCTGGAGAGGGCCCCAGAAAGCTAAGGCCAGAGTCCAGCCACTGGATTTGACTTGATTACTGACCAAACCTAATTGGCTCCTTGTATGGGCTGTGATGCAGGCAGGATGTGACACATCAGGCTAGACTTCTTCTGCTGTTTGCCCTTTGTGTCAGTCCCATTAACCTTTCCTTTCCACCTTCTCTTCTGCCTTTTTCTGTTCAATTATAGGCACTATTTGAATAAGCCGGACTAGAAAGACTAAGAGCTTTGTCAGGGGTCTTGTAAAAGGAAATAATTACACTCTAAATTACTATTCCAGGCAGACTTGACATCTGAGAGATGAAAATCTTCTGTTTATAACTTTATTCAAAATTGTTGCATGATTATATGAAATATGGGCATAAATGGGCTTGCTTATTTGTGGGTGTGTGAGAGAGTTTCTGCCAATCTCATGTGTGGATTGTGCATTGGATATAGACATTATTAGTTACTGCATGTCAGCAAAAATGGTAAAAACTTACAATAATAATATTGTATGTCCGATGGGAACAATACACTAAAGTCAGCAATGTAATGCCATGCTTGGTGTTCATCCTTTGGGATACTCTGTGCTCTTTGTGTGTATTGTCAGTGCTGTGTAATTAATCATACCACCTAACTGCATTCATAGGGTCCCTTTTGGTTAATTGGACTGCAGCTGCAGAATGGACTGATGATTTATTCAGCAAGCAGGTGGAATTCTGCCCTGCATCCCCCTCCTTCCATGTACAAAGAATGGATGGCCAAGTCTTGCACCCAGCTACTCCCTGTGCTCCTCCATCCCTCAGGCCAATCGACTGTGAGGGCACATTTACAAGATGAGCTTCAGGGTGGCAAAATGAAAGGTACAGCAGAATCAATTTTCCTTTTTTTGCTCTGTATTCAAGACTTATACTGGTAAGAGGAAGGGCACAGATAAACCTATTGACCATCTGTATAAAGTTTAACAAGTGAACTTCCTCCCAGTACCTACTGCCTACTGGCAATTAAAAGCAAACTTCACTGCCCACCCACCCCCCACACCCCCCACACCCCCACCGCATCCCCACCGCATCCCCCACATCCTCCCACACCTCCCAAACACACAAACACACACACACACACACACACACACACACACACACACACTTCATGGGTCTCTGTTACATTTAGCAGCTGTACTGTGAGGTAGACCATTGGTAACAACATTATTTCAGGCTTGTTGGCAAACCGTGCTACTGTGCCAAGCAGCACCTTGTCTGAGGTTAGTATTATTTGGCCACAGAGTAGAGCATGTGTGGTCAAGACAAAGAAGTCTTGTGCAGGTAGAGTAACCAACTGTGATGAGTCTTAATTGAATCGTTTAGTAAACTAAATGCAATAGCCAATAGCACTTGACATTAAGGTTTAAACATTCAAACTCATTTTAAATCCAACTTAGAGTGTAAAGGTGTAGCATTCATATAGACAAGTGTACAGTGATTGTTCCTATGATGTCAGGCATCATCATATACTGTATGTGCTGAACTAATTTAGTTTATGGCCAGACTGCATTGTTTCCTTTTATTTCCCTGTTCATCAAAATCTGACATTTCACAGTTAATCCATCAGATCAGAGAATGGGCCCTGTAATCTACAGAAACAGGGCCATTAAGATTATACCTTCTCTTGCTATAGTTTATTTCAGTGCTGCTGGCATACCATTACCCTGAGATAACCACACTTTAATAGTTAATGCAGCTGTGGGACCCTCTCTGCATTACAAATGGGTCCATCCATCTCACCTAGACCCCCACGGGTGGCAGCACCACAGTCCATCTTCAGCAACTCTAATCATTCATCAATAGGCAGCCATCTGACACCTGCTTACATAGGATACCAAAGACTGTGATGTGGTCAAGGCCAGAGACGGACATCCTGGTGTCAGAGAGGGTATCTGTCAACTGATATCACTCCAGGCACCACTATGGGACTCCCCAGTCCAACTACAACAGCTGGATTGCAACCTGCATGGACCCTGTGGCCCCTTTTTTAACACGTCTAGACAATGAGAGAGGTAAAAGAAGCTGATGTGTTATTTACTAGATGAATGCTTTACATGGTTTAAAGGAGAGTGCCACCAATTTTACACATCAGTGTCTTGTTAATATATTGTGTCTTGTTAATATGTTGATATAGGTTTTGGTGAGGACTACAGCTGAGGCGAAAAAGGTTGTACAGAGGCTTTTTTTTTCTCCAGATGGACCTACAGTTCTTAAAATCTGAGAAATTATTTCATGTTCCTTGAATCAATGAGGTCTGGAGACTGTAAATTTGCACTATCGGTAAGCGGCTGGCTAAATAATTTACTCTTTGTGTGGGTGAGGGTAGAAGTTTAAGCAGCTTAAAAGTATATTAGGTAGTGTGATGATATGGCAGGTTAGGGCTGCCTAGCAGATTTATGATACCCACTGTGGGACCAGTGACATAATTTAATGTAAATACTGAGCTTCTTTAGGAGGCTTTTGGTACATTTAAATGTGTATTTAATGTCTATTGAAATTTTTTTTAAAAAACCAATCTGGGTGTGTGCAGTTGAAATGGGTTTAATAGTTTATCAGATCTCTGTAGCCTGCCTTTCATTTCTGCTTGAGGCAAGGAAATGGTAGCTACATTAACTGCTACTAGCATAACACATCTGAACTGTTAGTGGTCCAGTTGCATTGTGGGCTATACAGGAACCAGGGTTTGACAAGGTAGCACACTGCAAATGACCATATCTCAATGATTTCAATCATGGCTCTGGAGGAGCTTTGCAAAGTTGAAAGAAAGAAATAACCAGCCCTAATGATTTGATCAGGTTAAGATACTACTGACTTACTGTACTGTGCAAAGGTTTTAGGCACTAAAAATATACAGGGGATGTTTTTTTACATAAAATACATAAATAGTTTTCCATTTATCAATTAACTTCACACAAAGTGCAGCAAGGGAAACCAAACCTAAATCTAATTAGTATTTGCAGCACTTCCCTTTGCCATTAAACCAGCAGCAGTTCTCTCTGGTTTCACCTGCACACAGTTTCTCCTGGTACTTTGCAGCACCTTGGAGAAGCTGCAGTTCTTCTGTAGACTCAGGCTGTCCCACTGACTTCTGTCTCTTTATGTGATCTCAGACTGACTCTACACTGCCCAGATCCAGGCTCTGAGGGGGTCAGATTATTTTCTGCAGGACTCCTGGTTCTTCTTGCCCCTGAAAGTTCTTCATGCCTTCAACTGTAATGGATACATCTAAACTGCCTAAAACCTTTGCACAGTACAGTACATTAAAGGAAGCATTAGATGGTTTTGAAGGTTGACTGTCTCTAAAGGCTGATCTTTCCTCCAATTTTCATAATTTTTAGTCAGACTTTGTTTAAATACTGAGTTGCTGGTGTACGCCTTTAAATGTAACTCTAGTGCACAGATTGTGTAGAAAACAAGGTAAGCTGAATATATTTCTTTTTCTTCACTGTCTGGCCACTATTTGTTCATAAAAATTGTGCTGATTCTGTTTAAGAAGCAAGAGTACCTAGTTTACAATCTGCCTGACGGGGGGGGGGGGGTTGCCAGTCAGAATGCAATCAATAACAAATGTTGAGGTAACTTAACTCTGCAGCTGAGCCTGGCACCTGTTTTGTAGACGAGTTTGTAAACCCTTTATCCCCAACTGTAAAACTGTCCTTAGTTTATTGTTGTGGTCATCACATCAGTGCTCTGCAGAGAGAATCTGCTTTCCATTCCCAATGGAAATAAAAACAGTGATAAAACTGAGCACAGATCGCCTCTATAAGTAACCAGCACAGATGTAACCCAGGCCGGCCGTTTTCCCCAGGGACTGCAGCTGCCACAAGGGGATGTGACAGGCCCGAAATGGGGCAGGCGGGCCCCATCCCTTTTGATCAATCGGGTAAGACAGAGATGGGTAGCATGAATTCTAAAACTCCAGATGCACCGTCACCAAGGTGACTCTCATCCATTAGCCCTCCCAACTGTTCTGAACATACGCTCATCTGTCAGGGTGACAGAGCTCCTTTGCCATTTCTACTTCAGTTGAATTTAGACCTGATGAGGGTCAGTTGAATGAAGTAGTAACTTCATTCAACTGCCTCTGAATGTGGAGAAGGTGGACTCTGCTCTGTGTTTTATGAAAACTAATGAAGAAATCTGACACGACCTGCAACATTGTGCCCTTTAATTGTGTAATAACACATTTATATAATAATTTATTTTAAAAGATAGATGGATTGTCTGGAAAAAAATTGCCAGAAAATGTAGATTTCTACTTTATTCCTCTGTGACAGCAAACCTTCTAAACCTCAGGTTCAGATGAGGAATCAATGCTGAATGGATTTTCTCTGGGTTAGACTACCCTCTGCTGGACTTTCTCACGGTTGTGGTTGAATGCCTGCAGACATCCTTAACAAGAAGAGCTGAGGTGTGTTTTAAATAGAGGATTTTAGCCACAGTGTCTTCAGACAAAATCTGTTCATAATGTGTGGTGATGAAACAGGAACCTTCCTTCCAGGTGCTATTTCTTCTTCTTTTTTTTTCCTCTGATGTGTAAATAAGCAGTACATAATGTTTGATAGAAGAAGGGATGAAAGAAATTCTCCCTCAGTGTTCATGTACAAGTATCTCCACAAGATGGTGTCATTTCTCAAAGATGTCACATGGTGTTTGTCTCTGTGTTATTTTCCATACCTAATCTCTGTCCACCACCTATTGGTAAAGGATGATAGCTCTATATCTACTAAAGGTACTCTAAAGGGGCCTGTATGTATAGTCTTTAGGACATTAAGCTTCTATACACTGCTTTTGAGTAAAACATACCTAGCAGGGTAGTGGTCTCGATTTAAAAATTATGAATCTTGTATATAATATATAGAATTATATATGTTATATATGTGTGGCATCATGGTGGTGCTGGGGTTTGTACTTTGACTCTTCACATCAAGAAGGCTCTGCTTTCGAGTCCTGTTTGACCCTGGACCTTTCTGTGTGGGTTTCCTTCAGGTATTCCTCCCACAGTCCAAAGACAGGTTAGGATAACTGGTGACCCTAAATTGCCTGTAGGTGTGAATGAATGTGAGCGTCTGTCTGTATATGTCAGTTCTTTGAGACTGGTGATCTGTCCAGGGTGTACCCTGCCTCTAACCCAATGTCAGCTGGGATTGGCTCCAGCCCCTACACATGTCCCTGGGTAGCAGGAATAAATGGTAGATTATGGATGGATATGATCAATGTTTTGTTGTTTTTTTTGCATAAAGTAAACGTGAGACGTGTCAAGTAAAATATTTTAAATTGCAAAACCTCCACAGTATGCATGATGCTGATTGGTCATGTGTTGAATGAGTTAATGAACCACAAGCATAAACTGAAGTATATCTTTTAAAAACTCAAATGCACATTTTATCCAAGCTACTAAGAGTTTGTTCTCATAACACAGCAAATAAAACCTAAAAAGTGAGACTTATTGATGTGTTGGGGCTGCTTTTGCCAAAGGAAGCTTCAAATATGGCATTATTTTCAACCTTAGAAATTTCACAGGCTTGAGTCACAGTATGACTGATGCACCCACTGATCCCTGTCTAAAACTCAGGATGTGGATATGAAACTATTTGAAAGGGAGAGTGGAGTGCTGACTCAGTGACCGAAGTACAGAGGTAAATTAGGTAGTGTAAGAAGTCCTATTCTTCCCTGCATATAGGAGTATCACATAAATGCAGTGCTGTGTTCACTAAACAAGCAGCGTGCACTACTTCCTGTGTTTGTGTGAGTCAGATACTACTCATGAGCAGACTGAATCAGCCAGGCCCCCTCCCCCGCCCACTAACCTCCATCCGCCCCCTCACAGAAGTATAAAAGACACCCATACACATATTCCCATCTCCGCCCACCTTGCCTTTCCACTGCTCCCACACTTTTCCTCTCCCCTCCCAAAAGATTTTCTCTCTGTCCCTCTCTCCTACTCCTTTTCCCCCCTTTTTTTCCCTTCATCTTCTCTTTGGAGGACGAGAGGGAGGATATGAGTGGCGTGTGCGTATGTGTGTATTAGTCATGTTCAGGCTCATCCAGAGCCAACAGCAGCATAAGCAGGGGGAAACCCAGGCACAGGCAGGAATAGGATGTTTTGTCCACATCTGTTAGTTGGTTTGGCTGCAGCACTCTTGTGGTTTACACAGCGCCTAAAAATGGATTGCTAGAATGAGCTAGAGTGTGTGCTGGAGGGGACGACGTATGAGCATATAGAAGGAGGGAAAAAATAAGGGCAGCAGGACATGTGTGGGGGGGAGGGGTGAGCATGCCAAAGTGGTCTAAGACCCCCCTGATGGTTAATAGGATTCTGTCTGCCCTGAGCTGCTGTAGAGTTCACGAGGCAGGAGACGGCTCTGAAGAGGGCGTATGATGTGGAAGTGTTTGTCCCTTGTACGATCTGATTAGCATTCAAATTTAATGTGACTCACCAGTTTGTTTTGTTGTATATGTTGCTCCAGAGGTTAAGATCTGGTCACTCTGGTACACGGAGAAAACAATTTATTTAAATTTGAAAAAAAAAAAAAAAACTACAGTGTTTTGATTTACCATCAACTAAATCTGCAAATTCACTAACGCAAATCTATTTGGCAGTCCCGATATAAATCTTAATTAATTTTATTCCTTAAAATTCATGAGCCAAATGAAGCACTTGTAGTGAGTGGATAAATGGTATTAGACTACTTGTGATGTGAAATTTATAACTGGATTTTATCCTATAAGATGCATATTTTATTCCTCAAGGAAGTACGCATTTTGTTCTGTAAAAATAATGAGTGCTTTAAAAAGGGACATGCAGAAAACTGTCTTGCTGTCAAACTGTTGACATGACTATTGTCCTAATGTTCAGATCTTTGCAGCATTTTTGTTGCTTGCTAAGTTTCATCAATATTAAACAAATGAAGGACATTGAAAGAAGAAAGTTTTAATGTGAACTTGCTAAATGGTGATTTCCAAATTTAATGACTATACCTTTTCCTCATCCCTAAATTACTAATAAATAAATAATTAAACTTGGTTTGGTACACCAAGTTTAAACCAGCTGTGTTGAAGAGTTCTACAGTATGTTATATATCGAAGAATGTCAGCCACGTAACAGAAACATTTACTGTACAGTTCATCAGAAGCATAAAATACAGCCTCCAAAATGATATACAGTTCCATCTACACCTCTCTGAAACAGATGGGATATTATACCCTTCATAGAGGGAGGACACTTGTGTTAGTTTTACCTAGCTATACATAATAAACTGGCAATTAGATGTATATTTGATCGGTTCTGTTGTTAGTTTCTAGTAGCTGCAATGATTTTGCAGCTATTTTGTTTCACAACTAAATGTAAAATGCTAACATTTGTTTGGCATCATAACTGATCAGTCAAAGTCCCCTCATTGGTCTCCAGGTGGTGGTAGAGAAGGACAACATTCCTCAGGCACCACAGGCACACAGAGAGTGGATCTATTTCCCTGTCTCCGTCCACATAGTGAGGGGCTGGGTATGGCAGAGATGTGTGAGGGTGTGGGGGATGGGGCTAAAGTAGTAGTGGAAGATAGAGAGGAAGGAAGTGAATAGAGTGAGAAATGGGGAAGGGGGGGTGGCATGCAAGGCAAGCACATGCTGAGCAGAACATTGGACTCATTGAGAAAAGCGCTCACTCCATTCATGCCCTATCCAGTCCCCTTTTTACCAAATTTCCACTCTTCTTATAATGTATGTACAGTACATTGATATCTGCACACTATCTGCTGTTGACAAAGGTGGTGGGATTACAAAATATTCCAGATAATTTTTTTCATTTAGTTATTTCAGATCTGCCCTGACTGAACTGACAGGGATGTGAAATACGCACAGATGGCATTGTGCGGTCTGTTTTGATCACTTTCAGGTCACTCTGCATTCTCAGTATGTTTTCAATTGCATAGTAGAGGACCCATCAACTCCAGATGGGCAGCTCATTTACATCAGAAACCCCTGTGTGAAAGTACCAATAGGTGGTTTGATAAGATTAGTTTGGAGTGCCTCTATGGTCTCATCTGTATCCACCACACCCATGAAAAAAGTTTCTCTCTTCTCTAGATTTGTTTTCAATGCAAAAATGGTCACACCTACACCTGACAAGAGCAGATTGAATGGTTTGCCTGTATCTTTATGAATGAAACAGACAGCAGTACTTGCATTACCTATTAACTGACCCAGAGCCATAATCATGAATGAATTGTTTTGTAGTGACCTGTAAAACTATTTGTAGCACAAATGTAATGTGGGTTTCCTTTAGTTGTTTTTATTTTGTGTACGTTTTTTTTAACAGACATTCTGCCCTTGCCTAGCCAAGATAGGCAGCAATAACAGTGCAATCACATTAGACAGACAACACAATATGTCGCACAAATCAGAATAAGACGGAGATGAAATAATACAATTTTAAATTTAATGCAATCAGAAAAGGGATTTATTCTTTAACCCATAGGACCTTAAAACAACACAAGATCTACTTAAGTATTTAATTTAAGAAGTTAAGTATATCTAATTAAGTATGAACACAAGTAAGACCAATAAAAAAACAATAGCTTAATTACACTAAAAGAACAAGAGAACTCTGGTTCCCAAACTGGGGGTTTGGACCTCACCATGAGTGACAACACCAAGGCATCACAAAATAATTAATTAAGTGGCAAAGAGATAAATGACAGGACAGCGAAACAGAAAAATTGGACATATACTGCAAAACATTAATATTTTGCTGCATTTCTCTAAGCTTTGCATTGTTTACCAAAAATATATCCTCTTTTGGTTTGTAAAAAATAATATGATCCATTTTTGTTTGACTTTGGTTAATTCATTGACATCCGCAGACAATGTGTCAACATACCCTGTTTACAAAGATAAGATGGTTTGTAACCCAAGAATTACTTTCTAGATAATCAGGTAAATTTTAATTTAGTCTAATGACAACATCTGAAAAGCATTTCTCCTGAATAAGAGATTGTAGAAGTATTTAAAACACCACATTTATAGTTTTATTTGCACACTGCTGTTTACTTTCAAGGCTGGCATTCATAACACTCACAGTGACAGTAATGCACAGGACTGCCAATGGAGAAATTAACCAAGAATATTTAAGTACAACTTTGGGACACGTGCACTTTATTCTAATATTTGATTTAATTGTATTTTATACTGCTGTTCCACTGAGGGAAATGTAGTTTCTACTCACCTACATTTATCTTAGAGCTATAATTGGTAGTTACTTTACATAATGGGAGCTTATATACAAGCCATATAATGCGTGATGATGCTTCATTAGCGATTAATTCACCCATTTTAACCCAAAAGTAACTCCACATTTTTCTACATCTTGTTATTGTTGCTTTTATCAGAAAAAAAGGATCTGAGTTCGTTCTCCGGACACTAAAGAATATCTTTCTCTTTCGTTTTCTAAGAGTTGGCTTATTTACATCGGAGGAGGTCGCAGTTTTTTTTTTTTTTTTTTGTTTGTTTTGTTTAGTTTACTTTTTGCGCCACACAACTTTTACGCATGCTCTTGAATGTTGCGTGGTGCGGAATAAAATAAAAAGCATCCACATGGAGGCGGTGGTGATGGTGGGGAGAAAGGTGGGGGGGGGGGGGGGGGGGGGTCGGTCTGCTCTAGTACTGTTGGTGGCCCATTTATCATATCTCCGCCCTCCAGTGTTTCAGCTCCCATGAGGGCGGCTCTTTAAATTGCCCCAAAACTCTTCCTGGCTGGCGCCTTTTTTCCTTTATCTGCACGAGACGAGACGCACGTGCCGTTTATAGGACTCCGTTGGAATAAACTTCTCAACCTGCTGGTAAGAAAATAATTTAATCATTTTCTAAAATCTTCCTTTTTAAAAAAAAAATCTAACTGTTTCAAACGCGGCATGAGCTGGGATTTTAAAGGGGCGGGCAGTGTGCGAATAAAAGCTGTAGCCTATAGATCAGTGCAAGGCTTTTAACCGGGTACAACCAGCCAGGCTTAAGGAAACATTTGGGCTTAAATTTAGAGCAGCGGTTGGAACCGAGCGGTAAAGGTGAGTGCAAACAAAAAAAAAAAACAACGATGGTGAGGTGGCGAAACTTTGCATGCTTGTAAACCCCCCGAGCCGATATTAATGCATTTTACAGAGCTGGTAGCTCCGGCGAGAGGAGGCTTCATGCTTTAAATGTGAAGCCGCCTTTTGTTGCTTTGGCCCGGGCTTTTCGTCGCCGCAGCAAGTGAACTCAATCACCTCGCTCGACTGCATTTTATTTCCCTTTTCAAAAAAGGCGAGCGCCCATGCAGGCGAAGCTCTTAGCCTGCAAACCCCGCCGTGCACACACCAGCCATTGTGTGTGTCGGCTAGATAGCTCTCCGTGGCCCCGGCGTGCAGACATGCTGCGAGATAGTTTCATGCGCAGGCCCGATTATTGGCCACAACAAGTACAGCGACGGGCCTCTAAACATGGTTGGTACTGGAAGGGGGGCATCGGGTTCAGTAGTTTTGTGCAGATTTGTGCGGCCTCCGACCGCCTACTGAGTCCCAGCAATATCATGCGAGCTGTGTAGATGTGAATCCCGTGTTTGTGTGGCACTGTCGGCTGATGAGTCAGAAATAGACCTGGAAATCAGCGCGGATTAATTGAGTTAAACGTGTTACCGGTGCGCGGTGATTTTCGGTTTGTTGTCGTGGTCAACGAGTTGTGTGTGTGTGTGTGTGTGTGTCTCTCTCTCTCTCTCTCTCTGTGTCTCTGTGTGTGTACACGCGCGCGAACTCGACGCCCTGTCTTGCAGCAAGCCTGACCCAGTGTGATTTATTTCCTAGGTCTGAAAAACTACGCAAACATGAGCGACAAGGGGACAGTCTCACCGAAAGAGAAGGAGGCAACAGAAAAGAGGGGGCGTGGAAGACCCCGCAAGCAGCCCCAGGTAAAAACCTCTGATGTAAGTAAGACCAATTTTCTTATATTTCTTAATATTTTTGAGAAATTGGCAGGTTTGCATGTCATGAGAAGTATCACTAACATAACGCACAGCAAGAATAAGTCTTTGTGTTAAGGACTTGGGAGTGTACAAACAGACAAACAAAACAAACCATTGGCTCACATCTGCTCAGATAGTTCAGGTAGATATTATTGCAGGTAAGGTGCTCATGCATATCTGTGTCATAAGCTCCTGCTATGCTACTGAGACCTCAGAATCAGCATATGGCTGCAACAAGCCCTTGTGACCATTTGGTCACCCCTTATCAGTGTAAGTGTAGATATCTACAATAGACTTCCTGTGTGTCTGACAGGTTTGTAAGCAACCTGTAACCCAACACCTTTAAACTGGTTTTAACCCCTCTTCATGACCCACCTCAGCTCGTCACGTAATGGGTGGCATGGGCGAGTGGAAGCGCACAATGGCTCGTATAGCTATCGCTCAGCACAGTGTGTTTTTGGTATTGAATTGCTTGGTTGCTATGAGCTGCGGTTGTAAACACACTAGAGATGCAATCAGAGATGAGTCTGCCATGACGTAGCTTACAACCACATGAGATCATTACATTGCATTACAGCCGATCACATATGTCATGTTACATGTAACTTGGTTTTAAAGTAGATGGTAAATGTCCCAAATGCTAAGACAAATACTGAGTTTTACACCTTGCTGTGGCTGCCTGACATGCTTTAGTCTGTACTGTTTTATGAGCGATGGTGTTTATGTTTGTCTTTGTGGATGTTTCAGTTGTGAGTTTCAGACAGTTCTTTCCGTAGTTTGTTTCCGTCAGACCGTGACGACCTGTGGCTCTGACCACCTGTCAGCCTTTGAACTACAGTTGCTCTGACCTTGAAAAGTGAAGTTGTTGTCTGAGTCTTACACATGCAAGACTATCTCAAATAATATGTTCCATAACAAATTCAGTTGAAGTGTCTGCACTAAAAACATTAGCCACTTTGTGCTATGTTAACTTTATCCTAACTGTCTTGATTGTCAGGAACCAAGTGGGTCCCCTACTCCAAAGAGGCCCAGAGGACGGCCGAAGGGCAGCAAAAACAAGACAACCGGCAAGGGCAAAGTAAGTCAGTAGTGTTGTAGTGTGGTGACAAATTATGATTTTAGCAATGGCTAACTTGCATCCTGACCCAGAGTGACATCAACAAAGTTAGACACAGCTTCACAATGATGCTTCATATCTTATTCACTGTCTCATATTGTCTTGCAAGCGTTTTCCTTTTCCTGACCTCCAATTCTTTTTGGTTGATCAACATTTTAACGGTAGCTAACCTCATCCTCTCAGAAGGATGTCCTGCTGTTACTTGTGATATATTGGTTGGCTACAGTTTAGCTGTTTCCCCTCATGTCAGAAATAGACTAGCTAGGGTATCCCATTGTAAAGACCTTGGTTTACTGCTTAATTTTTTTTTTTCTTTTTTTTTTTTTGAGAGGGGGGGTGATGCTCAATCTGTACTTCCTGTCCTCCAGCTTCCTGCAGCTTGTCATGCACAGTGTGGTGCAGGTGCAAAGGACTGTTTCCAAGCTGACACTAAGCACCCCTCCGCCCCCACCCAGCACACAGCCCTAGTTCTTCTCTGCCTGTCGTCTCCATAGCAACAACTGATTTTCTCCCTCGCCCCAACCAGCTCCCCCTTGCGCACTATGTATGGGAAAGAGAGAGAGGGAGCATAAATGCACATGGACGTATAATATAGGTTTAACAGAAAGATCCGAGCTGCAGAGGGTTTGTGTCTCCGCTCAGTTCCACCAGCTGTCTCTGATCCTCAGACCAGGTGGCCAGCGAACTGGAGTGCCCTGTGTGCAGTTCCTGTTGGCCTTCCAGATAATAGCCAATGAACTCAATGCCCCTTTCCATCTGTCTAATTGTAGGGGTACTACTGCCATCTGCAGACAGATAGGGGAACAGCTCTGTGGAAATGTGTATTTACATTGCTGATTTTTCACTGAAAGGTTTTGGCTTTGACCAAGCACCAGATCAGCAGGTCACAGAGAAACAAGTAGCTCTATTAACTGTTTTTTTTTTTTTTTTGTTTGTTTTTTTCACAGAAAGCAACAGCAGCCCCATCTTCAGGGGAAAAACGCAGGGGAAGACCTAAGAAGGAGGTAAGACAACAGCGTAAAGTTAGAGCACACACTTGTGAAGCCATTCCCTTCCCAATTGAATTATGATTGGTATGACTGTCTGCAGGGAAAAATTGCATTTCCTTAATTCCTCTGCCTGCCTGCCTTCTTTCACTCAGATGAGTCATTTTTACTCATCACATCTATTTTGGTTCTTGTGTTCATGTAGAGTGACTTCTTGGTCACACAAGGTCCTCTACCTAGTCATGATGAAAGGCAAATATGAACCTGCATAGTAAATTTCTACTTAGTGTCAGTTAGTCATGAACAGTCATGTAAAAGTACTTGGAGCTAGATTTGCATCCCATAAACACAAGTGCTCATATTTTTATACATTTTGTCCAGTGTGAAAGCCAAAAACGTATATTTGATGAAAGCCTAAATCAACATGCATGTCAGGGTATGGAACAGTGCTGAGATGAGGACAAAATAAAGCTCAGAATATGGTGTCGTTAATGTTAAATCTTTATGCTTAACATCTTATTTGTCGTGTATGCACATTTTACAGAATGTGTGATGGAAATTTGCCTCAAAGGCAAAAGTCATGGACATTTTAGTAAAAAAATTGTATAAATGGTGTATAACTGCATGCTTCTCTTCTTCTGTGTCAAATGTATTGCCAAACCATATTCAGTTGGTAAAAAAGTGTTTAATTTAGGAAGAAGCTGTGGTCTTGTAGTAACATTCTGTCATGTGCATGAGTGGTTAGGGCGTACTCTAAAACAAGTCTGGCTTGCATTAGTCACAGAAAGGAATGACCCAAAGTTACCCTCGTAACTAGCCCTCTGATTTTTATGAATGAACATCTTGGGCAGCAGCAGTGAATGTAGAGGAAAAGCAAAGGAGCAAAAGCAGGATGCCTCACTCTGACTCACCAACTTATGAATCACTTTTCACTACAGATGGCTCACCCTTCCCCTGGGTGTTCTTCATGCCACAGTGGTTTATCAAAGGGATTTATAATAACATTTATTTTTTTTTTCATGTTGGTACTTGGGGTTGTTAAATGTAAAAACAGTCCCGTTGAGACATGAATCACAGGCAGCTATTGTTGCTGTATATTGATGGCACTAGAGAGGCATTTTCCTTGTGGGTGTAGTGAAGGCCTGACTTTTTTTTTTTTTTTTTTTTTTTCCTGTTGCAGGAGAAGGAAGAAAAGACATCCCAGGAATCATCTGAGCAGGAAGATGAGGAAGAGGACCAGTAATTCACAACGCATGCTACCTCACTCAACATACTGACTTACTGTTAACCAGAACTGGGCTGTATCTCCAACACCAGTGCCACCACATGACCACTGTTCACGACAAAGCCCTCTTTGCCAAAACAAGGGTTATCACAGTACATATATCATGCAACAGCACTGGATAGAACGATGGACCTTGCTCAAGCATAGATCTAAGAATTACATGAAAGGTAACAGCCCTTTTCTCTACATGTCATGTTACCACAAGTCTTTTATACTGGACAAAGGTGTGCTCTAAGGAGCATGGATGTTTCCGTTTTTCTCCTGAAGATGGTTTGTAGGACATTTTCTGTGCTATCTGTTGTACCCACATCTGAGATGGTAGGGCATATTTTCTCCACATTTTATACTGGACAAGATGAATTTAACTCCCCCCTTCTTTTATGTGTTATGTGAAGTGGTTAACCTATCCCTTAGGAAGAGAATAGGTAACTGATGGTAGGATGGTTTTGCTTTTTTTTTTTTTTCCTTTTCATCCCCCTTCTCTAACTGGCAAAACTGATTTTGCCCTGTGTCACTTCTAGAGTAGAATCCCTCTTCCGCCTTCCTTTCCTTGCAGGACAGTTTAGATTCAGTTATGCTTCTCAAACTTCCTTTTCAGTCCTCGGCGTGCGTAGTGGGGAGATATCAAGTGTATTAAGAGTAATCAGAATATTCTGATTAGACTTACTGTTTTGTTCCTTCGGGTTACATACTTTTTTTTTTTTTTTTTTTTTTTAAATGAGTGTGTGCTGCTTTTTGTGTTATAATAAAACTCAAATCTTTTGGTTAAAATGTATGTTTTTAAGGATAGGGTTGGAAGTTTTAGGCTGAGAGCATCAGTGTTGTTTCTTCAGGGAGCTTTTACAAATGCTGTTACATTGGCGTCTCCACACAGTCCTTAGTTTCCAAGCGCTCAATCAGTCACTTGCAAGGCAAACTACAATTGGTCAAACAAGAAGTTTGATTGTAGTAGAGAAATGGTGGAACTACTGTCCAACAGGACTGTATGTTGTTTTTGTATTGTTTTTTTTTTTTTTTTTCCATTACATCTAGCTCTCACTGCTTCACCTAACTTGGTCCTTCTCTTATCACTTAGTACAGTAATATACTTTTTTTTTTTTTAAGTCTTTTAAAAGATGTGTTGAATGTCTGCTACAGGAAAACGACGTTTGAGATTTCTACGTGTCAGGGAACCTGCGGTCACAGTCCACTTAACTGGGTTTTTTTTCCACACACCTAAGCTGCTACAACCTCAGTTATAAAACCCGGAAAACTGCAAACAGGCGATACAAGGCCTGGACTCTCATACCTCACTAAACAGCTTACTTTACCATGTAATTGCGTTTAACTGGTTTTCTGTTGTTTTTTTTTTTTTTTTTTTTTTTAACTTCTAGTATGAGTTGGAAAGATGTCGTTTTTTTTTTTTTTTTTTTTTTTTTTACCTGACTGTAATAAGGTATCTAAAATGTCATGTGTGCGATTTTACGCATATGCAACACGTCTTGGCTCGTTCATAACCAGAGCTCGCAGGCAGGTTGTCTTTAAATGTGTGAAGCAAGTCAGGGAGACCTGTCAGCTTGACAACTGTGTTCGCTGACTGTGGTAGATTAGCATGTGTGTTTTATCCTTTTTATCCTTCTGGTGCACTGAAATGTTGGTTCAGATTTTCATGGACAAATATGTTTTTTGTGTGTGTGTGTGTGTGTGTGTGTGTGTGTGTGTGTGTGTGTTTGTGTGTGTTTGTGATAGACTGGGCGCTCTTTCCACTTACCTGTTCCGTTGGCCACAGTGTGTTTGGCACTACCCACACACAGCCACCTTCGCCAAATTCATACAATGGTCACTTCATGTCTTTTTCAACTTTCTCCAACTACTTTTGACAATATCAGTGTCATTGTGCATACCAACATCTTGCATCCTTTCATTTATATACTGTAAACTCACTAGGATGGGATTCTTTTTAATGTACACGTATATAAATGTACAATGTCTATATTTCTATAGTGCCCTACAACAATTTGTATCAGAAATGGTCAATAAAGAGAATTTTCTGTCACTTTTTGTATGGCATATATCCATTTAAATTTTTTGCCCAAAGGTTCAAGAAACCATTATGCTGCAGTGTAATTTTTAAGTGTTAATTGGCTTAATGCACATGATGGTGACAGCACAAAGACAGTTAATTTACATCTTTGCTTCAGCCTTACTTTTTTCACAGTATTTATTTAGCAGTCTGAAAATAAAACTTCATAACAGTGCTGCCAATCAGGTTTACATCAGTAGTTCATGTTTGCACAGTTTTTCCACATAAAACAAAAAAGTATCTGGATGAGGCATAAAACATGAAGAGAGATGCAAAAATGGCCAAAGAGCATTGAGGAGGATGATGTGGGATAAGGTTCTGGTCCTGACCACAGCAACATCACCTATGCGCAGGTTACTTTTAAAGTACATCCAAGTGTCATACTCCATAACATCACAATTTCAAATGCATTAATTGATTAACTGAGTGCTGAAGACTGTTTTTGTTCACATTTACAAATGTAATGCAAATAAAAGGCAAGGAAAGGTTACAATTGAAGAAAAAAAACAAGGTTTCCTGAGTGTTTGATACAGTCAGACCTATGGCATTCATCCTCAGCTGCAGATAAATTTGTCCTGGTGCCATGCCTTGTAGACAGGACATTTTTAGGGGACTAGTCACAACTCATTTTGGGGATGAGAGTTGGTTGGTGTTATTTAAGTCCATATCTGGCTTCTCATGCCATTGATAAGAGTCATAGGATTTGGCTAAACCACAGAAAGATCCAGAGTATCGGCAAGCTAGTTTAAGTTCCGTGAGCAAATTAAAACCATAGAGGGAGTGTTCAACCTGTTGACTCAAACTGAAACTGAAATAAAAGTTACAAAACCCAGTCTAATTTTAATGGCTAATTCTAACTTTTAATAAATAATATTAAACTCTTTTTCAAGTGGAATTGCAGTCTTCAAACTAAAGGCATTTCATCTACAATGCCTAATTTGTTACACTGCAAACTTCCTCTACACAACAATTGGTCCAGACCATGATCACAAGCCCTCTCACAGCAGAACTGATCATTTTTCATTCATGCAGGACATTCATATTCTTGCCTCAGCCCTTTATAGTCAAGACAAATGCCTACTACAACCCACAGGAACTTAGCTGCTTGCTATATCACCCACAATATTATAAATGTAAACAGAGTAAATGTACAAGAACATGTATCTTTAGATAGATTCCACATTTCTTACCTCCAAGTCATGTTACTGAAAATCACAGTAAAAAAAGGTTTGAATAAATAATTTCAAATAAATATGTTTAAGGTCTGTGGCACATAGGGTTGGCATTAGAACCTCGTAAATGCACAGTCACTCTGGCTGTACATAAAACAGGAATAAGAACTGTAATAAGGAATAAGAACTACTCAAAGCTAATGGTATGTAGCAATGAAAAACACAAAAAAATAATCATGTGCATTACTTCAAAATGATTTCTGTTGCTGAGGATTGTCTCCACACTGACCACCTTCAGTGCCTTGGTTTAATAACATCAGGCATTGACATCTTTGGTCAGAAGAGGGTGCTGCTGTTGATAACTTCTGGCCCAGCCTTGTACAATCTATGGACATAAAGTACAAAGTATCAGCAACTCTGAAGCAATTAAATGAAATATTTTGTGTAAAGCAGTAATGGCACTCAGAAGTGTCATGTCTTTCCAGAGAAAATGTATTGATCCATAAACCTCACTGTTCACAGTTTTCACTGGAACTACTAAACAGTCCCTTTGAAAACAATGAGAAGTGATTGTGTATTATCCCCAGTAACAGAGTCAACATTCCTGGAAAGACAACTATTGAGTTAAAAAAAAAAAAAGAAAGAAATTCTGTTCCTCTTCCTCCTCTGTATTGAGTCAGCAGAAGGATTCACCGAGGCACATATCAAGATTACAATAAATAAAATCAAAACAGTAGTTTAACTTTAATAACAGCATTTTAAACTAACATAAAACATAATATCAGGCATTATTTTTCCTGTTTTCATTGCTGCCCATGGTCAGTATTGCCACCTAGTGTTTCTCCAGGATCAGTGCACGATTTCTGATATGAGTCAAGCAAGTCAGTAACTTACTTTCTATAGTGTTTTTAAAGCCTTCACCATTTATTTCTATTTCAGATCTCTCTGAACTAGAGAATTTGGATCACCAGGAGTATCCGCAGCTTCACAGTCAGGTAAGATGTTTTTTGATTTAACCATTATATATTATCACAAACTTAGTGCCAAAAGAGTAGTGCCAATTGCATTTACAAATATGTGAATATTGATATCTAAAAGCTGATATTTGATATCTCCATTAACTGCTCTGTTAAGCTTTGAGGCTTCTACATCCCTTGAGCAGTGCAACTCCTACTACTATACTACTACTACTATTCTATTATACTTCTCGCAGATATACTGTATCTCTATGAGGGAGAGGAAGTGACTAACCAATTGAGGAACTGCTGTTCTGTTAGCCTAAATGTTGCAACCAAATACCGACAAAAGAAAACCACACAGGAACACAAAACACAGCGAGTAACCAAGACACCAGCATACATTTCCGCACACTGACATCTGCAACTAAAAGTGTCCCAAAGACAAGCGCTGGTTGTCAAAACGTTTAAGTTTTGACAACCAGCGCTTATTGGTGAGCACTGGTTGTCAAAACGTTTAAGTTTTGACAACCAGTGCTCACCAATATTACTGAAAACCACAGTAAAAAGTTTGAATAAATAATTTGAACTAAATATCTTTAAGGTACTGCAGCAATCATCATACCATCGTGTCCTCTTCTCTCCACAGCATTTCTTGGTCAGCTTCAGTAAGATCCTCAGAAGGATCATATGTGTAAACTGGTAATAGCTGATGACGGAGTCTGTCAATTCTAAGGGACAAAAGAAACGGTTTACTGAATCCCACAGAGACGTGAAGTTATAGTGCACTGTGCCTTTTAATTATTGCGTATAATAGGTCTTACCTCCTTTTCTTACGAATATACATGACCTGAAACACACAAAATGAAGAGCTTTATATATATATATATATATTCAGTGTTTAAATAGGTTTGTTAATTATCACTTATTTCTGTGTGTTCTGTTTTCTTCTGAGTTTACTGAGCCTATAATAATTCTTCAGTCCCTTGCCATCCAGCCCACTTACCACAGCTGCAGCTATTCCAATGATGGTGATGAGGAGAAATGGCACCAGCACATAGCTGACTGCCACATCTCCATCTACGATGGCAGGGGGCTGAGTGGTGCTGTTCATTGCATATGTTTAGGACAGGGGGACACACGGTGCTGCTTGTGCAGCTTTACAAGCAGCAGGCCCCCTCCCAAAGAAGGACACTGTGCAGCGGCTGGCTCTTCAGGCTGCCCTCTTGTTGTTTATGCCTCATCCTTGCTGTTCATGTGACTTCCACATGGTATCACTGCCCTCCCTAATCACAGATCTGTGGGAACAAGAAATGAAAAGAATTTGCACAGTGTAAAAGCATTTCCGTGAAGATATATAGTCACATATCGTTAGATATGTCGAATAGAGGGAAGATATCCAGCCAAGCTGCTTAAATGTTAGTTTTGTTAAATTGACATATCCAGGAACGACGTTCAGTGAAATGCAAAAACCTCAGTGTCTTGTCATCAAGGACCGTGCAATCCAATTTTCTTGCGGCTATTTGCTATGGTGGTGTACGTGAAGCAGACAGCGCTGAACCAGTTACCTAAACTACATATAACTGAGGCCCTAGGGTCAAAAACCTTTCTAATTCACGGACCCAGCGACCGATGATACTAGTCTGCCTTAAGACCGATATGGACACAGCTGCTGCTAGCCTGCGCTAGTCCCTGACAGGTTGAAACGTTAGTACAAAATGCTGAAGGAAGTAGTCTGCACCAAGACCAGGCCGGGTCCTAACGAGCCGCAGCAGACCTGTGCTCAGTATTTGGTAAATGGAAATACAGTCCGACTCACTGTGCGAAGAGAAAAGCCTCAGTTTGTTGTGGTTCACCAGACACTGTGTATGTCCCTGTCTCATCCCAGGGTCAACCACTTCCTGTCCGGATCCTTCACAATAACAGCACGAATTGTGTAAAGAAAAACAAAAAAAACACTCGCACTAACATGTACTTTTTTCAGACAGCGCTTACATGGTGGGAATGCATACAATCAGATTCACTCCTTTATGTTAGTAACATACTAAAACAAGCCGAAGTTAGTGCGTTTGATATTATAGGGATGTCCTTTCCAAACCTGATTTCACATTGGAACATTATCTGCATCAAGAATGAGTTTTAATGTCTAAATACATTTCTGCTTTTAATAATTTGTGATTTATGAAATTAGCATTTTGCTATTTAACTGCTACTTATCATAAAACACCATGTGAAATAAATGAATTGGCACATACAGCAACAGTGAATACAGAATGGTTAATATACTGTTGATTATTACAATCAGTCATAAATTATCCTAAAATGCTCCCACTGGTTTTGTGTTTCTCATCTTTTTCAATAAGAGATGTGTCAGTATAGAAGATTTTGATCTTAAACTGCATGAATTCAGCAGAATTTCACCAAAATACTATCCAGTATAATTTCAAATACACCCTAGCTGTGAATTTTGAACTAGTATTCGTGTATTGCAGCGTTACACTTCATCCATATTGTGGTTTCATTTGACCACATGACTTGAAAATGGTCAGATTACTTATAATTGGAGAAAAGTATTGACTGGCCCAATGTTTTACTGGTTAAAATGTTGTGGTATCTCACATAAAATGTTACTATTCTTCAACAAGAGAAGTTCATGTCATATTCTGTTCAGTATGCATGTTTGGCAGGTTCAGATTCAGTTTTTGCATCACTCATATATTACCACTAGATGTCACTAAACATCTGTGAGTTAACAAGAAGAGAACATTGTTAACGGGCCAAATGTGTATCCTAATCCATGCAGATTCATCAAATGCTGAACCACCACTTAAACTCATACTGTAATCTGTCAGCTACTTAAACTCATACTGTAATCTGTCAGCTAAGGTGAATCTGTGAAGCAAAATGATTGCACTTTTTGTCTCCTTGATCTACCTGTGCTTTAATAAGTACGGGTAAATATCTAAAAATAGCTGGTTCCATGGAGACAAAATTACCCTCAGTAGTACACAACACAACAGATCCAAAAGGAAATAAAGGAGTGGAAAAAGACTCCCAGAATATCAGCTTATCAGTCCTTATGTTGGAAAGGAACTGTTACTGCTAAGGGTTATACATAGATAAGACTTAAAACTATCTGTATATTATGGCATAGTCTTGTGTAGGTTAGGAGCATCAGGTTTGCAGTAGGTGATGCTTGTGTGGTACTGTACAACAGCACATTAAAGCAGAGCTCTGATCATGAACTGTTGTGGATTAGTATGTGACTGAAGTGAAATATAAAGTCTGTCTTGATAATAATTCAATTTTATTATTAGAAAAATTAACTTATTGCTCTTCAGAGTCATGTAAAAATTAGCATCCATTGAATCAGCTTTGAGGTATTTGCTTCTGCAGGACGAAAAACACACACCTCCTCTGCATCCTGTTTGCTTTACACAACTTTAGTGTTCTTATTTTTTTCTGTTGGAAAGTAGATGAGTAGATCATTACCTCAGTTGCACTACAGACACGCTGGATTTCACCAGTGTTATCACTGAAACAATCCATTAAGCGTGAAGGCAGATGGTACTGTGTCTCATTGTTTGTGTATCATCACTAAGTGCACTAAGAAGGGAAGGGTAATGGAAATGGCTGCAATGTGAGCCTGTCTTGTCTAGTGGGTTATAGTTGTGCTCAGACATGTAACTTCTTTGCTGTGTGTTCTTGTGTCAGAAAATCAATGTTTAAAATATGATCAGTTACATTAGATCTTATGTACATGTATGAAATATGATTATGATACAATGATTATACAAATTTAACAAATAAATTGGACCAATATTATTATAGTCTCTCACTTTCTGGCAGGGGCGTGTCTAGAAGGGTGGCCAAGGGTGGCCAAGGGTGGCCACTGCCACTCCCAGAATCTCATTGGCCCCCTAGTGGCCAACCCTAGAGCAGACCCTGCTTTGATTTGTAGTTGGTCAAGTCCATCAACCCATATCCTGATCTACTGATTCAGGATCAGTTTGCAATTTCCAATTACGCAGTCATACTAAACTGAGTCCATGAGAACTGATCTCTGGTCAGCATAGTTTTGACCAATGAGAGCTGTGGAACGATTTTTTTCTCTAAGAGGAAGTTGGTAATTTTATACCACATGCCATGCTAAAGCAAGGCGGCCACATTCAAGTGCGGGTGCCTGATAGTGTCCAATCTCGGACTGTTTAGTAATTGAATGGGAGACCAATTTGGAAGACCAGGGGCCGCTAGCCTCAGCTACTGAGGTTGCGTCAGGAAGGGCATATGGTGTAAAACCTGTGCCAAATTGATTATGCAGATCATTTGATCTGCTGTCGAGAGATTTCAGTCACGGATGGTGAATTGATTAGACAGACTACGTGCATCTATTGATTGAGAGGTGTGTGTAGTTAAGTTGACTTTTCTTCTGAATGTGTGAAAACCTGTACGTGCAGAGCAAACAACTACACCATAACTCGCTTGATAGGGGGGTGCAATTCTTTTTTTTTCTTATTTGAAGAAATGTCTAAAAGCTTTGTGCATATACCCATATTGTTCCACTTTTGTTTGAATAAAAGTCAAATGAAACATTAATTTGACATGTATCACTTTTCATGATCATATAATACACTTCATGTTAAACGCTGATGGATTTTCTTAGCTTGGGAAGAGATGAGGGCTTTATTCCACTATAAGAAAATTGCCCTGAGAGAATGTGTAGCCTATCATGACATAATTAGTGATTAGTGATATTAAAATAAACACGTTAAAATAATCAGTTTTCCAGAGACTGTGATGGGTGGCAGTCAAATAGAAATTGAATAGAATGGTAGTTGCTTGTTAGTACTGTTCAGATTGTATTATCAGCTTAAGTTTTTTGTGGCACCATTTTATTGCTGAAGATTGCAATGCGACGCATTGAACATCGGTATTACATGTTAATCACCTGCCATTCATTAAGGTTCACTGTGCCATGGCCACCCCACACTAGCTCTATGGGCCACCCTGGCCATCCCAGTGAAAATGTCCTGGAAACGCCACTGCTTTATGGATGAGAACACTTTGGTATATGATGCAGTAGTTGTGCACTACTATAAAAAACAGCCGGTGAGCAGATTGTCTTTATGTAGTTAAAACACTGGAGGCTGGCACCCAAAGAACACTAAGCACTCTCCCTCCTTGCAGTGTAGTGCAATGTGGGCGTGAACAACAAGCAAAGAGATGACGCCTCCTCCTTCCACCCTCTCTCCTTATTGGTTGAAAAGTGGAATCACTTTTGGGGCTCTCCCGTGTGGAGAACCTGCCATATTGTTTTAGAAATGGTATACTATCAACATTGAAAAATATTTTTCCGCCGATCTAAATCAGATTGACACAAAGGTTTAACGCTGATGAAACCTTACTCCCACCTGCACGTGCGGATGCAGCTGGCAAAGTTCCCTTAAGCTCAAGCAGCTAATGTTATTACGTGGGTATTTAAAAGTCTTGTTTCCAAATGCATTAGCTCACTGTTTTCCCTGCAACCACTTTTTTTTTGTCGTCCACTGAAAGCAAATCGCTAGGCCATCCCCCCGACGCGCGCCTGTGCCGTGGAGCTCCCCCTTGCTGCGCGCATCGTGATCTAGTGAATGCAGAGTCTTGCAGTGAACGCAGGGTCACCTTCTGTCATTGCAAGGGGAAATACTGAATTATTTGCAGCGTAGGCTACCGGGTAGTCCACCTCAGCAGCAGCATCTCTGGTAAGTCTCCGTGTGCTCCATGTTGTGCGCCACATTGCTGCACTGAGCATCATTTTAGCAACGGAGAGATTTTCCCCTTTGGATAATGTCTGCTCCCCTTCATGCTGCAATACGAACCGAGTGCTACTTCATTAGCAATACTACAGCTTTAGCTTTTTGGAATTATGCATGCGTCATATTATATGTTGTACTGTTGTTTGCATATGACAAGGGACTATCTTGCATCATCTTGAATTACCGTTGCAGCCTTTGCGAAACTGTCGCGTGTAAAGGAGAATGCAGGTCTTGTTTTTTTTATTATGCAGCTGTTGTCAGGATGAGCAAAATGACCACAGGGTCCAGATACTATTAGTGCTAGTTAATGCCATATATTCACCTGTACTAACAGCTCTCCTCAGCACCAAAATGGTCAATATGATGCCGAAGACACGCTACACTATGGTAAATGGACATGATGGCCAAGGCTGTGAAAGGATTCTCATTCTGTGTTCCTTTCCATGCGTCAAATGGGTAAACAAGACTCAGTATCAACAGCGTCGACCAAAGACATACTAATCATCACCGCTTTGACCTGCACATACCATGCATTGTATGAGTATAGAAGAGACATGGGTCAGGGATCGCCCTGTTCTGTATTTCAGGATTACTTGGTGAAATGGACGCGAATGTAAATGAGAACACTCCGGTTATGTAATTGGTTGTCACAGCACAGTGAAGAGCGTCATTGTGTGTGTGTGTGTGTGTGTGTGTGTGTGTGCGTGTGTGTTTTTCCTCTGACTAACCAGCAGCACCACAGAGGAGGAGCATCCTGCTTTCTACACGGGATTAGGTGCATGTGGTCTTTTAATCATTCATCAGATCTGCTTCCGAACTGAAATGCATCCAGACTCCAGGCCGACCAAAGTATCCCATAACCGAATTTATGTGCAGGGATGTTTAATGTGTTATCTTAAGCTGCGATGACAATGATGATGATGATGGTTGGTTAATGGTACCTGGGGCGTCACATTTTAAACCCTGCAGCTTGCATCTACTACCAAAGCATACCGACTCTGTGCTCAGAGAATATTCGGTTGACTTAAAGCCTCTGCTATGTTTTTATGTCAAACCCTGTGGCTTTTCTGTCAAACGGTGACGTAGCGGATGACGGACAGGTCGCTTGTGCCCGCCTCTGCTTGTTTTGGAGCTGTCCGCGGTGCTGAATCCACTGTTTGCTGGAATCCGTGTCTGTCAGCAGTCAAGGTGCCCCAAGAGAGCCTGCAAGAGATGATGATACTTTCAAGGGAAGTGTAATCCAATTCTTTTGCAGAAAGTGGAGTCAAAGAGTACTTGCTATTTATTAGCAGACTCCTCACTCCACACTGTTGAGCCTGGTTTAAAATCTTTCACCAGGAAGACTGTCATCTATCTATCTATCTATCTATCTATCTATCTATCTATCTATCTATCTATCTATCTATCTATCTATCTATCTATCGATCTATCTATCTATCTGTTGTGGTTCCTAGTGGGGTGAAACAAATCAGGTTGTGACCCCTCCTCACAGTTTTTTTTGTTTTTTTTTCATTTGTGTGAAGTACTTGATCTGTAGTTTTTGATATGATTCAAAATCTTGTCACTTTTTATTTGGTGAGAGTCTAGAATAGTGGATCGTCCATTTAATATTTTTGAATGTTTGGATTTTATTAAAAACATTCAACAGAATGTTTGTAAGAAATATGTCTATAGTTCATCAGGTACTGAAACAAGTCTCATTCTGGTTGTAGTTGTATTGGAAAACCATATGCAATTTTGCTGATAGACCCTGTCACACACTGATTTCTCATTTTAAACAAAATGGGCATCATATTCATGTATTCCTCCTTTGCACCTTTCCTCTTCAAGGCTGGGTGTTTACAGTGTGCCCATGATATTGTTCATTCAGTGTGTTGCTGTTGTTTTGTTTTTGTGTTGAGGCAGCGTCTTCCTCCTCAGGTTAGCTGTCAGAATTTAAATATAACTTATTCTCATGCCGCCACTGCCTTGGTGTGTAGTTATCTCTATAGGACAGTTGTGACAGCAATCTTCATCTTTAGTGAGACCTTAGCATGTTCAGCACGGGAAGTGAAAACATATGAGTTTTAGGCAGCTTTGTTAAGTGGTTGTTTGTGGTTTTGAATCCAAATCCTCTTCAGTTTGTTTTCCTCCATAATAACTAAAAAAAACATTAACAGGAGTGTGGCATTTGTAGGAAGTTTCATGGTTTGTGCTTCTATTTAATGTGTGATAGCTGATGTAATTTCATATCTTACTACCATAAATAATGGCAAAGCAATGGATAATAGATTAAATGGTCTAGAATACTGATTTGATCAAACCACTTTAGCAAACCCACATTCAGTAGATCAGCTTAGCTTTTGGTTAGATCTTATTCTTTCATGTGTGTCTCTCGGTATATCTCACCTGGGGGAATAAGGTGTTTGCTGATGTTGTTGTTGTTGTCAGTCTTTGGTCTTTGTGGACAGTCCTGATTCCTTATGTGTCGGGGACACAGGACACAGTATGAAACAGTGCAGTTGTGTTTAAACGTGGCTGCCGATGAAAGAGTTAAAGGTTGTTTTTCCCTGTTAATAGCATATATAGTAATCTCTGACAACGTGTGAAAAAAGAGGCAATGTAAGAACAGAAAGTCTGAAGGGCAGCCGGGTGTCTCATTTCTTTCAGATAGAGGAGAACACACACAGGAAAGGCTCTGTCCTTGGCAGACAATTTATGACATTGGAGATTATCAAAAATATCCACAGCTCCTTTCCCAGTACAGAAAGAATCTCACTTTGTTTATCTGAAAATCAGTTTCAGAGTATTCTATACTAAAAGCCAGAGATGAACAAAGATGCAACTACTATTCAATTAGTGAAATTATTATGATACTAATAATTCATTCAAAAGATGCTATGTGTCTCGTAGTATGAGCACTGGTGGCATAGCAGTAGATCAAACATGTTATAAACAACATATAACATATATGAACAACATATATGAACATATATGAACAGTATGTAGAACAATATGACTCAGCTTTGTGTTACCCTATTGCGTTTCATGCTGTGTCATCACAACATGTCAGTGTTTGTGTGCTATGAGTCATCATGTCGCTATGGCTCAACCTAAGGCCAGTCACAGTATGTGTCATGATCTTTTTGGCGATGCAAAATGGAGTCTCATTGTGGAAACCTAGGGTTTGCATCATGCAGCTTAGTTTAGATTGATACTGGTGTGCCTGGTTAACTATCATCATTGTTATGTACCTGTGAATGCAGCAGTTTTCAGATCATTTCTTTAGGGTTTATGCTCCTTGTGAACATGTTCAGAGAGAGTAGAAGAGACCTGACAAAATTATCTGCTGGCTACATGATTGAAGCAGTTCATTATGATGTGTGAGAGAAAGTTTTTTGGGCTGAAACTAACTATTATTCTCATTATCAGTTAATCTTCTGATTTTTTTATTGCTTAGCCATTAAAATGTCAGAAAATAGTGAAAAACATCCATCTCAATTTAACAGATGCCAGACTGACATTTTCAAATGTGTTTTTTACTGATTAACAGGCAAATATTCTAAGCAAATGTTGCACTATAAAAAAGATGTTAATTAATTTAGTAATTCATTAATTGCTAATCAGAAACTGCAGCGAGCTGTGAAATGATTATTTATCTTTGTTGGGATTTCTTCTTCATTAGGGGACTCTGCCTTCTTCTGATTAAACAGTCAGGGATGAAAAACACCAATTGCATAAAATGGCCATGACTCAGCTTTTTAACATGAATTTGCGCCAGATTCAGTGGGATGTGGCTGCTGTCAGGCATCTCGTCCAGCTGTCAGATGGTGCCTGCATCTCACGTTACTTCA
Source organism: Mastacembelus armatus (assembly GCF_900324485.2). Lineage (NCBI taxonomy): Eukaryota > Metazoa > Chordata > Actinopteri > Synbranchiformes > Mastacembelidae > Mastacembelus > Mastacembelus armatus. Next base: position 6,512,861 of record NC_046639.1, on the reverse strand, counting down.
TGTGATCGGTGGGCTGCTTCATTCTGATTCTGCAGGAAATTCACTTCATGCATCCATGCTCTCACACTGAGTGAGAGGAGGGGTACAACAGAAAGGACTCACCAAAGTTCGACATTGAATCTCTAAGTCTTAAAGGCAAGGCAAGATGGCCGAATGATGATTGAGCTTAAGCTTAACAGTTATTGTATTCACTGATTTATCTCCTGAATGTTAATTGGATTGAATTGTTTACAAATGCCCTTCACAATTTTCAAGAAAAAGTTAAGCTTGTATAAAGTTACATACCTGCATATGTGTTAGTTAACTGATCATATAGAGTAAAAATAGATTATTTGTGGCTTGGGCGTAATTATGATTAAATAAAACTTTGCAATATGCAGACTACTGCCATTCTGATTATACGTAGTTTTGGTGAGACTGAGACAGAATTTAAAGGTCATGGTGCTGTTGTATTGGAGTATATATTATTAGCTGTGTCTAATATACCTCCTCTTCACTAATACCAGCTCCAGTGCTTTTAAAAGTTTTATGTATATATAGTGGTGTGGGTGTGCAGTTTGTGTTGAATTTTGTGCTCTGTGTGGGCTGTGTATTGTTAAAACGTGGTACATGTGGTGCACGTTAGTGACAGCAAAAAGGTTACACTTAAAATTACTGTTGGGAAAATGTGTAGATTTTAGAACAAGCAGCACTGTGGCTGCTCGTGTGTTCTGCTGCCACATATTGTTCAAAAATCCCCAAATTATTGCATCACATAGTGTCACTTAACAGGGCTGACCTATACTTCTCCCGTTTTCATTTCCACAGGTGATCTCCTGCAGGGGACCAACAGCTCTCTCTAAGGTTTATGGAAACCTGACCTCCCATTGGTGGAGAAGGTGCGTAGTTCCTCTTTGTGCTGTTTGTCCTCCAAATTCTCACTTCTTTTACTAGCCTCATTTAGTCTGAGGTTGCACAGGTCTTCCAGAATGAAAAAAAAATCAACCCTTAGTAGAGTCACTGCTTTTAAGGGGCTTCTGTATAATGTATAATGCTAAAACAGACCACTTGAGGTAATTAATCGGTCTTTGTCAATGCTTTTAATATTTCATGAGGGTGTCCCAGTCTGCCAGTCTGCCAACTGGAGGAGGGGTCAACCTTGTTTCTTATGTTTCTTCTTTTGTGAACTGTTTTTATGTGGTTTGAATGTGTACCACATGGTTAACATGACATATAGGGATGCTTCAAGAGGATTGCGTTTTTGCTTTCTAGCTTCTTTAGTTGATTATATGCACAATTTGTAATCTCTCATGTGGAAAAAACATTTTTGTTGTTACAAGAGAGGAGACCTCAGAATACTGAAATCATTGTATAAAGTAGTGTTTGCTGTCTGAGATGAAAGAATGATAAACTCAGGGCTATTATTGAATTCCTTGTTCAGTGTCTTTTGTTTTTTGTGCATTATGACAGTAATGGCTGCAGCAGGGAGGTTAAACCGGTGTTTGAAGAGCACAGAGTGTTTGTTGTTTGTATATGCTCATCAGAACATAATGGTCCAGTTCATAAGGTTTCTCTGGGGACCCTGCCAATTTGGACTAAGAGAGGAAGCAGTTTACTGGTAGTTAAAGTGTGCTCAGAGGTTAATCAGGAACGTAGAAACATAGCTACAAAGGAAATGATATCACCATCAGTGGGTACAGTACATGTTAGTCTTGTCCAGACATTATTTTGTACTGTACAGGTCTCAATTTAAAGTTTGTATTTGGTCCCTCTGTTTCAGTGTTTACAACAATAAATGACATGCTTATTGATTAAAAGGAGAGAGGAAGTGTGTGTTGTTGCTCCATGCAGCAGAGTAACAATATCACTGAAAATATGCAAAATTAAATAAAAGGATTTTCCCTTTTATTTATTTCTGGAATACTTATTTTATTTAGTCCATTTTCTCACTGAACTCAACCTTCCAAAACTTGGAAAGGAGGAGAGTGATATTCTTATTTCTCAGATTTAATTGCTTCCTCCTGGTACCAGCTGAAGAGGTTCCTGTGAGTGTGGTTGCTTGTTAATGCGTTTAGATAGTTTTGCCAATGCTTAGATGGAAACATGTACACCAGAGCTATCTTTTCACCAGCACTTGTTTGGCCCGTATCCATCCCACATTTTCCAATCCAAATTTGCAATGTCAGTTGTCAAAACTGCTTCAAATAAATATGCTGTATATGCTAAGTGTATTATGGATACAAAAACATTTTCAATGACCTATTGTTTATTGCAGTTTTAATTGCTCATGGTTGTTCTTTCAGGTCTTATTTTCTGAGGATATATTCAGGTTGCTTGTTTGCTTGCTCTGTCACTGGACACACAATGGAATCAGTTGCGTCACTGGGTGTTAGAGCTGGGTATAAATTGGAAAGTATGGTAATTATAGTTTGCACATTCAGTTGACAAACTGGTATTTTTTATATATATTGATTTGTTACCTGCATTTTCATTCCAAACACATCACTGTCATCTGGGCTTTGTGTTTAGTGCTATATAGCAAAATCTTAGTTTGCTAACACATCAAATCATGACAGTGAACACAGTAACAAAGTCACCATGAAAGGATTAGGTGTGCAACATTTACCTTAGACAGTGAATCATGGATGTTACAAATGAGTTTTTGAGTTGTTTAAATAAAACAGCTCAGTTCAACCATTGACTGGGGCATTAGCATTTGAAAGGATTTATTTTTAAAATAAAAATAGTTGATTTTTTATGTTTTTGAGATGTGTAAATCCCTTTTTAGTTGAAATAATCAGTCGCCCTCTCCGTAACACCACATCACACTCCCCCTGCTTCTCGAACATTCACACATAATGATGCGTTTCAGCCCATCAGTATTCAGTGCAGCGTCATACAGCTGAATGGTAAGAAGGCAGAAAGCTGGTGTGTTTGAAGAGCAGGATTCCCAGACTGACTTGCTCATTTACTCCCTCCTTTTCTCTTGTCCCTCTGTCTGCCTGGGCATTAGGAACAACTGGCCTGGAACCAGATCCTCCATCCTCTGTGCTCCATCTCACATTCACTTCTGCTGCATGCCTGCAGTTCATTCCTTCATCCACACATTGCAATATGTCTGCCCCTCATCTCCACCCTCCTCCTTGTCCTCTGCTCCACTCTGCCTCTCCTGTTCCTCTCTCTCTGCCCTCCCCCTGCCGCTTTCCCCCCCTGTCTTCACCACACTGTCACCAGGAGGCTTGTGGCAAGAGGCTTGATAGTTACATAACCACTGCAGCAGCGCTCAGGACACTGTGTTAAATCACAACTCAGTCCCAAGTGTGTATGTGTGTATAGATACTGCCTATTGTGAAATTTATGTTTTTGCTTAACAGTCAAGTTTGGGGATTAATGTTGGATGGCTCCATTCAGTAGTCTTTTCCTGTCTCTCTCTCTCTGTCCCTGTTTATTTGCACCTGTTCAGATTCTCTCAATTTTTCTGCTCTTGAAGGATTTTTGAGGTTGGCATTCTGTGAATGGATTGTTCAATAGATAACTATGAGTAAATTCACATTACTCAAACAAGTGTAGCAATATTCTGTAAAATCTTATAGTAGAATCTAATTTCAGCTTGATTTCATATTTTTCTATGACTGTGTTGTTTTGAATGGCTCTAAAGGAGACACATGCTGGCAGCTCTGAGTCTGTGCTTAGGTATGTTGGTGATAAAAAGCTGATATTTAGCAAGTACAATGGTCATAAATCTAATTATTGGACATATCATTTTTGACCAGATGATGGCGCTAAATGAAAGCTTAAAGAACAACCAAAGAGTGCCAAATTTCATAGAAGTCAAGACTTTGACTCAAGCAAAAGCTCTCATTGGTGCTCAGATGAAAACATAAGATATCACATACATGGTGTCTGTATCAAATGTTGTGAGTCCATCTAAAACATCTCATGGTGATTCTAGAGGAAGAGGGGATCACCCAAGTGTATATGGAAGGCCCCATGATGGATTTAATTTCAATCTGTCTATTACTAATAGTTGTATATATATTTCAGTTTTGACCAAAAATAATAGACTGACTGACAGATTGCCCAAGAATATTTTTAGAGGACATACAAAGATCACAGTAGCTGAACTGATGCATAAGACCCAGGCAAACAGAAGGCTCTGTGATTGACTCTCACTGCATTGTTTCTTGGGATTTGTATTTAATTTCATTCAGTTCAGTCTTTAAATAGGTTTCCATGAATCTATGACTTTTTACTGTATGTCAGGGGTCTCTAACTCCAGTCCTCAAGGGCCACCGTCCTGCTTCTCTTCCAGTTATCCCTGTATATGCAGCTTCTGATTGGCGGAACACACTTGATCCAGGTAATCAGCAGTGGGTAGGGCAGGGATAGTTTTAAAATAAGCAGGTCAGTGGCCCTGAAGGACTGGAGTTAGAGACTCCTACTGTAGGTACTTACGTTTCAACTAATCTTTATCATATATACTAAGTAATATATAGTATAATATATAATATATAAACCATAATAGATTACAGATGAAAAAACTTATTGGATCTGATGCTTACCAACCTTTGGGCTCTTGTCTTTGTTTCTGACAGTTTTTATTTTGGAAGTTTAAGGAAATTTATAGGAATTTTTCCTATAATCTGAAAATATTTGAAGTCTGCATTGCCTAGTTGGCTGAGTGGTTAGCACTGTTGCCTCACAGCAAGAAGGTCCTGGGTTTGCAACCTGGCCTTTCTGTGTGGAGTTTGCATGTTCACCCTGTGCTTGCGTGGGTTTCCAGGTACTCCGGTTTCCTCCCACAGTCCAAAAACATGCATATTAGGTTGATTGATGACTCTAAATTGCCCGTGTGAGTGAGTGTGGTTTTTTGTCTTTGTGTGTCTCTATGTGTCCCTGTGATGGACTGGTGACCTGTCCAGGGTGTACCCCTGCCTTCCACCCAAAGAGAGCTGGGATAGGTTCCAGCAGATCCCCGTGACCCTGGTTAAGGAATAAGCGGGTACAGATAATGGATGGGTGGATGGATGGACATTGCCTAGTTTGTAGCTCATTGTACACAAGGTCTGAGAGAGCTTCATCTCAATCTGTCTTCGTAGTTCATCTGGCTTAAGGAGCAAATATTTTTGGCCACTTGCTGCTGTTTAAAGCAGGTATGACAGTTGTTAAATAGCATATGGATTATGTTAGAATTTCATAGATGTAGTCTTGATGAGACCATAATAACCAATCCAAATGATTTCCGGTGCAAAAAGACAGGCTTAAGTTTTAATAAGGCTGGGTAGAAGCAACACAGAGGGAATGTGAGAATGAACAGCAACAATTAATGCTATTTTGTGTCTTTGCTGTGTTTCCTTTTTGGAAAGGATTTTTATAGCATTTTGATTGTTTCCATCTTTTGTATTTTGTATATTTTAATGTTGTTTATTTGTGGTTATATTTAGCAGTCTGAATTTTTCCTGAGAAAAATGTTTTAGAAACAACCTTGAGTTTCAGTTTATTTTAGTTTTTCAGTATAAACCAACTTCACAGTTTAGTTCAAATACCACAGTGTTTTAGTGACATTGGATAGTGCTTCTATCAAACCAGAGAAGAGAGACTGAAGCAGTGTGCAGCTGTTTTACGTGTATGACAGGCAGCATGATGTGTCAGCATCCACGTTGCACTCTCCCTACTGGCTCCATATGTCCTGTAGCTGACCATGACCTCTGACCTCCCTGCAGGGTAAGACAGGAGAAAGAGAGACTTTTCCCACAAAAATCAAAGACTTCTAATGTTAATGACACTAGTGTCTTATTTGTTATTTATATCATTGTGCTAATGCCTTTTCATCTGTTCTTGTGGGAGTTGAACAATAACACACCTGGCTGCCTCACACAGTTACACTAGACAGGTATTGATTAGAAACAGGATGACAGGATAGTATCCACCCGGCCACACAGAGGGAACCACCAACAATGCAGAAACTTGAATCATGACCCACACGGCTCACCTGCACAGCCGCTATTGATTGGGTTGGTGAATTACAATATATGGCAGTTGCAATTAAATAGGGCCATATCTGAATGAAACGTGCGTTTGAGGTTTCTGAAGACATTTATTTATAGAATATCTGGTCAGTTTGATTGTAATTAGCAGAGTAATGTTTTGGTGATACATGTTCTAAGCGTCAGGTCTGCCTCTTTGGGAATCTGTATCTTACATTGAAGCAGAGAATATTTTCCTGCAGAAATCTGCCACCCTCATTGGTTTTTGTATGACAGGGAGTTTACCCCTCACTGATGTGTGTTGTTTTGCATTCAGGTTTTAGCCTGACTAGCTGCCTGGACCAGGGATAGCAGTGCCACAGGGCCCAACATTCTGGTTTAGACTCAAATATCTTAACAACTATTGGATATATTGCCGTGAATGTCGGTACAAATGTTCATGCCCCCCAGATGATGAATCATAATGACTTTGGTCATCATCGCAAAAATGACATGGCATCTTCATAGCCTCAGCAATAGTGTGCGTTTAGTGCTACGGACTTGATTTGATTTCTTGCTTTCACATAACCAGGCACCACAAATGTTATTTCTTACGGGCAAGTAGGTGAACATGGTAATACATTACACCTGCTAAACATCAGACTGTGAGCATGTTAGTCTGCTGACCTAGTGTTTAGAACAAGGCACCTCTGTGCCTAAGTGCAGCCTGACAGAGCTGTTAGTGTGGTTGTAGTATGACCCTTATCATTTTCTGATGATGTCACACTTCAGGCTGCCATTTCTCATCCAGACTGTATTGGTCTACCAGAATGGCTCTTAACAAGTCAAGACAATTCTGTTATCATATACAGCGTTTCCAGGAGCTGGTCCTGCAGTAAGCCAATGAGAAGCAGAGAAAAGCTGAGCGGCTGTTACTAAACTTTGTTACCAAACTTTGCTGCAAACTCCCGATCTGGATCAACATGTCAGTTCGAGTTTGACTCTCTTGTTGAAAGTGCCAGCGAGCAGTGAAGAGCTGCTCATGGCATCACACGTTCAACTGATAAGTACGACACAAAACCATCATCACCCTCCACCTTCAGTGATTTTTATTCATTTCCCATCTCTCTCTACTGCTCTGTCTCTTTAAAGTTGCACTGATTACGGCATCTGTAGTGTGTCCTCTTCACAGAACCAGCCTTCTTGCTCTTGTCCAAAGCGTCGGCCGGCTTAATGACGGCCTCGCTGTAACGGCGTGTGTGAAGTCTGCACAAGGCAGCTCTGTCTCCTGGCAACATCCAACCGGCCTGCTTATTTCATGCTGCGCTGAGATGAATCACTTCTCTGTCCTGAAGTGTTCAGTGCCATTGTGGCCCTTTGGCCCTCCCTGCTCCACTCAGGAACACTTCAGCTGTCTGACCAGCTCTCCTCCACATCTTCTCCCAGCCTTCTTCTCCCTCACCTCCCTCCTGTCACGACAGTCCCAACTTTCACCTCGGCTCCCCTCCTCTTCTCCTCCCTACCTCTGTTGTCTCACTCTGTTTTCTCTGTCACTCTCTTCTTGCTGTATCTCAATGAAAGACCTCCCTCTGTCTCTCTCCTTCAGTGTCCTCTTTAACTTAGTCAGTAGAGGAGGGGGGCATGCTGCGCTTATCGAACAGAATGAACAGACAACCAGAAGGCATTGTAAACCAGGCCCTGGCTTTTCAGTGGCGTTTCCTCTCATAATGTCTGACAATCCATGTGTCAAGTGCAGCCATAGCTGTTTTTGTACCATATGTTTTAGAGAGAAAAAAAATCACCAAATAAATCAGGTTTTAGTCAGCAACTCTTTCTTTAAACTGCTGTAGCCTAATCAATCTGGAGACAGTGAACCTGGTAATGTGCTGGAGTAAAGTTAGTTCATCTCTTTGAAATCTTCTTACTCTAACAAGCTTACATTCTTGTTGTGTTGCCTATTCAGTGCTTTGTTAGGGCTGTCAACACGGGCCCTTCTGACTGTAATATGTATTGACTGTAACACTGTAACATGTAATATATTTCTGACCAGGATCAGCAGCTAACGCTCTTAAAAGTGCTCATGTTCATTAGGTACCTGCGATATTTCGTTGCATCATGCTCCTCTCTGCTCACAGGAGAGCAGTGCTATAGATCCAGCAGTGCATTTCTACTGTTTACAAAAATGGAACAGACACACCTGTCCTGTCAGTACATAATGTTGTAATTACAGTTTCATGTCTATATCACATTCCTCCTCCCACTTTTTGTCTCACTCATCCTGTCTGCTTCTTTGCTCTTCTTCCTAGCTAGCACCCTCCCCCTCTAAAGCTATTCAAGTGGCACACTGCAGGATTATCCCTCAGCCTCTGAGATATGCTGGTTTGGTCAGACTTATCCTCCACTCTGGATTCCCTTTGTCTACAGAGGTCAAACCTAGAAAAATAAAATTTGCAACACGGCCTTTATCATTTAAAGTGCCAACTATTTGGATAAAGTTATACAAGGAGAGTATCATTTGAAAGATTTGTGATTTTTTGTTTTACAATGATGGCATCAACCATGGTAAGTTAATGTGGTGAAAAATAATTAGTTATTTACAAATGTGCAAATGCTTTAATTGTAATATTTGGTCAGATTTAAGTTCAGTAGCAGTGCAGACTCTGATGTCACAGCAGACTGCTAAAAGATTTAAATTACAAAAATATATATATTTATTCTAACTTTTATTTTTTTTTACTTGTGTGCCAATATGTCCACGTCTTCAAATCTCAAATCTCAATGTCCGTACTTTTTTATGTTTAAAAAAAATCCCAGAAGAATTTAAAGTTGTTTTTTGTTGTTGTTTTCAAGTGTTGTGCTCTCATCTTCATGAACATGTACATTATTATTTGACTGGAGACTGTTTTGAGATGATCAGTTTAAAGAACTGTGTAGGGAATTACTTGATTAATCGAGATGCTTTCTGGACATCATCAGCCAAGTTATGTGTTAAGTTGGTTTATGTGTGAGTTTTAGTTAAACTGGCTGCTGGGCACATTGTTTTATTCACTGGGATTCTGGCATCATGCCAGGGCTTAGCTGGCTTTGATGTCACTACATGTTGAAGACAAGGAAGATGAAACTTATTTTACGACTCAGATGATGGACCGGTAGCTGGACCAATGTTTGTTTGTTGTTGAGATTAAGAAATGCTTTTTTAGAGCTTCTTAACATTCAGCTGCATGATGTTTTCTTTCATCACATATATAAGATGAATAATGATTTGGTGTTAGTATTTATTTAGTAATAAGGCTTTCATCAGTCAAATATAGTGTTTTGTCTTTAAGGCAGGGATTTGAGGCGTTTGGGGTCTCACAACATTCCCATCAACCATTTAAAAAAATTAAATTTGATAGTTTTTATGCTTCAGTGCATACAAATATTTTCTACATAGACCCTTGAACTGAAGTACAAGTAGGAACTAAGTGCATCATTGGTTCCTCCTGTTTCACATCAATATATTACAAAACCTGCTGCCAACTTCCCGAAACAGTGTCATCCTCAATGGAGAATTCAAGGTGTATATTAAAGGAATAGTGCAACATTTTTGGGAGCAAATTAATTTACTTTCTTGTCAGGAGTTAAGGGAGAAGATTGATACCATTATTGTGTCAGTGAGGTAACTGGTGTCTCTATTGTCATGAACTGTATTTAGTAACACCAGTTTTTGCACACAGTTTGTACAGCTGGTTGTTAGGGTGGCTGACATGTTTCCTTTGTGCTAGTTTTGCAGAAACGGGTCATTGAGAGTGTGTCCCAAATTATCTCAGTCACACAGTCTGTGGTTGGTGCTAATAGGAAAACATGTCAGTTAAATTAAATTATGGAATTAAAAAAATTATGGAAGAATGCCCCCATGTAAAACATGGACAGGCATTATTTGCGTTGTACATGATATCCATAGGTTTGAAAAATGACATAGTGGGTTTGTATTAGTAAAAAAGTGTGTTCATTAAATTTATTTCCTGTGAATGGTTATAGCACAGGTATTTGTTACTTGTATAAAAAACTGTAGGTTAGATGGAGGAGCAGACTTCACTGAAAACTTGAAATTTGTAGCTTGTATATTACCAGAGAAATGCTCTGCTGATCCCACTGCAGCTGAAAGGCTTGAGTGTCTCTGAATCAGAATGATAGTTTATACAACACCAGCACAGAGTGCACTCCTGTCATAGCCACCATCTAAAAGCTCTGACTGTTAGGACTGGCATGACTGCAGTAACCATGGCCTTTGATAAAATACAGCGTGGATCAATCGGGCAGTACTCTCTAGAAATCTTACTGCATTACTCTGACAGTTGATACTACAATGTTTTCCCTTCTTAAGCTGACCTTGTAGTTTAAGGACTCTTATTTTTCTCAGAGGAACAGTTATGGTATGTTATGTATAAAGAAGGTGAGGCCAGGCCAGCTCACTTTGAGTCTAATGCAGAAAGTCATTGTTCATGACTCATTCCTGGGATAAAGGGTGGTGCAGGAATTAAGTTGCACATGACTGCAGAAGGAGGTTGGCGGATGGGGACACTGGTAATATTTGAACAAAATATTACTTAAAGCAAATTGTAGAGTGCCAGCTCAGCTTATAATCTGATACGGTCATTTACACTGACCTCTACTTACACTTAATTTGACTTTTCATAGTAGGACTCAATCTTCCACTGTGTTCTGTCAATAACATGTTGCAAAACTCATCAGTGTAGTTAAAAGCTACGATAAAATTGCATAGTTGAAGTATGTGCAGATTTAGATAATGACCACAATCAACTGTATTTAATTCTAAACACCAAGAAACCATATGAGAGCTGGACCATTATTAACAAAGCCTCATATGATTGAGCACATACAATATATTGCATTGTCATATTGGCTGTTGTAGAGCAATGAACAACCCTCTGTTAGGAATTAGTCATGAGCAAGGAGCCAGCAAAATACGTTAGGTTTCAAACTGAGCACAATACCAATATAGCATCTAACAGGCTTACCTTAGTGGTGAGGTATGGACCAGACGTCAAACAAAAAAATATAAATCACCTTTTAATCCTGGAGGAACCCATTGGAACTATGTTCTGCAGGCTTTGCAAAATAATATGCTATTGAACTAAATCATATAAGGCCACCTACAGGGGCAAAAGTTGGTATGTTGATCTTTTTCAGTTTGTGTGTGTGTGTTTCGGTTGTTTACATGATACCATGTTTACACGCATTGGTGCATTTCTGAGCCGTGAACTGTGTGACATTGCATGTGTAGTGTGTATACTATTGTGCATGTTGTTCAGCTATTTCTCAGAGGTAAAGTGTCAGAAGAATGAATGTTTGTAATGTGTACAGATTCAGGAGCAGAGCTGTGTGATGCTCCACTCATTCTTTTCTAGGACATGTCATTCTAAGATGCCTTCTCTCATTCCTCGGGGTCACAGCGGATGAAGCTATTTTTGTCTCATTAGTATAAACGTGTCGAACAGAAACCCTCACACTGGAAGGTTTCCACTGGTTGTTCCTCACTGTTACAAAGAGGCTATCTTAGCCATGTTTTCATACTAATGTCTGCTGATCCTCACAGTACTGCACTGTTTTTGGATTTGTGTGATGTTACTGCCTCACATTGTTGTCTTTGTGTCTTTCAGTGCATGAGGAACCCAGCTCCGCTGCAGAGGACAGGTTTAGTCATCAGAGTGCTTTGCCACATCCAGGAAAATGTCTGGCTCCTACGATGAATGTGCAGGTGCTGACGACACCATGGACAGCTTTTGGGAGGTAAAGACACACCATCAAGGCTGTTAAACTTGCAAAACAACCCTTCACTCGCTTTCAAGTTTGTATTGATTTGGCCCCTGAAATTTTGTGGAGTCACCACTGAAACCCTGAAAATGAGATTACTGACAGATGGTCATTTATCCCAGTGGTGTTATCACATTTGAGGCATTAGAATTAAGGAGGATTTGAAGTTTCTTTCTGACTTTGCCAAAGGACAAATGAGATGATAGATACAGTACTATTCTCATTATATATTACATATGAAGGTATCAAAATCTGTCTTGTATGTTTTGGTTTTGCACAGAGTTAAATAAATTATATAAGCTACATTTTAGTTAGTTATTGTTGGAAGGATTTGTTATTAATTTTAACTTGTGTCCAATATGCAAAACCATGTTAACCTCATATCCTGCACAAAAACCTCACACTGTAGAGGAGACTTAATTAAGAATTCTTTCATCTCATTAGGCAGAAGTGAAACTAATAAACTTTCTTGTGAATGGAAAGTGTGTTATGAAAGCACACATGCTGAAAGTGTTTTGAATAAAAAAGAAGGAAAACTGAGGAATAATAACTAATGTATGCATATACTTATTCTCAATTTCAAGCTTGTTTTGTTAACATGTACATGCACTTTTTAAAAGAAATTAAATGAGTCTTTATAGCCTGTTAACATTTTCTCTTTTTAGAATGATTAATGAAACCTATTCTTGCAAGAAAAAAACTACATATAAGGTTTAGAACTATATGTGTGAGCTGCAAAGTCAAATCAATTCTTGCTTTTATGGCTTGGCTTTATTTACATTTTGAGCATTTTTACTAGCAGGAATTGTTGTAATTCACCATTCTTAATGAGAAAAGGAAGTCACGGCACATTATGAAAAAGCGCATCCCTTTTTGAAAATATCAATTTTCACAGAACGAGATTAAAAAATGTGAATACTAAATAAACACTGTCTTCTGTTTTGCTAATGAGTGTCATCATTGGCCATTTTACATCACAACAAATACAAACATCATACAAGTTGTATCCATTTTGTGATGAAATGCACTGTGTGCACTTTAAATCACCAATTTAGAATTAACAAATTCCCTCACTACAGAGTCTTCTTTGTATGGTGCCACATAACCATGAAGACAGAGACAAAGAGCTTCAGTCATTAGCTGCTCTGAGAAGCCCTTTCACCACATGCACCTGCCTATAGCATCTGTATATTACAGCTAGTGGTTTATGAGTGATGGAAAAAGGGTTTTATTCTCAAGATTTTTCATCAGAAACATTCATATGTAATGTAACTAAGGTGACAATCCCAGTCAAACTTAATATAACCGTGAAATAATTACCAATCTGTTGAAATATGGTGAAAACCCAGGGGCTCAGGTGTGTTTTCATATGTAGAACTAGTCCACCTGTGTGTTGTTGTTGGTGTGACTTGGCAGTCTGTCACAAAGGCCAAAACTCATACTGTCATACACCTGTCTCACTGCCCCCTGCAGCTCTCTCATCACACATACAAGCTCATGTCAGGACCAATCACAGTACAGCTCTGCAGCCAGCGGACACATCATCTCTCCATGAGTTGTGTCTGTATGATGGTGTATATGAATGCATGTATTTAAAGTGTCTACACACACACAATCTTTGGTTTCTATATGTATTTCTGTGTCTACCTCATCGTCTATCCCCTGTCTGCCTGCATTACACCGCACAAGAGGATTAAAGCAGTCACAGTTTGGGCTCACACATAAACAGATACACACACGGATACACACATGAGTACAAGCCCATGTCATTGCATAACTACACATGCACAGGCACGAGCAACCCCCACTACCCTCCCTTCATCATGCACCATGAGCTCACGCCCCCTGCAGGCGATAATAGGTTGAGCCACAAAGCCTGCTGCTGCTTTTTTTAAGGAGGTCTTCTTTAAGGTGGAGAGAAAGAAGAGACTTGGATTTAAAATCTGCATTAATACATGTGACAGAAATAGCATATTAGCTATTAATTAGATACACAGCTAAAACCAGTGCAGTCTCATACAAGAGTTTTGCAATAAAGTCAGCCTCTATATAGATAATAAAGTTGTTTTACAGAGCATGAGTTGATGAGCATGTAGTTTATGTTACTCTTGATTTATGTGAGGTTTAATCCAGACATTTATAGTCAGTCCCTTTAACCTGTCTGCCTGTCTTTCAGGTGGGAAACTACAAACGTGTTGTCAAGAGATTTGATGATGGCCATCGGCTTTGCAATGACCTAATGAGCTGCCTGCAAGAACGTGCCAAGATAGAAAAAGCCTATGGTGATCAGCTAACTGTCTGGTCCAAGAGATGGAGACAGCTCATTGAAAAAGGTTGGCTTTGGGAAAAGGGTTAATGACATAAACAGCTCAACAAATGGCTGTTCTTTCAGTTTGCCAAAGCTCCATTTACACAGTTTGATGTTTGCTATCTAGGGATATTTGACTTGTTTGGAATGAATTATTGTTTTCCCACACCTAGGCCCACAGTACGGCTCAGTGGAAAGAGCCTGGTTGGCTGTGATGACAGAGGCAGAAAAGGTGAGCGAGCTCCACCAAGAAGTGAAGAACAACCTGCTGAACGACGATAACGAGAAAGTGAAGAACTGGCAGAAGGAAGCGTATCACAAACAAATGATTGGAGGCTTTAAAGAGGCCAAGGAAGCAGAGGAAGGCTTCAAGAAGGCTCAGAAACCATGGGCCAAAAAGCTCAAGGAGGTGAAGGGCATGGAAACTAATTCAAACATCATAATCGTCCACTTCTTTCTAGCTCACACTAACTACTGTACTTGTGCTGCTGTTGTGGTCCTTTATGTCCAGTTGTGGTACATAAATAGTGCAATTTCTCCTTTTTCATCTATCACGCTCCACTTCTTTAGACTTTAAAACAATAGCTTGACTTTAGGGAAAAATACAAATTTGCTTTTTAGACACAAGACTGATAACCCTCTTTTGCCTGTTAAATATGGAACTAGAGCCAGGAGACCACTGGTACCAAGTTTGTTTCATTTATTCAACAAGTAAAAGAAGAAAAAGAAAGTTGTGGTTTCAAGCCCAAAAGTGTCTCTTCATCAGATACAGATTCCTTTGTACCTGAAGAAGAGAAGGATTTTTGAAGAGTTGTAAATCTGTGAAAACAGATTGTCACAGTGAGTTGCCAGCCAATTAGTAGAAATGAGAAATGAGCAAGTCCCCGCCTGCACCAGGAAATAATCCAGCATATAAATTAAGGCTCAATAAATAAAGCATTATATCAGATCTCAGTGAGAAAACAGATGTTTCTTAGAGATAGGCAATATCACAAATTCTCTAAGTAATACTATGGCCAGGATCTTCATGGGTTACCATGCATGGTGGCTGTGTATGACAGACAACGGCACAGAGCCCAGTGTATACAGCTCTGACTCTATTTTAATGACTCTACAGGTTAAATGTAATTTCCTTTCCTGTAATTCATATAAAAAATATTATGTCATCTATTCCTGCCACTCTGTTTATCTCTGCTCTATTTATAGTAAAATGACATAATATCTGTGTTATTTATGTTCATATTGATCATATTTATTTCTACTGTGAGATGAATAGATGTGACTTTCTTTAGTTCCTTTGGTCAACTACCATGTTATTTGAGATGCTGAAAATCTGTGTCTTTGGCTGTACAGATGGAGACAGCTAAGAAATCATACCACATGGCCTGCAAGGAGGAGAAGCTGGCTGCAGCCCGAGAGGCCAACGGCAAGACTGAGGCTTCTGTCACACCAGACCAGCAGAAGAAACTCCATGAGAAAGTGGACAAATGCAAACAGGATTCGCAGAAGGTGAGAAAAAGACTGGAAATCACGTAAAGTCTGAGACGAGTGGAAAGCAAAGATATAAGGAAGCAAATGAAGGCAAAGCAAGTTAAGATCTTCAGACCTTTGACATCAGATTGTTGCCTTGAATATTATGATGTCTGAATAGAATTTCAGAGCAGATCAACACAAATAACTAAACTTGCATACATATAAAACATACATACATATCTACTGATAACTGTGCCAACATCCTACTTTCTTGTTACTTGTATCAGTGGAAATTACAATGGAAGTTTCTCTGGGAACAGACGAAAAGTATCACCTTGTCTTATCTTACAAGCTCTCTCTTACAGCTACTGTATATTGATGTTCCAGCAGTCTTTAAAAGGACTAGATCACGCTAATTCCTCTGACTTTAAATGTATTCTCTTTTAAATGAACAGTTTGTCTTGTTTTGCTGTGATATACTGTTCAGAGGTGAGTTGTACTGCAAGCGGAAAAGGTCTGGTATTTGGGATCCGTTTATTTACAATATATCAAGTTACAAATAAAACAGACCAGCTATTATAAATATTACATCATGCTGGTTCTCTGTGGCTGGGTTTGCTTTTCATCGAAAACTCCAGCTGTAAGTGGGTTTTCTGTTCTTTGTCTCAGGCTAAAGAAAAATATGAGAAGTCTCTGGAGGAGCTGAACAAGTGCACCCCGGGGTACATGGAGAGCATGGAGCAGGTGTTTGACCAGTGCCAGCAGCATGAAGTCAAGAGACTGACCTTCCTCAAGGAGGCCTTGCTGGATATTAAACGCCATCTTAACCTCACTGAGAACCAAAGGTTAGTCAGACTGAAGGAGCCATTTTAGGTTTCATAGACCTGCTGGTCTGACTGTGATTTTTTTGATAAATGATTTGGTAAAATACTGTAAAGTTAAAAACAGAACTGATCTGTTTATTGTCTACTTCTTCAGCTTAATCACCGTCTGTGTATATTAGCTGTAGCACCTCCAAATTTGTCCAGTATATAATTTCAGTCCATTAAAATATCTTTATGTTAAATTTGTAGTGCTTTGCACTATATGGGTACATGCAACATGGAAATGAGTTCTTAGAGTATGATTGCACACAGATTTTAAACAAATTAATAATAGATTAGTTTGATTTGTTATGTCACATTCATCAGTTTGCTCCGTATTGATTCATCTCACACTTCTCCAGGCATGCATTTCACGTTAGCGTTCAGATTCACAGCACTAATTAATTGATTCAGTCAGTGACGTTTCTGCCAAACTGAATTTTGTTCAGGGTGAATGCTCGTCATATTCTGGGCATGATAACAAACAAAGCCATGGCCCACTGCAAAGTGATTTTCAGGCACTTTAACCAAACGTGTCATCTTTGGTTATCATAGGTAATTCAAGTAGTACAAGCACTGTATCATCCTGATTGGTTTTTTAATTCACCTCTGATTTGATTCATTTCTGTTGTAAACTTGTGTAGCCTTGAATTACTGAGTTTTGAAGGAAGCGTTTGTCCTTCCATAGACCATGTCTGTGCTTTTATGAGAACATGTTCTTGAATAGAATAAGAGTAGACACATGCAAGGATTATAATTTCATGGAGCCTTAACTTTTATCTCAGAATCTACTGCTTTTTTTTCCTCCCTATCATCAAACTGTTATTACCATAAAACTCATATTAATCTACACGAAGGCAGATAAAAGGGAAGCTGTATTCATATGAGCCTTTAATGAGTTTTTAGGATCATGCAAAAGTGAATCTTTACATTAAAAAAGTATCTTTTTTCTAACTATAAGAAATAGTCGCAGATTTGTTTAAATTCATGTAGTGATGAAACTGAATGAAATGAACAAACATTATTACACCATGTGTGTAGTTTGTGGATTTGATATGATGATGAATGCAGCACAAGTAAAATCAAGTTTTTTCGCTTTCATAAATGTACTTTCATAAATCTACATGAAAAGAAACACATTTCCTCATCTGGCAAAAAATCAGGTATGAAATATAACTGGTTCAATTTCTGTTTTCAAAAACAAACTGTAGCCCATCCTGTCAATCCAACAAGCATCCATGAAGTTATGAAAAATTATTACAAAGCTTTTATGTAGGAATTTTTTCCTCATTGCATAACATGGATCAGTGTAAAACCTGGTCAATATTAGTTTAAGCCTGTATTTTAGTGAAAAAACATCAAGGTGAATGTGCTATTTTAATGTATTACACATTGTGCTGTTTTCCACATACTGTGGCAATGTAATAATATACTGTCATAATAATAACCAGGATGACCAAATATCTGTGGAGGGCTCCGGCATCAGCAGAAACCTCAGGGAGACATTTTAGTTTCATTATGACCCAGTGTTGGATCTCTCTCAACCCAGATTCTGAACTACACTGAAGGTTCTGTTGCCAAATTGGCAGCACCCCCAGGGCCCCTCTGGCACTTTCATTGTCACTGTTTATTGCTTTTTCCTTCTTTCAGTTATGCCACAATATACAGAGAACTGGAACGCACAATCCTGGCTGCAAACACACAAGAGGACCTGAAGTGGTTCAGCAACAACCATGGACCCGGGATGCATATGAATTGGCCTGCCTTTGAGGTACAGCATCACACCTTTACACACCAACATAACAAAGCCTTTCTCCCTGTTTACTACAATTCTTTACTGTTTTGCTATGTTTCTGAGTGTTCCCTTTCACTCTCCCTGTCAGGAATACAACCCAGACCAGGCGACTGCTCCTCCAAAGAAGAAGAAACCAGACGGAGCCCCACCCACTCCGAGCACAGACCATGTGGCTCCACCTGGTGACCGAAGCAGGTTAGTTGAAGGAATCTATGTCTTACAGTCACATCAATCACATTGAACCATGAAACATTTAATTACACTGACATTTTTGATCTTATCATTTGATAAAAAAGAAATAAATTTGTATTCTTAATATATTTGTGTTTTTATCAACAAATCTTATGAAAAGATCAAAACTTACAATGTATTACTAGTCTGTATTTCATTACAATCCCACTTCCCCAGACTGTATGTGGCACTTACTCCCAAACCCATTAGGTACTACTGAATACATGCATATTAAAAAATTTGTCATGAATATATATTTATATTTTTTAAGAAGGCTAAATAATTTCCTAACCCTAACACCTGGATACTGTGCTTTTTAGTGAATATTACTCAAAAAGAAGTAAAAAAGTGCCTTTTTTGGGAACTGTTTTCAGCTGTAGTATTTGAGTGTTATTTTTAACAGTGTTATTTAAATCTGGAATTTACTATATAACTATATTATTGGTTTTGACCCTTTCATGGGATTTGTTAACAATAGAAAAGAAAAATACATAAAATCCCAAGATCTGTCTTTTGAAAAGGTTTTAGTCTTTTGCTTTAGGGTTGCTTGACCCTCACCCTGCCTTTTCTAACTGTTCCAGTGTGAGCAGCTATGATAAGAACCAAGCTTACTCGACTGAGTGGTCTGATGATGAGCAGCCCGCTGCATACTCTGGCAATGAAAATGGTGGGAATGGGAACTCATTTGAAGATGATTCGAGCACTGGGAAAGAGGTCCGTGTGCGAGCTCTCTATGACTATGACGGCCAGGAGCAGGATGAGCTGTCTTTCAAAGCAGGTACTAGTCAGTGAATGGGCGACACTGGATGTATGATTTTGTCTGTAGTCAGGAGGTGAAGGATTAGATGACAGGCCGTAGCATGTCACATGTGGTCAAAAATCACCATCTGATTTAGATAAAAAAGCTGCTTTCCTCTATAGATGATAGCAGTCATTAGTCAAGAGTAGCCACATGGAAAGCAAATTACAGGCACTTAGCACCAATTAACACAAGCTCTTTGGGAAATGGCCTTACAAAGTGCTATAGGGCACCACACAGTGACTTGACTGGTAATTTAAAGACAAAAAAGAATAACAGCTGAAGAACACACAGCTGTGCATCTTCATCTTGTTTCCCTCATAGCGTATCCACACAGATCAGCTGTTAAATAATCTTAGGCATGGAGATGGTGATGAGACAGTCTTTAAAAATCTGTATGCAATGAAAGTTGCATTTTGAGAAAAATGAAAAATTAATGGGAATTTAGTTTTGTGGAGCCTTCTGGAGAAAAAGAAAAAAAGTTACATTTACATACAGTGTTTATAAAATGTACCTTTTAAGGCCTAACAAAACATGTTGGATGTATTTATTTCCTCAGAAAAACATTTAATAAGATGATTATTTTTGTCATATTTTGAAATCTGTATTATTTACATGTATTATTTTTTGTGGTTTATTCTTGCATTTATTGACATTTACTGCCTCCTGTAGATCAGTGAAGTAGTGTTGAGCTCACTGGCAATAATTGTATCACATTGTATTGTGAGCGTATGTGCATCCTCATGCACATGCACATGAATGAACAACACTATGATCGACACATAAAAATTAAAACAACATACTCATAGTTAATGCTTATTTTGAAATCTGTTTACTTTAGTTTGAGTATGGGGTGAAAGTGGATTAACACAGCCTAATCAAATAATCATTTAAAATTCTGATTTCAGTAAATTCTACACTGAGTGTCTTCATTTTGCCACTTTGAAGCCAAAGGAATATTAAAAGAATTATACTGTGTATTTTTCTACTGCAGTTTAATTCTGGCAAGTTCCTTTTCAAAGGTATTTAGAGTAAAAGGAATAAAAAGAATGCAGTAGGTGGTGGTTATCTAGCTTAGTACAAGGACAGGAAATGGGCAATCAGCTAGTCAGGCTCTACAACCAACAAAATCCACCAACCAGCAGCTTAAAGCTCATTTATTTACATTTTTGGTGAAACCATAGTAAAACCAAAGTGTAAAAATGGCCAGTTTTAATGTGTATGAACATGTTAATTAGTTTAGGGTTAGATGTTACATGTTAACACCTTTCCAGTCTTTGTGCCAAGATAACTGGCTGCTACAAAAAATCCAAATAATTAGAATTGGTTTCTTGTCTAATTTTTCTGGAAAGACTGAACAACTGACCTTAGTATTTCTGAAACACTACATACAATACACTGGCAGTATTTACAATAATATCTGCATTGACATTTACAAAACTGTGCTGGTATCTGGTATCTCACAGGTGATGAACTGACCAAGACTGAGGATGAAGATGAGCAAGGCTGGTGTAGAGGGCGTCTGGATGACGGCCGAGAGGGACTGTACCCGGCCAATTATGTCGAGCCAATCTAGTCAGGTCATTGGACAAGGACATGCCACTGGAGGCAGCTTGAACTGTCCCGCCCAATTGCACCGCACATAGCCAGAGACTTAAGAGCATCACATCCCTTGCCCAACAGATGCACCAAGCAGTCTTGCCTAAATAAAAACTTAGTAACCTAAAAGACAATATATCAGTATAATATATTTTATCCAGCATTTGGGGTGGGTGGACTTATACATTTAAAAACAGGAGCAACAGTTATTCCAGTATATACACACTCAGCTATAACATCAAGACAGTGGAACACTTTGCTTCTCTGTGTAGCTGTACTTAACAATATGATGCAGCTTATTTAAACTTGCAGTACATTGCAGTCTGTTCTCTAATGAAAATGGGGAAGATAATATAATCAGTTACACCCATTCAACAAAAACAAGCTTCTCCAGCCTGCATTGTGTATATACAGTGTGATGCCATTTTTGTGTAGCATTTTTAATGCTGTGTGTGGTTACTTGTCATTCATACATCGGGAATGCTGTGTAGTGTTAAAAGTACCACAGACAGTATCCTCTAAATTTTTTCTGTTTTTGTTTTTCTTTGTGATTTGGTCCAGCTTCTTTTCCAGTGTGTGCAGTGCTATGTGTTTTAAACTGTTTCTAAACTTGCATAGCAGCATGTGCTATGCAACAACTTGCATTCCCTGAATCCTGCAGCCTTGTGCCGGCTACAACTTGATGCAACAATTCAACTACAAATGCAGAGTTTACCTTTTAGCATCACATGCTTCTGGACATGCACAGGTCACTGTTTTCATGAGACGAAGCTTGTGGATGAACTGATTTTATGTTTGTTTTGATTTTAACATTGAATTAATTTTTGTCTTTCTTAGCATCACAAAACTAATATCATCATCATGCGTCATGGAAAGAATATATGGTTTCTGTCGAAGCTTTCATTCTTGGTTCAGTAGTTGAGGTCTTACTTTAATCCACTCCTGCTAACCAGAAACATCAGTGACACAATCTCTCAGAGCGTCATCAAGCGATCAAGTTGACTTCTTGAGGTTGCCACTGCAGTTTAAGAGGAGAGTTTTGAAAAATGTCTGTGCCAGGCACTATTCTTCCAGAGAGAGGGGTCAATGGAGGGATGTCGATGTGTTAACTGTGCTACAGGCTGTAATCTGAAGATCGAAGCCTCTCCAACAGGACATGAATGTACTAGTGTTTGGGCTTGAAATAGAGCAAATTGTCTAAACATGGTTCTATACAGTCATTTAAAGCCTAGCAAAAGGCACTAGTTATGTGGCCTGTTTCCCTGCTGAGCCAAAGAATGACCCAATACTATCAGCTGTTTTCTCTCCATGCAATAACTTCACATATGACATTAAAACAGCTTCAGTGAAGATCAACTTGTGGCTGCCTACACAAATGTTTGTCTGCAAACACTGTGCAGTGACACAGGGAAAATGTTTGTCATCAATAATGCACTGCACATAAGACGGCTCTAATAGAATACATTACATGGCTAATTTCAAATCTTCAACTTGCTCTGCAGAAATTAAATTTATGGCAGTTATTGCATTCATCAGATGCTGATTAGTGAATTATCTTGCTATGAGTTGCACTTAAATCTCTGATGAGATGGGAGAGAGGCATTTTATAACTTGCCCTGAAGTCTTTAAATTTCAGCGGCTCAGCGATGTGTTTAGCTCTGTGTCTGGCATAGGATTTGACAGGTTTGGGTCTCACACATGAAGAGAAACACATCACCAGCTCACAAGTTGTGTCTTAGAGTAAAGCTGTCCAGCATAGCAAAAAGGACTCTTATCATCTAATTGTCCCGCCTCCTCGATGTGTGTATGCACACATACCCATGCACGCACACACACACACACACACACACACACAAACACACATGCATTATACACACAACATACATGATACACATAAGTTCAAACACATATTCCACATTACCAGGTTAATATTTTGGGGTAAAACATCTTTATCATCCAGGTGTGTATGAGTTGTGTAAATGTAACAGAAAAAAATATGTAAAAAAAAAAAAAAAATGCAAGTGATTGATTATTAAGACAAAATGTCGTGTTATACATGTAAATGTGTTTCATTAAAATAACAGCAATGGAAAACATATTAAGTAATAGATACCATATTGTATGAATTTCATTGCAATGGAATTGTCAGTGTATCATAAAAGCGTGATGTTATCCCACGCTGTCAGATTTGTATATGATGATGTAATTTAAAGATTATATTCTATTGTAACTGTACAACTTGTGTTGAGTTGAAAATGAGACCTAACCATGTTGAGGCAGTAAAAAGGTGTACATGTAAATGCTTTTTTATGTTAACGATCTCTTCCTTATGCACACAGGGGACAGCAGCTTATGTTGTGGAAACCCTATATTAGCGGTCTAGAAGATGTATGTTCATAGTTAGTGATGTACTTTTATCTCCTAACTGGTGTAGTGCCTGTTCATCTTGATGTAACAAGACGTTCATTTAATTATGCATAAAGATGATTATGATCACAGATAATGAAGATAGTGATGAAAAACCTGAAACAAAATTGATGTGATGGTGTCAATATTGCGATACTGGTTTGAAAGGGAAACAAGTTTGTTGAAAAAAAAAAAAGTTAGTGTCTGTGTTTTTTGTGTATATGTGATTTATTTATTTATTTTTGTGATTTCTCAAGACAATTCATTAAGGAGACAACACTTGGTAATAGCTTATTGTTTTATTGTATTTCCATTATAAACCCAAAGAAAGAAATATAGAGACTAATAAGACAGATTTAATAAAATATTTACTTATATTGGCATTGCTCTGCAACTTCTAAATATTAGACACCTGAGAATAACAAGGTGTCACTGTAAAAAAAGAAGAGAATTTCAAAAAATGATTCAACACTTTAATAACTATGTAATTTGCTTTCTTGCTTATAGTTAGCTGAGAAATTTGGATACACAACGTTGTAGCCAGATGATATAGATAATGTGCAGGTTGCATACGTTTCGCTGTGGCAGCTACAGGTAAACAGAGGGTGCACAACATGGCGTCCCCATCCCAACATGCAACACTGCGTGACGTATCTCCACACGAGCGCCAGGTAGCCTGTTTCTTAGCTTAGCTTAGCTTAGCTTAGCTTAGCATAAAGACGGTAAACAGTAAACGATTAGCTACCTCCGGTTCTTTTAAACGTTACACCAAAAAGCAGTTTAAAATACGAGTGCTTAAAGATCATAGACAAATGAAATCAATTGTTTTAAGAATTACAACGTAGAATGAAGCTATGATAGGCAGGAGTGCATGTTTCAGTAGGCAGTCTTTACAATTGAAACAACATCAAACACAATGTATGAGCTTCAGAGTTTATGTTACTGTATGACCAGCATATCTTCGGTTCCTCATCAGCTCATTTTCTTCTAGCGGGTAGTCTTCTTCATCAGACAGGGTTGACGAACTGGTAGACCAGTCTGCGGGATGCGTCAGGCTTTCGGATGATGCCTTTCTTGTAGTACTGGCGTATGGAGCGGCTCAGTTTGTCATAGTTCATAGCCGGACGATTCTTCCTGATTCCCCACAGCCTGGCCACATGAGCGGAGTCTTCAATTTTGAAAATTCCTTTGGACAGAAAGAAAACTGAGAAGTTACTCATTTTGGACAGTGAAGTGGACAGCGGGGTCAGTGAAGCTGTAATGAAATGTTAACATGGCAAGAAGCAGGTATATTTAACCTTTAAACACACTTATGGTCACGCTATAACAGAGGGTCCTCCAAATGTGTTGGTTTCTTTGCTTCAACACTTCACCTGGACAGTCTGGAGACAGTGCTGTCAATTCACCATTTGAAGTTGACTTGTTCTTTTCTTGCCAAGACTCAAACTCCTTTTTGGGTCATTCATTCATTTATTTGACCTCTGGCAGTTTTGCCAGGTTGCATGTACCATCTAAGGTTAATCACTAGAATTAAACTGCTTTTAAAAAAACAGGAAAAAAAACCCCAATATGAAGCAAACAAATTTCACTGCAAACTGTCCAATTGTTTACACTCAAAACCAAGTATGTCAGCCTCGTGCTGGGTCTAGAGAATGAGTAGAATAGTCTTTCATTTAGGGACCTGAATGTCTGCACAGATGCTACACATGCAAGTGTGGCACATTATTGTCTTCAGCCTCACACCTGGAAATCCACTTCTGTATTTACAGCTTTCGTATCGCCTTACCTTTCTCTTTGTTTAGCCAGCGGATGCAGCGGCTGTAGTTACGTGGCTTGAGGAGCAGCTCTCGGAGAAACTGCCACAGGTGGATGGGCTGGCTGGGGTAGTTACACATCACATCTGACCAGGAATCATCATCATCAGCGGCTGCTGCTGACATGGGGTGAGATTTCCAAAAACCAGATGAAACATTATTGATTAAATTTGATGTTTATTTAATGCTGATTGATTATACTCACGATAAATGTATTAATTTTTAAGAACTTACCAGACTTGCTGTCTTCAGCTGGGCTGCGCTCCTTCAGTGCTGCAGCTAAAGAAAACAAACAAGATGTATATCTAATCCAGCAGCACTTCACACCAAACAGAATACCGACAGCCAAGTGTTTACTTTTGGTCACACTGCATTTGCTACACAAGCAGCATATTTAATGTGGGCTCTCATCCCAGTTTCTGTTGTTCTCACCAGATCTCCAGATGTCCAGATGAGCATACAGCATGTCTCCAAACTGCAAGGAGTGTTGTTTGAAGTCTGCTTCTGTCATGGAACATAGATCTCTCCCTGTCAGCTCCTTGAACATAGTGCTGACCTGTGGCAGCCGGTACAGGTGCTCAGTCCAGAGCAGCCACTTCTGAACATGCACACAGCTCCAGTCCTGGGGGTCTAAAGAGAAGAACAGACAGGGTATTTTGTGTTACTTTCCTGCGTTTTCTAACACTGAAAATATTTCAGAGCCAGAACTTAAATTATGTCTACTCTAAACAGATTTTTATATTTTATATTCTCTACTTCCCACTATCTCTTTAGTTCCATATACAACATCTCCCATTGTCATGTTGCCTGTGCTTATATGGCCAATTTACTCAAAATGAGGAGATTTAACTGAAAATATTACAATGCCCTCTGTGTATTTTGGATAGAGTTATTGGAGGCTAAAAATGTAGCAGAGAATCTCCAATGGGACATGATAAGCCATGTATGTTTAAAGACGTCACTATTTAACCAGGCTTGAAGGGTAAAACAGTTGATTCCATTATGGGATCCAGTATTTTGAGGCTTGGATCCAGATTAAGGACTGAAATTTAAACTGAAATAAAAACAAATTTGCGAGTTGCTTGATATTCAGTTGCCGTAGTACTACTTTAATGCATAGAGATTTTTAAAGAGCTATCAGGAATCAGTTTAGAAAGACTGCAGCAGCCAAAGATAAATAATAATGTTCATTGGAAATGAATGTAATTAAACTGAACAATGTTAAAGATGACAATGAGATTAAGATCCATGTCCATGAATCAAGCAGAGCAAGGCAATACAAAGCCTAAAACTGCCACTGGTTTGAGTTTGTATTATGTTAATTCCAAGAGTCACAGGATAGATTTTCCACATTTAGTCATTAAGAGTGCTCCACAGTTGAGGAAACATTTGTAATGTCTTCTCTAGATGAGCATATCAGAAAAAAACTTGAAGAATACAATATCCAAGCAGGTAGCAGATAGGCTAGATCTTTTTAAAAGATAGTATTAATTGCATTATGGAAAATGCAGGATCCAGTGTACAAAATTACCTATATTTGGGACTAAATGTCAAGATGTTGCACCCTCTATGATACAATGTGTGTGGCATCATGAATGTATGTGTCCTGTCCTGTCCTTGTAAGTTAGTTAAGAAGATTGCTCCAACAAAAGCAAATAATGCTCTGTACAGTGGGTGTTTTTAAGCCTGTAAAAAAACTCTCAACTCATAAGAAGTACAGATGAACTTCTGTCAACAGAAGAGTTTGTAGAAGGAGGGCAGGGCGACATATGCTCACCAGACATTAGATATGCCACTGTGGATGTTGATTTTGAAGCTTTGTTTTATTAGGTTACAACTTCCACCAACACTTTCTACTTTCTACAGCATTTTTTTAATTTAAATGTCTCTTTGTGATAAAATGACTTTAATTGTTATATTATTTCTTACCTGGTGCAATGTTCAGTAGTTTACAGGCTATGTCAATATCTTTTAGCACCTCTCCCACCACCATGGTCTGGACTTGCTCCAGGGAACACTCCTCCAGCTGACCCCCCGTCTCAGTGGGAGAATCCTGGATCAGACTGGATGCAGGTGGGCTTGGTTCTGGGGTATAGGAGAGGGGCGCAGCAGAAGCAGGTGACTCTGTCATCCTCAGCACCCATGGGTTCTCAGCTATAGCCAATCTGTTGTAGTGGGGGCGGTAGACCCCTTGCCAGCTGAGCTCTGGTAGCCCCAGTAAACTGCGGGGTGGTTTGATGTCTTCTGCCTCATCCAGCCAGGCCATCTTGGTGTCAGCGTGGGGGTGACTGATGTAGAAAGGTGAGTGTGCAGTGCAGCTTGTGTGTTCACAGCTTGGACTCCCCATGCTCAGGCTCAGGCACTAGACAAAGAAAGTACTGTTTTTAAAAATGCCATCAACGTTCCAACAGTTTTACACCCTACGTGGCATTTCCAGTGGTGACACTGTCTTGTCAAATAGAGTGACACTGATGCTACGCTCAAACCATACCCAGATGCCCAATATTTAAACAGTAGCAGTCCTAAAGTAAACCTGACATTTGTCTATGGTATTTACTTTACTGGGACTTACTTTGAAATAGGTAATCACTCATTCCAACTAAGCCAAATGAAGCCTTTGTGACAGTTTCATCAACTGAAGCCATTGTTTGTATTTCTATGTGTTTTAACGCAGTCTGTTTTTGATCCAGAATCTGCTGCTCATTTCAGGACCTCTCATCAGTCTATATTACTAGAAATGTTCAGGTTAAATGTGTTCAGCTGCGGTGAAACTCTAACCATTCCTTCCACTATTGTCAACATTATTAATAAAAATGAGAGAGCAATCTACTTCACCTTTCTGATGGTAAATCCAGATAAAGAAATGAAGATCACAGGCTTGTTTGAAATTCCAACTATAAGTAAAAATGATTAGGTTTGATAATTTTACTGGCTGCTGTTGTAATATAGCATGCAGTGCCTCTTCAAAATATCAAGTACACCATTTTGTCAAAAGGGATCACACGTTAAATGTTATAATAGAAAGCTTGTAAGAAAACAGCATGAAGGGTGGGACACATAATATGTGGATAAGGGATAATAAGCTGGAACACATTCATCATGGTACAGTATGAGTAAGCTCACCAGGCTGGGAGTGGTGAAGTAAATTAGTTGTACTTTTTATGTTTCATTTATTTAATTCCACTGCTACTGCAAGATGACTAGACATAGCAGACAAATGTGAGAAACAGTATCCAAAAACTAAAGTATGAAAATAAACTATATTATGAAAATTATTCACAGGCTGCTGTTTGGTAAACACTCACTATGACGTACTAGGCAAATGACTGATTGGGTGACCTCAGTCCATATCAGTTTGAAAGCAATGACACATGGTGCAAGGCAGTGTGATAAGAAACAGGGTAGCTCTAAGAGGTTTTTCTGTGCTCTGAGAAGACAATGAGTAACTCAAAACTGTATAAAAAATAACATAAAAAGCTAAAAATATTTAAGTATGGTATTTATTTACCATTGCAACCCTTAAAAAAAAGATATATAACAATTTCATTAATTCACTTCACAAGCTTACTAATACAGGATCACCACAAATTTCATAATTGTTGAAATTGCTGAACAATTCTAAATACTTTGAGTGTGTTAATAATAGGCTCAATATTTGCACACACGGTCTATGTTTCTATTATTTTATCACTTCCAGGCACTGGCAGTTTAAATGTTAAGTGGCAAAAAAAAAAAAACTTGCTCTTCAAGATTGTTCTTTCTCTCTGAGACAAGTGTCTTTTCTCTGCTTGTGTTTTATATGTACTGCTCAAATGGAAGCAGCATGCCCATGAAAACAAGCATATCATCTGTTGACTTATGTTGGTGTGCTGTGTCTAACACCTTGTTTGATTGCAGTCAAGCACATGTGAGAGGTATTTAGTGGATATGCAGCACCATGGTCATTTATTCCTTCCTCTATTCCAGTGTTTTGTGGTCAAAAGGACTGTAGTGCTTTAACACACCTACATGAGCTTTTCAGTCTATTCCTGCAAAATGTATTTTGTAGAACATTCTTGTTAATTTCTGCAGTTGATAATTGATGCTTTCACTAGTGGAAATTACATTATACAGAAAGCACCAACACCAACAGGACAACTGTCATTGGAAATGACAGTAAGCACTGGTGGAAGTAAAGATGATATTGCCAGTAGTACCAATAACAGTTGTGAGGCTGCAGTTACAGCAACGGATATTAGAGTAAAGTAAAGTACATTTAAAAGTAAATTTGTTAAGCATTGTATGGGCTACTTGTAACTAAATAGTTAAATTTTATATTAAATATTTAGGTTACTTGTTACCATAATTATTAGTTACTACTTTTACAATGTAATTTGTGGATTCACATTTAACAATAAAATCCATCCATCCATTATCCAATCCCACTTATTCCTATTTAGGGTCACAGGGATCTTCTGGAATCTATCACAGCTCTCTTTAGGTGTAAGGCAGGGGTACACCCTAGACAGGTCACTTTCCCCAATAGTTATTGAGCTTTTGTTTGTAATATATTTGCACACATTTAAAACTGTGAAAGCTGAACTTTTATTTGTATTGGCATATTAATTTTCACAGCAGACATTTTGACTTGATAGCAGGTAACGCACAAATGCCTTTGCTCTAGATGACAAGATCCCAGTAAGCCATTCCAATGCAACAGCATACATAAGGCCCTGAAACTAAAGCAGCTAAGCATTACTTTTATCATTTAGCCAAACCTGTGCTTGTCCCAAATCCAATCCAGTCAAATCAAATAAAATCAGCCTGTATTTATAGAGCACTTTACACACAACTCCAAGTTGGCAAAAGTGCTTTACATGCCTTAATAACAACACCATGACAAACAAGATAGTACACACAACAGGGGACAGATTAATAAAACGCTTTTCATAATAAATAACTTTTTAGTTTGAATTAAAGACTAAAGATAGTAATTCATTGAATATCTGCTGAGATAAAAGAGTGTCACAGGAGCAGCACTGGCAAACACACAGTCCCACCATCTTTCTCTTAGACCATGCTTATTTGCTACTTTAAAAACAAACATCAGAAGTTTCAAATCAGTTTTAAAAGAAACTGTAAGCCAATCAAGAGAATAAAGCACAGGTATAACATTGTCACATGGTGTATTTTGGATCATTTGGAGATGATTGGAGAGAAGATTGGCTGTCCTAAGCAAGATGCATTACAATAATCCAACTGAGTGCTAATAAAAGCATGGATATCCTTCTCTCCTTTGACTGAGAAAGGACTTTACTTTAAGTAGCATCTGAATCTTAAAAAAAAGCTTGTCTTTACAACAGAATTAATTAGTGTCAAATATCCTAATACAAACATACAAGAAGAAAAAAGGAAAAAGGACAGGGCCAAGAAATGAACTTTGTGGCACCCCTCTAGAGAGGAGCATATGAGGGAGTTACATTGTCTAGCAGAGGAAAAAAAAAGTCCTATTGTCCATGTAGGGTTTGAGCCAATGCAAAACAGTGCCCTGATTCCCAACCAACATCTTAAGACAAGAAAGGAGAATAGCAAAATTCACAAAGTCAAAGTCAACTGTAAGGTCCAAAAATACTAATAAAACCAGACTCTTAGTGTTGACTGATAATACAATGTCATTATAAGCTTGCTGACTCTGCTGTGGTGAGATCTGAATCTCTAAAAGCAAATGTTTTTTCTAAAGAATTACTTAATCTAATTAAAAACAATTCTGTAAATCTTTTGATAAAAATGTTAAATGAGAAACATAGTTATAATTAAATAAAAACCAAGAGTCAAGGTAAATTTTTATGTAAGGCTATAACCACTGCATGTTTGAATGCAGCTAGGACCACGCCAAGACAAAGACAGATATTAAAAAAATGCAAGAAGACCTGACCCAACACTTTCATATTGTGAAATTTCAAAATATGTGCTGCAAGACATGCCTATTATGTATTTTAGTTGATCATGATTAGTATAGGGTCAGATTTATAGCATGAATCAATGCCAATTACTGTAGCAGTTATAGCCTAAGATTATTTGTAATCCCTATGTTGACATTGAAAATACACAGAACTCTGCAGTGGAATACATGCAACGTGCACACAAAACCAAGTTATGTACAAGCAATGATACAATAAAATTACTGTAAAACTCAGTGGCAGGCACTAGATAACTCATGGCTAGTATCATTACGTTTGCTTTGTAAAAGACCTGCATACTGCATCTGCTACTGGCAATAGAAGTCTTGACAGTGTAGTAGTAGTCCATCCTAATAATAGTAATATTGTAGCAGTGGTGGCCTGGTAGTGGCAGAAGTATTTTTAGCCTTATTGTCAACTTCAGTCTTACCTTGTCAGTGTTTGAATAAAACTGGAGTTTCCAAAGCTGTGGCTTGTTCTCAGCTCTTGCTGGCTCTTCTCCTGTCCCGTTCCTCTGTCTTAGTTTAAGTTTGGACTGACATTTAGATTCTCTGGTGACTCAAACTTTTGCCTTTTGCTCTCAGGTTGAGGATGTGCTGTTTGTAGTTTTTGTTTTCTACCCAGCCCTCAGAGCTGGATCATTCCCGTCCACCCCAACCACTGAGACACTTTGTTTCAGTCCTGGTCCAAGTAGCAAGTGTGTGTTCGTGACATATCAATTCTGAAAGAAAAGGTGTGTCCCAATAAAGGAGGTTGCTCAAAGCACCTACTTAATAATGACTTGAGGCAGTATTCACATGGAGAGTTCCTGAAGTAAATAAACTTGGTGAGTCTTAACAGCCTGGGGAGAAGCTGTGAGGGCACCTACAGAGTTTTGTGAAAGTTTAAAGACTTTAAAAGCAGTTTCAAATGGTAGTATATTTTCAAATATGGGAATATAAAACACAAAACTGCTAAATCCAAAGCATTAGTGATATCTAAGTTTATCCATTCTAATCAGACCCACTTAGGTGATAGTTTTAAAGTTCAGTATTATAGGTGAGAAATAATCTAGACCAAAGGACGCCTTGTTGAAAAAGTTAAAGCTGACTTTATGAAGGAAGTTGTTACACATAAAGCGCCTAAAATAAGTTAGTGTATGATAGGATTAGCACATTGTTTGAATGTAGTAGGTTTCTGTTACATTTCAAGTTGGGGAAGGCAAAAGTAAAATCTTATGGAGAACTTGAATCTTTACTAG
Source organism: Mastacembelus armatus (assembly GCF_900324485.2). Taxonomy (NCBI): domain Eukaryota; kingdom Metazoa; phylum Chordata; class Actinopteri; order Synbranchiformes; family Mastacembelidae; genus Mastacembelus; species Mastacembelus armatus. The sequence goes on along the minus strand of NC_046639.1, from coordinate 6,480,632 downwards.
TCACCTGTTATCATTAAATAATAGATGGCTTTCATAAATATAACTACACTGTGCATTTACAGTGGATTTTGTTGGTTTGGTTGCTTGAAGTTGTATGACATGACAGAGGCTGAATGGGCTCTAGAACATGAACTGCAACATCCATGAACTATCAATAAATCATCCAGGGGAAGATAATCTTTAGAGTTCTTCTGAAAGGGTGAAACTACTCCTAGAGAAGTTGAATAACTGGTACAGAGTACAAGACTTAAAAAAAAAAAAAAGGGAAGGGAAGAGAAAGTTAAGAGTGTGTAAATGTTTGCTTAAACTAAACAGTAATGTTTGTGTTGTTGTGCTGTGTTGAAATATTCAAAAGAACCTCTGTCTGTGTATCCACCCACATAGGTCGCCTTTATAAGCCATGTTAAAAACTGTAGTATTACAGCTCGAGCAGTTGAAGATGCGCTCCACGTCAGTGACTTAAGTCAGTTGGACCTTAACTGTCGGTCATTCAGCAGCTAATCTTGTATTTATTGTGCTATGTTCATCTTTTGTGTTCTGCTGTGACACATGTACATGTAAAATTAAACCTGAGCAAATGACAAGTGTTGCTCTAGACCCTAGAAGATGGTGAGCACTTTAAGGGAGCTGTAAGCAGCATTTTACCAGTAAACCTTCAGGCTAAAGTAATCTGACACCCCCTTGAAAAACAATAAAAGAGAAAAACCTCATTAGAGGAGTCTGCTCTGCATTTACTGGCCATGGTCTGTCTCAGTCAGCTTTAGCTTTATAACCGAAAATGTATTGTTTGTTTTTTACATTAACACATAATAAATAATTGCTCCATCACTCTCATGTTTAAGTGTTCTGAATGCTCACTGACACTAAAATGCAATGTACTTATTTTATAATACATTGTACATCTAGAATTTATCAGATCGCATTGTTTCAATGTACTGATCAGTGATACAATATAGCAGCAGCTGTATGTAAAAACTAATTAAACAGCATGTCAGTAATCTATAAAACTATATAGTGATCTATATAACAATAAAACAATTACATATAACTTTTGTGTTGCTGTTCTCTACGGTTTTGGTAATGCATCAAATGTTTCTGGGTCCTTAAAAGGTTTCTTTGGTAGAATTAGCATCAACCATTTGCAGTGAGAATGCAATAACATCAGTTATAAATGGAAACAGGGAGCAACATGCTACATTTATAAAAAATAAAACTTTTTAAGGTTAGTAGTTAAAAGTATAAAAACAAAGAGAAATCTAACTAATTGATGATGAGGAAAGAAGAAAACCCACAGTAAAAATGAAAAAGTGTTAAGTGTTAAAATCTGTGTAAAATCAGAGTTTTATTCACCTGTCAGTCCTGCAAACTGTACATGAAAGCATGGACATGTCACAAAGCCTTTAGTTTTAAGTGATAATTTAATCATACAAACATTCATCAAACATACAGCAAAACAAGTTTTCATCTGTTTATCTTCCTCACTCATAAATGTGCTATCCAATGCCAGCTGATTCATACTGCAATCTGGCCAGTGGGATCTTTAGAGAGAAATTAAACAAAGAACAAAGCGGACTCAGCTCTTGATGAATTGACAATGAGAACAGGGAGAAACACTTATCATTAACATTTTGCACAGTAGATGCACACCATTCTGTTAAACATCAAAGAACTCAGTTTTTCTCACATGTCGTAGTATTGGCTGGTATTGTCATGTTCTCAAAGCTCAGTAAGCCCGGGGCTTACAGTTAGCGCCTTAATGAAAAGGGTGTTTACCTGATGCAGTGGTCTACCACACGAGCTGACAGATAAAATCACAGTTGATAACCCCTTCAGGACCTAACTGAACTTGTGGTGGAGGAAAGTACACACAGGCCCGATGGAGGTCCCATTACTTAGTGCATAGGTCAGCCTGTTAGTGCAAGTAAAGATGCAGTAACATTTCTTAAGGAAACCATGGCTCTGTCATTTCTTTGCAATTTTACTGATGTGTTTAACTTTGTATTCGCAATAATATAGTTAAAATTTGTCACAGATCAGAGGGAACATCATAAACTTGAATGTGGTAGAAATTTAACAAGTAGAATTTTAACAAGGAACAGGGAAATGCAGTAATCACAAAACTTACAAAACAGCCATTTGAAAGCTAACATACAATGTAGAATCTTTGGGTAAATGAATGTTTCCAAAAACATCATCATCAACTTCTACATTCATCTAATACATTCAATTTAAGATAAAAGCAAGTCCAAAACAGCTTTAATATGAAAGATCAGAGCAGGGTGACAATATATGTTTGTTCTTTAGAATTTGAAGTCGTCTTTTTTGCTTTTCATATGGCTTGATTTCAGTATTTGATGACATAATCTGCATTAATGCTGTTGTTTTTTTCTGTAAAAGTAAACTAAATCTCAGATCCATGTGATGCCTGTGGAAATCTCTAATACTGTATTACCACTAATCAATATTATACTAATGGTCTTCAGAGATGTGTATTTTCCAAATGTGAGCGATGACTCTCATTAATGTATGAGAACAAACCTTTATTGTCTCACAGGACTTCTTGACTTTTTTGCCAAATCAGCTTCAAAAAGTTTCCATATGACAACAGAAGGCAGGATAAATTAAAACTGTTACCACTAAATTCTATTCAGATAATAAATAAGATTTCTGTTCCTCAGATCTTCTCTTTTTACAACAATGGATGGCTCCCTCCAGTGGAAGAAAATTACATTGCTCCTAAAACTGCAGCTACTATGGCAGAATAGAATTTATAATCCATAACGGACATGCCATAGTGAAAGTAACTCACTGGCCTTTAAATAAGCTTCAGATAGATTTCTGGAAGATGCTGCTATTCCCCTTTCCTTGAAAATGTATCCTAAAAGATTAAGATGAGAAGTAAATTCATGTATTTGCTGGTTTGTTTCAGAGAGACTCATGTTATTAGATTTACTTAAAGGCTCCTGGTCCAGAAAACCCAATCAGTATATTAAGAGTCAGAGCATAAATTGGCTAATCAGTTGGCAAAATAAATGGCTTTTCCTCCAAGTCTCTCTTTCAAATTGCACAATGCATACATGTACATGAAATTTCACAAATACACACTCCTGTCATCAAGGCTCCATTTGCACTCTGACAACTTAAAAAAAAACTGAAAAAATACTCAAAAGACTCATAGCACTCATTTTAATTTAGCATTCACATGTGCAGACAATGGGTGTGGGATGTTGGTTGAGCTGCACGTCAGGAGTGTTGGGCACTGGTTTCTCAAAGTGTAGCTGGACTTTGCATAAAATGTTTTTGAATCTCCACACTCACCACCAGCTACTGATAAAGCCTCTTCTTTTTCTTATTGTGTGACAGACTCCAGAGGTATGGTTTAGTGCTGCTTCACTGTCAAGTCCCTTGATTTAAGAGTGCCCAAAAGGGTAAGGCTCCTGTATACCCTGTAAAGACAGAGAGGTTTAGTAAGAAAAAAAAAAAAAAATAGCAGGGCTGCAAGGTGTGTAGGACATGGGCTAAATAAAACTAAAAGATTTGACTGTCTCAGGTTTGTACATACATGTAGATCAGTTTTCATTATACAGTGGGTACGGAAAGTATTCAGACCCCTTTTAAATTTTTCACTCTTTGTGTCATTGCAGCCATTTGCCAAAATCAAAAAAGTTAATTTTATTTCTCATTAATGTACACTCAGCACGCCATCTTGACAGAAAAACACAGCAATGTAGAAATTTTTTCAAATTTATTAAAAAAGACATACCGCTTAGAATTAACGCCAAAAAGTTAAATCTTGGTCTCATCAGACCAGAGAATCTTATTTCTCATAGTCTGGGAGTCCTTCATGTCTTTTTTGGCAAACTCTATGCGGGCTTTCATGTGTCTTGCACTGAGGAGAGGCTTCCGTCGGACCACTCTGCCATAAAGCCCCGACTGGTGGAGGGCTGCAGTGATAGTTGACTTTGTGGAACTTTCTCCCATCTCCCTACTGCATCTCTGGAGCTCAGCCACAGTGATCTTTGGGTTCTTCTTTACCTCTCTCACCAAGGCTCTTCACCCACGATTGCTCAGTTTGGCTGGACGGCCAGGTCTAGGAAGAGTTCTGGTCGTCCCAAACTTTTTCCATTTGAGGATTATGGAGGCCACTGTGCTCTTAGGAACCTTGAGTGCTGCAGAAATTCTTTTGTAACCTTGACCAGATCTGTGCCTTGCCACAATTCTGTCTCTGAGCTCCTTGGGCAGTTCCTTCGACCTCATGATTCTCATTTGCTCTGACATGCACTGTGAGCTGTAAGGTCTTACAAGTGTGTGCCTTTCCTAATCAAGTCCAATCAGTTTAATTAAACACAGCTGGACTCCAATGAAGGAGCAGAACCATCTCAAGGAGGATCAGAAGAAATGGACAGCATGTGAGTTAAATATGAGTGTCACTGCAAAGGGTCTGAATACTTATGACCATGTGATATTTCAGTTTTTCTTTTTTAATAAATTTGCAAAAATTTCTACATTTCTGTTTTTTTCTGTCAAGATGGGGTGCTGAGTGTACATTAATGAGAAATAAAATGAACTTTTTTGATTTTGGCAAATGGCTGCAATGACACAAATAATGAAAAATTTAAAGGGGTCTGAATACTTTCCGTACCCACTGTATGTACAGGCAAAATGAACAGAAAAACAATACGCCAATTCATTGATTAGTCGACTTAAAACTAACTGAGCAGATATTTTGATGATATATGTTTTAAACAAAAATACTAAACAATTCAGTTCGTCCAATTTTCTATTTTTGTCATACACAATTATAATAATATGGTAAAGAGAAATTCCAAGCAACCAAATTACTGTATATCAGGTGCTCTAATAATGCAACTCTGAAGAATACTAGACATAAAGTTATTGATTTACTGGTATGCAGAATCTCTTTGCCTCATGATATGTCTTACCTGGTTATAAGAGACTACTGATAGATTGCTTTGTAGACTGTTTGCTACTATATCCACAGAGTTCTGTGAAAGTCCATTCTGATCCTGCTGAAGCTGGGTAGGCCCCCCCTGCCAATGTGCTTCTGCGACCCTGTGACCACTGTCTTCATGGAGGCTGTTGTTGTTACTGCTGTTGGGGCACTTGCTTTTCTCTGGTGAGGCAAAAGGGTTGTAGTCTCTTTCAAGGCTGCGGTGTGGCTGTGTGTTGAACTCAGCTTGGAAAGAGGAGAGCTGCTGTGTGACGCCAAGGAGGCCTCCAACTTCCACACTCAGGATCACCCAAATTATATCTGTAAAGATAGGCAAATGGTATGCCTCAATACACTACTACTACTACTACTACTACTACTAAACCTGTGTTGTTCATTATACAGTAAGTGGGCCAAAAGGTTACATTAACCAGCAGTCGAAATAACATTGAAATCATGTGAAACTGAGCTGGAACACACATTATGGAAATCCTGTATTTCTTTTCTCTGCCTTCAAGACACAAAGACACTGATGGTATCAGTGGAGCAGTTATCACCGTGAACACCCAAATGATATATTAGGGTCAACTATAATTTTTAATTGAATCTCCTTCTGATGCTTAACTTGTAAGTAGGCATGTCTTGAGAGACTTCCTATTGGAATATATCATACACACTGGAACTGCAGGAGGACATAAATCAATGAAATTAATTGCTCTTAATTTGCAGGTAGTCACATAATGGTCATCTATTTTTAAATAGTTTTAAAAGTAAGTGCATACAAAATGATCCAGCACTTTTTCTGCAGTAATGCCTGCTCTCAGTGTCTGCTACCTATGCACTTGGCTGCATGTCAACAGCTCAGTCAAGAACAAAAAAAGATCTGTTTGAAATTAGGGATGATTCAGGGCAGACAGAATTGTTACAATCATACCCCAATCTGTATGATTCTAAATGGCCAATACACAATAATTCACATTTTAACCTAAGGAAAACCTTTGAAAAGAATGAATAAAAAGTGAAAGTATAATCTACAGTAGGTCATTGGTTCACTATTTGTTCCCAACAAGACATAAATTCTGGGAGATGCTCAGACTCAGTCATCCAGACATCACAGTTTGACCCTTTTCAAAGTCACTAACAGCTCTACATTTGCCTGTTTATCAACTTCAAATATTGAAGGTTTAGTTTCTGCCTAATACACCCCACACACTGACAGGTGCAATTGTAGCAAGGTCATCAATGTTATTCACTTTAACTGTCAGTGGTCAGAATGTTATAGCAGAACAGTGTACAAAAAGATTGCTACAATAAACCTAGAAGTCCTATATTTGGAATGACAACTTTTAATATTGATGGGTCCATTCTCTCCCAATAATTTTAACACTGATACTGTACACATTTTGGACAAATGATTTTAACAAGACTGTAGAACATGCATTATTCTAATTACAAACTTACTCAAAAGTCCCAAACCTGTTACTGTTTAGTTTACAATGATGTAAAATTGACAAAAGCAGAGAAATCCTCTTTCCAGAAGCTGAATCCTAACATTTGGGATTTCTGCTGCAAAAAGGTCTGAAATGTTTAATCCATGATCAAAAATAGTTGCTAATTATTTTGCTGTTAACTGACTAATTAATTCGCCAACTGATTTTGATGAGAAGTTTGCTCTACTTACCTCCATAGTATAGTCCAGTAGCTGTGCACATTCTCCACTGACCCTGGTACATACCGGGAGACACAGGGCTTTGCATTTGTACACTAACATCAGCCATTTCTTGAGGGTCTAGAGACTGCACCATCACCATATTTACATGACCAAACTGATCTCCTGCAACATATTTCAGACAAACCCCTGGAGGCCATGACTCTGCACCTGGAAGACACACAAACAACTATGCTAAAATCCTCTAAGTGTAATGATTTATCATTTACCAGGCCTGGTATGAGATCTATTTTATATGATATTATGATTACTATTACAGCAGACTCACCTGTGTTCTGTATCCTCCAGGTCTTTGTGAAAGGTGTGTCAGGTGGAACTGATTCACCTTCACCAATCGTCACATCCTTCACAAAGGACATGCATGGTGTACTGAAGTTGGGACTCTCAAAGTCATAGTAGGCTCCAATGGCGGCCTGTAAATTCCTACAGCATAAAGCAGAGATTCATTCTATCAGTACAGAGCTTAACTGGAGTACAAGAGGAGATTTATGTAAGCAGAAACCCATAATCCAACAGTATTAGATATATGTATTCTTAAGCATTGTTTTCTCTGTCTTTATGTAGCACTGTGGTTCCTAGAGGAACATTTTTTTGTTTCACTAGATACAGAGTTTACTATGGCTGAAATGACAAAAAGTATTTGACTAGTTGACACAAATAGTTTGTACACATACAAATGTATCAATCTTGGTGACTTGCAAGTTATAAATGCATCATGGGACCTGTAGTCATATTAATTTATTTATTTTGGTAAAATGACTACCCATGTAGCTTTGACTTCAGTTTTTACAGGACCGATTACAGAGCAATTTACAACTAAGAGCCAAGAAAACTCTGTATTCCAAAATTAAGGATTATACCATCAGAGACAGAAATGATACTGTTAGACCTGCAGCTAACTGTTATTTCCCTTATGAAATGTCAAAAGGAGAAAGAAAAACGCCGAGGGAAACTTCCCACCAGCCAAGGTGACATCATAAAATTGTTGATCTGTCTATCAATCTAAAACTCAAAAATGTTAATATTATTTTCTAATATTTTGTTCATACATGTAATTCATTAGGCCTATATTATGCTAAAACTATTCATGGCACCATTTTGTGAGGCTTTAGGGAGAGAGATTCAGACTGGGGGCTTCCATCCATAAACCTGCTGTTTTTATTTTTAGAAACTCCGACGCAGAGGAGCGCTTCCTCGACATCACGTGATTCTGCTCCATCCAGCACAGCCCACAGACACGGCCCCTGTTATCTCCGTAGACCTGCACGGCTCCACTTAAAACTGCATTTGCGAAGGGAAATTTGTTTGGTGGAAGATGTCAAAGTGACCTTTCTCTCTCTAACATGTTTATTGTCTTTTTCACACAAACACATTTCACTGCTTATGATTTCATTTTTGAAATAATATAACCGGACGTCCCGCTTTAAAGCCCCCTAAATATGTTTACAGGTTCTAAAGTATTAGGTACGTGAAAAAATGTTAAAATCAGGTACACAGACAGGTAAAGGTTCATCAAACGGAAGCTCCACAGAGTGAGCTTTGAGTCAGACTCGGCAAGGCGTCAGTCTTATGTTACGTAATAAACAGGGCTAACTGTGGTCACAGAGGAAAGACAGACACGGTTAACATTTCATTTTGTCGATAACAAAAGTGAAGGTTTGTCTAAAGTGGCTCTCACATGGTTAAACAAATAAAAACCTCACGGACTGAGAGAATATTCATTGGTTTAACGTTAGTTAAGGACGTGATAATTTGTGAGTTAAGCTAGCTCCGTATAAAGTCTTCACTATAACGTCAGTTAACGTGCAACTCGAGCCCAGCAGCCTGAATAACCAACAAAATTGTTTAACAAAGTGTATTTTCTCCAAAGTCTTTTATTGGGTAGTGAAACCCCACTAAGCTAATGTTACCTTCCCCACTGTCTCTAACAGGCAATCAGGAGTCGGAGTCACACTGACTCAGCTAGTTACGTTACTACAACGTCGTTAGCTGCGCCCACGTTTAGATACCTAACGTAAATCACTCTGTCACTTTGGGGTTACCACCTCCTATGATTTCCTCTCCTGTTTTCTTTTTTAGATATATTTGTGCAGTAATTAGCGCTCATTATGTAGACGCTGCTGTACAGTATCTAGTATTTAACATAAACCACCCAGCAGGCCAGAAGAGTCCCCGGGCTCACCAGTTAGTCATATCCAGAAAGAAGGCGCATCCGGCGGGGTTTAGCTGAAACCCGAGGAGCCGCTGAAATTCCGATATTAGTATATCTTTGTCGGTTGTGCCCATGCAGCTGAATTTCTGCATGAGCTCCTGGTCCAGGTCAAGGTCCAGGTCCATGCCCTCCATCGCGGTTTCGCCCGGACAGAGACGGGGCTTCGCTTCTAATTTAGTCCGAGGCCTCGACTTACCATAACAAAGTCAACATCAGGGCCGACTGCGCATGTCACATCTTGTATTTTCACTTTTGAAGCCTGCAGGACCGAGCAAAACATGTCATTACAGCTTTATTACAGAAAGGGCAACTAACCCTCTCACCAAACTATTTAAAATAGATTGACCATTTCTACTCAGTTTTAAAGATATTTTGTAAAATAATCGGACACCCCGGGCAAATTACATATTTTTCATTTGTCAACTGTTGAGCATCGGGGTGGAAATCTGTTTTGGCCCCCTGTCGAGCTGGTAGCCAAGCCTTGTCTCAATATGATGTGCCTCTCTGATTATGATCTAATATCGCTAAGCAATTAAAGCTCTATTAAATGTTAAACATAATGTTAGATTTTATTAAATGTTATCGGACTGGCTTGTACAAACCGTGAGTAACTTTTGGAGTACTGGTTGGATATTGGGTATCTTAGAATAAATAGGATACCATTTATAGTGGGAATTACTGGGGAGACAACACATTTATCTGGCGCACTTGAATGCAACACAGGGTTAACAACAACAGTGCTAACATTGATGTTGTTAGTAACATCTGTGATTTTTATTTTATTTCAAGTCAAAAAATATATTGTGTAAAACACTGTCTTACACCAACTAATTAATTAACTGTACACGTACTGTTTATGGTAGTATGGTATACTCAAATTATACTCAGACATGACCAGACTTGTTAAATCACTTTTCAGTACGCACAGTGGTGCACACCCTTTGAGTATGAGTGTCATGTTAGTTTTACTGTAATTAAATATGTTGTCGTGACTGCTGGGGTCCTCTGTACTGGGCACACACCCATTCCCCCTTAAACATCCAGGAGATGGCAGCAACGTGTCGCTGCAGCTGTAGCGGTTCTCGGTGTTGTTGAGTGTGTCTGTGACTGGGACTCAGCTGCTGTCCGGTGTGTAGCAGCTAGGCTGTGCCAGCAGCGGCTAACAACATGCACACAGCTAGTGTTGTGCACCGTATAGAGGTACCTGCACGCTGGTATACGTTGGTTTAAGAGGCGAAGCTGCTGGTACCACACGACACACGCTAGCAGAAATGGCCGGGATTATTAAAAAGCAAATCCTTAAACATTTGTCAAGGTAAGTGTTATCTTTGACTTTGTGTTAGCCATTTAGCCCAGCATGGGATGATGGCTTCTACAGTTACCAACTACAAACAGCTAACGTTATCATTAATTAAGGCAATATTGTTTACTCGCCAGCTACATTGATTTCCACGCTGGTTATTATTTAATGTTAGCTTAGAGCTAAATGTTGGACCAACCACAATGAGAACAGCGTTAGGAGGCTTGTTAGGGACCGTGAACGCAGCAACTCACCGCGAACTGAATGAGGCTGGTACCGGTTAACAAGCAGCTATTGTGTGGTGTTAATAACGCTATAATGTTAACGTTAGGGTACATGCTGCTTTAATACTGGCTTTGGGAAAGCTGATACTGATAGATTTTGTTGGCCTATCACTGTTTACAGAGCTCTGCCTATGCACCTTAACAACCTAACTATCTGTCTGTCTATCTGTTGTCTGTCTGTATGTTGTGGTCCATCCATCCATCTCAGGTTCATGTTCCACAGGCACCCATAATCCAGCAAACCATTACCTAATTATTTATATAGTTGTTTGAGGGGGAAATAATTATCAGTATTGAATAAGTCATTTTTAAAATAAAATGCCAAATTTTCACCTGTATCAGCTTCTCAATTTTTTGGCAGTTTCTGTGCCAGTGAACTTGACATCTTTGGATGTGTGACTCTTTAACATTTGTTAAGTTGGGCTTCATAGGTAAATTGTGGCCCTTTTCCCACTTATTTCTGACATTTTACATATCATATCAAGAGTCAGTTGATTATTAAATCATGTACCATGGAATGATGAGGATTAAGACTACTACGAAGTAATTATTCGTGTTAATTACTTGACATGCATTTTGTTAACAGTTTTTTAGTACATGAGTGTAGTGAATGAACTCAGTATAAACTAAAACACTTCATGGCTTAAAACCAGATTTCCATACAAAAGCCCAGGGCCATAAGATGGAGGATGTGTCAAAGTTATTGTACTTCAGCAGTGCAAATTTTGGACTAAGATTAATCAAATTATGTTCAAAGAAATTATACTAAGTAAACCAGGGGAGCATTACAGTTTCTACATAGGCATGTGCTGAAAACAGGTCTGAATGCAAATTCATCAGGGTTATTAAAAAGATTTCTTCTTTTAGGTCTATTTGTAAGACCAAGATTATTTAGTTGTATATGTCAAGTTGGTTTACTTACTGTATATGAATGAATGTTTTCAGCTGAGGTTTCTTGCCAAATTAATCAACAGTGGTCCAAAAATTCATCTGGTTATGCAGAGACAAACACTGCTTTCTGATCACCTTGACCTTCCTCACAAGCTGATGGCAGCCTTTTCTCTACACCTGCTCTTACTTCCTCTATCCATAATGCCACTTCTCAGGAGACATAAACCTTCTATTTTTTGATGCCCACACCTTTTTTAGGTTTTACTTAGGTGGAACTTTTTCTATTTTCTGTTTCTGGCACCACTGAGAGTGAAGCAATACATTTAGGTGGAAGGCTAATGTTGAAATGTGTTTGAAAGTTCTCTTTCAAACAACCTGGCTAGATGGGGTAAAAGCTAAAGTTAATCACGAGTCTGGACAATAGGTTTGTGCTAAATCAGAGGCATGCTCCAAAATGCCCTGCTATTCTCATCTTCTCAGTTGACTCCTTCACTGAATAATTAAAACAATTATTTGCACCAGACAGGGCAGAGCAGACATATAAGATAGACCTAAAAGCAGGACTGGGGTCATAGCTTGTTCTGAACAGGAAATGAGTTTTGTAGTCCAAACATCTCCTTCTGTCAGAAATAATAACATAGATCATTGTGTTTATTCTTTACTGATCTTTCCTTATTAGTGGCAGAGTCAGTGTCACAGTTTCTCATTAGTAAGAATACAAACATTTTAAAACAGGGAGGAAGATGACACAATCATCCACAATCCTTAGTTCTAATCAAGGCATGCCTGCAATGCATCTCTGTTAATGGCAGTGTGTGTTTAAGTTCATATTGTAAACATACAGCAAAGCAAACTTAAACACACTAAACATCTCCACTCAGTGATTGCTGGATAAAAACTGATGGCCCGAAAGTTGATTCTTTTGGGTTAATCGCTTAATAAGAACCTTTAGTGCCGTTTAACACTAAAACCAAATAGTTGTGCTTTTGGCCAAGTTTATACAGTAACTTCTTTCATGCCTTTGATAAGCTCTGGAATTTCTGCTCTTTTTAAACCATGCTAATCTTAGCAATTAGTGCATATTATTAGTTTTAAAAATAACTGCACCACTATACAGTAGTCTTTGCTTTAGTTTGGGTCTTAATCATATTTACCATTTCTTTGTGATCATATCTGCCAAACCAAAAGGCAGTTGTATTAAAAAACACAATGCTGTACAGTCGAGTCAAAGCTATTTCCTATTTTCAGACATGTGAACTAGCTCTCAACCTCTAGTTTGAGTCATAAAAGGCTCTTAGTGTGGGAATTAATATCAAATCTCAGTTTTAGGAAAGCAACAACCAAGGTTTTGTCCCCAGTAGAATATGTTAGCCGTTATTTTGGTGTTAAAGATGAAAACGATTACGTTTTGACTAGCTTCTCCGATTTATTATGTACAGTGTGGTATTAGGACCAAACTGGACCACATGCACTAGTCATCAGTTTAATTAACATTGTTGAAAAAACTGAAAATGGTGAGCCACACTCTGTAGGTGTCTTGTGTGACATTAACATTAGTCTACAGCTTTTTCATCAATGTCTCCTAGCTGACCTCAAAATGTCACAGGGATTTATCAGGACAGTGTGTTGAAATGAACATACTTCAAAAATCAGTTCATTATTATTGCTGTTATATTCAGAGCTTGATACATTGCCACCCTTGACTTAGATAGCAAGCACAGCTGTCATGGTCTTTCAGGATGACTTATTCAGTTGTACTACTTTAAACACATCTTGGCCAAGCTGTGTAATTCATTTTTGTTTCCCAGATCATCAGTGACATATATTGGTGTTTTCATGATAAGTTATTTGAAACTCCTCCAGATTTGGACTGTCTATAATTTGTTTTTTGCAAACCTTTTGACATTTTATATGGTTCCTTTGCCTAGGTTTACCAAGAATCTGTCCCCGGACAAGATCAATCTGAGTACTTTGAAGGGGGAGGGGCAGTTATCTAACCTTGAGCTAGATGAAGAAGTCTTGCAGAATATGCTTGACCTGCCTACCTGGCTGGCTGTAACTCGGGTCTACTGCAACAAAGCCGCCATCAGGGTATGTCTTACTGACTTGTCAAACCTGAATGTGTTGATGGTCTGACAGGTGAAGCAGCATCCCTTTTCTGAGACAGCTTTTTGAAACACAAAGCTAGTACAGAAAAGCTACATGGATTATTTCGAATTGGTAATTGTTTCATTTTCAGTCTTAACAAAGGATTTCTTCTTATTAATCCCAAACAGCTTGTTTTTGAAATTCAGACCACATAGTTGTTGAGGAGGAGTGGCAGTACCACAAATATACGCATTGCTGACGGCACTGCTGAGGGAACATTATGATCTTTTAGACCAGCACTAGTTGTTGATAATAGAGAGACAAGCCATGATTCAGAGAGACACAAAAGGCCAGAAGCTAAACTGATCCTGAGATATACTGGCTGGTGTACATTTAGTTGTCAGGGTTTTTGTGTTCCCAGAAAAACTGTATAATACTACATGTATAATACAGTTTCTTTAAAAACAGAATTTAGTAATAAATAAATATATAATATCCTATATGTATTGAGTCAAAAGTATGACACGAAGGTCAAGAGATTTTAGTTTTGGATTTTTTTATTAAAATTTGCAAACATTTAAACTGTGGTCAGGTGCATCTTGTTTGCTTTAATTTTTTTCAGATGTGTCATAAATAATCATAATCAGTATGGCAGTGACGAGCCCATGCAGGCCTCCATTATGAAATTGTCTCTCCCATGTCATAGAAACACGCAGCAGTCCACAACACAGGATTTCCTATATTTACTTCTTTTGTTCTTGTGGTAGACACATCTGACTAATAAGCAGAGGGGACATTTGCACGTGGTTTGAAGTGATGCATTTTGGCATGCTTGAATTTTTCTCTGTGTGAAAAGAAACCGAACCAAAAGTAAATGCTACAAGTTCACAAACTCAAGCGATTTGGACCAGAGCAAACAAAATAAGGTGCAAAAGCACTGTGAGAACCCAAAAGATACTCGTAAGAGGTCCTGCAGGAAGGACAACTATCGCAACAGCTCTCCATCTATCAAGCCTGAGTAAACGTCAACTTACTTGAAATTTGCAAGTAAAAAATTGAGAGTGTGAGGAAAAAGGTTCTCAGGTCTGTATGTTGCTTTCCTTGTTAGTCACCCTCTTAGACTTTATTTAGTAATGAGTCCTGTGGTGTAGTCAGCAAAGTGACTACTGACTCTTTGCAGAACATCTCCTTCACAACTGCTTGCTCTTTTAATCATATTTTCTTCCCATTTTGAGGAATGCCCTAGGCTACAGCTCTGTGTGAAAACCTTTATATATTGGACTGTTATATTAGTCTGCACAAGCCCCATTTTATTCTTGGGGCCCAAAATAGTGGCTGTTGCTAATGTATAACCTGATTTTTTTTTTGTATACTGTGATAATAAATTTGCTTAAGTATTATGACCAGTAGTGTTAGCAATTTAGTGAAATGCCAGCTAAAATGGCAGTAAAAATTACAGCGTGGCACTTACTGTGTTGTATTTTGTGAGCCTGATGCCCACTGTGCCCTTGCGCCCAGTGAATGATAAACAGTGCAGAATGCTGTGGCAAGTGTTTGTGACTGACTCTGATGACCCTGCCGTCCTTTTTCCATCAGATACAATGGACAAAGCTGAAAACAAGCCCCATCTGCCTGGTAAGAACTATGTTATTTCTGTCCTACAGAGATCTTGCACATTTTTTAAGCACTAAACCTCCCCCCTTGTCTTTTAATCCAAAATAACCTAACTCTGGCATGACTCCAGCAGTTCCCTGTTTTGTTGTTTTACTTTTTTGTTGCTCTGCTCTGTCATCTGTGTTCTTTGTCCTGTTATCACATGTAAATCTTAGGCCACTTCTCTTTATTTTGCTCAATAGTAAATGGTGAGTATTACTTTCCTCTTTTGTGCAGTTCTTAGATAAGGTAGAGGTAGAGATGAGGACATGTGAAGAGCCTCGTCCACCCAATGGGCCCTCTCCTATAGCTATAACAGCAGGCCAGAGGTGAGCATGCATAAATCTTGAGTCTAGTTAACGTATGTGGTATTGAATACGATATACTATATCAATTCTCAAACTACATCATTAGTGATACACTGTACACGATGAGCATTGCGTTGACTCATGTTTGTGCTATGTGTTTGCAGCGAGTATGGATTTGCTGAGAAAGTGGTAGAGGGCATGTCTGTTAGGATCAACTCCATTACTATCAAGGTGCAGTCTCGAGCCTTTCATGCCTCCTTTGAGCTCTGGCAGCTGCAAGGCAACAGCCTCAACCCCAAATGGCAGCGCAGTGATCTGCGCTACACACGCATCACAGACCCACGGAGAGGAGAGGTACAGTGCCATAAAAGTCTGAAAGTCATACTGTATATAACACCCAGCTGAAAGTCATGTTCTGCCACAGAAAAAGTGTGTTCTTTAAGCCTGAAGTCAGTCATTTAATCAATAATCAGTTGTTTTGGTTTTTATTTGCTGCAGGAACAACCTTTCAGAGTCAAATTATGTAATCGACCTAAAAGGAAAATAAAAATATTTTCCCACTGATATAAGTTAGTAAATGTTTGTGTCTTGTCTCATTGTGTTTTTGTGTTTTCTCGGACATTGATGGTTTGTTTTTTGTCTCAATCAGGTGTTGACATTCAAAGAAATTAACTGGCAGAGTCTGCGAATTGAGGCAGATGCCATTGAGGGTGATGACCAGGACCTCGGTAGCACCCCATTACGTCTCATCACCAACCAGGGACGCATTCGCATTGCCCTCAAACGCAGAGTAAGGCTGTGTTTCTACAGTTCATTTGAAGTTCACAAATGTGAAGTCACAAATGATTTGTCCCGTGTGTTTAATTCCTTATTGTTCTGCTTAGATAAAAGACTGTAATGTCTTGGCATCCAAGCTGCTTTTCATTCTGGATGACCTGTTATGGGTGCTGACGGACTCTCAACTCAAAGCTATCATCCATTATGCCAAATCTCTCAGTGAGGCTATGGAGAAATCTGCCCAGCAGAGGAAGAGCATGACTGCAGAATCCCTGCAGGTCCTGCCCTCTTCCTGCTCATTGATGTTTTGGTGAAAAAGAAAATCTGTGAGAAGAATAGAATTACATTACGAGATATATCAGATGTTTTAACCTTTGAACATCTATGTTAAATTCATTACAAGTAAGATCTTTGAAGTTGTTTCTGCATTGATTTTATTTACTGTTATTTGATGTTGTATTTTGATAATCAAAATACAAAAGACATTTTTCATAGAAGGCAGTATTGTTAAAAATATTATTGTAGAACAGCTCAAGGTTGGGTTAGTGTTTTCTGTACATTACAGGTCAGGTTGAATTTTTCTTCCCCCTGTTCACTGTTTTTACCTCTATCGTGGTTTAGACGGCTCCTCCATCTCCTGGCCTACACAGCCTCTGGACTGAGCCCTCACCTGCTCCTGCTGGCAACCCGAGCAACTTGAGTCAATACTTTGATCTCTATGATGTCAAGGAGTCTTCCTACCATACCTTTATATCCCGCCTGGACTTACACATATGCAATGATAGCTCTTCAATGGATGAAGGTTTGTTGGGAAGAACTCACCATGTGCTAGTAAGACATTAACATGTAGTTTTAGTTCTTTTGCATCTTGTGTGTATTTATGCATAAAGCAGTGATTGTATGTTCAAAGTAATCCTTATGGGACACTGAATTAAGTGTTTGAAAAGTAAATACTGTGAAGGTGGTTTTTAACTGCTGTAATGTGATATTACGTAGATGAGCCTCCCCCACCGGGGCTGCAAGGTGCCATGCAGTTGACATTTAGGAAGCTGGGTTTTGACTACTACCCCGTCCACAGACCTGGTGAGTGTGAAGACTGGTCCTTTCTGTGGCCAAAATTTAACTGCAGTTCACCTTGAGGCCTTGTACTGCTCCCACTGAAACCATAGCATTCATTCAGGACTGGCTGTTAGGAGGATTACTATTCAAGCAGACTAATAGCTTGGGAGAGTGCACCCAGCGGCATTATTCTCTGTGAAATTCCTGAAGTGTAAAAGGTAAATTGCAAATTTGACCCTGATATTTTGTTTTCAAGTTTAAAACACATGAATATCTCATTTACTTATGGTAAACTATGTGTAGTATTTGGCATATATTATTTGGATCTCAAATCATTATAGTGTCTGAAATCAGGATTTTTAGCATTATCCTTGTCATATAGCTTAAAGTGCAACCTCACAGAGCTGCTAGTGTGGCTGTGGTGACTTGAGTGCCGTTGGGATGTGGACTTTTATAAGAAAGAATTAAAGATACTGCATCCTAAAACTTTTGACAAAGGCAAGATTTTAGTAATTTTGGATTAAACTTCACAAAATTACTTTTACAATATACAGTTAATATTTAGACTTAATTCTACATGATTTTTTTTTTTACTGAATATTGTTGGCAGTAACTGCCATCTATATTTTTCTTATGTTTTATCTCAAGTATTATTTGTAATTACTAACAAACTGCAACAAATTGTAATTTCTAAATTAATTGAGAATTATTGATGAACTCCCTTTTGATACTGCTGTAATACAGCTGATGGATGCCGACACTGGGAACGCCACAGTGGAGCCATGGAAGCTCAGGCACAGTGGACTAGGAAGCTGCTGCAGGAGTACCAGAGGAGAGCAGAGGCTTCTGGGTTCCCAGGACCCCATACCGAGGTGCCCCCGCCAACCAAAACCTCCACAGCCAAGACAGTTCAAGGTAGGATTGCAGAATTAATATGAAAGTTTGTCATCTGTGCAGACAGCTTAATATTGACAAAAATATAAAGATACACTGAGCCATAGTGGGTTGTCCAAGCAGCCAAATCCACTTACTAGAAATTTGGCCAGTTCTCATGGAGATGGGTTTGTTGGCATGCTTAACTTCTGAGCTGACACAAGTAAGAAGTCTTGAAAATGTTAAAACAGCTTCCACATCAACATATACTCAGATGCCAGGAGGAACATCTGAGATGCAACAAACATCAATCCATTACCTATACTGGTAATTCCTATCAAGAGTCACAGGGCGGCTGGAGCCACTCCCAGCTGACATTGGGTGAGAGGCGGGTTACAGCCTGGACAGATCTCAAGGTGCTTTTCTGTGGCAACAGTATACCTTAATATACAGATCACCAGGGCTGACATAGAGACAGAAAACCAGTCACACTCACATTCACACCTATGGGCAATTCAGTCACCAGCTAACCAAACCTGCATGGTGGGAGGAAACCGAAGTACCCAGAGGAAAACCCACACAGACACGGGAAGAACATGCAAACTCCACAAACCTTCTTGCTGCAAGGCAGTGATGCTAACCAGTGTTCCACCACGCTCCAGAAGTAATAAACACCAAAATAATAAGATCTAATAAATTAGTTCTTCACTTTAACACTGTTACATGATGGCAAAGGCTATGAGCCTGTCTACTATAAAAATCAACATATGGCTACATGATGTAGCATTTTTATTATAAGACAAAATGTTATCTGTAAATCGGTAAAAATGTTTCTGAGTATCAGTGTCATGATCTTGCTTAGTCATTTTAGCTTGTCAGTAAGAGTTTGCTCTGTCATGTACTTACTGCAGATGGACAGTCTAGTTCCAAATCAAACTCCTGTGACAAAGAGCAGTCAACTGGCAGGACCTCTGTGACGGCTTCTTCAGGCTCATCACTGAAGAGGCTGCGGTCTAGTTGTGTGGTGGTCAGGATTGATGATGTGGACATTCACCAGGCAAGTTTTATCATCAGCTGATTTGATTTTCCTGCTTTAACAGAGCTCTGCTCTTCAACAATCGGAGAGGCTCCTGTTCTTGAGCGGTACCTCTAACAAAGCATTGATAACATATTGCTAGATTTGGATTTTTCGTTCAGCTACATAACAGTTATCTACAATGGAGAAAATATCAACAACTACTGTACTATTGTCTCTTAAAGAAAATATGCATATAATTATATTTCCAGACATGACTACCAGCTCCCTGCTGCGGATTACCTACATGACTGCATGGAGGGCATGGTTATTTGATTAAAGGTTGCATTTGTGTGCCAATACTACCTTTATATACTGATGTGATAGAATTACTATTTTAAAGAAAAAAAGTCAGGTAAACCTTGGCCAGGTAGCTAATGTTAGTGTCATGTGCTGCAGCATGCTCATCACTTGCAGTTAACTCAAATCAACAAAAATGCATGTCAGATTATCAGCCTTGGAGGCATCTCCCTGACAGAGGAGGCCTAACAGAGGAAGAAAAAGGCTCTTTAATGAAGTGTAAATATTTGGGAAAATTTTGGAATCAAATTAACTTTCTACGCCTGCCTTTCACCTGAGACTAAGAAACCCCCCACACTTTCGTTTTGTGTTTTCTTTATCATTTATCATTCATTTCAGGCTTTTGACCATGAAAGAACATAACACTTCCAGTAGTTGTAGTTCCCCATTTGATAGAACAAAAGAGACCTGTAGAAAATTCTGTACATGGCTGGGTATTTAGTTTCACTTTGTGACAGGAAGTCATTGATGTTCATGTTTGTGTGTTGGTCTGATTTTGTAAATAAACTTTTTTTTGTTTGTTCTTGTATCTTGAATGAAGATAAAAGAAATGTCATAATTATTTTTATAATTTCCATCATTACTTTTCAGGTGTCTACAAGGGGCCGTCAGAACAGGAAGACCCAGTCTTTTTTATCCTGTAATCGTAAAGCTCAGCATTTGCCAGACAACATACCAGCAGTTCATCTGCAGTTTACTGAATACTACTTTCCAGACAGCCCCAGTGTGTCAGGTATCATGCAGCTGTTTGTAATCTCCCTGTGTATTTTCATGTTGCTATTTAATCATTATATGTGTTGATGCAGTTTTTCAGTTACCAGTGGAATTTATTTCTGGGTCAATAGTTGCTAATCAGATTGGTGAATAGAATCGTCCTCTAATGGCATATCTAACCGTTTGCTTGCTTCGATTTTTTTCCAGTGCCCACCTCAAATCTGTACGCCCAGTTAAACAGCCTCCAGCTGTGTGTGGACTCAGCCAGTGTTCTGTGGATCAGTCTATTTTCCAGGGGTCTGCTGCACACTCTGGACCAAGTCAAAGCTTTCTACCATTTACAGGACAGTAGCAAGGCTGAAGAGCATGTAGACGTCCGTATGGATGCAGCTCAGCTCAAGGTGAATACACAGCTATTTATAATACATATTAACGTATTGTCTTTGAATGTATTTCTGTAGACTATTCTTTAACCCTAAATGTCTTGTAAATTGTCATTGTTTCTCCCTATAGCTGATAATTCCCTTGGATTCTTCCATACTGGACCATCCAGAGCGTCCACAGTCCCTCTCTGTTACTGTAGCCCAGATGGTTCTCAGCAACACCCGCCACTGTCCCCATGGCTCCAGAGCTGACCTTTACAACACCTATGACAAATTTATAAGCTGCCCTTTCTTCCAGTTCACACCCCCCTACCCTTACCCCAGAGACCTGAGTGCCTTCCACCCGATTCCCACCACCTTCCTTCATCACTCTCAAGAGACGGAGCCCCAGCCTCTGGATAGGAAACAATTACGGTCCCACGATGTCTGGTCTCTCAGTCTGTCCCGTGTAACTGCAGGTTTTGATGGAGCTCGGCGATACCCTAAAGGCAGAACCCAGCCTTTCGTTGAGCCCTTTGCCATGTCTGTGTGGATGTGTCAGCCCTTTACCTTTAAAAGTGGTTCTTCATCTTCCTCCTCCAGTCCCAGCACAGCCCACCAGCCTTCTGTAGAACAGGAAGAGGCTGTGCTTGCTTCTGTCCACTTCCTTGCTCACACCATCACTCCAGTAAAGATGTGGCTTAACCACTATCAATATGTAGCCCTGTTGAGGATGAAGGATGCCATGGCTCGGTTGGGGGCAGAATTGGGTCGAGATCTGCAAGATGTTAAACAGGATCAAGGCAAGAAGTCAAAACCTGCTAGTCTTTGTGTTGCCCTTCTAGTGGACTCGTTAGAACTTGGTATCCTGTTGCCACCAGCCTCCTCAGAGCCAGGAGATGAGGCCCCCCACACCCCAGAAACAGACAGCCCCAGTATAACAGACTCTGACATTTCCCCCATTCATCACTCTGCAGATGTGGTTGTGCAGGACAATGTGTTGGAAAACGGCATCTCCTCCATCAATACAGCTGTGAGTGCATTAGATCAGGATGGACAGGATGGAATGGTAGAGGAGGCATGTGAGGCAGTGGAGGAGGGATCAGAGATGGATGTTTTGACAACCCAGGAGGACACTCCTGTCCTCTCACCTCCTCTCTCACCTGGACAGTCTCCAGTCCTCTCCCGCGGACCTTCCAACTTCAGCCTGGAGGGAGAACTGTCGAGCGCCATCAGTGTCACCAAGGACGTGACCAAAGATGCCATTAGTGCCTCGCTGGACCTGACTAAAGGGGCGTTTTCAATAACAAAAGACGCCTTCAGTATGCTGAGTCGTGGTTCAGGGATGAGCAAATTGTTTAGTCCACAGTCAAAGTAAGTGCTAATGCTCTCCTGCTGGGCTGTTGGCAACATAGTGTTACTGTGTCTGGAACCCCTACCGTGAACCACATGTTTTTACTGGCTGTCCCTTAATGACTGTGTGTGTGTGTGTGTGTGTGTCTGTCTGTCTATAGGGAACAAGTCCAGCGTTTAGAAGAGTCTTCCCCCTCTTTGGCTGCCAGCCTGCGCCTCCAATCCATGAAGCAGTCGCCTTCCCAAAATTCTTTTGATAGTGCTGTTCTGGATGGCAGCCTGCCAGATGAAAATCTCTCTGTTGATAGTGATGGCAGTGACAATTTTGTGGCCATCATGGACTCAGGTGCTTAAAATACTACCAGATTTCCAAAGTAATCTCTCTGAATAACACAGACGACATCTACTGTAAGTTTGTGCCATGTTTGCAGAGTCCGGTATGGAGTCCATGCGTCTAAGCAACACTCCACTGGGCAGTCGAGGCAGCCCAGCCCCAGGGACAGATGGAGGTTCATCAGCTGACCTCAGCAGCTCCCTGTCCCAAAGTACTGAGGACATGCCACAGGATATGGTGGGTTACTATTCTCATATGCCAGATTTATTTGTGGAGTTATATTATTTTCTTGAGCAAAAACAACACAGGGCGTTTGCATTTCTTTTTAATAATTAAATTCAAACCTTCACTTCAAATCAGTGGTGTAATGTGACATCATTCTGATGATGTGTTGTTACAGTCATCAGTGTTGTTGCTGATCCTGAGTGGAATGGCCTGTACTATGGAAGTAAAGGGAGAAGACCAGGTTGTGGCTGTGGAAGCCCAGAATCTGAGCCCTGTACAGATGGGTAATATCAGGGTGTCTGACCTGCTGGCTGGTCTCATACAAGGTAACTTAGGTTAGTGGAAAATTTGTTATCAATAAAATCTTAAAGAATAATTTCAGACCTCAATTTAAATCACTTCTGTCTGTATTAACTAGTGAAATTCCACTATCGTCTATGTTTAGATTATTGTTTTGCACAGGCTTGACAAAAACAAATGTAAATTAATCATGTAACAGTCCTCTTTGGTAATTGATGTTTAGTTAAAGACTCTGACATCAAGAAAATAAATAAATAAATAAAAATATTTTATTTAAAAATATTTTTTAAATTATTTAAATGTTTTTAAATGCAGAATTAATTAATTAAAATTCTTACATCTACTCCTTCTCCCTGATTGAAAAACACAGGAAATACTCATATTTTTTACTTGAAAGTGTAACTACTGTATATGAAATGTACCTTTTCTTTTGTTTGTTCAGCTCAACGACCAGCCCTAAAGCAGGATAGGCCGGTCAGGAGGGCCTCTCCAGTGCTGTGCATGCGAGCGGAAATGGGTCCATCTGCAACCCAACGCAGTGTTCTGGCTGAGTCATTGGGCTTCATAGATATAAGAGTGCAAGACTGCCAGGCAGAGTTGTTGACCTCCACAGTGACAACGATTGGGCCTTTTCTTGAAGATGAATTCAGTGCTGAAAATCAGCCAATGAAGTTGCACATGAGCAACATCACCATCACTATGAAGGTTGGTAAATGATATCTGTTTGGGCCTCAACTGATCAGTAATAAGTAGTGTTACGGTACATGTGGTGTATGTGAAGTGTAAGGACCCCTATTTGTTTTTTTGGGGTTTTTTTTTTCAGGATGATAGCCCTAGAATCTACCCTACAGCCCCTCAACCTGTACCAGCCACAATTGTTGTAGATCAGCTTCTCCTTGAGCGCAGTGATGATGGTGTCATGAGACTCAAAGGTGGGCAAGAAGAAAAAACATCATTTTTAAATTTTTTTTTATGTTGTACCAGTAGATATCCCCAAATCTTAGCCTGATCATGAAGCATAAAAAAAAACAGAAGTTCAAGCTCAGAGTACCGAAAGATGAACAGAAACTATCTTTGCTTTCCTTTTTGATTGCAGCTGAAGGGACAAACCCAAAAGTGCCAGCAGCTGTTCCTGTGGCTGGCCCAGACAACACAAACAGCTCGCGCTTTGTTCAGCAGCGCAGTGAGGTAGGGGAAACCTTACTCTTTAACTTTTTTTGTACAAAGGAATGTACAGCAACATATGGTCTGCTGACCTGAGGCTTCAATTAGAAAACCAGTGTTGATGTCACTGGCCAATATACTGCAGACGATTTCTGCACTCAAAAAAAAAAGTCCCCAAACTACAGAGGACAGAGACAAATTCCTCAGTGTTAGTATCAGTCTTGTTGGGATCAAACAACTCTCTTGAAGTATTATCAATGTGTCTGAAATCTTAAGTTTCAAACCAAGATAATCCTTGCGGACAAATTTTAGTAGATAACAGTGTCTGAGCTGTGGAGCTGTGTATATCTTGTGTGTTCACACAGCCTGAAGTTTTATGTTCAGGAAAACTTTTAATGCCCATATGAACTACTACTGTTTTCATTCTAGCATAAATAGAGTTGGCTACTGTCTTAAATTCAGCTTTAAGACCAGTTTCCTCTTTCTGCTTAGCTCTAAGAATGTAGCACATAGCCACAATGTGCTTTAGCTCCAACTGGACCTAAACAATCCAAAAATTGTGCCATGACAGGGACAGACCCTTGAGTCGCAGCTCTCCAATGCCCAGGCTGCTCTCACCCAGGCCCTCAGTGACAAAGAGCGCCTCCTTCTGGAAGTCAGGAAATATGACCCTACATTTACTCTCTGAGCCTCTCTGTCTCACCCCTGAACCTTCTGTATCCTGCTAAGGATCTGTGATCAGAAGCATCAGGATGAATACCAGGAACCAGCAAGACTCAAGCTAAGTACAGTATGTCTTGGACATGTGAGAGGACATAAGATGAATCCACTTTGTGGCTTTGGATTACTTTACACTTGCTATATACATTATTGGTACTACTGTTTGATGAGACAGTATAGATATTCCTCATGTCGTACTTACCACAAACATTCCCTCTTCCTTCTCATTTAGTCAGACAGTAAACTCATTGTGTGGTTTAAGTGTTTGTCACACAGCATGCAAGGATAAATATCATCATGCTTTAGTTGATTGTTTGTGATATGGAAATGTGAAGTCAAGCACATGCCAAAACCCCGTAATCACATGCACTGACACTGCCAGGCAGCTGCTCATTCATCAGTCACTCCTATGAAACATAACTTATGGTCAAGCATGCTAATTTTACACGTAGAACATTTCCAGATTGAGACACAGAGCCAAATAGACTTTAACACTGAATCCTTTGTTTACCATGAAACATGATCCATATGTTTCTTTCAACTTTTTTTGTTAAAGGTAGGAAAAATAAGCACTTTTTTGAAAAACTAAAAGCTGAACTTTCATGAAGAGACAGATGCATCACTATCTTTGCTGTGTTATCAAAAGGCTGAAGTGGTTGCACACATACTTATCAAGTTCTCAGTGTTCGAAAAGTAAGTTGAGTTGTGAAATGTTGATTCTTTTGTTGTGTGAAAAAATGTGCTCTATGGTTGAATGTCCACTCAAACACAATGCACCTTTGGATCTCTCCCTCGGCTGTGGAGAGCAGGTGGCACTGTAGTTTCAGTATTGTAACAGTATTGTCTCTTCACTCTAACCCTCTGGTTTTAAAGAGGTTAGGGATTATACCAGTTACTGGAAACAAAATTGGTTTTGTAGCTGGCCAGGAAACAAATAAAGACTGCTAGTGTTATTACCTCTACACATTTGTAATGTACAGTATGGTGGTCAGACATTATGAATCTGAAGGTCCTTCTCTATGTTGTTTTACTTGTATATATTTATTTGGGATGTGTTAATGCATGTTTTTGTTGTTAGACCAGACTGACTGCAGTGTATTAAAGCCATATCAATCAAAAAAGTGACATTAAAAAAGCTGGTACTGGTATTGATGAGGTTTACACAGACAGGGTATATTACTACAAAAATGGATACTTTATATGATTAATCCTGAGTTTATGTATCAGGCCAGTCGTCTGTTTTAATTTCTGTCACCTTTATCCATGCACAAATCCATTTATATGCATTGATTCCAACTACGTTCATCTGAATACATTCATGAATGCTTTCATGAAAAAGACCTGTATCTCAGCTACATTTTATGTACAGATGTTCTGTTGTTGAGTCAATGCTTTTCCTTTGGGAGTATGGGTTCTCCATTTTAATGGTTACTGAACTGTTACAAAGATCTTCTAACCTTTCTCCTCCAGTTGCCATTGTCCTGTTGTGTACTTGGGAGACCCCTGGTGGCTGGTGACTTCCCATGATAGATATTTACTTTTTTTTTTTTTTTAATCTTTGGTTGCCTTGCAAATTGTATGACAGATCTGCATTCTGAAACTAGAGTGGGAAACAACTGAGCAAAAAACAAAAAAAAAACAGCTTTGGTTTTAATCAAAGACATGACAAAGAACATAAACACTACACATTTTTATGAAATTCAATACTTTAGGTGACTAGTATTTAGAAACAAAAAATATCTACTTGTCTTTCAGGTTTTAATATTTTCCCCTAAACTGCATGTGGACACATTCTTAGATTGTCAGTGTAATAAAGCACAGGTACTACTCTTTAAACTCAGTATCACTTATAGATCGTTTCAGCTTTTGATGTTTTTGCATGGTCTTAACAGACAAATGGTACGAAAATGTAACATCCCATGCTGGATGCAACATGTAGCTGTAAAATTTGTCTAATTTCCCTCCTTAATGTTGAGTAGCATCCACATTTTGCTGACAAACTGGTGCTCTGAATTTCCATCTGCTCTAAGCCTGATACACTAGACTTCCTTCGCACACCACAGCAGGTCCAGGTTTCTTTGACAACCTTACACTTACCCAGTGTGCCATGCAAAAAGGAGGAGATGGACAGAGTGAAGCAGGACTCACTTCAAGGTGTGTGTTGCTCTCATTAGATGCATGTACTGAAGTGATGTATACAATAGTATATGCCTTGTGGATTACTTGCACCTGATTCAGGATGAAGGGTAAATTCACTGGAAAATGCACTTGTTTTAATGTAAATCATTTCAAAAGATTGCAAAGGAGTCCTTGTGAAAGTGATGAAAATGTTGAAGACATGTGGACAGTATTTTTTAGTTGTGTAGCATTACATAGAATTTTGTATTGTCTTTATCACTTCACTTAGACTAAGATAAAATTGGTTCTGTGAACCAAAGCTAGAATGTGGAAAATATTTTAAGTGAAAGAATAAATGACTAATTGCTGAACACAATTTTGGTTATGCATTGGTGTTTTAATAGAAAATGCATATATACATGTAACAAAAATTCACTACTCAAAATGTAAAGAGTTCCAATTTTCATTCTGGTTGTTTTAAAACAATGAACAGTCCATATAATTAAAAAATAAAACCTAAACACAAATTTGATGCGGTTTGCCTCACATGTAAAATAAAAAACTCAATTTAATGAAAAGACCAAAACTCTCTGTAAAAACAATACCATGAAATTCAAAGTATTCAATTTTAGTTATTTTATAATTCGTAGCAGGACATAAACATTTTAAATGTCCCCCAAGAATCAATGAATTTGATGTGTGCTTGTGTGGTAGTCAAAAGCGTAATAATTACCTTTTTAGCTTTTAATGAGGCTTACTCTGAATTTCAGTGTTTTTTTTTTGAAAATAACAGTGATTATAACAAAATATTTCTGATTTTATAAAACTGTATTTACAGCATGAACATATAATTATAATAATACATGAATATCATATTACACCATTTGAACTGTGTGTTGTATCAAGCATTTACCTTAACAAGTACAGCTGAAAAGCTAGTCTAATTTTCAGATGCATGAAAGGGGATCTCATTTCCCAGCTGCCTTAACCATCCTTCAGTGCACCAGTCACTGCTGAGCCTGCAGGTGGTTATAGCTGATTTTTCCACATGTGATGGCTCAACTTTTTAAACCACAGGCAGCCTTTGCTCCACTAACTCCATATGATTTAAAGCACCGGTGCCTCAGTGAAATAGAATTTGCTTGTACTTAGTGTTGGGAATCTGATCTCGGCTCTTCAGTCTCCTCACTGCTTCCCTCATGTGTTTGGGTTGAAGAGGTGGTGTATCTCCCCACTTCTCACAAACATCCAATGCTGGAAGTACAAAGGGCAAACTATAATAATGATTTAAACTGCAGAGGAAAGGAGACAAACAGGCTGCTTGCTTATTTAATTTATTATAAATTTGAAATGACTTTGTCCAAATAATCTAGGTTTGCCACTCACCTTCCTCAACAATTTCCCCAGCAAAAACCTTAGCAATACCAGACATGGCAATCACCACATTCTGTGACACTGATGATCCTGTTATGGACTGAATCAGCTAGAAAAGAGATTAAAATTAATTATGATTGAATTAAATATAGATTCAAATGAATAAAAACACCTCAAATATTTAAAAACATTTTGTCAGCATTCCTAAACAGCTTACCCTCTTAATAGCAGCCTTAGGGAAAGCAGAACGTCTGTACATCTCATAGCGATTCAGCTGCTCTTCAGAAAAGGATGACACCAAGACCCTGTTAAAAGAGCACAGTATAATGGTGAAGTTTAGCAGGATAAGACTAAAGCAAATGATTTTAAGAATAAGAATGATTTTCAGATTGGTTAACATTTGGAGTCTTACTGCATCTTTTGTATTTCATCTTCATCAACCTTATGGCGCTTCTCCTTTTTCTTCTCTGGTTCCACCTTCAGTCTTTTTGAAGGAGGTTGGCCAGAAGTTCCTTCTTCCTCGTCTTCTCCAACTGCTGTTTCCTTCACAGAGGAACGTAAAATTGTTTAGAACCACTAAAAGCACTGACATGCCCTTTGTTAAAACAAGAGAAACATGAATACAGCTAAGAAATTGTCTACTTAAGTACTCAGACCTGAACATTATATTTGCTTATTGTTTTAACAGTTAGTCCACTGATCACTGTGTTCACGTCGACCTTAAATTTGATGATCACTTACCAGTTATGAAATAAAGTTAGAGAATATCTTCCAGGTTCAGCTTCTTAAATGTTAAGATTTGCTTGAATCTCTGTTTGATATTAAACAATGTCTGAGTTTTAATTTATAGCTTCTGATTAGCATATGTGACGACTGGGCTATTATAAATTTTGTTGTTTTTTCCCCAAATTCCAACTTATTTCTAAACCTTGTTTCACGTTGTTCATTCTCCCTGATAAGATGGACAAGCTGGCGGTGCTGATGACCTCACATTCTGCAGAAGGCATCAGTTGCTGTAATGAGATCATTGTAGCCACCAGGAGGGTGCAGTGTTTCTCAAATAACAAGCTTTCAGGTCTGGAACCCATGAGGGAATGAAAAGCATCTAAATGAAACTGAAGATTAGGATCAAGAAGGGTAAAGATCACTAAAGGAAGAAGATGGAAGATCGACTGCAGCAGAACATGTCATGTCATGTCTGAACATGAGACATGAGAAACACTATAAGATGGCATCATATCCAGAGTCCTCAAGACCTGTGCAGACCAACTGTGTGATGGTAATGCATCACATTTTCAGCCTGAGGCTACAGAGAGTACTAGCTCTCTGGAAGACATTCTCTGTGGTACCAGTTCCAAAACTGCACACCCCAGAGAGCCTAATGACTACAGGCCACTGGCCTTAACATCACATCTGATGAAGACTCTGGACAGGATTGTTCGTACCACCTATGGTGAGGCTGAGCATGGATCCACTACAGTTTGCCTACCAGCCACACAACAGGGTGGATGACACTGACACTGATAAAAACATTCCTATCATGTTGGTAGTAGTATCAAAAACCTCTACTAGGTTGTGGTGTAAAGTCAGAAAGAGTAACAACTTTATATGTGGATCCTAACGTGGTCCGGTGATGTGAAGGGAAATGAACTCACAGATTTATCCTCCTGTTTGGGCTGATCTTGTGAGGACGACTCTTTGTTTTCATCGGTTTGTTTCGCTGTGGCAGACCCGTCTTCATTTCCCCCAGACTTGGCGGTAGTAGCGTTGTGTTCCTCGGCGGCGGCGGCAGCAGCAGCAGCGATCCTCTCTGGTGTCTCCTCAGGTCTGATCCGTGCAGGGTCGGCCATCCCTCCGACACTGGCTGCTAGTTTCAGGCTCTGCAAAAACATCAGTGAGGTCAACAACTAGTTAGTCACCTCTCACGTTAACGTTCCACTCAGCTGATCACTGTGTTAGCTGGGAAGCAACGACATTTGTATAAAATGAATAAAACACAAATACGCCTACCTTCTTCACAGCAACCCACGCTAACGATGAAGGCTAAGCAAAAAAACAGCCCAACACTTAGAAATAATTGAATTTAACACGAGCTTACCAACTCTTTACCCGAAGGCCAGCGCTAGCACCAAAATGCTAGTTTTTCATAGCATAGTTCCCAACTTCCGTTTCCGTTTTGGGTGAACTTTATTAACACTGTTAACATGCAGAAACACAGGGAGTGTTTAAAGTGAACAGGACATTATATACTTCTGCCATAACTTTTTAATGCAGTGCTCATATTTACATGCGATTACATAACGATATTACGACAGTTAAGCCACAGTTTAATCATCCAGTTCACTCACAGTAAAACTAGTTAGATGTTATGAAATGTTCCTGGTCACACCCATGGAGGAGTCTGACAGTTTTGGGAGCATATCCGACAAGAATCCCAACAAACCGGCTCAGTAATTGCTGATAAGTGAAAGGATAGGTTGTAAAATGTGCTGAGGATACTACGAGTGACAGGAGAGCAGATCACTGAAGCACTGGATGGATCTAACCCCTAATCCCCTTTAGCCAGAGTGCCATGCTGCTTATGCACATCTATGCCGTGTGTGAATCAGCTAGGGCGGGGGTGCGAGGAGTTGTGTGTGTGCGTGTGCGTGTGCGTGTGTGTGTGATAGAGAGAGAAGTGTTTCGGATTGGAGCTGCAGAAAGGACGGGCAGTTTCGAGGAAGTGACGGACGGGGTACCGGGGACTGGTCAGAGGAAGTTTACTCGATGGTGGTGCCTGCTGCTCAGCCAAACTTTTCCCTTTTGAGCGCCAGCGGAACCGTGGGTGGACACGGACGGATCCAGTGGCGGAGGGAGCTTTTGTTTCCTCACCACAACAACAGCAGCAGTAGCGTTACTCGGGAATAACTTGAGGCTGAGAGGAAGAAGGGATCACAGGAATTTTACTCCCGCGACCAAACCCCCTCCCCTTCTCTTCCCCGCGCCTGCTCCGATTTTTCTGGGATCCGCGATGGGGAAGGAGCAGGAGCTCCTCGAAGCGGCGCGCACGGGAAACCTGGCCGCAGTGGAGAAGCTTTTATCCGGGAAGCGACAGTCCGCTGGCATCGGGAGCGGATCGTCTGGAACCGGTGGAAGCGGCAACAGCAGCGGCCACGGCGCCTCCTCTCATCCGCTCTCCAGTCTGCTAAGGTAGGCTCTGGAAAAGGGGAGAAGAGGCGTTTATAACTGAATGGGAGACAGCCACCAATATTGTCTGATCATTTGCTGCTATATGTTATAGTTTAGTATTTCAGTATTCTTTGTTGTTGCACAGAGTGTTGTGTTTTTGCACTGCCAGATAAAGACCAGTGCAGCGCAGAAGCAGTGCCATGCTCCTTTGTTAGCTCGCAGCTCTGTGTCCCTGCTCTACTGTAATGTGCATAACCGGCTTGGAAGGAAATTATGCAACTAAACTAGAGAAATACGCAACAAAACAACCCAAGGTCTCTTTTAAAACTGGCACACACGTATTACTAACAGTTTACACACAGTCTGGGCTGGTTTAGAGTAGAAATCCAGTTTTAAGCTGCATTATTGCACTGTTTGGAAATCTTCTTAACATCCAGCTTATAAAATCTCATTTATATGTTTCAGTTGTGGAGCTGTAATTTTGGAACAAGGGAAGTCTTTGGTGAGGTAAACATTTGATGTGGGTTTCACATCCCCCAAAGACTTACCATTTAAGGTTAAAAAGCTTTAACTGGTCATTTGTAGACATGCTCATTCTTTCTTCATTAGTTCTAACTTATTCAATTTAGGAAGACAAGACAGAAAGAAAGCAAACTACAGTTACTAGTCAGTCTTGCCATCCTAATGCCATCTGTTCACATACTGTAGTCTGTCTGTAGATGCTCAGATTTAAATGCCACCATGATTGTTTTGAGTTTGAGGTTGCGTCAGATTCATCTCTCCATTAAGAAGCAGCAACTTCTCCTAATGCATTTTTCTAATTTTGTGCAGAGAACTACAGATGTTATAGGTTCTAAGATTTATTTTGTCATGCAGATGTTGTCTAAATTATAGGCAACAGCACTGCTGCATTTCCTTGGGCTATAAAGTTTCTTAATGTTTCAACAGTCAACATAGCCACTGTGTTATATGTAATGTTAAAACACGAAGTAGCACTCAGGCAGTTTTTTTAAGGTTACATAAGTTTCTACATTATGTTCCTGCCTATGGGTAAAAGAGAATTATTGCAGGTAAACGTACTGAGGTACAACCCATTGCCAGGTTAAGTGCTGCCTGACAGAAGCTCCTATTTTATTGCTGAGCACATGCAGATGAATACCTGTCAATCAAAACATTATATTGCTGCTCTGGGAGCCCAGAGAAAGCCACCAACACCATCTGAGGGGTAAGTGTTACGGTGAAGCTCGAGGTGATGCATCACTGTGTTATGTAGTGCAGACTGCACAATATACCCAAGGTAATTACATTAAACCCTTCTAATCGGAAATCCAATTCAAAGATGTCATGCAGTCAAGACTGGCTCTGTGTGTCTCTCTCTCTCACAGATCAGTGGGTGGACTGAAGAGCCCATTGTGTCATCTATTCTGACTGGAGAAATCAATGTTTGGCAAGGATAGCTCTGGGAAATGATTGGCTAGACTTTGTAGGAAATGAATTAACTAGTGGTGTGTATACTTTAAAAGCCTTTTGACTGTGGACACCTGAGCTTGCAGAACAGACTCTCAGAATATAACATGCTGCAAGTTCATTGAGAACAGGGCAGCAATGATTGTCGCTGGTGTATGACGTTAGATTTAGTTTGCACAGTGAAAATGTCAATACATTTAAAGGTGTCACAATGAGTTATGACTTTGGCATGTGGGCTGTTGGTGTGTGTGTGTGTGTGTGTGTGTGTGTGTGTGTGTGTGTGTGTGTGTGTGTGTGTGTGTGTGTGTGTTTTACTTTACTAGAATTTCTTTGGAACTTATTCAGCATTCATTGTTAGCAAGGGGAGCCTTGTAATCTTGTCAAAGGGGATTTAACATTTTTACAAGAGGCACAGCTTTCACAGCAAATTTTAGCCTGTGCTGCTTATAATGTTAACATGTACAAAGGGATGTGTATTCTTTACAGTCTTGCTGTATTACACTTAATTACAAGCACATTAACTTCTGGGTGGCAAGAAAGTTCTGGGTTCGACCCTTGGGGCTTTTCTATGTGAAGTTCGCTTGTTCTCCCCGTGTCTGTGTGGGTTTTCTCCTGGTATTCCAGCTTCCTCCCACAGTCCAAAGACATGAAGTTTGGGGTTAGGTTAACTGGTGACTCTAAGTGGCCTATAGATGTGAAAGGTGTGAGTGTTTGTCCCTAATGTGTCGGCCCTGTGACAGACTGGCGGTCTGTCCAGGGTGTACCCTGCCTCTTTCATGATGGCAACTGGGATTGGCTCCAGCCCCCCAGTGATACAGATAGTGGATGGATGCATTAAATTCTGCTTGTGTAATAAAACGTCTTTGTATTTAAGTTGGTCTGTAGCCTAAACAGTCATTTAATCAGAACTGTATCTCCTGCTTTGCTGTTATAGGAGGCTTTTAAGCCTTATGTACGGGAAATATTCAATAATAACTTGCTGTTTATTATATAGATTGAAACCACAGGCTATACAGACAAATGATCTAACATAATCAGCCTTGTTTATATTCTTTACAGCTGTGTTGCCTGTGTATTTCCACTAGATTTTTTAGCGTTCTTGCTCTGGAATGGGCCGCATGTTGAGACTTGCTGTGTTTTTGTAACCAGGCGGTTAGATTCTGCTCTGCGGAATGTCTGCTTTCCCAGGAGGCTGCATCCCAGCGGTTGCCATGGGATAGACACTGACCCCGGCATGTTTAACACTGTCGCCGCCCCAAACATTTGTTTTGTGGTGCCCCATTAAAGCCAAAATGAGCTGGGCAGGGCTTCCTAGAGGGGCAAGTTTATGGTGTAACCTTCATAGGTCCAGCATGCTGTAGCTGTAGTTTGGCTGTTGCAGAAGCTTGATGTCTTGATATTATTTGTTGGACTTATTTAGTCCAGTCTGTGGCCTGTTTTTCAACATCCATTTAATGTGTGATCTCAGTACTACAGTTTTTGGTAGGGCTCCAGGACCTGTTTTGACCCCAGAGGTCTACAGGAGGAGCTCTTCACTAGCACTTCCTGTCCCAGGTTGTCCAAACACAGGCAGCTGCTGTGGTCAGACTGGAGGTAAGACAAGTGTCTGGCAGACTGACTGCCCACTGAGGGGAAATTAACAGAGGAATGCATGGAGCTTTGGACAGATGCTCTAAGAGCTTAGCCAGATGAGGGTTCGTCCCCCAGCTTCACAGCCATGTTCTTTGTCTCTCCGACAAAGTAGAGAGTGATGCCTTTTCATATTCATATCAGTCTGTTAAGACCATTGCAGGGCTTTTCTATACCATTTAGTTTTTCAAAGAAAAGTGAGAAATATTTTGAATGGAAATAGACCACCTACTTAGAAACACTTACTCACTGAAGCAAATGTTTCCTATTTCTACCTTCCTATTTCAAGAAGGCCCTTTGCAATAAAATTGGTGATAGAGATCACAAAGGCCTTTTGAAATATATTTTCTCTCCATCATGTCTTTCCCTTTTCTAAATGCTGGCGAGGGAAGCATTTCTATCAATGTGATGACTCGGTTAGCATTTTAAGAGGCTTGGGCACATCTCCACAGTCTTCCATCCCATTTCATCCACAATTTTGGGCTCATCCCAAGCAGACCAATGCTGTCACACTGGTGTCAGCTGAGAAAATATCTGGTGCATAACAACTAGCACACGCTGTCCTTTTAAAAACAGCATTCACAGTAGCTCCTCTGTTATTAGAATCTGTGTGTATGTAGAATTCATTGAGTGTGAAGGTGCACCGTGGGACTGTGTGCATCTGCAGATGATAGGCTCACAGCAGGAATCTGCCACTCTCAGTCCTAAGCTGTGTTTCACAGTAGCCATCAGGGTTCATGCAAATCGTCTCACTCTGCTGCTTGCGCTCGTGCAGTTGGTGTTCACATGGCACTTTCCATCACTGTTACAGTGTTGGAGCTTCAGGTCAGTCCTAGGTAGCTTAAAAACCGGCACACAGCAGGGCTGACAGTCACATTTCATCAACTGTTGACCTCTGAACCGTAGGAAACTCTATAGAAGTTCAAACCAAGAGGGAGCAGTGGTAACTGGGAAATCTAACACCGCAGTGTTAGCATTCCTGGAGAACCAGAGTTTGAGAGGTTCTGCTCTGTATGTCATGTTCACATGTTTGTGTAGCCTGAAAATCCAGGCAGGAACGTACTAAGCAGCAGTGATGAATTCCGTGAGTGTGTGTGAGTGTGTGTGAGTGTGTGTGAGTGTGTGTGAGTGTGTGTGAGTGTGTGTGAGTGTGTGTGGGTGCGGACAAATGGTCAAATACAGTGTCCTGTCCTTGCTGTATGTAGCCATCTTTACTGAACTGAATGGTGGTAAGCTAAAATTAGCTTTAATCTAAGTGGGTCAGGGGTTTCTTGATTAGTTTGCAGAGACTGAGTCTGGTTAGAAGTTGCCTGATATAGAAACTATGTCTGGAGCAAATGCCGAGCACTGATGCTTTTAAAAACAATATAGTTCTTTCTAGAGAAAAGTCACTTACAGTTTCCACCTCTGTATTCTAAGAAACACAAAGTTCCTGATTCTTCGGCATGTTTGTTTATGTGAAATCTGTCTCACCTCACAGAAAACGTTATACTAACAAACACTAAATGGAAAAGATAAGACTGCTGGGGCTGTTGTGTACTTCTGTGTGCAGTGTCTGATGTTTTTTAAGCCAGTTATAGGAAGTGATACCACAAAACACCAGGGACATCAGTGTTAGCTGGGCGTTTTGGGACGTCCGGCCTGCTGGCTGACATCTTCCCTTCCTCTCAGCACTCTTATTGCCCACCTGCTGGGCCCACACCAACCTCCACTCCACCTCCAGAGTGCAGAGTAATGGCACTGCCCTCAATATGTTCACACAGGAAGCACATTAGTGGAGAGCTTTTTAAAATTCATTTTTGCTTCACTATCTGGGCCAGCTACATAAAAGAAATACACCACAGTTTTTAACGGTAGCATGACTAAGCAGACTGGCAGCAGACAGTGAAACACAGGTTGCATATTTACCCATACAAAGCAAATTGCAAAAGAGTTATGTTGTTTTATTTTTATGGTCACATGCATGTAACAGCAGTTTTAAAAACTGCTGTGTCCAAGTTAAAGAATGTTTGCTAATGGGTTTTGTAAGGAAATAGAGAAGCATTCAACAAAACCTTTAACCATGCAAGTGACTGCAGGTCAGACCAGATTTGTGTGCTATTTCCTGAAATAAAACTGAAAATAACTATCCATCCAGCAAAGGCTGGATCCATCCAGCAAAGGCTTTAGCTGAAAGTGAACATCAGCTTGCTCACTGAACCAAAGTACTCAGCCTGTGTGGGCAGTGAGATCAGTGTAGTAAATGCAGTGGTGTCTGCAGTGACATCAGTGTGAGGAAATGCCAGCTTGGTGGAAGCCGAGCTGTGTTTTTCTTCTTTTCTCGCCTCATTCGATTCTTCACTATCTCCTTTCATTTCAGCTTTTGATACTGCCACTAGTCTATTTTTTTTTTTTTTTTTTTCTTCTTCTTCATGCTCATTATTTGATCCTGCTGGAGCCCACTGGCCTGCTCTGATCATAGACTCTGCCACAGAGACACAGTTTCTTCACACCTCCTCCTGCAACACATTTGCTCTGTGAAATGCTCACTGTGGTGTGATCACTGACCATAATGACTCAGTCAGGCCCAGTTAACGCTGTGCATCACAATTGAATTGGAAAACAAACTGTCATATAATTGTCTTCATTCCTGTTGTCTTTTGGAAGTGGGGACTGTTAACTGTAGCACTAAAACAAGACGAATATGATCCGGTAGCCTTGTTAAAATGTTTATTCACTACTGCTTTCTGTAAGTTTTGTAAGTGGTAAAGACTGAATTTTGTTCACTCTTATTTTTTGATGACAGATTGCCTCAAAAATTCAACATCATCAGATCATAATTGCACTTTTTGTGTTGTCTCTGCAGGCATGTTACCATGGTGATGTTAGTTTGTACCTGAGAATACATCTGCTGAAGAGTCAGAGGTCATTACTGTACACCCTTATAGTCTGACTGATTTGTTTAGCATTTCTGCCACCCTAACACAAAATGGGCTTATCAGTAGTTATAAAAAGCCAAGGCCTAAAAATAATAGTTCTGAAGCATTAACCACATGATCAAGTTCTCCTGTTAAGTAATACTTTTCAGACACGTCAGTCACGGACTTGTTGATTGCTTCAGCAGTCACTGTGGTGTCATAAATTTGAAGTTTGTTGCTGAATTTTACACACTGTGCCACCTAACTTTTATTACTGCTTTAACACCATCTGAGTGTTATCCTCTTCCTCACAACTTTCATGAGGAGCGTATCCTACTTCATTACAGTTGGCCTTTGGTCCTGGCATGGTACTTTGAGATTGTAGCTGGAAGTGTGGTCCCCAGCAGACCCGAAGGACTCTGGTAGGTAGATCGGTCTCTCGGTCTCGGTCTCGGTCTCGGTCTCGGTCTCGGTCTCGGTCTCTCTCTCTCTCTCTCTCTCTCTCTCTCTCTCTCTCTCTCTCTCTCTCTCTCTCTCTCTCTCTCTCTCTCTCTCTCTCTCTCTCTCTCTCTCTCTCTCTCACTCTCACTCTCACTAAGGAGAAGATGCTAAGGTTGGCAGTGGGGCATCTGGTTCCAGCACCTGCCAGCAGTATGCATAATGAAGCCCAATTTCACTGACGATGGCTGACATGCGCCAGTCACGTCTGGGCTCAGTGCCTTGGGCTTGGGCTAGACTAATCCCTGGCGGTGTGGTCATGCCGCTAATAGGCTGGTGCACAGATCTGTTTATTTGACACTGGGTTCACACCCACCTGGGTTCTTATTTGATTAAATGTACTATTGAATTTTGCCTTGCCATTTCCCCAGGGTTCTATAAACATGTACAACTACCATATATCATGTGTACATGTATATCATGATTCCACTGGCACTGCTGTGGGACTTTGGCATGTGGGTGAAATAGAAACTTTTCTTGGTAAAACAACCAGCAGATGTGATTTAATCTAACTGACTATTAACTAATTGAGTTTATAGGTTAATCACTATATAAGAATCAACGCTAAAAAAAACCCAGTTTCTCCTTTTTTGAGCATTTAATAACTGAGTTTCATACAATTTAGGCTTCAAAAAGAAAAAAACCAAAAACACAGTAGCCTTTAAGCCTATATTTTCTAAATGACCATCTGTTTAAATGCCATTAGTATGTGTGACTCACATCAGCAGACTAATGCAGAGAATACATAAAAGAGAGAAAATGTTATTATCCTCCCTCCTGTCATATGGGCCAGGCTTTAAACAACACAAAACTGCTCCCCCACCCCCCAGAATCTCTTTCAAACTTCAGCTTCATCCCGCTGATATTCCCTCAGGGAAATTAAGGATTAGCTCAGCTTTTCAAACAGGAATTCCTCAGTCACTTCCCATGAATGTGCCACCTCCCAAAACAAATCAACTCAGTTTTCCTCATTGCCCCACTATGTGCCTAAGCCCCGGCCCTCACTTAGGTTGTTGTGAGCTGTAGTAAGAGGATGAATTGGACTGTCGAGCACCACTCTGACTCATGCCCTACAGTGCCATGCTGCCAAAATGCTCAGAGGATGTAACACTTGTACTGCAGTTGAAGCTGCTACTACAGGCAGCTCAGAAAACAGTGACAGTGAAAAAAATGTAATGCTCAGACATCTTCATTCCCCCATCACGGCAGTGCATTGGAAAGGATTAATTAACACCCTTATCCCCGATTACAGCTTTAAAATTATAGAAATAGAAAACCCCAAAGTGACATTATATTATTGTTTGTAATGCATTATGCCCCTGCCGGGATTTCTCGGGTTATGTGGCTAACGTCACACAAGGTTTGTCTTTCTGAGTGGCATTTTTAGAACTTCTGGCAATGACACATCAGAGTCCTGACCGCAGGAGGACCAAAGTGCAATAGCAACATAAATTTTATCTTTAGTTTGGGTTTTTTTGTAATTGATGACTTTAATGTTTCGCAATATGTGTCATGATGTATCTGACCTAATGGCATTTTATCTTAACAGCTTTCAGATTGAGCAAGATACTGTAAAAATTCTGGACTTACACTCTACACAAGAGCTGCTAATATTTTTATTCCTATGTCTTTTAAAGCACAGAATAAATGCCCTAATGTTCCACTTGCATGACATGACAATCAATGCAATAACATCACAAACCCATGTTAATTATGAGCTCAAACCCATGACATGCCTCCTTGCATTACTCTGGTATTTGTTATTCCCCTCTGCCTGATTTCGTTAAATTCTTCATTCGTGGTTCCTGCGCTGTCCATGTTTATGTTAATTTGTTTATGGGGTTTTTTGCTGTAAGCCATTACATAACTGTTTTATCTGGGACAGCAACCAGAGGCCTGTTTCTGTCTGTGTTTTCCCTTTTTGATGTGTTCTGTGGAAATGCACAAGACAGTGTTGCTCTTTTCTTTAATAGAAGTTCTGGTTCTGGAGGAACAGAGAGGAAAGTGTGTATGTGTGATGCCTTTAGAACTGATGTAATCGGCACTCACACCTCTTGATAAACAGAGATTTATCAGCCTCTAGCAAATCCTCCCAAAACACATTCTCCCCCTCTCATATTTGCTCCTAGCACACCATGATTTTAGTGTTACATGTCTTCATGGCTGCCTGACTTGGTGAGATGAGATCGAGCAGGCCTGCAGTAAGAAATAAATGGTGTAGATTGGGACTAGTTCAGTTGTGTTTCCTTGTGTGACTGCGCTCTGCCAGGCTCATTGTTCTGCAGGCTGTACAGCCCTTCAAGATACTTATTTAATGAGACGGCTCTGACTGAGTAATTGCAGGCTGCTCTGAGTGCTATTATGGGAGATGTATTTTAAGGGGGCAAAACAGCCATTACAGCAACAAAACCAAGCCATGTGTGAACCAAAGTCACACAGTTGCACTGAAGTTGTTGTGAGGAGGCTGAGCATCCTGCTGTCACATCTTCCACACACAGATCATATCATGGATCACTTCATATTGTGACTGCTAGTGTGTTTAACTGCCAGAACTGGCTCATATCCTGTATTGCTGTTCATGTTCCTAGGAGAATCTCTTCCAAAAGTCACATTCATAGAAGTTAGTTGCTCATTTCAAAAGTCCTGCAATAATTTATGAAGCTATTCAGCTCTTAAATCAGTAACTTGCATTAGTTTTAGACAGTTTTATGTAAATTGTTGAAAAAAAGCAAATAAGATTTTCTCTCTCTCTTTTTTTTAATGTGTCTTTCATGTATGATTGATTCTCTGAGAGGCGCATCTGTTTTGCTGTATGGCAGATGAGTCTGGTCTCAGATATTTGGTTCACTAACTCTGGGATTTCCTTCTCACATCATTTATTTAGGATGTGTTCAGGTCTTTCAGAGAGCTTCACATCACTGTCCTGCCACTCGGTCTCATCAGACATCCTTTAGCTTCTGAAACCACTGCCCCCTCTACCATCCTTCTCTTTCCTCCTCACCACAGCACTCTTTGCAAATGAAAAGATACAAACCAATCTGAGTTGGCAGCTGAGTTCAATGAGAGTGCAAGGCTAATGCTGGCCTGCCTCACTTTTTACTCCATCAGCGCTTTCTGGCTCCATCCAAATGTTTCTTTGTTGTTTCCTACACTGCATATGAAAAAGTCTATTCTGTTTCAAGATTTGGCTCAGAATAATTGGGCTTGGGTTGTCTAATTATAGTAAAGTAACCATTATTAGCTCTTCTTAGCTGCTGCTCAGTGGTGATAGTTTGTCTTAAGTAGTGTCCTAAGAATCAATGTAAATGTACGTCACTCATGGTTCCTGGAAAAGTACATACTCTGGAACAGGAGCTAAAAAGTCCCCCCTCCCCACCACCAGCACCAAAACAACTTCTAAAAACTATTATAGTTCTCAGTTCCTGCAGCGTGGGCCCCACAAAGGGGAACTTCTTCCAAAGCTTCTGAAGAACGATGAAAAGGATCCTCCAGTCTGCAAGTGCCACCACCATCACCTGTGTGTATGTGTGGTTGACACTGGGACCCTTAGATAGCAATCAGAACAGAACCAGTCACACCTACAATA
This sequence comes from Mastacembelus armatus, assembly GCF_900324485.2. Lineage (NCBI taxonomy): Eukaryota > Metazoa > Chordata > Actinopteri > Synbranchiformes > Mastacembelidae > Mastacembelus > Mastacembelus armatus. The sequence continues at coordinate 6,439,223 of NC_046639.1, read as the reverse complement.
ACTGTACAAAGGGCTAGACCATGTTTGCTTGATGTGTGTGTGTGTGTGTGTGTGTGCTGTGTTTTATGAAAGCCTAACAGTTCTCTCTGCTCTTAACAGTATCTGGAGAGGCCCCAATGTGAATTGTGTGGACAGCACTGGATACACCCCCCTCCACCACGCTGCCCTTAATGGACACAGGTAGATCAGTCATAAGTAACTCTGGGGATTGGGAGAAATGTCTGTGTTGTGGTGTCTTTCGGTCCCTCTGTCTGCTCTGCATTTAATGAGGTCTGCCATCACAGACAATTGTCCCATTGGGAAGACAAGACTATTGATTGGCTGTTTACTAAGGCCCTATATAATTAATAGTGTCGTTTATGCTCTTTTTTTCATTTTCTGTCTCGCCCTGTCCCTCGAACCATCCACAGCCAGGTGGTGGAGGTGCTGCTACGAAACGAGGCCTTGACCAACATTGCTGACAACAAAGGCTGCTACCCTCTCCATCTGGCCGCATGGAAGGGAGATGAACATATTGTCAGACTGCTCATTCACCAAGGACCTTCCCATCCCAAACTCAATGAGCAGGTCGGACATTGCATCTATGTTCGCATGTGTTGTGTGTCTTGGTTTTCTGCATTTCACACTTGTTTTCGGTATTTTCAAACACATTTCCTATGGTGATAATATGATTTGTTATGAAATAGCATTGGTGCTGAAGCGATTTGGTCTTCAGATTTCTCAGAGTGTCTGCAGCAGAAAAGTTATGACTGTGCTTTATTCTTTTTAAAACTTAAAGTTATTTTACAAGACTAATTAGCTTTTCAATACATTTGCAGACCTGTAGTAGTTCTATTATTAAAGGTCTCGTGCTTCCGTCAGCAACTATAGGAAAATGATAATTTTTCCACTTGATGAGGAAATAATTTTAGTGGCAAAGTGCACTATGAACATATCTTGATGTCAAATAGTTTTTCAGCATGGCATGATATATTTTTAAACAAGATTTTAAACAAGTGCCTTAACCTCAGTGCATCATGACCTTTACTGTGTGACTGTGCCTATTTTCCCCTAACCATTTTAACCATTTAACTCATATGTTTGATATTTTGTTTGGTTGCTTACTGCACAGATAGCCTCCAGACTGGCATCATTTCTGGCCTTCCGTGTTTGGGATGAGGAGAAATGACCCATCATGAGTGTCACAAATCAGAACCAGTCTTTTTTTTTTTTTTTTTTTCCAGTAACAAGACATCTTCAGCTATAGCTGAGATGTCAGCTAGACAAAGAAATGTCTCATTTTGTGTCATTTCTCCCTACCTGTTCAAGACATGTGATTGTTCATTAACTCAAATCTAATTTTTTTTCTCCTTTTTATTTAGTTTGAGTCATTTGTGATCATCACTCATTCGTTCACTGCTTGTCTGAAACAAAACCATTGGCCTGTCTTCTCTTCCTCCCTCCCAGAGCTCTGTAGACCATAAAGAGTTCAAACGCTGTGGGCCCTTTGACCCCTATATTAATGCCAAGGTGTGTACACAGAGCTGCTGAAACAACATTTCCTTTTGAAGTGCCTCTTTGCTTTACCACTCTGTTGGCTTGCTATGCTTGGGTTTGGTTTGTTATTCCTTTCTGTTGCAGAGATATGACGAGTTCACTTTTCATTTTCAGTCTTTGCTTGCAATCTCTAAATTTTTTTTAAGGGTTTATGTTTAACAGAAAACCATCCAACACTTACGTGTTACAGACCTTTAGTCAGGCTCAGAAATTAGTTGAAAATGCCCCCTTTGAGTCACAGTAGGTGATTTGTTAGTCTCTTCTGTGTCAGTTTTTCTCCTGTGGGTGAAGAAAATTATTTGCGAAATTGATTTGAAAGCTGGTATAATATACAGGCAGGAGCAGTACCACTGAGGGTCCCATACAGATTGCAGTAGAAGAAAAATACTGACAAGCACAAATTATATTGTCAATTAAAACAACAACAATACCGTATAAAAATCAGCAATGAGTTACAGGAGCTCTTCTATAAAGCACGCAGCACTGTTGGCTCTGATGAAACAAAACATAATATGTTTAAATGTCTAAATATTTAAGTTCTGGTCTGTATGTACACTCAGGCACTCACGAAGTGCCAGTGTCTCTGACAGTGTCACCCCCAAAGTTCGAGCACTAAGCACTGTGGCTTGTCCATGAATGCATTTTCTGCAAACCCCACAGAGCTGAAAACCCTCCCAGGCCTGTACATAAAGTTGGACATGATTTTGAACATTGTTATATTTCCCCTGGGCTAATCGTCTTAGTGCTATGATGGGACAGGCTGGCTTTCCTTAATGCTGCTATACTGTATATTAGAGTGTGAATTTTCCTGCTCTGGTTGCATGTATCTTTTTTTTTTTACATTTTATCATTAATTTGAGAGTGTGAGGTCTTAATGTAAACACTTTCAGGACAGTCTGGGGGGTCATGTGCCTGAATAATTGATGCCATGTTATGAATAAATCAAAAACATGTGGAGGCTCTGGCCCTGGTTGTGGTCATGGTTGATAGCATCATGTGACTGGGAGGGCAGCGTGCATCATGCATCGTGCCTCCCTGTCTGATCACACTCCATGAGGAGGAGGATGGGAGGATTTCAGTGTCTCTTTACATCAGCATCAAAGGGGGGTTTCTATGCCATGCCTCTGCATGTGTGTGTAAATGGGTGACATGTCATCCCCCTTCTCCCACCTTCCAGTTTCTGCTTGTGGGTTCACGTAGCTGAGGAGAGGAAGAGGTAGGACATTGTCATAGTAACGCTGTCATGGCGTATTGGTCATACAGCAGCAGCGAGTGGCCAAGTGGAGAGGTGTGGTGTTTGTGCAGAGTGAGCCAGCCATGATGTGAAAGGCGTTTGATGAGTCTTTAATGGGGGTTCCACAAGCTTCAGTGGTCAGGGACACTCAAGAAATCAGCTTGTGCCGAGTCCAGTTCTCTGTCGTCCTGGTCCAGGAAGGCAGCCAGACTAATGTTTATTCATTATATCTCTTGGTTCTCTCCCACTGTGAGTATCCTTGATGGGTTGGTCACTTTGATGATGTTTTAAACACCTCAGTAGGGAAGACTCCAGACAACCGTGGACATATACAGCTCTACTGAAAAATAAGTTGTACACTGTGGATAAATGAGAAATAGACTAACAACTTCTTTGATGATGAGTTTAAGGATGCAAGTAAATCATATTTTTACTACTTGCTAAATTCCTAATTATGAAGCTTCATCTTCCTATATACATCTAACATATGCACAAACCCTAGCTCTCTCTGCATCCATGTAAAGTCTTTAGGAAATGTTTTCTGTACCATTTATTATTTTTCACAACTTGCCCTGGGTGCTGTACTCCTAAACAAGGCCTGTCCTCATAATTATCTGTTTTAATCAACCTGGACTTGCTGTTGTAGGTGACACGTCTAATACAATATATGTTAAGAGTCCTCTAATCCCAGCTCAGATGTTCAGATGCTCTGTCATTAATGTGAACTCGGATACCATCATACACTGTACATGATCCTGGACAGTAAAAAATATATAATAAAAATAAAAATATAGGTTCAATATTTTGGCGTTGGGTGGATATAATCTTATATTCAAAAATGGATCATATACCTTTCTGTCAGGCTTGGTGTGCTGTATCGCAGAGCCACAGGAAAAGTTTCTGATGGCAGCAGCAGAAATACTGTAATTTCTTGGGATTCGGTCACCTCATTATCAAGTGGAACAGAGTTTCCTCTCCCCAAGGCGCAATACTCACTGTCAGTCACTGTGTTCATTTTCCTCTCTCTCTGCCACAGAAGTGTCCAGCTCACATCACACCCTCTCCCCTTACCTTCAGCTCTCAGCTCATCCTCCAGAACCTGTTCTTGTTCCTGTTGTGCCAAGAAATATTTGAACCATGCTTGAATAACCCTTAAGGGGGACATGTTATTTAACAGAAGGGTTTGTGCATTGTCATGCATTCACATTCAAATTTTAGGGTGTGCCTTCTGTCTGATGGTGTTATTGGAGATGCAGAGCAGGCAGAGATTGTATTTACTGTGTCATCTTAAAGGCTTTTAAGTTACGTAGTTGGGTTTAAAAGGTGTGTCCCATTTTATCAAGTTGAATATGAAGGAGAATCTTTCCTGTAAAAGGGAGGGAGAGGTCGACAGTATAGAGAATTACAATGTGTGGCAGGAGGCCAGTTAGACATTCATCTTATTAAAGGACTGCAGGGCCTCTTTACTCTGGAATACGTGACGGTGTCCAGATAAAAATCCATTATTAGAGTCTGCATTTATATTGTGTTTTCTGTGTTTTTAATGGAATGAACACTCTGGCTCTGAGATTGAGCACTTATAGCTCTCTTGACAAATGTGTAGAAGCATCAGGGCTGCCAGTAGCCATTATTTTGATCATTGACCATTTCTTCTTTTTCCCAGACAACCTCTCCATTATTGCTGTCCAGCCAGAACCCTAACCCTAATCATTTTCCCTGCTTTATTAATAATTAAATGATTGGTTGTAAACTGACTACAATTAGTTAATAATTGATGACATTTAGCACCAGAAAATACAAGAAGGCTTTACTGTTAATGCATTTGTCAACAACTGTACCTCCTATTGGTATATACTGACAATGCATTTAAATGTAGATGTTTTATAATATAAAAGATTTAAAAGCGAAGTTATGTCGTTAACAAATAATGTATATAAAAAATGACTTCTTCATGAAGTGAAATGAATCTTCATATGTACATCTATTACTGTCTGATGTGTTAAACTATTTATTGCACCTATACTGCTAAACAGGGTTGCAGTGCCATCATGAATTTTAGTCAAGTCAAAGTAATGCAATTCATAGCTGGATCAAAATGTAAATCACAAATTGAAAACGGTGAGCAAACCCTTATTAGTATATGCATGAGAACCAAGATTTTAATGAATGCACAGAAACTAATAGGATTTCAGATTGTGACAGTCAACACGGGCAGGGAGCAAGCATAGGCAACCCCTTGGCACACTAGCTGCAACAGCTGCTCAGCCCACTCCTCCACCACCACCATCACCACCCGCTGCTACTACTACCACTACCAGGGGCCAGGGTGACGTAACTGCTGCCTCGCTCTGCTGCCACCCAGCAAGTCACGTGACAGAGGTTGCTAGTCAAACTGTGTTACCATCTCCCAGCTCCAGCCTGCGAGAAACATAACATCCTCTGTTTTCTCCATCACTGTATTCCCGTCAGGTTATTCTACAGCATGAAAAAAAAATCTCCAGATGTTCTTGGGTAGGGCTGGGTTTATCAATCAGCAGCAGACACCAGTGGTGATCCTAATCTCTTCTTGTTGGACATGCACTGAGGCCTAAATCAGGATGAGATTTTATGCTGTCTGCATCACCATGGTAAAGACAGGACTTTCATAAAAACATGTACTGTCCAGGAAGGTTTGGCTGTGCCATATGAATTCTGATCTCTTTCCCAGCAAGGCTGCTAGTCATTGGTGCCATTTTGTCTAAAAGCCTTCAGAGCTCCGTCTTGTTAGTACATGATTGTTTGACTGCTCACGTGGCCTGTGGTGGTACAGAGGAGATAAGGCTGATCCTGGAGATTTTATGCTAGAACTCACCAAGTCCCTCTTATATAATAATATAAAAGTGTTGAAACTGAAAAGCACAAATGAATTTAGTACAACAATGTTTTTTTTATGCTGCAGGGCTATCCTGTCTGCTAAAATTTGTTTCAGAAAACAGGTTACACATTTCTAGTTCCCTTTATGCCAAGTTAATTCTTTTAAAAATCACTGTTTTTTTGTTTTTTTTCCAGTTGTGGGTTCTATGTTCAAATGCTAGTGTGTGCAAAAACACACACGAATTTAGGTGCTGATATCTAGCACATAAATATAGTAGGTTACTGTAAAGTTCTCATTTTTGACCAAAAATATACAGAACCACATACGATTACAGTGGGATTATGCAGAATATTGAAATAAAAGATGAAGAAAAAAAAGTTGGGTTTATAATCTAAAGCTGCTACTGGTCCGTTTCCAGCGGGATGGACTTTAATACACAGTAAGTGACTAGATTATGTTATGCAAAGAGCAAACCAAATGACAAACGACAAAACACCAGTTATGGAGGGCTTTCCTCTGTTCCACTCACCCCACCCCAAGTTTATTTCACCCAGGACACTTTTTTTTTTCCTCACAGCCCCCTCTTTTGATAAGCAGGTGTTGTTTTGTTCCTCACCACTGTACCTCCTCTCTCTCTCTGCTCAAGCTGTGACCTGCTTTGCCAGTGTATTACAATACTCACATCTCTCTATCCCGCTCTCCCTTTCTAACAATAAAGGAGATACAGTACCTGCTGATCCCATCTGGCACGAAGTCTTTCTGAAAGCCCCAGCAAAGGGGTTATTGAGACATGTCTCAAACTGCCTGCTTGCCCCCTCCGCAGTGAGATTGGAGGGGGTCCCATCTTCAGTGGCACAGCTGGCAAGTTCCTCTGAGAGCCACCCAACCTGGCAACCTGCATGTCCATGGGGGGTGTCTGATACCAGCTGTCAGTCCTTTCTAGGTGGTTTGTTGCATTTGGAATGACTGACTCTCAGAGCATGTGGCTCCACAATGACAGGCATTCTCTCCCACACCCATCTATAGGCAATATTTGAATAGAGACAAAGAAATGTAGAGTTGCTTGTTTGTATTAGCTATGTTTGCACTTCAACCACACCTTAGAGATTGAGAGCAGTGATTGCAATCTCTTTTTCCACTCTGCTAAAGGCAGGATTTTAAATGGGTCATAATGTTTTTGTCTGTAATACTGTACCTGATAAAACACAGCAAGACAGTTGTAATTATGTCTATTCGCATTATGGTGTGTTAGTTTGAATAGGTCATGAGGATATTCCTATGCCGTCATCTCAGTTCAGCTCCAGGATTGGAGGTTTTGCCCCCTGCAGGCTGTTCATGTTAGAAATCAGCAACAATCCTGGTGGTTCACAAGTCTGTTAGGCATCGATCTTGTTGCAGCATGTGAGTCATTAGATCCACTAAGCACCACTTACTGAGTTGACTTTGTAATTACTGCTTTTAATTGGTGTTGTGTGTGCCTCTCTCAACAGAGGTTAAAAAGATAGGATAACATTTTTACTGGATGAACTGTCATAAATTTGATCATTTTTAATATTAAGGATGCCAGCCATTACTGGCTGTAAAGATTTTTATTTCTAACCCTTTCAGTGTCCTGCCTCCTCTATTTCCTCTGTTACAGTGAGTTAGTAGTGTTATGTACAGTATGGAAACATTAAGCTTCCAGCACATTATGGTCAGGCAGTTACCCAGACCACTTAATATCATATTGGAACATGTGATGTCATTGTTTTGGTGCCAAAGAAGTTGCATCACTGATTTGTTAATTGACAAATAGGAGATTGTGTCACAATTAATTTTTTTTTTTCTTTAGAACACCTGAATTGTAAAGGTCATTTTTCAGCCAGAAATGCTAAAAGCTTCTCCAATGTGAGAGTTTGCCACTTTCTCTGTTCTATAAATTGGATATATTTGGGCTTTAGACAGAACGAGATATCTGAATATATTAGTTCGACCCTCGGGAAATTGTGATAAATAACTGTCAAATTAATTTCAGTCATAGTTTTAGTATTTCTTTCATTACCTTACTGTTTTAGTTTATGCACCTCAGTAACACAACTGGCCTGATTACTGGCGTAGTCACAACATGTGGAAAGGCAACACTAATCTCTTCCCCTTAATCATTTAGCAAACATGATTGAAGCTATTGCTGTGCTCTTGAGTGAGTAATAATACTATAGTGGCTCATGCTTGTAACAACCCATCTTGCATCTCTCTTTGTATCTGTACACTCCCTTTGCCATTCTGACTGCTTGTTCAAGTTAGCCATGTCTCTGCTGCATCCGACTGCCTAGGTGGCTCTGCCCCACTTCTGGCATCTGACTGCCCCGGCACTGCCATCTCTACCACCTGTCTTCATTAGTCCATGCATGTCTACCAGTCCTCCCACCAGACTCACTCCTTCTAAACCTTTCCTGCTTCTTATGATCTTTTCAGTGGTGGAAGAAGTGCTCAGAGGCTTTACTTAATTAAAAGCAACAATGTCACAGTGTAAAAATACTTTTACAATTAAAAGTCTGCACCCAAAGTTTTTATGTTTATAGTTTATTGTATTCATCTGATTCTGAAAAGTAACAAAAGTTATAAAATAATTGTAGTTGGGTAAAAGTATGATATATGCCTCTGACATGTGACAAGTCAAATACCAAGTAGCAGTAAATGGAAATATTCAGGTGAAGTACAGATATCTCAAAATTGTATAGTACTTGAATAAATGTACTTAATTACTTTCCACCACTGGATGTTTTAATCTGATAAGGTGACAGGCTCTATTCTGATTCATTAATACACATGATTCAAACCATGTCTTCCGTCCTCTTTTTTTTTTTTTTTTTTTTTTTTACTACTACTATTTCTGTTCCTGGACATCTATTCTGTTATCTATGTTCTCATCCTGTCATCTGTCCCAACAGAACAATGACAATGAGACTCCGCTGCACTGTGCTGCCCAATATGGCCACTCCCAGGTGGTACGGCTGTTGCTTGAGGAGCTGACAGACCCTACCATGAGGAACAACAAGTTTGAGACTCCACTGGACCTGGCCGCACTTTATGGCCGCCTGGAGGTGGTGAAGCTGCTGCTCAGTGCCCACCCCAACCTGCTCAGCTGTAACACCAAGAAACACACACCGCTGCACCTGGCTTCTCGGAATGGGCACCTATCTGTGGTGGGGGTGCTGCTGGATGCTGGCATGGACATTAACTATGAGGTCTGCTTTAGTCTCTATATGTGTGTATTTACACATTTATAAACACTTCAGTTTTTTAGTGTTTCTTAATATACTGTCATGGCCCAAATCATGTTGGGTAAGTTAATCTGTTCTTGCGGCACTTCCTCTAGCTGCTTCCTACTAAAGCTATGAGATTAAATGTAAAACTCTTAAGCTTTCAGTTTGCAAAGGAACTGCTGTGGCATCAAAGCAGAGTTGGTCTTGCTCCCCCTGGTGGGCCCTGTGGCTGTGACTTTGTACCAAACAGCAGTCTGTCTGTAAATATTCTGTTATTTCCCCTGAATCAAGGAGTGTCTCCAGTGTCCTTCTGGCCTTGGATTCTACAGGTGTGAGCCAGAAAATGATCTGCTTTGATTCTTCCACCACAAAATTGTCTGTAGAGATGTGACCTGGTGGGCATTAATCCAGTAGTTGGCATATATCACTAAAAAGTGGGTGTGTAAACAGGACTGCTGCAGCCATCTGACAATAACAGAAAGAATAGTAGACAACAATAAATACGAGCTTTAATTTTCACAATAATGATATTTGTGTCACATGTTGGTCCTCTCTGTGGTTCTGGATCATTATGCTTCTGGTTTGTGTTTCTTTGCAGACAGAGAAAGGCAGTGCACTCCATGAAGCAGCCTTGTTTGGGAAGACAGATGTGGTACAGAAACTTCTCAGTGCAGGTCAGGCCTCAGTGCCACACAAGCAACGTTTAAATCGCTCTCTGCTCTTGATCAGCAGAGTTTCAATGAGATAAATTTAATGAGCAAAAATCCAGACATAAGAATTGGCTGTTGTCTGTGCCGACTGTTCCTGTCATCATTCCGCAGGTATCGATGTGAACATCGTCGACCGGAAGGGCCTGACAGCGCTGGACACTGTCAAAGACATGCCCTCTCAAAAAAGCAGAGAGATAGCAGCTCTCATCCTAGGTAAAGACTGACCATGAAAACAGAGCTGTGGTGGGAAGTATCCTCTTGATGTCACATTTATCAGCTGTGATACAATCTCCTCTTTGCATGTTGCAGGTCACATGACTGGAAAACCTGACATTGCCCTACCGCCACCGCCAATCCCTCCGCCTCAGGAGAGTCCCAGTCCACGGAAAAAGGGTAGGAATGTTGGGTATTTGTACTACAACAGCAGCAGTTCAGTCAGCTGGTTGAACGGGATGCACCACGCAGGAAAATGCAATCAGACTATATAGAAATACATTTTTTCAGTTAAGAGCCTTTTTTGACCTGTCTTATAGGTGATCTGGAGAAAGTGAGTGAGTTGATCACGGGAATGGCCCCAGGACCCGAAGAGGAAAGCCCGTATGAGGCTCTGTTTGAAGCCACCTCTTGCCACTCTCTGGACAGCTTGACCAGTGGCAAGTCCTCTGACCGAGACTCTGGACGGCCAGATAGCGAAGCTGGCAAGGTCAGCAGCAATTTAAGTGAAACACACACAAACACACGTTTGAGTTTGTCCTAGGGTTTTATAGGGTGGGAAACACAGAACTCCCACTAGAGGGTGATAGTGTTCCTCACTGTCCACATGACTGGACCACAAAAACTCTCACACTTCTGAGACTTGTACAAAGTGGGTTTGTAAATAGAAAAATAGTCACAGCCATATATTTATGACATCTTATATTCTTTATCCTTTACAGAAGGAACGCCCAGTCCACTCATCACATCCTGGTCATGAAGAAGAGGTAAGCTCAGAACTGAGGAGCTAAGATCATAACACAAGGAGAAACGTGTGAACTTCTTAATAAATACTCATTTGGGTGCAACATGGGAAGCAGGCAGCGGTGGAGGAGAAGGGAAGTGGAAAAAGGAGTGAAGACAAAATTTAAATTGTGACTGACCATAGAGGATGCACTGTGGAAGCAACATTAAAGAAGATTTTTGATACCAAAACATTTTCCAGTTCTTCCCTACCGAAGGAGAAATTTGGATGATAAAATATAACCAGCTTTGGTGAATGCTAAATAGCAAATTATTCCAAGTCATTGGTGCATTACATCTTCTTCACCTTCTTTACCTCAAACTTCTCCTTGCTTCTGTGCCTTTTTTATTTTCCTGCAGGCTGTTTATACTAATAGCAGTATTGATGAGAAAGGCGAAGCAGTGGAGGAGGAGGATCACACATATGAGCTGTTGCTGACTGCACAAACCAAAGTCCCACCACCCATCCAGGAGTCCCACACCCATAAAGGTAATTCTGTGCTTTTAGTATAATCCAGAGAAAGATAGTCATCAAATTTCCAGTGTTTGCATAACACTTCTTTGTTTTTAGATTTCTAGTTCAGCTACATATGCAAATGCTTTGGATATGAATGACTTCTCTTTTCAGATTTGACGAAGAGCTAGGTTCATTTTCAAAAATACACTGCAACAGAACCGACTGTCCTGATCAGTGGGAGGTGCTACACACAGCCAACCCTCCACATGACTGTGTGTGTTGTACATAGCCAGGCCTTCCTTAGTTATACCTGGTGTATGGCATTGCAAATAATTGCAGTAAAAGGGATTAAATTAGGAGGCAATTTCGATCCCTAGTTGTTGATGTAGATGTTTTAAAACCATCTCCTCAGGCTTCAGCTTCACTAGCACCATTAAAAAAACCTCACTGAACTGAAGGATTGGAGTTTAATCGCTTATGTCGTTGTGCCTCCCAGTGTGTATAAATGATGGTGTTGGGGGGAAAAAAGGGATTCTTTAATGTTTTTTTTCTCTTGCTCTCTTGAGTTTAACAGAAATGTTAAACTCAAATGTTTCCTTCTGTTTTAAAGCTTCTTTATCACGTTGACATACCCAGGGCTGTTTACATGGCAGAGAGATGAGTCTAAAGCCTGCATGAATTGTAGCCTGATAGTGGGGTCATGCATAATACATGATTTTGTTATACATCACTTTCACATTCTCTTAGCACAGTCGCTTTCCTGAGTGTCACAAGTGACAATCGATGTCTCTAACTCTGAATATATATTGAGTAACTGAATTCCGAATGGACCAAGATACATTTTTATTTATGTTTTCTGTCTTTTTAGGTGACAACACCAATATGAAGTCCAACAGCAGTGTCCTACATCAGGTATGTATGATGTTCTTGCTTTCATGCTTGCCATGTCTTTACATTTTTACCCCTACATCAAATAAGAGCTTCAAAGCTTTTGTCTCTTTTGTTGCCCGGCAGTTGCCAAATGTTTTCATGAGATTTCTTTAAGTGGAAGCTTTAGAAGAATTAATGGTGAACAACTGAGAAGCGTGTAGCAGAGTGTATGTAGTGTATGTAGTGAACTGCATATCTGAAGCATGACCATATAACCGCAGAGGGTGAAGTGAAGGTTATGTGTGACTCAATCTCTTCAGTCAGAGATTGAGTCATATGTCAGCAGAAGTCATCTTAAACTAGCCATCTTTGTAAATCTGCCTGTTCTATTTATTGGCCCATTATTTGTTATTTTATTGACTTTTCAAATTTATCCCATTATAATAGTTTTATTGCTTCCACAATATCTGTACACATTTATTTCAAACTCCTGTTTTTTTTCCTTAGCTTCCTCATCATAATAAATGACCAGCATAGGATAGTATAGTAGTGTAGTCTGTGCTCTAATATGCAGCTGATGACACATCCTGGGTGACCAGGCTAGCTGGATAATTAATGGGGAATATTAAATAATATGATTGTCTCACAGCACAGGAAGTGTTTGGGAGATGTGATTTGATTGACAGGTATTGGTCAACTCTTTCCCCTTCTTATCTGTCTCACTTCAGGGTAAACCCTCTGCCTCGAATGACCATAGAGGCCCAAGCAAAATGAAAGACACCTTGCACCCTCCTGGATTGGTGGACCCTCGAATGCAGGGAGGTGAGTTTGACCACTGTCCTCAGGTTACCAGTAACCTAGTGATGAACAGCAACTGCTGCTGGCAAAGCAGTGATGGTAAGGAAAGATGGACTGGACACATCAGACTTGAAAGTTACAGGCGAAGGCTGTCAATAAAATGAGGGGTGAGATGGGCTGGTGTGGATTAGCGCTGCCAAGGAAGGCATGATTGGCATTCTCAAGTTGCAGAGCGGATTTGGCTTGTTGGGAGCAGGCTGACTGACATTCCCTGGCAAGTGGGCAATTCATTTCATTGCCGATATAAAACAGAATTTGTGATCAGATTGTGACATTTCCATCTCATATCCTCTTAAAGATGGATATGCCACATCATCCAGTCAAGCATGCAGTGGAGGTCAGGAGCATGGTCTTTGGGATTCTGTTGATGCACAAACGGATATATTTCTTTAATTGTTTTTGGATTATGTTTTCAAAAGCAGCTTCAGGCAGGCTGATTTGACAGTGCTGACTGCTGGAGTAAACTGTACATATACACATACTCATTTCATTCTTTTCCTTACTGTGGTTTTTGTAAAGAGAATACAGCACTTGTATTTGTGGAGAATGTTTTGCTAAAGGTAAGTGAGTCAGGTTGACATTTACTGTTAAAATGCTATGGTTGTGGGGAGCAAGGGAATGTGAAACACCATAGAAAGCCTATTATTTCTGTTCTTCATGCGTATCATCTGTAGTTAGTCTCAAGCTATATTCTCCTTTCCCTTTTTTAAAGCCACAAAAACCAAGGCTGGTTTACAAGTAAGAGTCTCTGTAATTTTTTTTTTTTGTCTTTTTTGTTTTTGCACATCAGCAAGTTAAATCTCCAGTTCCTGTTTTGTATGTTACATAAACCAGGACAGCTGGCTGTGGATGTGGTTTACATTGAGGCTAAGTTGATCTGACATTTGATTTGATTCCCTGTGCGGACAGTCAGGGACCAGACTTCAGTACGCCCTGTGGCAGGTGGAGCATAAATGCATGGTCAGTAATATCAGAGTGTTTATCATCTGTTGCAAACACACTGCTGTTGTCAGCAGGACTGTTGGATCATGGTCTGTTTGCAAGAGATGATAGTGTTTCCCAACAGATTCCCCACCTCTCTGCAGAGTTTTATAGCGTTTCCAAGGGGAATTTCTCACGAGTGGTAACCTTATAGAATTCTCCACAGACAATAATAAACAGAGGTAAACATAGCACACAGGTATGTGCATCAGTGATGAAGAAAGAAACATAAATAATTAGTTTTGAAACATTTAAGCATGGCTATATTTTTTGTTTGCTCTTCATTTAATATGCAGCCGGAGTTTAGTGTGACAGTCATCTGCTCTGTTTCAGTTGTGTTTCATGCCAATAACACTCCATGGTTTAACTAAATGCACCAATGGCTGTTTCAGAAATGTGTATTTGTTTAATATTACTGTTATGAACTGCAGTGCAGTCTCAGGGATGGCCTTACTCATGTATTTGGCTTTTTTTATTTTTTACCAAATGTTATAATAATTCATTGTTTTTGTATGTGTTTGCTATATTAATATAACAACATATTGAGTTTCAGCACAGGGACTATTGACCAGTTCTGTCAGTAGAAGTATTTGTTTACTTGCTGTAGTGTAAATGTGCTTGTATCAATAAGATGGCCTTTAGTTCCTTATTGAATTTTAGCAGAGGTAAAATGTTTTTGAGTCTACAATAAAAACAGAGCAGTCTTTTCCACATGCAGACCTTTGAGTTGACTTTGGACTGTGCAGTTGGTAAAGTGACGGCCAGCACAAGCACTGCAGCGTCTGCAAAACAAACATGATATCACTGGTAAGGTATGGAGCTCCCAGTGCCAAAGTGAAATACACATCCTGCCTGTTTGGTGAACTCACCTATCAGTAACAGAGGCGATAACATGAGACTGAGCCTGTATGCACTTTCCACTGTAAAGCTATATGAGCAGGGGTTACAGTGGTCTCAGCGAGGGTTAACGCTATGTGAGATTGTTGGAACCACATCGATGCGCTCACAGGGCGTTCACACACCCTAGCTGCCAAGAAGAGGGTGGGTGTTTGGCTGTGGTCTGGACATATGTGCACAGTGCACTGACTCACCCCACACAGAAAACACTGAACACAGAAAACACATGTGTTTGTTGTGGTATTTAGCAGATTCTGAAAATGGAGTTCAGGGTGTTGTTTGGCATACTCCCTCACTGCAAATGGCCCCTACAGCGGTAATGAGGTAGTTTGTTAAACTCAGTTGTCAAACAGTTGAGGGGTAAGATCAGCTTTGTGAAGGACAAACAACGTGTTGCAACTGGTCACTGCCTCTCCTGTGCTGCCACTGCCCCATATTCCCTGTCACCAAACACCCTGACCTTGTCACCCTGACAGAGATGGTCCACACATACGCACACACACCCACATCCCTCACATATACACTCCTTCACCATGTGCGGCAGGACTAATTATCAGGAGTCTGACTGCAGGAGGATAGCCGATTCAAATTTCCATTCCTGAACCACCATTAAGCTCTGGAATTAGAAGCCAGAAAACACAGAGGACTGCTGGTCACACAGCAGCCGACAGCACGCATCACTACAGTGCAAAGGAGGACGACTGCAAGCACGGGCTCGTGTTCTTGCTAAAGCCAGTGTGTGTGACAAGAGGCACTGTCAAGCATGGCTGATTTGATTGTGGAAAAGAGGCTTAGGTGGCAGTAATTCCTCAGAGAGTGGGAGGAGGAAAATCTAATTGTTTTTAATTGCACTTGTTCAGTCTCATTAAGGAGTTGTTTTCATTGGAGAAGGCAGCCAGTGCAAGTTCCACTCCTGTCTGTCAGATCTTTTATTTGTTTGTTGTACTCTGTGGTAAGTGCTTTTAATTTATGTGTGTTTGCATGAAAGTTGTTTAGTAAAAAAAAAAAAAAAAAAAAATAGGAAAGTTCTTCGAGGTGTGTCGTTTTGGGAAAGAAAAATGTTAACAGACTTGTGTGACATGAGGTTAGTCAAATAGCTTCAGCTCTCTATTAGAAACTGCAGGCACCCAGGCAGCTGCAGATAGACGTCAGACTGCTGCAAGCTCCGATTGGAATTCAGTTTTTTTGCCAGCCAACATACGCCTTCTTCTTGCTCCATCTTTCCTTTCTCCCTCTTTTTCTCTCTGTCAGTGCGGGTAGGAAACAATTACAGATCTGTTTCAGGATTTGTGTGGGCGGTTTCTTATTAGCCCTGCTCCAAGGATCTGCCTCTCAGTTACAAGTCCCCCTTCCAACCCTCACAAGCTACTTTCTCTCTTGACTGAATTTGTTCATTTCCTTTCTGTTTCTCTAGAAAACTCGCAGCCCAGCCAGGATCAGGGCGCAGGTGTCCCAGAGCAGTTCACTGGTCTCCTACACGGATCCTCTCCAGTATTCGACTGCCGTGAAGAGCCCTTCAGGGTTCCAGGTGTTCTGCCACCCAGCCAAGGCCAGCCAGAGTCAAGAAAATCCACCAAAATAAAAGAGGAAGTAGCAGCAGCTGCACCGCCACCTACCCGTCCCAGTATGGCCGCCATCCTGACAGACTGTGATCCAAAAGCAATTTATGCGACTGTGAACAAGGAGCCCAGAGACTCAGGGGCCGGGGCAATGTCTGCCATTAGGATGCGGCCTCCTGGGGACTTAAAGCTGGCACGCAGCCTGTCTAAGTCTGACTCAGACTTGCTTGTATCGCCTCCTGGTGAGGAGGAAGGAGGATTGGGAAACCGTAGCGAGTCTGTTTCCAATTGTAGCACTGACAAGAAGAGGCTTGAGAAATCTCCTTCCTTCACCTCAGAATGGGACGAGGTAAGTGTTTGGTCTCTCCACACTGATGTAAAGGTGCCTTTAGTGCCTTCATCTTTACCTATGCTGTACAAAGGAATACAGTAGAGTACTAGTTAATTTTGGTGATTATAGAAGATTTTGAAAGGATTAATACATTTAAATCCAACTGTTAAATTACAGCCAAATTTAATCATGTTTTGTTTCCAACTTATTATTGCTGAATAAGTCCAAGTACAAATTTTGAATGTCTCTCCTGTTGTCCTGCGGGGGGCACTGTGCAAATGGAGCTCTACCTTTTCTTGAACATTGATGATGGCAAACACAATGGCTGTGTGGGGAAAACGTGCTTGCACATGTAAATAGTGAAAACGCTTAGATTGCTGTAGTACATTTCTTAGGAAATGCATTTTCTGCATAATTCTGTATAGAAATTTTGACTTGGTCTTAAATTGGTGTATTTTTATTCTCTCAATCCAGCCTTGTATTTGTTGTCACTGTGGCTATTCATAACTATACACACACACCCCCTCCATTCAGCACTTTAATGCTTTTTGTGGAATGTAGATAAAGTGCTGAGTGGAGTCACAGTGGGAAGAGATTAGAGAAGACAAGAAGATGGGGATAGAACGACTGAGAAGCCGAGAGTAAGACAAGAGACAGAGATTTGGAAGCTGAGATTCAGAGAGAACACACAAACTGCAGATGTGTCTCTTTTCAGCTCGTCTCTCCAGCTCACAGAGACTTCGCGCTCCGACCTGAGAGTCTGTAGAAACTGGCATCGTACAAACACATCCCTGAAAAATACAGGATTATTTCAAGACAGTTTTCTGCATATGTCAACATATTTTTAAATATAATGTAAACTTTTATGGACATGGTCATTAGAGCATAATTAACAATGAATGAAGTGTACACAGTTATAGACACCTGAGCCTTTGACCTGGTTTTCTCTTTATGCTCTTTCCCAATTTTCCTACAACAATCCTCTTATTGTTGGAAGGATTAATTTTATCCCCTAAGCTTCTGCATTAAGTTTTAGCAGCAGGCTAGTTTTATTCACTAATTCACTACTGTCTCACTCATTTTCCCTTCTAGTGTTTGTGCTCTGCTTTTTTTTTTTTTTTTTTTTTTTTTTTTTGTTGCCATCATCCATTTTGTTTAAAAATAATGCAGCACATGACCATGACAGATAACATGCATGTCGTATTTCTGACGGCAAAACCATCTACATCAGATTATGGGTTCAAATAGCACTGATGCTTTCTATCTCCACGCTGAAGGGATCATATTGCTGCCTAGTGTTCATTTACATGACGCAACCAGAACAGCCTCAGTCCTCTAAGACAACACCGGTTTTGAGGTTGATATCTATGGCTGCTGTGGCAGACTGGACATGAATTGTAGGTGTGATTCTATGAGGGAAGAGTAGAACGAGATGCAAAAGTATCTGTATAAAACATTGATAGGTTATTGTCAAATAATACCAATAAACTGCAAAACTAAACCTGAAAAAGAGAACAAGTACACCTGAATAATGCACTGCGGCTATGCTTTGTCAGTTATCTAGCATAAATGGTGCCAGATGTTATGTTGTTGCAGTTCTGTTCTCAGTGATGAGGTTTGTTAATGGTCATACTCCAAACCACAGCAAGGAGGCAACAGAGGAGAAGGTCTGTGAGACGCTTTGATACATAGCAGCAACATGAGCTGACATTTGTCCTGCCTGGAAATACTCACATCAACATTCTGATGGAAAGGGGCCAGTGCACACACCCTCTTACAGAAATCAGTCAAAGTTCAAGACTCTTTTCCAGCCTGAGGGCAAAGCACAACACCTTGGCAGCATGGCTGATTTATTCTTGTGTACAGTCAGTGTAACCTTGTCTTTGATTTGATATCTGCGAGCACCACAAAGACTTTTTTCGCCTTCATCTACTTCAGCACTGCCAGACGTTTGCAAGCATAACCTTAGTTTATAGTTTTGTCGAAGTCTGCCAAGGAGACACTTGCCGAAAATTGAAAGTAGTATTTGGCTAAAGTTACTGCCAAAAAATATCTTCCAGTACATTTCTATATGCAGTTCGTGGATGTCATAGTAAAAAACCTACCTGCTTTGGAGACAGCAACACAAAGTAAAACCATGTTTTGACTTGTTAACTCCGTGTCGGCTTCTTAAGATTTCTCCAACCTTGAAATTTCAGTCAGTGGGAAACTGTTTTGTTATTGCATCACGAGAATCCACATGCATACATACAGTTTTGTAGTTATCTTTCTAGACAGTAGTTTCCTTTGCTAGTGATGCCATTGCTGCCAAAATAACCACCTACATCAGCAAACTAACTTTTTTTTTCACTCATGGCAAAAGCAGACAGTTTTGATTAATTTAACAGTCTAGCTTTATCACACATAATGACAAAATCAACACAGAATGTAATAAAACTTTATGCTGTTATTTTAATATTATTTACTGCTTATTATAAAGGTCAATCATCAACAGGTATTCATTTATAAAGATATAGAAAGTAAAAGTATGACACTGCTTCTATGACATTGTGGTCCAGTGGTATAACTGTGTGCCCCTTTTCATACCTTGTGGTCTGATTATGCAGTCTTAACCAACAAATTACCTCCTCACAGTGTACCTGAGGGATGTAGCCTCTAAGGGCAGGAAAGGGCTAAGGCAATCATGATGTTACCTGATTATTGGAGATTTCTGCTCACCCCTCAGCAGTCTGCAATTATTCAGAGGAATCTGACTAGAATGAGCATGATAAACAATCTGGAGATGAAAGACTGTAGAGGAGGAAGCCAAACAGAGTAGGATGCCAAACAGAGGGTATCACTCTACTCTTGCACAAACATGTCAGGAGAACAGGTTGTGTTGTTGGCTTCTAGCTGAGGAAGAGATATTATCATACACTCCAGGCAATGGCCTAATTAAATGTATGTGCCAAACTAGAGTATGTTACTGAGTGAACTGGGCAGCTTTAAGTTCACCTAAATGCCTAGAGGCTTCTTTGAATTCTTAGAGTAGGCCGTTGGCAAAGAGCACTACATTCCATTCTTGATTTTTTTATTCATCCCATAGGAGTGCAGTCTGTCAGCCACAAAATAAAATTGTAATTATAACAATGCAGCCGACCTTGAAAATGTATGATTATTTGGTTGTCAGTATAATACTGCAGAGTCAAATGGAAACCACAAATCCTGCTTCTGATGAATAGCATGTATGTGCATCATTGTAGTGATGCTTCTTGTCACACAGTTTATAGACTGTGTGAAACCATCTGTCAGCTAAACCAGTTGATCTCACTTTCACATAAGACAGCCCTAAGGTGCAATGTACAGTATTTTGACCCTGCTGCCCTTGTAAGGATGTGCTGAGGAATCAGGCTCCAGTGGTTAACACCATCCTTTTCTCCTAAAGCCAGTGTCTGATTTTGTATGTTTTGGCACAATATCCCAAATATGATTTGGCATTTCTGATTCAGTTGATAGTAGTGAGATGTTTTGTTTTTTTTAGAGGCCTTTGTAGCTTTATGTTGTTGTTTGGCTTCCTGTTGAGATTCTTGAAAGTGACGCTACTTTTGAAAGCCCATTTCTTTTGTCCAATTTAGGCGCCTTACTTTATGTTAATGCTCTCAGAAGCCTGTTTCTTCGCACATGAATAGTGATTCAGATGCCTGGTATTGAAAGCAAGAACTCTGAATCTTTCTTCTCTATTTCCTTTCAGGGAATAAGCCTGCATTTGCTTGAAATGGAAATATTCACACTGCTGATGTAAAGTGCATAGCAAATGAGGGGAGCATGTGGGGAAAGTAGTTAAAGTTTGATTGGGCATAACCTAGCCTGCACTCTCTTTAATGATGTCAGGAGTGTCCTTTGAAAATTGAATACTCGCTTCTCTTTTTATTCTCTGTCTGCCCTCTCCTCGGCCCATATCACTCCATCTACAGCTGCTCCCCTACCACTGCTCTCTGAAATGCTGTGGAACACTACTAAGCTCTTTGGCAGTATTTGACTAGGGTATCCTGGACATTACAGAACCCACCCCCTAATGCAAATGCAGCCCAATTTGAAAACATTTTTTTCTTTATTTAAAAAGGGTTGTTAAATATTCCACTTCTCACACCCTATTCCCCGTTGATTCTCTATCTCCTCACTCCTTCTCGCCCCTCCTTTTCTTCACATGGACTACACACACCCTTGGTTACACAGCCTTTGGTTTCAAGACAAGTAGATTTGACTTGCATGAGGTCTTGGCCTATGCGTCTCTTCATTTTAAGAGCTCTAAATGTGTGTGTGCATGTATGCTATGTGCGGCTGTTTGCTGGCGTGTAAAGCGCATGCTAATGTGGGTTGGTCTTGGTCCTTGGGATCCGACTGAAGATGACAATCCAGGGAGCACAATGTGTGGGCCAGCAGACTGAGCTCCACAGATGGGAGGAGAGAAAGGGGGAGAGAGAGCTATAGACGGAAACAGAAGAAGAGTGCCACCATCCCCAGCCCCTCTTCACTTTTAACTTTATTTTCGATTTGCACGCCACAGATCTAGTAGTCACTATGAAACCAGCTTTTGTGAGTATTGATTCTCTTACAGGCAGCAGCCTCATCAATCTTGTCCATCTCTTATGGATGAACTGAATGAGAAAATAATTGATGGTTTCTAGTATTTCTGTGGATATTATATATCTTGTAAACCTGTTTGATTAATATGTGATGACTTACGCTGATTTCTTTAAGACGCTATTTGAGTGTGGCATTTTAACCTCATTTGTCTTTTTATGTTCTTGTGGTGATATGTTCATGAGCTCCTTGTGGATCTGGGGCAGCTTTTGTTTCTTGTGAGGAGAAAAGTGGCCTTGAGGTTTGTTGCAGAGAAGTCTTGTTTATTTGACCTCTTGAGATCAAACCAAACTGTGGGTGTGTGTCACAGCCTGATGCAACCAACAGGGCAAATATGTTCTCTTAAACTCACCAGTGGAAGAGCCACAGGGGTCTGAGCCAGGCAGCAACTAAAAGTGATGTTGTGCTCTATATATTGTATAGCTCTATATATACAAAGGATTTCAAATTATTTTAGCTTATCAGAAGATAAATATATTTCTACATTCTTTGGGGATGAGCTGATGAGGTTTTGAAGTTGTGTTGAAGGGACATTGTTCCTAAAAGTAGAAGCATGACATTGGGCTATTTCAGAAAGATGGTGATGAGACTGCTGATAGTGCTTTGTCCCACTGCGGCATTGAATTGTTGGCACCTGCTTTAGATGGTGGCGTGTTTGTGTTCCCCTTGATGCCATTCACTAGTCCATGGTTTTCATCCAGCCCTTGTTTTGGCGCCAGCTTGCCAATTTGAGCCCAGTGGTCTGGACACGCTTTCGCTGCAGTAGCCTTTTGTTTCACCCTGAGCAAGTTGTGCCAGCTGTCCTCTAGCTGTCCCACCATGCTCCTCTCTGAGGCTCAGTTGCATATTCAAGATTCTCAAGGCTGTTAAGAAAAAATACAGTTTTTTTTCAAATCCCAGTAGAAGAGCAGCCAAATTGTTTTGCTCAGTCACCTAGTGCTGTGAGAAAAGCAGGATAAATCTCACCCTGACTACCTCTCTACACTGCTAGTTCCCCAGCTGTTGACCTCCACCCTGTGGCTGACTTCTGACCCTCTTCATTGTTTCTCCTTACTCATAGTGATCCCTTCTCACAATGGATGCCTCTCCATTTCAGGTCTCTGTATTGATTCCACGCTGCAGCACATTCCTCTAAATAATTCTTATGGCACAGAGTTTCTTAGTCCTTGACCATGAAATTCAGATGCTTTTTCGTGTTGTAGATGTGTTTTACCTTGAGGAAATCACTGGACTGTGTCCCCTGATAAGGATATATTTACCCAGCCCCAGCAATATATCACACTTGCCTTTCACGATAGCTGCTTCTAAATCTCATTGGACTGGCTAGTATTCACATTTCCATTACACTAGACAAGTAATGCTGATACACCAAGGCTGAATGCAGCTGTGTGTGTGTGTGAGTGTGTGTGTTTTGTACTTGCATCTATACATTATGTGTATTTGCATTGTGTTTAAATGAAAAAGCTTGAAAAATCATCTCAGCTTACCTGCAGCAGTAAGTCAGTTTACAATGCAACTGGTCATTCTTATTTCTTTCTGCTTAAACACTGCAGCTCAGGGCTCTCAGAAAGGCATTCTAAGGTTGTTTCCAATACAGCAATGGGAGGCGGAAGATTAAAGCGTCTGCTTCAATATTTAAGTACACTCGCATGCCTTAGGCAATTGAATTACAAGTCAGACTGAGATCACCACTCCTTATTATTCCTATTCTGCTTAATGCTGAGGAGCAATGCCCCTGACAGCAGCATTATCCTCCTTTTAGTACAGACCTCGGCCACTTCATGAGATGAAAGCACTGCCCTGCCCTTATTTTCACAGGATTTTCAATAACTCTGTGTGTGTGTGTGTGTGTGTGTGTGTGTGTGTGTGTGTGTGTGTGTGTGTGTGTGTGTGTGTGTGTGTGTGTGTGTGTGTGTGTGTGTGTGTGTGTGTGTGTGTGTTGTTGTGCTGAGGTCTAATAATTTAGGTTATTAGGAGTGCAATACAAATGTGTTACTGAACAGATAAGTGAAAGAGCCATGCCAAGATGAATGCACTTCCAACATGAGTTGTTTTATTTTTTATGTCTGTGGGAGAAATTTTAGCTTGACTTGCTGCAGAAACTGAAGGTTTCCATCCTTTTATATTGTTTTGACTTTGTTTTGGAATCAACAACTTAAATACTGCATAAGCTGCTGCTTCCTATTACAGCGATACATCAATTTGGCTGCCATGCTGGGCAGGCAGTTTGCAGGCTTCCTAATGCATGTGTGTATGAAAGCTGGATGTCTAGTCCACAATTAAAATAACCACAATACACTGAATTTCCAACTGATTTTTCCAGCTGTTTTACATTTTATTTCACTTTATTTAAATGCAATATTTGTATACTGTGTACAGTTTATCAGTACAGTACAGTTTGTCCCCACCAGACTTAACTTTGGTGCCAGATTTCTTTTAAAGTAAATGTAGATAAGGTTTCAGTTAAAGTTTAGGCATTGTGATTTGATTTCTGTTAGGTTTTATCTAGTTGTGGTTAAAAACATGTATATTTAAAATTGATTAAGAGATTGTAGTCTAGTTTTAAAATAAGTGACAATTTAGAAAAATTATTTCTGGTATTTTTAATAAGCATTTTAGGGCTACAGCTGTCACCATCTTTGTTGTGTACCAGCAACCATGGTTACAGCATCACTCTGCTCTGTAGAGCAGCGAGTGATTTCATGTCCACAGTGTCTAGTGGGAGATGTGACATTGTTTGATGACACTGGTTGTATTGTTGTAATAAATGTTCAGTGTAGTCTAACAGTAATATTATTGTTGTAAGTTTACATCTGAAAGAAATGTTGCTCATTGTAATCTGTTTTGAAGAATAGTAATAAATAGAGTAATTATGTCAAAACCAAAGTTGAACTGATTCATGTACAAAATGTACATAATTTTACATATTTGAACGTGACCCGAGGCCTTTACCTGTTTAATTAGCTTAAACGCTAATACCATCCTTTAAAAAGAGATGTTCGTTCAAATTTAAAACCTAAATATTTACACTGAAGTGCACATGACAGCCCTGTAAAATAAAATTAAAAATAACTTTACTTTTCAGAACTGATTTCTGCCTAAAATTACTTTTTTATTCTGGTTTATCATTAAGCTTGATTTTCAGCACCATTCAGTCATAATATTCAGCAGTCTTTCATAGTTTACCAGTAATATTATATCATCAGCATGAAGTAATATACTAACCAGCAGATCATTTACTCCCACCATATGAGATTTGATCTGAAAAGCTAACTATTTTAAATAAACCAAGGACAGTGTTGGTGACAACATTTTCCAGTGCTAACCCCCAAATTGATGGGGAAAGTATCCTATTCTAAACTCATTTACTTGAACACAGGCAATCAGTGCTTGATATTGGGATTTAAAAGCACTACAAATCTACAGGTTCTGAAGGTCTCTATTTACCCAATCAAATGATTTATCAACCTGTTCATCTAACTTTCTGCAGGAATTCCCAACATGTTGCACTAATTCCTTTTAATTCATTGATGAAGATGAAAAGAACACTCCCAAATAAAGAGAATCATTGTCTTTTTGCTCAAATCCTACTGTCCAATTTCGCCTTTCAACCAGTTTATTTCACACAAGCCTGACTATAGAAAAAGCTCAGATACTCAACATCTTATCCACTTAGAATATGTGATTGTCTGGAAAAACAAAATATAAAACACAAAGTTTTTTTGTTGATCACCTCCTTGAAAGTAGAATACTTTCTGTTTGGTTGTATCCAGTTTGTCATCTCTAAATGCAGAGACACTAATTCAAACAGTGGCCACCTATTTTTGCTGACTCATCTGGGTCTTTGTTCAGGTAGGGGAAATACTGCCAATTCATCGTCAACATTCGTGTTTAATGGCTGATGCAGTGAACATGTGGTGCTGATAGATGGAGGGTATTTGTCAAACTTGTCGGACTAATCTACCATCTGGTCAATATGCAGGATTCTAATCAACAGCATGGACAAG
Source organism: Mastacembelus armatus (assembly GCF_900324485.2). Classification (NCBI taxonomy): domain Eukaryota; kingdom Metazoa; phylum Chordata; class Actinopteri; order Synbranchiformes; family Mastacembelidae; genus Mastacembelus; species Mastacembelus armatus. The sequence goes on along the minus strand of NC_046639.1, from coordinate 6,414,065 downwards.
TAACACTGGGCAGATGGACAATGAAAATAATATGATCCTCTCGGTGCCCTTTGTCTCACATCTCTTGCTTTGTCCTTTGTTTGCTAGAAAATAGTACCAGGGGTTCACGTTGAACATGAATGTATCAGACATGAGACAGAGTAATGTACTGTTCTGTCAACAGAGTGTGATCTTCTGCCTTCCTGGGTGACTGTACTGTGTGTCACAATTTCATTTTTGTTTTCTAAATTTTCCATTCACTTCAACCCCATTAATTATCTAATAATGTAATCATTAGGCGTACGCTGAATGTTTTCAGTATCGACTGTGAGGATCTTTGTATAAAGCAGGATGATTATAACGGCCCTGTCAGAGAATAGCTGACACACTGTAGGTACAGTAGTTGCATAGAAAGAAGGCAAAGGAAAAAAAACCCTGAATTCTCTCTTGGCAGACACAGACGATGTCTCCCATCACAAAACAACGAAGATCTAAATCCTTTGACAGTGTAAGAAGTCCATCTTCATATAAATGTCTTCTGGTTCTTTGGGGGGTTGAGTCTGTTCTCTTCTGGGGCATTCATTGTAGAGGTAGATGGGATTCTTTTGGGCTTAATTAATCATTTTGGAATGACATTTCAGAGATTGTTCGTTTATTTTTGAGCAAGTCTGGGAGCTTTAATTTGCTATTAACTATCCAAGGCTGACAGTGGCACATTGAAATGCATGGCTCATTCTTCAAAATTGGATTGATCTCTGCTCTTCTGACATACTTTCTCTAATTACATACCATTTTACTATGAAATTTCCATGTATTGATTGATGATAAGAACTTAACAGATGTAAACTTGGGTCTTCTGATAGCACTTCATTAGTTCACTTAATTATAATTATTTGGACAGATAACCTGTCTAGGGACCATAAGAGCAGCAAACAGGACCTGGACACGAAGTGGCAGAATGATTCATTTCAGATAAAAGTGCCAAAAGCTTGTGCCTTTTTTTTTTTTGGACATAGCAATATATTCATATTTATAAAAGATGGCCTTATTTTCACAAAGTGCTGAAGTGCATGACAGGAGTGACAGCACGCTGTCAGTTTCAACCTTATTTTCTGCACTCCCTGCATCCATGCATTCTCAGGCCTGGGTTGGTTGATTGATGCAGCGTTGCAGCTGAGTTGCCCACCGCTGCTTCAGTGCCATTATGAATGCATTCAAAACTAATAATAGTATTCTAATTGTGTGTGTCCTCATGTGTGCACCTGAATGACACATGAATATCAGTGACTGTGCTTGAGTATGTTCACATGCATTCTATAGAGATGCATGAAATCATTGCAAAAGGAACTGGACTTTTTCTTCATCTTAATTTGTTGATCTTTCTCTTGAATCCTTTTCTGTATTTACCTTCAACATATTTCACTATGAGCCTTGAAACACTTAAAACAGCTATGCTATTGGAGAAAACATAATGGCACAGATGCTTAAACTTAAGTATTTTCTCTGAGAGCTTTATAATTACATGCATCATCTGACATTGTTTTCTAGACTGCACGTCTTTCTTTTAGCTTGATTTCCTTCACAGAACTTTTCCTTTGTGATTATTGATGTCAGTTTGTGAGACCAGGATGTCGGTGTAAATCAGTAGTGGTTTGATTGCAGGCAACATGAGATGTTGCTGCCTGAAGCCAAGTACCACTAACTCGTCCAATATGAGACAATAGAAATTACTCTAATGCTGTGATAATATATAAAGCCAATCGACCACAGTGCACTTGCTTAAAACACCCTTCATAGTTATCTTGTGTCTTTATAAGACCACTGACTTTTCTCTTGCTTACAGTACCTTTCACGCTGTCATTTGCTTTTGCAATGTAACTATCATTGGGTGGGTCATTGGTAAATGCATGGGGTGTTTGGGCTGGTGCTAGGTGGAGGCTAAATTGCGATGCCTCCTCCAGGCTCTTATCACTCTCTCCTTTTTCTGTTAACAGATCGAGAAGATCATGACACTGATTGGTGCTGGCATCGATTTTTCAAGAGATCAGCAATATGCTACACCAGGTAGAGTATGATCATTAAATGTTAAGTAGAATTATACACCATAGAATTTGGGGGGGTGCTATTCTCTTGCTTCACTGTATAAGCTCTCAAATGATAAAAAAAAATTTGAGAAGAAAGGAGAACATTTGAGGGGGAAACAGTGAACTGCATAGTTTTCAGTAACATAAGCACCTATATTACCATGTGCCAGATTCTTTCCCTGTATTTTGTCAAAACCTTTTATCAGCCATTCTGTATGATAGATAAGGGTTTACTGTGACAGGAATGTCTTTAACAGTAACTGCCTTACACAGTTATGGAACCACACCCATTGTAGTCTTTACCTTACCTGCTTGGGTATTCCTTATATCAGTGAGCTCAAAGGGGTGTCTGAAAACAAACTGGGATTCAATCAACAACAGAGAATTGAGGACAACAGTGAAACACAGAAAGAACTGTTATTCTGGTGTAATAGAACAGTTGAGTAAAGCAATTGACATTAGAGAAAAGACCAAAATACCTGAGAGACACAGGAGTAGATCTATCCTTCCTGTCTCTAATGCCATGCCTTTGTGTTAAAGATTCTGTACCTGCTCTGCTGTTATTCTTTAGGCTTTTCAACAGTCTGCCATCAGGGTTGATGGATGGTGCCTGGGGACTGTAGCTGTAACCAGAACAATCGACTCCTTCCCTTCAGCTTTCCCCCTTTCACATTATTCACCATCCACCCCCAATTTACACTTTACCTAAGCTGCATTTTAATGCATTTAGGTAATGGAGCAGATTCATTATAGCTTAATACAAAGTAGTTTGTTTTCCTATTCTAGGTATCTTGTTTATTAAGCCTTAACACCGGATTGAGCTGTTTAAATATTAACCACTACGTATGTCAGGGGATGAGCTCATTTTGCTTTGTAGGCTTGGTGAAAGTTGAGACCACTGCAATAAAGTAGTAAGCACCCGACTGAATCCGTCTGGTCTGAATATGAACAAGTCTGGATCCACTGCTCTGTGTATATGAGCCTCAACCTTTTCTATGATGCTGCTGTCAGGAGGCCGTCAAGGGGACTCACTGGAGAAGAGACGCTCTTATTGATGCACATGTGAGAAGTCGCATCGCTTCTTTTATCCTCCTCTCAGATCCAGCCCTGTGTTTGCCTCCTCTCAGCCCTGACTGAAAAGCTGTGATGTGTCTGCTTGATTGGCTCTGTGCCTGCAGTCTCTTGCACATTTCTGCTCTCTACTGATAGACTTGTACATCAGAGTGAAAGAGATGGTGGAAGAGGGTGAAGGAAACCTAATGAGTGTGAGATAAGAAAAGAGTGAGATACAGATGCTGCGGAAACGGTAGCTCATGCTGACAAAAAACAGCCACCTGCAGTGTTTCAGAGAGAGAGAGGGAGGGAGGGAGGGAGGGAGAGGGAGGAGCTGGGAGGCACACGCAATGAGAGAAGAGAGAGAGTGAATGAGGAAAGAGAGAGGAATCGCAACAGTACCGTGAGCATGCAGGACAACAAAGGGATGTCACCTCAGCATCTGGAGGATTATATGGTCCGGTCTTCAGCCCAGAGTGGACTACAGTAGCTTTTTACAGGAAGTGGCTGCTGCTGGACTGGACTGCATCTCACTGTGTGCGCCAGACTAAGGAGAGACAGTTTTACTACTCTCTTTTCTACAGAGGAGTTCAGTCTGTATGCCAGCCATTACTAAAGTGCCCTTTGAAGTAGCTGATTGGATCTTTGAGTGGATTTATTCTTTAACTTGATGCATTTCTGAGCTTCTCAGGGGACCAAAATGGCATTCATGATTTGGGACTGTCCTCAGGAGCAGGACTGCTTCTGTAGCTGGTTAGATAGATGATAAGAGCAGCAGGAAGAGGAAAAAAAAAGCTTTAAATACTGAATTTCATACTTCATTTTATTTTAGGTGGTGATGTATCCTGTGATTGTAAGGTGGCAGACTTTTTTGTGTTGTCTTGTACAAGGTAAAACACAATTGGTGATATGTAACTCTTATAACTAGAAAAAATATCTATTTAATGGTTTAATTCAGGTTGGCAAACACTGACTCCCATTGCAGAAAAAAATGCTGCTTTGCTTTATAAGAGTAACATGCTGCAGGAATAGAGACATCTGTCTTTGTTGTGTTAGTTAGCTCTGGCTGCTGGTGACCATCAGTGTAGCGTTTGTTTTTGATCAATTGCAGCTCGTTGCAGTCGTATTGCAGGTTTGTGTTAGTCCCGCAGCATTTTTTTGTCCTGCTGCTTCTCAAAGTTTTCAAAGAACTTTGCACTCAGCTGTAACAAATAACTTTCCCTGCTACACTTTTCTCTCACCCCTCTGAGTTTCTTTTCATGCCAAATCTGTATAGTTACTAAATAAATAAGTTTTATTTTTGGGCAGAAAGTGAAATTTGCTAATATGGGACATTTTAATTTTTTTACCGGGCTGGCTTTTTAGCTGGTAGCCAACCAGGCCATATCCCTTTTATCACCTCCACCCCTGAGATCAGGGGTACTTTAATCGGTCTTGGGTTGTTGTGGTTTGGCCCCCGCTGCCCTGCGGGAGCTGACGCCCTGTCTCAGAGGACACTGTCTCCCCTGCCTTCCTGTTGCTGGTGCGCTCGGCTCTGCTGGCCGAGAATGATGTGGCAATGCCACGTCTCCTCCTCAGAGTGCCGCTGCTACCGGCTCAAAGGTTTCTCCCTCCTGAAGCGCTTTCCCCTGTCAGCAGGTGCTGCAGGCCGACTGCTAGACCAGCCCGTGGGAGACTGGCTGGAGCATGTGGGGCTGCCGCAGTACGAGAGCAAGCTGCTCCTCAATGGTTTTGATGACCTCCACTACATGGTGAGTTCATCTATTCTTTTGTACAATGTCCAAAATAATCCTAATTCTCAGTTATTGAGAGAATTATGGTTGTTTCTTTTTCTTTTTTACTTCTCTATCACTTCTATAATCTTTTTTCTCATCTTTCATTGTTTATTCCTACTTAACTCCAGTGTGTTCATTTGCATTAGCTGTGAGACATTCCCTTTAGCTGCATCTAGAGTTCAGTAACAATAAGAACCCCTTCTACCTTAATGCATACTTCAATATTACACATGCTTTATTCACAGTGTTCAGTATTCAATGGCATAAACCTTTCTTCGTGTTCTTGTGACAGGCTTTTAGGCAGAGCGTTCATTGATGTCTGTATGAGTCTCATGTCCATTAAACCAGACAATATGTAGCTTGAACTGTACTGCCAAATATTTTGTTTATAGCAGCTCTGACATCCTTATACCTGGTTTTGTGTGAATTGGATTTATCCCGCACTCTCAGACTCCTAGACAGTCTGTCTCCAGCCCAGGAGGCCACATGGCCTCTCAGTCACTGAGCCGGCTGCCTGAGAAGCAGCTGATGCGAGGACAGAATTGAGGAGCCTCTTTGAGCAATGAGATGCTGTTGCCAAGTTGACAAGTTTATAGAGCCCACATTGTGCGATGCCACTATGAGTTGGCTCTGTTGCTTTTGTCAGTAATAAGGACTAATGGAGGAGAGAATGGGGGACCCAGCTGGTAGGCTGAGCCAGTGGGCATGTTGGAAATGAGATGGCAATGTGTCTAATGTGTCATGATAAAAGCGATTTCCCTCCTTCATCAGGTCTATGATACACCTTCTCTTTAACAGATTCACATCCATGTGTTTACAGGTTTTCATCTCTTTCAAGCACCACATTTGATTTCGGTGATCACATGTATGGTGGAAAAATGTAAATGAACACATGGAGCCAGGGCACAGCACTCAACAGTAACATGAGTCTTTGCCTCAGTATGAATAAACACAGTTTTCATTATTGTGTTTTGCATACAAGTACACCCACCCCTCATGGGTTTATACCAGGTCTAGAGTGAGACATGTGAAAAAACAACAACAAAAAAAAACTAAACTTAAACAACTTCACTGTGCACAACAAAACGTATGAATCGCTGACAAAACATTTTCTGTGTAACGCTGGAGAAATCATACCTGCTTTTCCAGCCTTTTGAGACAAGGTTAGCAAACAGAATATTAAATCATCATAGTTTGTACAGTACACCTGCATGGGCCATTGTAGCTCTGCATTTATTATAATATTGACAATGCAGAGTAATTTACAGAGCTTTTTATTATTTAAACCCAACATTTCCACAGATTGTGCAGGCCCTAAGATCATCCGATCTCAAGGTCTACGGCTCTCAAAAAGTTATGACAGCAACAGCCATAAGCTGAAATCAAACCACAGTGAAATTAAGTGATACAGTGTACAGTATATACAGTAGAGTGCTTGACAAATACCTCTCCTCGTAATACAAATCAATTTGAGCCTCTTAGAACAGTAGCCATAAAGTCACTTCAAAATGTGTAATGTTTTCATTGTTTTGTCCTTCCCCGTGTGTCAGAGCTGAAAGAGTCACAGGTTTTTCCTAATTTAAGTAATTGTGCCGCTAATAACACTGTGGTCTGTGTTTCTGTCTTTCCAAATGGAGGAAAGCTTGTCAGTGTTGATTGTCCATCTGTGTTTGTTCATTAAGGCTTGTTAGTTCATTTCATTGTATAGTGTAGAATAGCACTTCATAGTCTCTATATGAGACTATTAACTTACCCTATAGATGTAGGGGCCAGCTATGTGTGACTAATTTCAGTCTACAGTAATACTTGGATGAATAATATTTAATCTACTTTGCATAACCTTGGAATAGAACATTTCTCAATTTATCTGGCTCTCTGCTTCTCACCCTGACATCAACACCCATATTTAAGTCTGTTGAAGCCTCTGAAGTTACTCTCTGAGTTTAATCTTCCTACTGTCTTCTAGTCTTTCACACTCTCCTTCCTCCACCCTGAGTCATCTCTTTTTCAAAGCAGAAAGCTGGCAATACTTCTATCTTTAAACAGCTTACAGACCACCTGGCTTCCTGAATCACTAGAGGATTTAGAAAAAAGCTGTAACCTTTAAGCGGCATGTCCTTCCTGCAGCAAATGTTGACCTTTTAAAAATTTGCTCTCAATTTCGAAATTAGAGTTACTCTCTGAGTCACATTGTCTTTGTTAAAAGTTAGTGTATAGAACAGTAACGGGCCATATTTCATTGTAGGCTGTGTTAACAGACAGATACTGTACATTAGTGAGATCATCATTAGGTCTGATAATGTGTCCAGCAAATCTCACCAATGATTCTGAGTATCAGCTGTAAACAATCTAAAAACACACACATCACACAAACCCATTCAATACATACACCTAGATATTGCTCCTATACAATTTCCACAGAGTTGAGGTTTGGTGAAATCTAATTACTGTAAGACTAACCCTGCTATGGCATCTCCTCTATAGTTCAGCTGTTACAGTAGACAGTGGAGAAGCCATATTCGTTTGCACTGAAGAAATGGTAATATCTTTTTCATCATGACATGCAAAATTCAGCAGCAGTCAAGCAACAAAAATCTGTTCTGCACTCTAACACACAGGGCTTCCTATTGATTAAAAACAACATTGAAAAATGCTGTCCACTGAAGGCAATGTGTAGTGAGATCAGTAATTAAACAGTGATTACTCTGCCAGTGAGAACACTGTGATCTCTGTCTACCCTGCAGACTCGCTCTAGAAGTGGATCAATAACAGCCGTGATTGTCTCGTGTTCAAGCACCAAGGCAGAGACAAGTCTTTTCTGAAACCAATTAGATGCTTTTTATCGACTCACAGAGCACATGTCCTAATAACACGAGCTCTGAGCAGCTTTGCTGTTCTTCAGTCCCCACCGGTCCCAACAAGTAAGGCTCGATGAAATGGAACAGCTCATTTTCTCTCTGCTGTGGCTGCATTGTCAACTGTGACAGGGTCGGCCAACAGAGCACAGAGTTAGTTTGTATTCGGGGCAACAGTGCCTGTATCTGTTTGATTAAAGATAGTGTTCATGGAGCCAGCTAAAGTTTTTGAATTGTATGAAAGGGCTTGCTTTTAACAAAGGCGAGAAACATCAGAGCACACGTCTCAATTCAACGTCTTCTTTCTCGTAACTCGCCTTTTGTCTCTCATCTCATTTTTTTCTGCCACTGAAGACATACTAAGTAGTTATGTATTCAGTTATGCTTGAAGTAGTTAATGCCACAAAAGCCTTAGGGGCTAATTGGAAATTCAGTAATGGCCCCTGCAGTAGAAACCCAAGGACTGAGAATGGATTCATTGATTTTTCTGTTATTCTCATGGCATTGATGCAGTATTGTCCATTTACTTGTTTCAAAAACATTTGTGCATGGATTAAACCGAGCACATGCTTTATTTTGAAGCAGTTATTGCACACATAGCCACAGTCTTTCTTTCTAGGCATGTGTGGTCCCATGGCAGCCTGTTTAAGAGGACAAACTATCACTTTTATTGCTTCTGGTTAGCTGTCCTTTAGACAGTCAGGCAGAGTGATCCGTGCCCTCGAGGCCCTGGCTTGAATTCAGAGTGTTTTCAAACCAGAGGGACTGCTGTGGCTGTTCTCTGGGTACGCAGAGGAGAGAGCGCAGCAGCATTTTAATGAGAGGGCAGGGGAAAGCAGAGATGGATGGGCAGCACAAGCACAGACACAAACCCACCTAGCTGATAGTGCTGCAGATGGACTTTTTTCACCACACTGTGCTGACATCAGCTTTCTCACAACTCATGTATTCTGACTTTTACACCTGCCCAGTCTGTGTTATAGAAAACATTAACCACATCATTCACAATGTCCCCACACTGGTTGTGTTGTGTGATAAAGGGCTTACCAAGACAAAGCAGGAGTGAATGTAATCTTTATGTTACAGGACATGAGGATTTTAATCAATTTAGCTTTTATTCAAAGACTAGATAATGTCTTTTAGGTGACTTTTAACTTAAATGGGTTCAATTTAACATACATGTACTTGCCTGTACTAGAGTTTGGTTGATGTAGGAAAATGTGCATTAGGACTATAACTAACAATTATGTCCATTATCAGTTACCCTACTGGTTAGTTTCTCAGTTGATTCTAATTCCATTCTAATTCAAGGGGTCTTACATGATAAAGCCTGTGATGGACTGGTGACCTGTCCAGGGTGTACCCCTTCCTTTCACTCAAAGAGAGCTGAGATAGGCTCCATCAGATCCATGTGACCCTAATAAGCAGGTATAGATGATGGATGGATGGATGGATATATGATAAAGCAGCATATCTTCTCAATTAAGAAACCTGACACAGATCATTTTTCTGGTTGTTAATTAAATGATTATTCCAAAAATAGTAAGTCCTACAGAATCACACAAATCAGCTCAACATCCAAGACTGAAATGACTATCTATCTATCAAACTATCAAATAACCCTTATTTAAATTAGCTGCTTCCTGTGTTAAACTGATGGTACAATAAACTGTATTTGAAATTTGAATCAATTCAATAAACAGGAAACAGGATGCAGTATAAAACATGTATGAATATGCTGAAAATATAAACATAATAGAATGAAATAGCTGCATCTGCTTAATAACAATAAAGAGGAAATCACAAAAGAAGTGCAAGCACAGACAATGGAGCCAATCGGATATGGCTGTACCTCAGCCCACAGAACCATTTATCAGCTGATCTCCCATGGAACAGTAATGCAGTCATCCATGCAGTGTGAAAGCCCTGTTATCCATCCAGCTCCTGAGTGGTTTCAGTCCTCAGCTGAAGAGGCAGTGGTCAGTGATAACAGGTTTTAAATTGTTCGTTTAGCATAGGGTTAAAAAAAAAAAAAAGCATAAACAAAAGAGAGAGAGTTCATGAGGTCTTGTGCTTAACTGAGCTCTGACTAATGGATCACTGAAGATCTGACCAACATAATTCACTCGAGTGCATTTTGCTCTTGACATCTTTCTCATAACCAACCATACTCTCATATTTCATGCTTGCATATCACAGCACTGTATGAATGGGCTGTCAACATAAAACTGTGGCTTATTCAGCAAAATTGTGATTAATACGGTGATTCCTCAGGCAGCATTGCCCTGTAGTTCTTGCTCTCGCTGACAGGCTCACTCCACCCCTCTGCTCAGCCTTTCTGCCCCTTGTTTGCATCTACAGCATCTGCATGAAAAACAGGCTGTCAGGTTCGACCTGCAGGCTGCTACTCTTCTTTTCTATCCCATTAATTGTGTGTGTGTGTGTGTGTGTGTGTGTGTGTGTGTGTGTGTGTGTGTGTGTGTGAGGCCCTCAGCCCTTACAATTTGTTCCTGAGAGAGCAGCTCCCTTGTGGGATCATGATGCTTTACCCGATGAGATTTAGTTGCTGCCCCCTTCTGCAGAAGTAATGGCTCACTGCCCTACGGATTGACTCCCTGGTCATCTGAGCAGTAATGCTTTGTGATAACTAATTTATTTTGACTATGTGGCTGTTAGATAAGCTCACATGATGCTGCTAATGGATTACATAAAGTGTAAAAATAGTTTCCTGTTACATGTCAAAGTGTTTTCATCTTTCTTCTTGCAGCCTGCTGCTGCAGTCAACTATTGATGTGCTGCTGTTCTCCCCCCTCCATCTCAGTGCTGACCACTGTGCAATTCTGACATTGATTTATTGCTCCATTCACCATTATCCATTATCCGTTACCTGCCACACAATATCAAAGGTACTGTGTGTAACCAAAGAAGGGTTTGACCATTATTCACACACAGTCCCCTCTCCCCCACACACTTGTATCTCTTTTATCGACGTGGCCGCCCTGCTATACATCCAGCAGGCTTGGTCTCAGGGAGGAGGTCTGAAGATAGCACTACTTATAATCAATACTAACCACATAGCATAGGCCTTTCCCATGGATAAACTGTCCAAACTAATTTTACCATAGTCGTTCAACCATCTGGGGGTGGCACAGGGGGTGAAGGGGTTAAAACTGTCACATCACAACAAGAAAGTTCTGGGGTTGAATCCCACTCAACCAGGGCCTTTGTGTGTGAGTTTGCCTTTTCTTCCCATATGTGTGTGGGTTTTCTCCTGGTATTGTAGCTTGCTCCCACAGGTTAGGTTAAGTGATGACTCTAAATTGGCCGTAGTGTTTGTCTCCATGTGTCAACCCTGTGACAGACGGGAGATCTGTCAAGGGCCTACCCCACTTCTCATGTACCCCTCTGGGACTGACTCCAGCCCCCCTCACATGACCCTGGATAGCAGGAGCAAGCAGTAGATAATGGATGAATAGAAACATCTGTGATTTTGATTTTTATAGAGTATCTGAATCCTGAGTATATGGAGATGTATTTAAATGATTTCAATATGATTTCAGCATCTAATTCAGGCTAACTCATGATTAGCATTGCACAGTATTTTACATTTTGCAGTGTTGCAGAATTGCAACATGTTTTGCCTGAAATTCATGTCATGATTTGTTGTTCATTTGCATGTAGCTCACGTTCTGAAGCAAAATACATATATCCAAACAAGAGGATCATTTCTGTATTTTGTCCAATAGGGGAGCAATGTTATGGAGGACCAGGACTTGAGGGAGATTGGCATAACAGACCCATGCCACAGAAAGAAGATCCTGCATGCAGCACGTTCATTGCCTAAGGTGACAAATTGTTCATTTTTTAAAGCAGTATTTACCTTAGCACAGTGAATCTTATATTGATGTCTTATGTTGCCTCTGATATTAAATCCCAAGGTGTTGACATTGTCTAGTCAAGACCATGTGTCATATTTCAGATATATATTAGTATAACAGTACTACCAAAAACTGTTTTCTCCAATAAATAAACTGTGTTTTGAAGCCCAGCAAGTTAAAGCTATTATACTTTAAAAAAAAAAGAAAAGAATTTTGTGCAGCAGAACTTTCATTTTCCCATCTTTTCCTCTTCCATCATCTCAGTATGTTTCATGGAGTCATGTCACCTGAGCCACAGGAACAGGCAAATAGCTAACCATAATTTTACTTAAGTAGGAGTTTGAAAGCAGCACTTCTGCTTGTAATGGAGTGCTGCTGTATTGGTACTTGTAAAAGATCAAAATATGTCTTTCATCACTAACCTGTTACCTCCCTTAAGTCACTTACCACAGTGAGATATTGTAGCCATTTCCTAAAAAGTAGGCAGAAAAATTGATTTGAATGCAGCACACAGGAGCAGTCATTGTCCTGACCCCCTTAAAGCATCAGTGAATGATTGGTTCTCCTGCAGGTGAAAGCGCTGGGCTGTGACGGCAGCAGCTCTCTATCGTCCTGGCTGGAGAATCTGGGACTGCATGAGTACTTACATAGCTTTCTGGCCAGTGGCTACCGCACTCTGGACTGTGTCAAAAACCTGTGGGAACTGGAGATTGTCAATGTGAGTCACAGTGATGTATATGGACTATGAGGTGTATAACAGCGTGAAATTAATTTTAAAGTTTGACAGTTTACTGCAGTTCCAGTCTGGGGTGCTGGGAGGCTCAAACTCTGAAGGTGAAAACAGAAGACTTTGGTTTTGTTTTCTGTTTTAATTCTGCTTCCTATGACTTTTACAAACTTCCACAGAAACATTTAGTGAACACAAGAAGGCAGACAGATGGAAAGACATTTATTGTGTCCTGTCATGTTGTTATAAACCTCATGATGCTCCCTGTATCATTCTCTTCCTAGTAGAATGAATCACTGCTGGTTGGGCAGTATAAACAAAAAGCTCTGTCATTGTTGAAGGTGCTGAATCAAGGCCAGCGCATCAGTGCAGTTAACAGAAAAACACCTGCTCATTAGTGTCACATCCAAAACAAAGTAAAGATTCTCCTGCACATCAGTCTCAGGTTGTCCCTATCTCTGCTTTCCCTTCCTCCCCCAACAGATAACAATTTGCGCACGCACACACACACACACACACACACACACACACACACACACACACACACACACACACACACTTTCTTTATGTTTAGGTCAAGGAAACCCTGTCCTCTTTTCTACATTCCCGTGTCCCATGTTTAACCTGAATATGACAAATACAATTCACATTTATTATATAAAATAAGTTTTATATTGACAAAGACTCTAAATTCCTTGTAGTTGTGAATGTGAGTGCTTGTCTCTGTGTGTCAGCCCTGTGATAAAGTGGTGATCTATCCAAGGTGTCTTGCCCAGTGTTAGCTGGTATCGGCCAGGAAAGGAAGCAAAATAAAGATAATTTAGCCAGAGGAGCAGTATCTGGTGTCTCTTGGTATGCATCCTCATGTTTCACTCCATATGATCAGTAATATTTTTCCTTTCTTATTTTATTTTTTTGCAGGTGCTAAAGATAACCCTACTTGGTCACAGGAAACGTATAATTGCTTCCTTAGCAGAGAGGCCCTATGAGGAGCCTCCAGCAAAGCCTCCTCGTTTGTCTCAGATCAGGGTGAGAAACTACTATAGTGTTTAGCTAACGCCTTTCTAAATTTCTAAGATTACACTCAGGTTTATTTGGAAATGACATGTGACAAGATAGGATGGATGTTTGTAAATTCCATGGTTTTCCCTCCTCTTAGACTTGGCTCTGCTAGTTTTAATCACTGGTTTGATTTTGTTCCACAGATTTTGGCAAGGCATGTTTTTCTTAAAGTTTACATTCAACTAACTGTGTCGACTTTGTCCTCCCTAGTGCCAAGACCTACCTGGATCCCAGACCTCGTCTCCCCTCAGTCAGATGGAGTCCTACACAGGACGCTCTATGGACCCTCTGCTGCCTGTTGGAGAACCAGTGAGGAAAAAAGTGCCAGATACCGACTATGACATTATCCAAAGACATCGCAGTGAACGGCACAAAGCTCATGTATGTGGTTGAAGTGTAGCGCTCACTTGAGCAGGGTATAATGTCCACTATAGCTACTGGTTGGTTTGTTCCCTTGTCAGTCATCTTAGATAATAGAACTTTCTACCCCCAGGAACGGTACGAAGAGCGGCTTCGTGAGCCCCGTCTGACCCTGCGGCCGCCCAGTCTGGCAGCTCCATCCGCCCCAGTCCAGAATTGGCATCACCAGCCTGAGAAGCTCATTTTTGAGTCTTGCGCCTATGAAGCCAATGTACATTTACACCTTTTTCCCCCCATTGATGACACAGTTTTCACTGAGCATATACACCAACATTGGTTTTTCCTCTCTCCTATTCTCTTTCAGTACCTCGGGTCCATGCTTATTAAGGAACTGCGGGGTACTGACTCCACACAGGACGCTTGTGCCAAAATGCGGGTATGCTACGAGTTTCTTCTTCAAACTCAGGACATTATAGTAGTAGTATAAGTGAACAATAAATCACTGTAACCACTGTATTGTTTTGTCTTCTCCAGAGGTCCACTGAACAAATGAGAAAAGTCCCGACCATCGTCCTCTCGATCACCTACAAGGGCGTGAAGTTCATCGATGCAGCCCTTAAGGTTAGCTTGCACATACACACTCTCCTTTGCTTAGTGTTTATTAGGTCATATTTGAAACTTATGAGTATTTTGATTCATGTCTTATATTATTTTGAATCCACTGCAAATAACAGCATATTTGCCTTTGTAAAATTTTGAGCTCATATGATCACTTCTTTCCTGTCACTGTAAATGTCACTTCCACAGTTCATGTTTGTATTTCCAGACAGGGAGTAAGTCTGCTCACACTGACATTTATTTGACATCAATAAAAAAGGTCGGAAGCTCAGCCTGCTTTTACTTTTTATAGCTGCTCTTTCCTGCAATGGCTGTGAAACCAGATTTGTGAGTCAGTGTGTCCTCTTTACTGACTCCTCTCGTCAACTCATTTCCATGGCACATCATCAAAGTGTGTATAGCATTGAAGTCTTATATGGCCTCTGTTCTTGCCGCAGAGCATCATCGCAGAGCATGAGATCAGAAATATTTCATGTGCAGCGCAGGATCCAGAAGACTTGTGCACATTTGCCTACATCACCAAGGACCTACAGACCAGCCACCATTACTGCCATGTATTCAGCACAGTAGATGTGGTAAGGAGAAACTCACTGTCCTGGCCCATGTTCACCTGAAAACATCACATGACATATTGGAGCCTTTGTGTTAAGGATACTAGAGAAACGTCTGTGTTTAAAAGTTTCCAAACTGGAAAATTTGAACTCTTCTAACATGGTCTCCTCTACTTACACTGAGGAGTTGTGTTGTTTATCTCCAGACTGGCATATCGCTTCACAGTGTCACACTTCAGTTAAAGTTGATTGCCTCCTCAGAGACACAGTGCTACCCTGGCCATGATAACTAGCTCTCCATTACCCTCCCAGAGATCTGATGATTACCCTGCTAATCTGCTTCATATCACCGGCAGGGTCATTCCACATTACAGCCACCGTAACATCGTTTTACTCTGGGTTACTGTGGTTCCCTGAGCTCTATGTGGTAAAGCAAGGTCTGCCTTATGATCCTCACCTCAGCAAGAAAGAACACAACTGATCTCTTATGTCTGACACAAGAGAGTATTAAATAAACAGATCATGTATTTGTTTCAGAGCAGATTGAAGAATATGCAAATGATTTCACAGCTTTGTGTTTTGGTGTTCAAATGATTTGATGTTCCCACAGTGATTCATTTTTCAACTTTCAAAGGCATGAGGTATGTATTGTGAAGCTCGAGTCCTCTGTTGTTGGTCAAAGGTGCTTTTTCATATTTCGAAGCTGTCACAATATAATAACATAATGCAGCAGTTTAAATGCTAAGATACAGCAGATGTATTTAGTTATCTAGGTAGAAAACTAAATGGACTTAAAGACCAGAATACTTTGACAGCCTGCTCTTCGTCTTTTCCCCATTTCGTATAGAATCTGACCTATGAGATTATATTGACGCTGGGACAGGCGTTTGAGGTAGCCTATCAGCTGGCTCTGCAGGCCCAGAGGACCAAACAGCAACAGAACCTCTCAGTGGGACCTGGTTCAGAGGTCATTGAGACCAAGTCCAGCCGACCTGTGCCAAAACCACGAGGCAGCATGCGGAAGTCAGCGGTGAGTTGGACATCAATCATGTTATAGCTCAAGATGCTGTATACAGTTCACACATAAATGTATAAACATCTTATGGAACATTTTATAGCCCACATTTGAAAAGAGACACAAAGACTTTTAGTAGGTTCGTTACTGCTACTTGTCCCACTCATCAAGATTTGCTTGGAGCCGTACCAGTGGATGTAACACTGAGCTCACGAAGGTTTTAAAACCTATATTACCTGATTGCTGCAATTTGCATCAAAATTCAGTCTCATTAGACACATTTTTTCCAGTCAGTGGGACTTAGGCATCTGATCTCCACTGTGAGTAAACACTCATGACAGAAATATACATCAATGAGTCACTGACAGGTGCAGTGATTAACATTGATGACCCCTTTACAATGGCACCTGTCAGTGTGTGGGGTGTATAGGGCAGCCAGTAAACATTCACTCTTTGAAGGTGATGTGTTGGGAGCAGGGAAAATAGGCAAGCATAAGGATGTGAGTGATTTTGACAAGGGCCAAACTGTGACAGCAAGATGACTGACTCAGAGCATCTCCCAAACTGCATGTTTTGCTGGGTGTTCAGCATACTTTTAATGAGCCCAATTTAAAATTTAAAATCAGAGCTCAAGTTGTAGCCCGCAACTGACTAAGGGGAGTGTTGGACAGAATGCAGGTGTGAGACCCCATGTTATGTGGTTTAAAAAGGGCCAAATAGTTAAACAAAATGCTATATAGAAAACTAATTACACCTGCTAACATGAAGTGTCTACTGTTGTAAACCCAAAGGACAAAGAGGTGTAGCAACAAAGAATAAAGTCAACAGTGAAAAGCAACTTCATTGTCAGATTCATGTGTTTTGGCTTGGTCAGTGATCCTGATGAGGTCTCACTATCGAGTTGTTTTTTATGCTAAACATGCTCTAGGTAAAAGATGAGGATGTCACTCCTTCACTTTCTGCCTTAGTTTCCCTTGCTTCTGCATTTTGATGTATGCATTTTCAGCCTTTATCTGATCACTAGTAGTTTTACTGAGCACAAATGCACTTTTGCAGAAACTCTGCTTCACACTTCAATAGTTAGAAGCACTCACACATGTAAGCTGCCCGGTGCACTCACAGTCTGATCAGTCTGATCTGACTCCTGCTGTTTCATGCTGCTTATAATTCTTTCTACCTCCTGTTTGTCTTTTCCCTTCTCCTCCTTCCCCTCCCCTGGTGGTGTTTATCTGTCCCAGGACTCTCCACCTCTCGACAGTTGTTGCTGCAACACTTACACCTGCACCACCCACCGTCCCTCCTTCCTACCGCTACCCTCTGCCAGCCCCGCTGCCCAGGTGCTGCCTTCTCATCTTGTCCCATTGCTGTCATTAGTTTGCTCCCTTTCTTGCCTTCCTATTCCTCACTTTTTTGCCTCTCACCACCCTAAAAAACCTTTTCCATGTGCATCTTTAATCCATGTCTTGAAATTGTATTCACAGCTGTTACTGTGTGTTTTATTTTCTGTAAATATATATATAAATACTAGCTATTTTTTGCTCCCAACCTTACGTGGACTGGAACATTCTTTGAAATTACTGTTGACTTGGGCGCCCTCTATTGGTAGTTTGATAGTAAGACAAAAATGGTTCGATACACATAGAAGCCAGTACCCTGTTTTTAAAAGTAGAACCATAGAGTAAACATTAGACTGTCCTAAAAGTATTGTTTTTCTAATGACTTATTCTTCTGATGTTCTCTTTTAGTACACATAAAGGCAATTGTATAAAAACCTAAAAAAAAAAAATACTTTCCTGAAATACTCAGGAAAGTTATCAATGCAAAACCTGATTACTTTCTATACATCTAATCTTCTGAGGTTTATGGGAAGACAAACATTGTGCAATTTGCGCAAACTCAGATTTGGCATCCTAGCTTCATTAGGTAAAGTGGAGGGTGGACAGGAATCTTGCATTAATTGCAATGGGAATGTAAACATTAACATGAAATGCAATCAGTCATATGTTCACAGCCTCACCTAAATAGCATAAACCAGGTGAACAAGTTAATCTGCATGTAAACCTTGTCACTTGTTTGGCTCCTTCTCTTCTGTGGTTCAGTACCAACTGTTAGTGACTAAACCTGTATTTTAAATGAGTTAACTACTAATTAATGAGATCCACAATAGAAAGTTTGATGCCTTTTGTTTATAATTACAGGGTGACATTATGGACCACGAGGGTGATGCTCAGTCCCAGGGCAGTGCCACGTGGCTTGTGGATCCGAAGGAATCCAAGCGCACTATTAGCACTAAGTATGAGACCACCATATTCTGAGTGGACCCCTCTTCCTCCTGACTTCTGACCTCTCAGCCTGGGTCTGGTTTCACCCATCTTCCTTCCCCCCCTTCTGTGTGCCTTTCACTGTGACTCTGCCTCTCTCTCTGGGCTGGACCCCTGCCCTCCCCATCCCCCTTCAGCCATCACTTGTGTCCTGCTTTGACAACAACACAGCCTGCAACAGATAACAGTTGCTTTGCTCCTTCCGTACACTAAACCAACACCACTTCTACTTTCCGACTTTGTGAACTCTCACCTTGCTGGCAGAACTCACACTACCATTCTGCCACTTATCTTCACTGTTCCAATCCTTTCTCTTTGCCTTCTGTGCTTCCTGAACTTAGTGTATCGTGCTCCTTTTTTCCTAGTCAACATCTCACTATTTACTGTTGGTGATAAGCTCTTTTTTTTTCTTTTTTTTTTTTTTCTTGGTGCTTTTCCTACTCTATTAGGCAGTGGCCAATCTGAGGCTGTTCACTCTGATCTTTCAACTCCTGACTTCTCCAAGTGCTGAACAAACCTGATTTTCCACAGCCCAGAGTGACCCCCCTGCTCACATCCTGTACCTGGATGTTTCCCAAGGAAACTGAGAAACTGCTTCTGTAATTCTATGCATCAGTTGGACTTTAGCAGGTTGTTTCTCTTCAGTGGGTTGCATGTCATGGGGCTGCGGAGGTTATGCAGGATTAACTAAGGAGCAGATTTTTCTCTGTTGGCGGTCTCTATCAAAGCCAAAAGAGGCTAAGATCATACCACTGTGATAAGGTCCTTTTGGAGCTCATGAAGTAAGAATTTTTCTAGAGGCAGAAAGGGGAACAGAATAAGGGCACAGGTGCTGATTTGGACCTGCATGTTAGTTGTCCTCCCTGCTCCTATTAATCACTGTAGGATTTTAAACAAGATGCTTCTTCTGGAGTAAATTAACTATAAGCACTTTTACCAAATCCCCCAGTGTGTAAGAATGAAAGTACATCTTCCTCCGTTCTTCCTTTTACAACAAATGCCTTCTTTGTTAAGCCCCAGCATTGTCTTTTGCTTTCCCAGTCACATCAGGTTAATATTTCACAGCAGCTGGTGAAATGTTGATCATTAGAAGGGGTCTAATATGTCATGATACCGCTGTCTGTGTCCTTTGGTTTTGTGTTATTTTTATATCATTTTAACCTCACTGCTTTGTGTGCATGTGTCTGTGTCCCTCCCCTTTAGCTGAACACTGTGGCCACTCTCAGCCTGTAAGAAAGGACAGGAATGAGCCCTGTTGCATGGTGGGTAGGAGGTTTTGTTGGGAAGGTGACCCATTTCCCATGCAGCACATCACATCAGCAGTCGGATCAACTCACCACAGTAACACACTGGCCCGAGGACAGACAGATGCACACCTTTCATCACTCCACATACACACACCTCTCCGTCAAGCCGACTATCAATCAGAAAGTGATGATTGTCCGAGTTAGATGTATTTGCTGTGCTCTGTGCATTTCCTGAAATATGAATTGCTGCCTCCTAACAGCCTTGTCAGGCCGACACACTTTTGGGAAATGTACCTGCAGGTTTCAATGCAGAACTTATAGCTAAAGGGGAAGTTGCTGTCAAGGACTTTTTTGTTGTGAAACAAAGGTACACACTTTAAGGTACACACTTTTACCTGGATTATTCACCATGTAGACCTTGTAGTCTCCTCATGATCATCAGCTTCTCATTGTCAACAAACATGTATAACTGTGGTAATGATATAATCTGGCAAGGGATGAACTCTCCAACCAAACTCAAAGGGCAGAGGAATTGACACTACAAAGACTGTTTTATTCTAATTTAATCAAGTGGCTTTTATATGATTTGAAATTTTTGCATTTTTTGGATGTTTTAATTTTTTTTATAGGACAATGATGTGTGGAACTGGATCAGGCGTGGTTCACTGCAGTTCTTTCTCTCCTTCCCTGCTCCTTTTGTTCAGTTAATCTAAACACGTTTAATCACCAAACCTGCCATGCAGGCTGGTACGTCTTCAGATTGTAGCTACAGAACAGAACAATAGGGCACAGCATGTTTCTCCCTGTATGTTGACTGTTAAAGGTACGTTTTAGTCAGCAGATGTGTATATGGGTACATAGTCAGGTCATTTTGATTTAACTGTTGTATATGTGGTACATTGTCAGGCCAGTACAAGAACTCTATGGTACGCTGTCTACACCTTGCTGGTGTCAGCACCTTCAGCTATCAGCCTGGTCCCATTCTGCTTTTGCACTTTGCTAAGGATCAGGAGAGATATTTTGGGACTAATTGTATGACAACACTGATGAGAATGATATTGTACATGAACCTGGCAGTCTGTATTTTGATACTTGAATGATTTTTGCTTTTATAGATATCTATATATAAATATATATGTATATGTATGTATGTACGTATGTAATTTTTGACGTTTGCCAAAAAAGAGAAAAGGACTATGTCTTATAAACATATCGTGAATAACTACCCTGTGATTTAACAAAAAAAGGCTGAGACAATGACTCAGAAGAGGGACCTCACTTCAGAAAAAAAAAAGATTGTACATAATCTTGGGCTTCCAGTGTTTTTTATGATTATTTTTCATAATTGTACAACTAATAAATGACACAATTAGAAATGCTGTTCCTGATGATTATCTGTGCATGCACTTTGAACTTTTGCTTTTTTCCCAGCTTTGGCAAAATTGTTTGTCGACTTCAACCTGTTCGGGTGTGACAGCGAAGATGATTTGTCAGAGCACAAAGAAGGTCAGGGGATGTGCTACCATGAAATATTTGGTTTCCGCCCTCACTTCCATGTCATAAACCTTACACAGTTGTGGGATAAACAGTGTGTGGTCAGAGCAGATGTAGGTATATATATATATATATATATATATATATATATATATATATATATATATATATATATATATATATATGTATGACTGACATTTCAAGAATTTTTTGGGACAACATGATTAACATGATTTTCTATCTTTGTGAGAAGGGAAGTGAGTCAACACAAAGTTACCACAGGTATTTAAACGCCAACTGCTGTGCAAATCTGTCAACAAAAACTACTAATCTAATGGCTGTCTATAATAAGGGAGCTTGTTCTTTTTTAAGTGGAAACATGACCTCAAATCAACTCAAACTGTCTCAATCTACAGAACCAAAAATCCTCAGATGTATTTATTGAAACAGCTCTAATGCTGGGGAAAAACATAAATGTAAGCCAGTTTGCTGAATATAGTTAAGATAAATGTACGCTTACTACGCAATGTGTAATTATAAATCTTATTCTTCTTTATTGCTCATTTTATTCCGTAATTTATAGTGATGCAGTAATAATGTCAATGAGGAGTTTGATTCTGCTATGACACTTCAGGCTACACATCAGAGGTTCCACAGGTAAATAAAGTGGTAAACATCTCAAATCTTAGATGGAATGATGTGCCTGCTGCTGGTGTAATGGGACTCTGCTGACATTAAAGACATCAACACAACAACAGATGATATGATGAGGATTTCTGGAGCAGCTGGGATTGTGAATATGTACATCGGCTTATTTTCATAGATGAGCAACATAAATGCATTCAGAAGCCAATTTGATGGTCACCTACTACCTAACCTTTTGCTTAATACCTCACATTTCTACTCACTTTTATTCAATATGGCTGCCACGTGTTTCGATTTTCTTCTATCTTTGCATAAAAAGACAACATTCAAACGAGGGTCTTTCTTGGGCACGCCCACATGGCTGCTGTTAAACGATTCGCCACACGCCAACCAGTCCGGAAGCTAATTGGCTCACCTGGCTGCCGTCACTTCCCACCTTTTTTCCTTCACTCAAGTCCCGTCGTGGGGCTTCACTTGCAGCAACAGCGCAGGGCTGCAGGTGGTGCAGCGATGTTATGGGCTCAGACCTGACAACAGCTTTCTCTGTTTTCTTTCTTTTTTGTTGTTTTTTAATCATCCTCACAGCTGACGAGTTCACCGCGGCTCCATCTCCAGTGAGTCCTTCTCCTTTGGGACTGAAGTGAGTACGTGTTTGTTTCAGTGTGTTTGACGCCTACACATGTTGTGAGGAACAAGCTGTCTAGTTCACTGAGAGCCAGAAATCAGAGCTTTGCTTGTTTACACTGCTGTGTTAGAGTGAGCCCCTCGGAAAAAAACAAACACTGTCCTCTAGTTTCTACAGACCCAGACTGTTTTATTTCTTCTGTAGTGTGAAAGACCCTGCTTGCACTGTGGGTGTCATCCTGAGGCTCTTGGGAGCAGTTTGGGCTGGGGGAGTGGATTAGAAAAGGGTTGACAGGTGATTCCCTCAGCAAAAGGCTTAGTCCTCATATGTCCTGCATTACTCACGTTACATTTCATGCTTTTTGCAATCCTATATGTCTTTTTTTTTTTAAAGATGACACACTGACCACTGATTAATCACTGGATATTTGGTGAGCAGACATTCAGGGAGAGAAAGTACAAATATTTGCACAGAAATGTCAATAATAGCTCAGTGGGATAAGTTGCCAAGCTAAACATTAATGAAGTATTTCTGTTCATGCTCCACCAGGTCCTGATTTGCACAACCTGTTGTTCTCCATGAACTTTTGTTTACTGTTAATCATTAAACCAGTTCTCTCACTGGCTGCCCTTGAACTCATACTTCACATTTTTTGGACTCTTTCTTTACAAATGACTGTCATTAGTCATCATAAATGGAAAATGATGATTCCTGGGTTGGTACTAAGTGCGCTTCAGATAAAGTTCAGCTGTTCTCACAGGAAACACATTAAAGACCTGAAGCTGGGCCTCTGCTTTAGAGTTTAAATGTTTTATCTTCTGAGTTTTAATGCCAGTGGAACGCCCAGTCACATCAGAGAGTTAGGCTGATTTTTAAGAGTTGTCTTAAAGACGTGTAAGCAAGCAAAGTGACATTCCTGTCACTGCTGAATCGTGACTCAGCTGTGGGCGTAGTGAGCATTCCCCAGTGCTGCTCTTCAGGTTTGTTGTCTCGTTCAGGTTGGAGAAGTGTAAGCTGCTGAAGCGTGGACGTTCGTCTCTTGTCACTCTGCTGATCAGAATGGTCTAATGGGCGGGACAGTAATTAGCAGCATTTAAAGCTTTCTGTCTGTGCTTTGTCAACCAGCTTTTGTTGCCAGAAAACATGTGTGAATGTGTGTTCATGATCAACTTGTTTGCCAATTGTCCTCACTATCTATATGTGTTAACAGGTGACAGTTCTGGTGCTCTTTACCAGTGATATATCTAGTCCTTAAAGTCTTTATGATCTTAAATATCTACCAGTGAAATAAAAGTATCAATTTGTATTCACTTTACCTGAGAATTTTAAAGTCATCATATTAATACAGGAACTTCATTGTGAATTCTCCTCATTTCAAAGCACAGTGTTTTGGGTTTGACTACAGACTAGACTGACTTAAAAAGATGTTTTTAACAGTGGAAAGAAAAGGAAATCACAATCATGTTGTTCAGTTTGAAATGTTTTGACCGTTTTTCAACTCCAGCATATTCCCTTGACAAATACTGAATATTTTCACTTCTTCAAGGCAAAAAAAAAAATTGTTGAAATGAAAGAGTCTGAAAAGGAAACCTCTATTGTGTCACAGACAGACGTCTCTTTATGTCAAGGGCTCACAGGCAGCAATACTGGTCCGGATCCCACCATTCAGAAAATGACTTTTCATACTTTATTTGTTGATTTAATTTGTTTCCAAAAGTCTATTTCAAAATTCCCTCTGCACATTAGGAGAAATGGAAGAAATCTCAAAGTATTGTTTATTTATTTGTTTTTAGTCTGAAAACCCCCGTATTCCCACAAAAAAGAGGATATAGCTTCAGTGTCCTCCAAGCTCACTGCAGGCTCCTCTGCTCCCATTTTTGTAGAAATGTTTTCATGTAACCTGAACTGTCTTACTGGCAAAAGAACTATTTTTATTCATATGTTTATTTGTTAATAGGAAATGGGTGTTTGTGGCTGAGTTGGCCTCAGAGGAACATCATGTCCCAGTAATTTACTGTGAAAACTCTTACCCTTAACATGCTATAATGCTTAGAAACCTTGTTATGGAGTATTCTGACAACCAGTGGCACCATCCCATGAAGGGAAACTTTCCAGTTGCTCTCACTGCATATGTTTAATCAAATGTTAACTCAGATAAGAGAACAATAAAGTTAGCTTTACCCTGTTTCCATGAACACACCTGAACCTGATTATGCAGCTGTGGCTATGCTATGAATAAGTCATATAACAGGTTGTAAAGCTTTTGTCTTGGGATACACTATACAGCATTTGTGCCACCTGGTTAATCCAATACAGAGAGAACAAGCTGATCAAATATGATCACTTCATGCCTCAACCATTGTTCATTGTTGGTAGTGTTTGCTTAATACTTAATGCACTGTAAATGAGGAGAACCTTTAAATGACCTTTGAATTCATTTCCCGCCTATTTATTTCTAAATCATGCACATATTAAGTGGGGATTTTGGAAATCCTTGTCTTTGTGTCCTTTTTGCAGATGAGGAATCGGTAATAATTTTTGGCTGGCATGGTTTTCTCAGGCCTGACTAGTCACTAGTAATAGACACAGGATAACAGATGGAAAACACAGTGTACTGTTCCAACATAACACTGCAGATCAACTTTACATGTCAGAAAGTCGGTCATACATGTTCATAAACAAGGACAAACATTTGTTTTCGGTTTGCTGGATCTTAGAGACTGAATCACCAAACATTGCTTAAAGTAACATTCTATAATGTCTGAATATACACTCAGGTGTGGGGCACGGTGTCCTCACCTTTAAAACAAAATGTGATTCCCTGTCTAGAGCCACTGTTTGGTTTGTCCATTCTGGGCTACTGTAGAAACATGACAGCACAACATGGCTGCCTCCATGAAAGGGGACCTGCCCCCCATGTAGATTTAAAAGGCTCATTCTAAAATTAAGAAAATGGTTGGTTTTATCTGGTGATTACACACTATTCGTGTTCATATTTATAAATACATTATTCCTTTTCTTGATTTGATCCAGGGATCAGTATGTATGACGGAGGTCTATAATTGTAAATATCTAGCACTTCACAAATATCCATTTTCAAGTGACCATTAATTTTAATCCAGATCACGTCTTGTATGTAAAAACAATGTTTACTAATTCATCCATTCATTTATTTAATGACTCGATTAGCATAACTGGATATGTGTCATTTATCACAGTGACTGTGACAAGGGCATTTTGCATCTGAAATGCCTGTTGTTATCTTAATAAGAGTTATTAAATTCTGAGGATCATTTAACTATCGGCTTTCATTTATGGCATTCATTTATAACACTAATGGAAAGATTTGACATTAATTGTTGTTGCGATTTTGGTTACTGACTGATTTTGTTGCCTATTTTAGTCTCAAACTATGACTTCATCCCATGTTAAGCTTGCCTATGCTCATTGTTTGTGTCATCAGCTAAACTAAATACGGTAGTGTGGACATAAAACTATGGTTAATGTTAAAAATTCATCTGATTCTAGTTTGGTCTTTCCTTCCTGTTTTCTCCCTGACCCATCCTCAGACTGTTTCTTGGTGAGGGTTACCCAATAAACTAGGACCGCGAAGCCCAGGTCCTGCCCTCATCTTCTTCCTTGTGCAATGCCGAAGAGCGGCACGTGGCCAGGCAGCGTTGCCATGGAATCCTCTAGCAATATGGACAGTGCTGGGAGCTGCGACAGTGTAATCAGCATGAACTCTGCTTGTGTGAGTGCTGCTGTACATCTCATTTCAGTCATATGTGCCACTGACTCTGCTGCTTCTGTTTATTGTGTAACACAATATAAAGTTCCCTCTCTGAATAAACATTGCTTTTGGAAGCACTTCTGTCCCTGGCTGGAATGGGGAAATAAAAGGAAATGAGATTTGAGATCAGGTTGTAACATGTCTGTGTGGGTGTTTACAGTCAATATGAGAAGGTTAAATGGAGATCATTAGAGGAAGTGAATCTTTTTCTGGTGAAACACTCATGTTTGTTCAGAGTGAGGCCATCAAAGGGTTTTCTGGTGGGACTTTTCTTTAAAGATGAGAAGAAGCGAGAAGATCTCAAGCTGTTCACAGACACATACAGTCACTTGAAATACTTTATTCTGGCAGGTCAGTGTAAAATAAGAGCTGGAAGTGAAGACCAGGAGAGACGTTTGTATAGTTAGTCATGCTTTTGCAGCTGTTTGAGCACTAAAAATGTTTGACATGTTGTTCCTTTCCTGTTTTCCATGGTCACGCTCAAATGGAGGAGATAATTGTTTGTATCTTTAATGTTTTTCATTTTATTTTATTTGCAGAGTGAAGACAGCATGGAGTATTTGTCTCCAGAAGAGAGGGCATGCCTGATGTATCTAGAGGAAACCATTGAGGCACTCGAGGTTCAGGAGGACAGTGGCTTATCCAACGATGAACCAGATGCCGGGTTACAGGCAGAAAAAATGGGTTGGACAACAGCAAATGGTATGCTCATTTAATATTCTTGTTGATGAATTTACTCAAATGTATATGTGAAACTGATGAATCACTGTGTGGCCCTGTGATGGACTGGTGACCTGTCCAGGGTGTACCAATGCCTTTCACCCAAAGAGAGCTGGGACAGGCTCCAGCAGATCCCTGTGACCCTGGTTAGTAATAAGCGGGAATAGATGATGGATGGATGAATCACTGTTGTGTTGGCTTGTGTAATAACTCATTATAACCTTTGAGTCCACACTGCCAGTCATGCAGTGTTTCTCTGTCTCAGTTATCTTTATTTGTAAATTGCTCACTGGAATCTGTTATTCAGAGACATTTATACTCATTGCAGTTTAGAATAGTATTGACATCTGGAGGAATGATAATGCTTGTTCTGCACCGTTTCTCTTGTTGAGTCTGCTCTGGGTCTGCAATAAATACAGGAACAGACCATTTCTTTATTCATCACTATTGTTGTATGTGTTTTCTTATTTGGCATTGAGTGTCATACCTGCACATTTTGCACTAAAATAAATTTAGTAGCTATGATTTTCACAGCAGTAATTGTGCTTTCCTTTCTTAGACATTTCCAGTTTTAAGGATGAGTCTAGAATGGCCGAGCATCACGTTCAAAATCACAGAGCTGAACCACAGTCCTCCGCTGCCTCACCACCAGCCGATACAAAAGCTCTTATGTCAATAATAATGAACTTCAAGACTAAACCGAAACCCCCACCAGATACTCAGACTAAGGTGGCGTGTGAAGATGGTAATCCTAAGGTTGTCACAGGTAGTGAGATTTCTCCAGATCAGTCCACCAAGGCCCCTGAAACAGATCTGGGTCTGATCCCTCCTCCCTCAGACTTCATGGATGAGCCAGCCCCTCTTCCACAACCAGACAAAGTAAAAGCCATTCATTCGTCTCCAGGGATATCCAGCCACAAGCCTGGAGCAACTGTTGACTTGGATCAGCTATGTCAGAGAGCCTCTACAAAGAGGACTTCGATGAGCTCTTCTGTGGTGCAGGAAAATTCATACAAACCCCAACCTGAAGTGCCTCCCAGTGTGTGCCAACCACCTGTCACCATTAGTCCCCAGAAGAACCCTCTTCCTGAGGCTGTGGAGACCAGAAGTCCACCTTCTGTGGCCCCTAAGCCCACGAAGCTTCCTGCCAACATTATTTTGAAGTCACAAAAGGCTGGCTCTGATGGCAACTCAGGACATTTGTTCCCTACTGGCAGTGATCGGGTGTTGATGGACCCTCAGAAGGTCCGCACCGAGGCTCTCCGGAAGCTGGGTCTGCTTAAAACTGATGAGTTTGAACCTGGTCCTGCCCTGAGCCCTAAACATTCTCCCAACACTAGATGGTCATGGGCATCTCCTCCTTCTCCAGTCAGCGCAGGAGCTTTGAATACACCTCCATCTACACCATTTAACACCCATGTCAGCAGCCCACCTCTTGCCTCTCACCCTCTACAACCTCCCGCTGCTGTGTCATTATCAGCTAATTCTGCACCTCCTGCAGTCAAGCCTCGTGATATTTTCCCAGTGCCTTCTGCTTTCAGAGACTCTGGTGAACGTCTGTCATCAGATAATGAACATTCTGCTGTCAGAGATGTTTCAGAGGCCAAAATTAATGCAGAGGTGAACACACCTCCTCTTACTCCTCCTATAATGGCCAAGCAATTTACTCCACCCAGGATCACGAGTGTCAAATCAGCCACCCTGGAGCGCTCTGGCCTGGGTCTAAGCAGCTATATGATAAGTCATGAATCCAGTGAGGTCAGTCAGGGTGTCAGTGGCGAGCAGAGCCCCAGTCAGCTGCGTAACAATCGGCCACGCCCTGCATCTCTGGGGAGTAAGAAAGAGTTTTCAAGTACTCAGGGAGAGGGGTTACAGACAGGCCATGCCCCCAGGAAAGAGTTGATTGTGCACAGACCGCTGCCTGGCCCCACTGCCTTCCAGCACCCTGGACCATCTCAGAAACTGCCTCGATCGCAAGGCATCAGTGTGCTGATCTGCCCACGTTCAGAAAATGATGAGGACCGCCGCAAAGCACTGAAGAAACTGGGGCTGCTCAGGGATTAATGCATGGCTGCCACATCGTACATCTAACTGCTACTGAATCCATACACGATTGATTGAAGGCCTTACAAACCTTTTGGGAAGCAGCTTAATCACGTTTATGCATTATCTTACTGCATTAAGCTATTATAACCAGACACTGCCTCACATGACTCGAGCACAACAACTGTCATGCACACAGTTGCATCTACTTATTACTTATCATGTACAGCCATATGTACAGTTTTTACAAGTATTTCTCACTCAAGTGAGAATTAAGAGTTTGTGGATATTCAATGACTGTTGCTGTGGGTTTTGTAAATTAAATACTGTTACTTCTAAGGGGCAACAGTGACTTCTTTTGTCATTTTAATGTCCATCTTGTGATCTACAGGTATGTTCCTCTGATACCATTGTTTTTTTTAAATTACATTCTTACAGTGACACCATTGTTAGGCTGGTTCTACTCATAGTTCGCCTTTTAGATACTTTGAAAGGTCACTATTGTTAACAGTTCCTAACTTCCTAAAATTCACTAGGTTTTTTTTTAAAGCCTGGGTTTGTTTACCACATGAGCTTTTTTTTTTTTTTTTTTATAAAACAAGGCCTGGCTAATATTGAAACCTAATATGAATTGCTTTGAACCAAATTGTTCAGTGCAGTTTGCCTCAAACTGTAGATCATGGTTGTTGATGAAGTGACTATCGTATCTTACTGTAACTCAGACACACATAGAGTCCATTAAGTTATTCAAAATATATGGGTTGCATAGTGACGCACATGTCAAAACATGCAAAGTTTTCTCAGAGCAGCTATGTGAAAGGTTTGTGAGGATCTTGGACAGGAGCTGATTGAACAACTTTTATTTCAAGTATTTTTTTGATCATATGCTGCCCCTATGTTGGCTGCATCACAGATTTTCTAGACATATGTTTGATTTTCCCTGCTGGCATGTGAAATGTAGGCCCACAGGTGTCACATCAAATCACAAATTGAAGCACCAGCTTTCTGGTTCAGCCTCAGTGCCTATATCTGATATGATAGTGAGAGAACTGGTATAACCTGTTTTTTCACTTATGGTTTAACATTTATGCAACACCTTTGCTAATCATGATGGCACATTTATGAGCTGAAGGGTTGTCTGAAAAAAATATTTCATCACTGCTGCAGTCTTACAGACATATTTGACAGATTTGTTCTTTCCTGTAATTTGATGTTGAGGTCACCTGCTGACGTGAAAGATATTTCTGAGGTATTTCACACCACTTTGCTGAACTATAGAGTTTGTAGCGAACAAGGCAAAATTTTTCGAGTCATCACATTTATCCCTTTTTGGACTGTCATCATTTTCAAAATGATGTTCCCAGCCATTAATCTTTTCTTTGATTGTTCACTTAAATCAACACAGTGGGTTTGTTGTCAGTGAATGATTGTATCTGTGGGAAGTGTCACTTCATGTATTACAAATCAAGTAGTACACACCTTTTTTTTTTTTTTTTTTCTCTAGCATTTATCTTTTCTCGGTCACACCCAAAAGTTCTTCCAAGCATGCATTGTCATTCACTAATTATCACTGTTTTCTAAAAACATAATATTGTTTGATGTCTGTATTGATGGTTTGTTGTTGTTTTTACACAGGTTTGCTATGAAACCCATTGATCTATATGTGTCAAAGGAAAATTCAAGTGAAAAATGTTTTGAATATTATTTTGAATATTTTATATCAGAGATAATGCATACATGTAATTCAATACAGATTAATATTTGACACTAGTCATTGTACTTTCAAGACACCAAAATTTAGTATCAGAATAAGAGTCATTGGGGTGTTGCATTGTTATTGTTTGCTTACTTTATAGCATGTATCCTCTTTTACAGTAAAGCCTGGAGCAGAGGCAGCAGCTTTCAACACAGGCTGCTTTGTGCTTCTCTGTGGTATATTGGTATGTCAGCTATCTTTCCTTTCCACCTGCCCTGTGTTGTTCCGCTGCCAGCAGAAACTGACTGACAAGGGCTCAGTGACGCATCCTGTCACTTTCAATCTTAACCCTCAGAGGCTACACACATCGCATGCAAAGAATGACGTACTAGTGTGCTTACTTTAGTAATTTCCTGCATTCATGGTGTCAAACACTTGCAAAGAAATCATATAGAAAGAAGAGGAAGAAAAGCTTATAAATGTAGTGAAGGAGGACATGAGGATAATTGGTATGGGTGTGGAGGATACAGAGGATAGGGTTAAATGGAGGCAGATGATTCGCTGTGGCAACCCCGAAGGGAGCAGCCGAAAGGAAAAGAAGATGATGAAAGGCTTATAATTATTATGCAACTGTGATACAATAGCAAACATACCAAGGGTGGACCAGGCTACTTTATATAGTAGTAGTGTAAGTAGGCAAATGCCCCAATTGCCAGAAAATACATAACAAATCAGTATTTAATACTAATACATATAGAGTGTATAGTCTTACTTTGCATGAACTCAAACCATCTAAATTGTCATCTTTATGCACCTGAAACGGCAAAGTTAACACCTAGTCTCCCTACATCACCAACAAGCACCGTGATTGACCACGTCCTCTAAAACAGTGCTAAGGATAGCAGCAGCAGCTATGACTTCTTTCCTCATTCCTAGTCAATGTTTTCACACTGAACCTTGCTACTAAAGTGTTAAGATAAAAGGAAACAACCCAAACAAAATAAACTTAAATAATTGAGTCAAAAAAGTGGGAGTGTATTCTGCAAGATACAGAAAAGGCAGCTGACAAATCCACATTAATGACGGAGGGGGTGAAATGAAGTGAGAAATAGTAACATGCTAGTCTAGTTAGGCAAGAAATAAAGTAAATTATGTCAACCATGGCTGTTAGAAACGAATCATGCTAACATAAGACAAACAGACTATATATAATATTTCCATATAATTTGTATTTTTCTTATAATTTCCATATGTAAGAATTATCATTGTCATCTAACTTTTAGAACCTGTTTTTTCAGGAACAACATTAGGTGTTGCAGCTAGTGAGTCCAGAGAGCAGTTTCTGTAAAAAAAAAAAAAAAAAAAAACAAAACAAGGAGAATCTCTGCATCATTGCTGGCCATCAGAAACCTCCTAAATACCAATAACATCCTCAGATATTGAATGGGTAAGGGTAACACACAAGCAGAGGTTGAGTTTGGGTTTGCTTGGGGCCCCTAAATGACAAAATTTGTTTTTGAAATAGGCTACAACTTTATGAAAGAATATGCTTATTGCACAGAGTAGAACTGTGCTTGTTAATATTTTATGGAAAAAAAATGCAAAGGGTTTTACACCATGTGTTTAGGTTTCCAAACACAGTGTGAAGCCATTTATCTCTACACTCTGGCATCCAACTACATCAATTTGCAGCAAAATGTGTACTCCTTGGAGTCATAACTCAAGTCTGAACACACCAGTGACGCAAACACGTTTCAATTCTGTCACTTACACATTCAGAAAATATCATTATCTTGGCAGCTCTTTGCTAAAAAACATCCATAAATCCTCTTATTATGATATTCAAACATAAACACTCCTTTCTAACTCCAGATCTTGCTTGCAAACCACCAAGTTTTAAACTTTTCTTTGATATCAGAGTAATCCAGTGATAGTCCTCTGTATGCACACAGTAGCTGCTAAAAGCTACTTTGGCATACTTTTACTAGTCTAAATAATAAATAAATGTAGGCTCAAATATAACTCACTGTATGGCCACATTATTATTGTTTATACCCCTAATTTATGTAAATTGTACTTCTGAAGGTTTGATTATACCCCAAATCAATTAATCACAACATGAGTTATAATATCCATTAATATTGACTTTTGTAATAATTCACCATCAATGGTACTGAAAACTATTGTTCCAGTGAACAAGTTCCACCACTAGAGGGCAGTGCAGATTTATGTGTGTATGCGTACAAGTGAGACCACTAATACTTATATGATGGGCAGGATTCAATACTGTGCATACAGACACATATTTTTCACATTAGGTCCTGATTGCAAACAGACTCAGCTACAGAGAGAAAAGTGACTTTAAACATACCTGTTTCTAAATGCTTACTACAACTCACATGGCTCCACAAATACTAGAAAGTGGAAATTGAATAATGTAAAATAGGGCATGATACACTACGACTAACAGATGTCTTATTGTTTGCATACATTTTAAATTTCCCTGATGAGTTCTAATCTTATAATGATGATTCTTTATGAACCCCACAAAGCTTTTATCACACATTTATGAATCATATGAGATCATAGCAATAGATAATTCATTTTTAAAGGGCATAAATGATGATTAGACTACATTTGTAAAGTTTTAGATCCACTAATACATAATGAACGGCAATATAATTGTTTTATTATCATCCACAGAGAAGCTGGAAAAGAGTAACAAGTCAGCTTTCTTTTGGATTCAGCCAAAAGAAAATAAGTTTCCATCCACATGTCCTTTACTGCCAAAAACGCTAAGCAAAAAAAGGTAACACATCAATTATTTTAACTCAATTTCCATTTTATTTGTGTCATATTTCCAAGTCTTTTTGAAGCTGTCATTCAAAAGATTTTGGAATTGCGCCTCTGCAATAATGAAATTTGGTTCACTAATTAAAATGAATTTGGTTCAGCTGTTGAGCCATGAAATGCTGTATAAAACCAGTTTGTGGAAGGGAAACATGACCAGCTTTAAGATTTTTAATTTTCCTTAAATGTCTTTTTTTTTGTTTAGTCTGAGGAAAGCATAAATACTTTTTTTTAACATATTGCTTGCACTGCTTATGAGGTGAATGTAGGCCTGACCCAACATGAGCCTGAGAGCTCAACTTGGTCCTGAGCTGCAGTTTTTATCTTTCCAAACAAAATTGCTTTGTCTGGTTCTCTTCAGAGGAAATGATTCAGGTCAAAGTATTAGCACATACTGTAAGAACTGAATGTGGGAAATTTGCTGGAAGGTTTTACTCATCAAAGAGTCACAATGACCTTTAAGTGCATGATGTGGTGATGGGATCCTAAGTTTGGTGTTTCATTAGTTAGAGGGCAAAGTCTTGTAAGTTTTGTAATATTTAGTATTTTAGGACACTCATATGAGCTGAACCTCCACAAAGCTCCTTGGAGATACTCCCCGGTGTTGGCATTTGGAGCAGGTATATGTGTAACTACTGCACTATCAGGCTAGACAGTGAGCTCA
Source organism: Mastacembelus armatus (assembly GCF_900324485.2). NCBI lineage: Eukaryota > Metazoa > Chordata > Actinopteri > Synbranchiformes > Mastacembelidae > Mastacembelus > Mastacembelus armatus. Next base: position 6,380,013 of record NC_046639.1, on the reverse strand, counting down.
TGGGACTTCCCCACTATCCTGGTGCTGTTCTGTACCCACCTACTTACAATCTGTTTGTCTGAAAGAGGCCGCTGAAAGCATCGTCCCTTTCTTCAGATATGAGTTGATCATACAGGATTAGTGGAGACAAAGTGGCACAGAGGTGCTGTTGAGTGTGCTGTGGTTTTGTTGAGTGTGCTATGGTTTAAGCATGCCCATCCCAGTTCTGTGTCATCAAAAGAGTTCACTTAAAATATACGGGTATTATCTCTGCCCTGTGTGGGTGTGTGTGCTGGTGCCAGATTGGTAGTAAGTGCTGTTATACAATTTTGTTGTATGATGATGATTGATACCTTGAATGATACGGGCTCATCAGTAAGGATTGAACTAGGGATCTTAAAAGGACAAAGTCTCCCTCTCTGTCTCATATGATCTTGATGAGTCCACTTGATTGTATGATTATAGGTGTACACACACACACACACTCACACTCACCAGATACAGTACGCGCACAGGCCTGTATCCCCTCCAGCACCCGCACGTTCACTCACGCAGCTAACAAGCCTGTCTGTATCTTGTCTACCCCCCTGCGTCAAGCGGCATTAACACTCAGGTAATACGACTGGGGCTGAAAGAAAACAGCCTCTCATAACCCACAGCCTGGGGGTACTGTGGTGATAACACTCATTAGGTTTCAACTCGTGACATCTCCAGTGATGTGATGCTACCAGTACAACACAATCTAAATAGCTGGCATTGGAGTCATTTGTATCCATGATGCTCCAGAAGCACTTTGTCTATTACTTAGTTAGGTGAGCACCTACATTTATTTCAGCTTTACAACAGCGTTTCCTTTTTTTTACTCTCTCTCTCTCTCCTTCTCTTCCTCTCTGTTAGAGCCAGTGACTGAGGCTGTGGTCAGGAGGCATTCCTGGGGCAAGCCCACAGCTTTTGCTGGGATGCCTGTACTAAACTGTGGAACTCAGTAAGCCACTCTGCTTCCCTGTGGTGCTGGCATGGTGAGTACCAAGAGATCCTGCTGGGCCTGTGGTGGCGTTGGTAACCTCGCATACAAAAGCCCCTGTAGAAAAAAAAAAAAAAGGTTAGAAAGAGGAAAACTTTCTGAGTGCCGACAATCTTACAGACAATTGGACAGTTTAAATGTCAAACTTGACAAAAGTAAATGAGGAGCTGAGGTGTTGTGTCCCTGTGCATGGCCATCTGGAAAAGAACATTAGGCACTCTGCATGACTTCAGACTCCTCAGCACATTAGCATGCAGGATAATACAGTGGCTTTCACTGACACCTCCCAACGTGCATCCATCTTGCGTTTATCTTACAGCAACAGCTGTTGGAGCATTGTCTGTCTGAGTTTCTTGAGTCAATATTAAAAACAAGTTGCAGCAAAAGTGTTTAAAATGCCACATATATGTATTTTTTGCCTTGTAATTTCTAAGAAGTGTAAAATTTGGAGTTTGGTTTTAAAAAAAAACCAGATCCATTGTGTCAGTTGTTAGATGTGGAATACCTCTGACAATAATACATTTTATATTTAGACCCAAACATGCTTAAAACTCTTTAAAAGAAACAGTTATAGTCACTTCTAATCCAAAAAGAAAACAGTGCTATTCACTTTATGTGCAACAAGTCACCACACGTTGTGGTCAGTCACTGCAGCAAATCTCACGAACATGTTGCATGAAAACGGTCTGTGTTTGTGGAAAGAGGTGGCCTATAATACGGTTTCATTTGACTCATTATCTATGAGATCCTTGCTGCTCAGTCAACACCTTCCACACTCCCACTCCTCTTTACCCAGTGTGTAGTCCTTTTCATGATGAGCATCATAAATTAAACATAGCCTTGGCTTCCCTTGTGTGTCTGTTGCTGTAAAAATAGTTTGGTTTGGTGCGCAGTGTGAGGCTTGTGTACAACCCTCTGTCTTTAATGAAGTGTTCCCATGAAAAGTGTACTGATCCTCTAAGGCGACTTGTACTCAGGCTCTGTGACAACCGTGTTCTGACTTTCTCAAACTCCCCAAGTGACTCTGAGCTCATTTGGTTATACAAGTGCTCACAATTACCCAGAGATTTGGGCACACGGACATAGGATATTTCCATATCCCTGGCGGATGTTATTTTAATTACACCCAACTGCTTGACTTTGTGCTGTGGATTTACATGTTTTTTTTTCTTCTTTCGTGGATGTGAATAAGGATTCTCAGAAGGTTATTCTGCTTTACTGAATCTCTTATTTATTGAGGCCCTTCATCTCTGCCAAAAAATGGGGTAGCATGGGAAACCATATTAATTTACACTGTTCCTGAAATATCTGCTTTTGAATCTAAGGTAGTTCTATAAAGTACAGGTAATGTCACAACTGATAAGATAAAAGATAAAAAAAGAAATTCTCCTCCTTTTCTGGCATCACCTGTTTCAGATTGTGTGTGGTTCAGATTCTCTACCTCAACTGAAGAAATTAGAGCTGTTATCTCCAATCAGCCTCACTGTGAGACCCTAATTATATTTGATTAAAAAGCAAAATTACACATGGGAGTAACTGTGATAATTATAGTGTAGAATCTGCCCCCTATGTTGAAACAGAAGCATAAACGTATCAACACAGCTGATTAATTCAGGTGGTAGTGCAGGTGTGGGGGTTACAGATGCTTCTCCTCTGCAGGACGCTTCTTGACAACAAATGTTTCATATGCCATTGACAGTGAATTGTGTCACAGTAGCTCAGCAGGTTGTGATCCCGGTAATATGAGAGAGCTCTGCTTTGATTCATGTAACTTCTCAAGCTTTATTCCTCTTGAAGTCTGGAGGGTAATGGTGTGCACATGGTGCCTCATGGTCAGTGATTTGCAGGAAGGGCTGATGGTGAGGCCTGCAAAGCATCTTTATTAGCATGCTGATAACATTTCATCTTTATTTGATTTAAGGAAATATTGGCATGAAGAGTTTTTTACAACATGCTTAAAAAAAATAACAACCGATCTCCATATTACTGGCAGTAGGTATGGCTTTAGTTACTCAAAGCCAGGAGCAAAAATCAATGAGGGAAATGTGGTAGTGAAGCTGAATCTTCTGCCATGAATAACTCAATAGTGAGGGGCAGATAATGTGCTGTTCTTATGGTTTTTGGAACCAGATGACAAAGTATAATTTGCATTCAGGTTTTTGTTTTTTGTTTTTAGTGCCTATGCCAGATGATTATTAAAAAGCTTTCATCAGTGTTCCTGTAAACAATTACTGATTGTGAGGAACTGATTCGTCTTTAGCTGTAATTTGAACAGCTGGTGTAAGTTATTCATTAAACACAATAACTAAATATCAACGGGGTTTTTTTTTTAAATTAAGAATTATTTCCTTCATACTCATATTTTTTTTTATATACAAGTTTATTTGATTTCAGTTCATCACAGGTCCAGCTTAAATAGGGATGTTAGAGCCTTTGGTTGATTTTGGAATAAGGATGGTGTGCAGGGAAAAAATCAGTTGCGATATAAAATAAAAACTGTAGGTTTTCATTTTGCATCTTAAAATAGGTTTTGGAATTTAGTTAAACTTTTCTCTGTTGGACTTTTAAATCGACCCAGTGAACATGTATTAGGCAGACGAACCAACGTTGATTTTTATCCTATATTCTCCCTAATGAAATAAATGAAATAAAATGCGATCTATGACACAAATGAAAACAGTGGTTTATTGGTTAGTTAGTTGGGCTGGATGAGCTCTCCCCTCGCTCCGTCTGCTGGAGTTGGAACAAAATCCAATCTCCAGGCTATTACTTTTCCCATCCGAGTCATTTATAAATCCATCCGCCCTCTTCTGCCCCTTGCAGCCCCTGCTTTTACCACGCCGGCGCGACGGGCCAGTTTCTTGCGCAGGTGGCACCGGCCACATGACCGCACGAGGTAGTGCACGTGGTAACCTGGTCCACCTTCGGCACAACCGGCACCTGTGTGTAAATTTCTGCAGATCAGAAAGAAAAAGGAAACGGCGAGAAGGAGCAGCTCGAGGAGTCCGGAGCGCAGCGCGGACGCGTCTTCGTCTCTCCTCCCCCTTCAGACCTCGCCACTCCGCTCCATCTCTCCCTCTCCTTTCCTCTCCCCCTTCTCTCTCTCTCTCTTTCTTAAATTGACATTGGCTCGAAAGATGAGAACTGAAAAGCTTTCGTCCGCTCCTCGTTGTCAGGCTGTCCTCAACCCCGATCACCTAAAACTCAGATAAGCAGGCGGTAAAAGGGAACACGGTCGCACAGTTCTCCGTTCAGGGGGAATAACAAGAGACCTTTCTACCATACACACTCCCTCTCTCTCTCGCCCACTCTCTCTCTCACACATACACACGCACACACACACACACACACACACTTGTATGTGCTCTGGCGCATCGTAGATCTTAGAAAGTGCTAGTGTTCAAATACAGTGAAAGTCAACATGTATATGCACGCTGTGATACGCGCAAGCCTTGGATTTGTAGGTTTCTGCTTGGTCGCCTTTGTCCAACACTCAGCTTCGGGAAGTAAAACCACTCAAGGTATGTTTCTTTACGCTTATTTCACTCCTTTTTTTGTTAGCTGGGTGTCTAATGAAGTGATTTGTTGAAAGCGTCTGGAGAGGTGACACTTCTCCAAATGGGATTAATGTCGGAATAAATGAAACTTGAATGTTCGTGTATTGGGACAAGTTAAAAGCGCAGCGTTTTGAAATCATGAGGGGAAAAGTGAAGTGTTCAGTGAGTTAGATCCTTGAGTTCATTCAGGCAGGCGCCTCCTGGTGATCCTCAGCCTAATTCTGCAAACACTTCATTGCTTTTCAGTTGGCAGCATGTTTGTTCCTTTCTATTTATGCACAGATGCCAAGACAGAAAACAAAAGGAACATAATGAGGCTTAAATGAAGTTTCATTGTTAGTTTACTGTTGTCTTTGAACTTCAGAATTATGTTTCATGGCTAATTCTGCAGGTAACTGAAGTGAGACCATGAGGAGGTATTTGTCACAGCCCAGACAAGTATTTGACACTGGCCTGTAACACACACACGCACACACACACACACACACACACACACGGAGGAGTCTGTCTGTCAGACACTGCAGCTACAGTGCAGTTGCCTGCCCTCTTGCTCTCCTGTCTTGTGAGAAATTATTCAGACCAGACAATGGCAGCCTGAATCAAATCTCCCAAGCAGAACAAGACACACATGGTGTTGTACGCTCAATTTCTGATCCACTCAGCCTTCTCCTCCAGGTTTTCATCACTTCATTTTCCCACAATACAAATGCCAAGTCAGGGCTGCCAGAAGTGTCTGCATGCAAAGACACATCAGGGTTTCTGTGTGAGGCTCGATTGTGGTTGGTGATGTTTCGCACACACAAAAAGACATCTCTCGGGCGGCCGACAAGGCAAAAAGAGAAAGGGGGTGGGTGACTATTTTGCATCCTGGGTGGTCTGCCCCCCCACTTGTGGGAAAACTCAATATTTACATTTTGCAATTAGAATTACTTTTTTCTCGCTTTATTTTCCACAACATCGATTACACACTTCCTTGTAGTGTGGAATGTCGCTGTATGAGTGGGTCTGTAATGGCATGCACCTGTTTGTTGGTCACCGAGTGAAACGCTGTGGACGACCACTTGGTAGGCTTCTCCTCCAGTTCCTGTTTATCAGTGCAAGGCAAGCAGCTCTGCAGTAACATGCTATCAGCGTTTGGCCCTGGTGCTGTTTGCAGGCGTGTTTTCTACCTAACTGAAAATAAATGCTGTGTTTTCATGTTGGTGGAAATTCAGCAGCACCGTCACATCCGCAAGTTGGGAACAATTTTGAAAAATGCAGAAACACAGAACTTGATGAGTAAAAAAATGTTCTTGAGTCTTTGTCTTTGCCTCATCAGTATCAGCCAAATCTTGGCTCTATGTTTTAGGTATCACCTATTTACTGTAGGAAAAAATAAAAAGAGTGAAAGAGCTGAGGAATGAGGGGGAAAAGATTTGAGGATGTGGTGGAGGGAATGACAAAGAAAGGAAAAATGAGACCGGGGAAACAGGAGAGGCAGAGAGTGGGACAGGAGGCTTCTTAGCGAACGAGCAGCCACAAGCAAGGAAAAGAGAAGGAAAGGAGAGGGGAGCCATAGACGTCATGGCAAATCACTTTCCCTCGAGCAGAGTCAGGAGCTCTTCACTAATGTAGTGGCACCAAGGCAACGGTTGGTGTGCGGCTGACATGCTGCTGTCGCTGGCTGTGTTGGTGTAACCTCTGCTCCTGGGCCTCGAGGTCTAAAGACACAGGGCTGCCTGAGCAGGGAAGAAGGCCAGTCCAGACCCAGGACACACTGTGGGAACTGCGCAGCCTTGGCAGTATGAGGCCCAAGTGATGGGGAGGCTTACCTAGAGATGCTGCCTGATTCTACACTGTGAGCGAGATGGAAGGGAAGGAGAAATTCTCTGTCCACGCACCCACCGACCCCCAACACTCACTCTCCCTTTTCCTTTTTCACTTGCTTTGTTTGCTTTGTCTTCGCTTCCTTTCCTTAGCACTTAATGAAGTCGCTCTGCTTTTTCTTTGTCAGCCGTAAGAAACGACTGCGTTACACCCATTGTGTCAGGGAGCTCTCTGTCAGCCAATGTGCTATTTATATTTTTGCAACAAAAAAAGATGTTCACAGCTCCCAGTGTCCCTTTCTCCACTTTCCCCAGACCTGTCCTGCCCACCTTTGTTACTTGATTGAAGGCTGCAGGTTTGTGTAAGCATTAGTCAGTCTGCATAATTGGGACAACAAGATAGTGTATTGTCTGTATCTGTGGTCATTGGCATCGTTCTTTGAAAATGTATGTGAAGCCACATAATAGAACTGTTTAAATGAGTCTTTTATTTCTGACTATCCCTCTGGCCTTGAACTTCCCTGAGTGTTTGCACAAAGGAGGATGTGTATAAAAAGACAGACAGGCAGACAGAGACTGTGGAATTATCTGTTAACATGGCCAATCATCTGGATTTTACATTTTGACACCACTTTGGTCTGATTCTTTCATAGTCTTCAATCTGATAGTTCAGTTTGTGTGGCTTTCTGCACTGCCCCTAAGTCCCGACAAGTTCCCGCAGTGGTACTGGTTGAGCTGTTACACTTATCCCCTCAGGAACTGGATGGGTCTTAAAACAAGCAGATGCAGAAATCCCTGTTTGTCTGCCAAGGTACCGAAGCACAATTTTTAGCAAAGTAATTTTTAACAGCTGGTGAATGGAAGATTTATTCAGGTCAACCGGGAACAAAGATTTCTTCTGTCCTTATTGGGACACTTTGTACCTTTGAGAAGGACTAGCGATCAGGATATTGCAGTTTAGATCAATTACTGACTAAATTGACATGCCAGCTTTTCAATTTTCTTCTCACTATGTGAGCCCAGTTTAAGCAGATGAGCCCCTAACATTTTTTTTTTAAAGGTTGTTTCTGGTACGATCCTGTGATGATTGGAGCTGATCTCGTCTTAGTCTCCCTCTTCCCAGCAGGTATTTGAGTTCTCATTATGATCAGAGTGTCTGAGGTGGGTTGAGCCTTGGGATACGTGTCGGTCAGTTGTGGACGAGTGGGTGGAGGGAATCAATCCGGCTCCACTTTGCCACTTGGCAGACGCACTCAGAAAGCATCTTCCTCACAAGTGGTGCTCCAATACCACTGTACATGTTGTTACAGAGCAGCTGAGAGAGCAGAGAGATTATTATTTTGGCATTACTTGAGTGTTGAAAACACTTGATAACAATTCTAAGAGCAATGCAGAATGAATCACAAAAACGACTTTGATCTGTGGGTGTGTTGTGAGGACAAGTGCGACGAGCGAGTTCAGACTTCATATTAATGACTGCACTTAGCAGGAAAAAGTGCTTTTGCTTCCCAAAATGAGGCTCTGTTACAGACGGAGGATCGTTTAAACACAGGGAATGATTCAGGTTTAATTTGTCTAGTTTTTCTAATTCCGCAACTTCAGTGCAGTCACGCTGCAGCTTAACAGTTTAGTTTTAGGGCAGACACATACAGACACATACAGACTGGGAACCATGTGTACAGACACATGTAAAGTTGAAACTGCCTGGCACAGGCTGTGTCCCAAGGCGATTCAGTGGGTCTTCGTTCTCGGCTCTTGCTCACTTTCATCCTGACCACTGGAATGTAAAACGAAGACATTTTCCCTTCTGCAACAGAGTGTCAGTGATTTTGGCCCTTAGAAATCTGGCTTCTCATCTTAAGGTCACTAAATGAAAATATTGAGAAGTGCACTTATTTTTATTATTATGATCTGTATGTATGAAAGTAGGAAGTTATTGTGTTTTACTGCCACATTTCTATTTAGGAAATTAGTGATTTTTTTTTTTTTAGGATCATGACAAAGGTTTCATTCATGTAGATGGATGCTACTTCAACTCCATTGTCTTTTAAACATGAAGGCAACTGCCAGCAACAGGTTAGCTTAGCACAAAGACTGGAAAAAGGGGGCACCACATACTGTGGCTCTGTCAAATGTCTGCAGAATCCAGCACCTTTTTAAAGCTCGCTAAATTACACATTTTATTTAGTGATTGTTGGTTGCCTGGCAACACAGTTAGGGACACACTGCTAGTTACCTGCATTTAGCCATGCTGGCAGTCTTTGTGCTAAGCTAAGCTAAGTCCAGCTCTGTGTTTCATGGTCTGAGTGTAAAACTATTTCCTAAAATTCAGGCTTGTGTTTCCTTGGGATTGATGCTCTATGTGCAGTGTGTGTGTGTGTGTGTGTGTGTGTGTGTGTGTGTGTGTGTGTGTGTGTGTGTGTGTGTGTGTGTGTGGGTGTGTGTGTATTAACAGCTGCCTCGTTTCACCTTCTACATGCATAAATGGTGCAATAACTGAATAAAAACTGTAAATATTGTAAATATACACCAATCACTCAGAAGTTCTTCTACTCTGTACTTGACCTACTCCTAATTCTATTCTTTTGTATTCGTATTCCTTGTCTGTTTTCACCACTTGTATTGAAATAATCTGCGTGCAAATCATGTGAACTGTTGTGAAGCAAACTGTGTCCAACATCCATGGCAATAAATCCAATTCTAATTGTGATATAACGAATTAGATTTGTTTTATTTGTTTGTTTTTGTTAAGTCACTGCTAAACAACCCCCTAACCTGACTCCCTGTGCTGTCTTCTGGAAATCCATCCATGTCCTTCTGTCATGCTGCCTTTTCTCCCTTTCTCTAGTAGAAAACCACTTCATCAGCAGCTAGAGGCCCTTGTGACCACAGTTTGTCACCTCATTTAGAACGGGTAGCAGGGCAGATAAATCTATAGATTTCAAGTGCAAAAAAGAAAGGAAAAATGTACTTTAGATTACCCAAACTTTCCTGAGAACAACAGAACCTTCGGTTTGTATGCAGCCCCAGCATCTAGAGGTAAAGCACATTCAAATCCCCCACACTCAGGAGAAAGGACTGCAGTGCTTGTTTATTTAGCAAGGCTTTAATCTGAACAGTATGTTTCAAATAAGGCCTGTGATGCTTCTCTCAGCTGTGGCGTTATGGTTAAAATCCTCTGTCTCTCTCCCATCTCTTCCTCTTTCCTTCTCACCCTGTCAGTGGCCTTTGTTCCTTGTGCAGATGCAGCACTGCGCTGACATCCCTGTTGGTTTCGGGGGAGGACTGAGTCAGTGTTGACAGTATTTTGCCCCCACAGTCTTAGACTCACCTCCAGAGCACCCTTTACAAGTGCTGACGGCTTGCTGAGGAACCTCAGTGCTGTCCCTTGACCAGCTGCAGTGGTTCTTAGGTCATTAATCCTCCAGGCCCCAAGACAGAGCCCAGATTTGTTTTTCTGTTCCATTACGTGCTGACTAGGGATAGTGTGATTCTGGAGAAGATATCAATGGGACTGTCATTTCAGTGTCTGTATTTTTTTTAGGCTTGTGGCTGACATTACACCATGCTTCTTCCTTTTTTGCCCTCATCCCCACTCCCTCCTGTGACCTCTTGGCTGAATAATGGGACTGCGTCTCTCGTAGAGAGTTTGGTGGGGGTCAGTGAGGGACATCATTAGGCTGGTCTGCAGTGGTCAGTGTTGTTGAAGGGGGTTGGGGGTCAGAGAGAGCCTTGTTTACAGACTGTGTGTGTTTACATTCCTGATGGTGAGCGCCAGCTTTACAGACTGCTGGAAGTGAAAGGAAATGCTCTTATTCTGCTTAGTAATGGAAAAATCCAACCCAAATACATCAAGGACTCCAGATGAAAGAAGCCAAGTTATTTATTTGGAGGGTTCTGGCCATTGCATTCTGGGTAGAAAGAAGGATGACTTCACTGATGAATTTGAGACTTCCTGAATGGACAGGAGCCTGGGAAAAACCATATGATCCTCTGCAGTATTTAATCACCCTTGGTGAACTCCATATATATATTTATTGCAGACTGTAGTAACTTATTTTGTTAATGCATGGCAAGCACTGGTTTCCATGGCTCTTTTGTTTTAAACCATCCATTGTGCAGTCATTTCAGGCTGTAGCAATTATTTTGATTATCACTAATTTACTTTTCTCAGTTTGTTGATTAGAAATTTGATCTATAAAATGCCAGCAAATAGCAAAAAATGCCCATCAGCCCAGGAACCTACTTACCAGGAACCTAAAATGTCATTTGCTTTGACAGACAGTTCAAAACCCAAAGATGTTGATTTTACTGTCATAGGAAACTAAGAAAACAAAAATATACTGAGATTTAAATGGAACCAGGGAGTTTCTATTTTTTTAACAAGATGTCTCAAAATGATTGAATGATCATTAAAATAGCTGAAAGATCTTTTTTTTTTTTTTTTAAATCAAGTAATTTCAGTTCTTCAAACGGGTTTTAGCATAAGTTTCTGTAGTGATCATCTGCCTGTACTGTTGTGTGATTATATTTGCCAGAAAAACATATAGGTGGGGAAAATGGAATTTAAGCTTAAAGTAATTAGAAAAGGTTACGATCATTAGCATCAATAATAACTTATTCTAATAACAAGAAGTGTCAACACAAATATATTTTTGCAGTACCAATTTGGTGCAGTACCAATTCATTGCAGTGGCACACAAATTTTAATGGCCGTTTTACGTGAGAATCCACCACCGAGTTTTTAGGGAGAATATGTGGCAGATAAACTGGTCATTTAAGGAGTTAATATTGAAGAATGCAATGTCCACTGCTGTTGCATAACATTTCTTGTAGTTTTCAAGAGTAATGATTCTACTAAAAAAAAAAAGGTAGTAATAAATAGATTAAATGTAAAGGTAATAATTATAATGGCATCCAATTAGAGTTGAGTATGATCGACAACTACTGTGTTTTTTAAGACAAATTTCCAAGCTTCTGCTGTTTCTGTCTTTTCAAGTGAGCATTTGATGTTTTTCACATGTGACAGTAAGCTTTATGTCTTTGGGGTTTCTGCTGTTGGATGGCCAAATTAAGACTTCATCCATAGAATAATTGCTGTTTTTCACTATTTTCAGACATTTTTTAGACAAGTTAGTTGCAGCCACTCTTGTGACTCCAGGCCATCAGTCTTTCTCATTGCATTTCATATTGTGTGCAATGAAAATATTTGAGAATCTTTTTTTTGTGGCATTCAGGCTACCTTAGACAAGCTTCTTATTTCTAAATGGCAAAATTATGTGTTTTCAGTGGAAAGTCAGTTTCCCCATATCTTTACATTCTTATGTGAAGGCACAACCTTCCAGATTTTAGATTTTCTCTCCTGATGTCCCCTCACACACTATGGTTGAAATCCAATATGAACAATGATTGAAAACCATTAAACACTTGATACATGAAGCTGGCTGGTTGTTGTTGCCTCTCAGTATTTAAATGACGTATCCAGTCAGTTCTAGCACACTGAACTTTACATTTCTAAGCTTTAGTAGTTACACATAAGCTTAGCTTACACATAATTCAGTTTGACAGGAAACAACTAAAAATAGTACACTTGTGCTGTAATTGCTATGTTGCCATCCTTATAGTTGGTACTGTATCTGGCCAAAGCAACCAGCAATGAATGTAATTGCCGTGTGCACAGGAGAGAGTGTCATGGCAGTTAGCTCTGGTTGTATAAATATAAGGTATAAAGCTGAACTAAGTGCAACCCTTCCCTCATATAAAATATGCTGCATGAGGCCAAGACCTCATTAACACTGAAAGACACACACCAAGAAGGGTGAAAAAGTCTGTGAAAAGTTCAGATAAATTTCTTGTCACTTCAGTTCCTAATGGGAAACAAGTTATGCTCAATTATTCAGTGTGGTATGTATTAGGAGCCCCCCCCCCAACCTAGTGAGTGTGTGTCATGTCAGCCTCTCTCTTAGTATTACTCTATGATTCACTTAATTACTGTAATAAGTGTTTTCCTTCTGGAGGTGGTCCGGAGGTCGGTGAGTCATAGTCTATTAAGGCCACACATGTTTAAGGATAGACGCAGTACCAGATGCTTGGTCTATGATCAAAATCAGAGAATGGCCATTATTTATTCACATTGCTTGAGCCTGAGCTACCTCGAGAGATGTTTTATAAATGACTCAAGGTGAGTCTACTTGCTCTTTACTCTCTAGATTCATCACTGTCAAGTTGTTGGCAAGCAAAAATGCCCATAAAGCTGTTAACAGATTACATACAAATACAAAGATCTTGCATGTGTTGGCCCAAGTTAGTTGACCTTTTGTTGTAAGGACATCCAAATAGACATCCATTATAGATCAGTTTGTGTATTAACACCAGTAGATAGTTTAAAAAAAAGTAGTACATCAATAATGTGGGCTGAAGAAATTGAGCAATAGCATAGAAGCTTCAAAACAAGATCAATTTTAAATGGTCACCTTTGTTCCACAGGAAAATAAACATGCACTGAATATAATAGATTATTTAATAATCCCTAGAGGCGAAGTGGTTTCATGGCTTTTTTTTTTTTTTTTTTTTTTTTTAATTGTAGTGGAAAAATCTTCACTGAAAAGACATGATACAAACATTTCACAATGTGGTAGAATACACAGTGGTTTGGGAGTTTGGGTTTGATTCATTTGATTGATATGTAAAATAAGATCGACTTTATTAATCCCTAAAGGGAAATTCAAGAATGAATGACGTAATGATTAAATGAGCAAATGAAACCTTTTCACCCCACTACACATCAGAGAACATTTTGATAAGGAAGTCATCATCTGCCAAAAAATGGCTCTCAAATTTTCTTGGTATTCTAGTAAATTAAATTATTGTATTTTGGACTATTGGTTGGATAAATAAGACATTCGATAGGCATGGGAAGTGTAGTTTTAATTATTAATTGAGAAATAATTGGCAATTTAATTGATAAAGTAAGTCTCAAGTCTAAAATAAATTTAGGTGATTTACTGCACATCTACAAAGCTGGAGGACTCAGATTTATAAAAGAATGTGCAAAACATTCGCAGTGGAGATGGAGAAATTTTGGATTCAAAAACACTAAATCCTACGTTTCCCACAATGCAGTTCAGTAGCACCTTTCATTACATCCTTCCAGCTTTCTTAATCCTTTTCTAGCTTCGGTTGGTAACTAGGGCTTTCTGTTAAGTTTCTCAGGTGCAAGCCATGATAACCCTTATGACATCTCTATTGCATCATCAGGATAAAACCCACGCAAGCACAGGGAGAATATGCAAAGTCCACACAGAAAGGTCCTTGCTGGGTTTCAAGCCAGGAACCTTCTTGCTGTGAGGCAACAGTGCCAACCACTCATCCACTGTACTGACTAATAATACACTGAGGAGACAAAAGTAATAAAAAGGAACACATCAGTAGGTATAAACAAGGTAAATGCATACATTTAATATAGTTAATGTATTTCAGCATGTTAACAAGCTGTTGCTCTCCTTATACCCAGCTTGCATGTTCATGTTCATTTTCCCTTCACCCTCAGGTTGGTCTGAGGCTTCATGGTTGGTGGACATAAGCAGGGAGGGACCCAGGGTTTTGAAGTTGTGATCACAGTTTTTGAAAGCACCGGATCAGTCAGTGGTCTTGATTCCTAAACATTTAGAGTGTGTGAAGGATGAGTGTAAATATCCCAAATGGAAGCAGTTGATATTTTTATTCACAACTTTTTAGAGCTTTGCTGGACAGCCAACAGTGTGTCCCTTTATTAGTTGAAGGAGATCTGGGCAAGAGGGAGGGGTGCTCACATGCTAAATTTTATGTTAGTGTTGATGTCTGCATTTCATAAAATGACTTTTTTTTTTGTGTGAGGTTTGCTAGTTTCATGTTGTGCCCTATTTGAAAGTCAATGACATTTTCATAGTGTGCTGTGATAATGTTGTGACAACCAGCCATAGTTCCTGTCCTCGCCACAACCTTGTTCTCACATCATTTCCGTATATTAAAAATACCATTGGAAATGCCATTATGCTAATGATATTATGATGTGTTTTACAGCTTTTTAAAAATCATTGATTGATTTTGGTTCAAAAATACTTAGCCACAATATGGCAGCATGTAGGTACATCATTGTATAAATGTGCTGAAGGTCGTTTTGCTGCTCAAAAATGCGGTTTGCTTTTTATTACTTCACTTGAATGGTTGACCTTTACTATGCCAAATGATGTGTGTGCTGTTTTATATTTAAAGCTTTTCATATTTATTTGCTGAAGTTCAGGCCTGAGTTTAATATGTACAAGGATGATTTTCTGACATAAATTTGGAAGCCATTCTGTATACAACACACGTATGATATGGAAAATTGAAACATTCAGTGCAGGTACAATGCAAATTGATGTTTCATTGAAGTAGGCGACATCCTGTGTTGAGTTAAGCTTCTCAAATCAATAATTGCATATTCATAGATTGAGTGTTTTATTAAGTAATTTTAAGAATTTTATTCAGATAAATTAAACCTTTTTTAGTGGAAAAAAAATACGTGGCATCATGTCATATCGATCATTTGCAATAAATAAATAAAAGAAATGTTACTGTGTTTTATAGTACAGCTGCTCTGACGTTATTGCTCTGAACCCGAAGTAATTACCCTGACCTTAACACCATCCTGCTCAACCACAACCCAAAGTATAGTGTAAGTGTGGTTCTAAGATGGATAATTACAATACTTGTTTCTTTGTAATTATACACAATATCACAAACGTAATTCACAGCACACTTTTTGTGGGACTGAAGCCGTCACTCCTACCTCTGCTGCACAGAACATCAAAATTAATTTTGAGAAAAATCTCAAGAAAGAAGGTTGTGTTATTAATATATAGGCATTAATCTTCAAATGTTGCACCCACTCATTCAGCCAGGAAATCACAGCTGAATATTTTATTGCTTTTGCTGCATGTCTGCATCAGTTGGTCCATATTTTTGACCATTATTTTGGAGTGTAGGCAGTGCGAGAAAGGCTACACCTATGGGTGTCCCAGCTCCACTTAGTCTATTTCTGTATCTAAAGGAAAGGTGATGGGTGGAAGGGGGGAATGGGGCAAAGCAAACAGCAAGGGTCTCAACACTCAAAGTAAACATTACCCTGTGTTTGAACTACACACCTTCGGACCTACAATTCTCCCACACACTCGCGCTCTTCCCCCTGAGTCTTTCACCTCCTCCCTGAACCAGCTCAGCTAAATACACTGCTTATCCCAGGGCCTCCCCATAAGTCAGGGAGGAAAAGCACCTCTGACGAGGTCTCACCTCCACTGCCAACGGCCCCTAGCCAGCAGCTCTTTCCTACATTTGGGGACTGGTTTGGAATAAATGGACTAATGGCTTTTCAGAGCAGCTTTCCTAATCACCGTCTCTGAAGAGAGAAGGATGTTATAAGATGATAATTTAATACGATCATAATGAATCCCATATACGTGACCACCTAGTCCTGCTTCAGTACCAAACAGAAATTAAGGTTTGGTGCATACAGGTCTATTAAGCACATGATAAAACAAGGAGTGAATTGGTTTCAGGAGAGTGAAAACGTACTTCATTAATGTACGTCGTGGTTTCATCCAACAAAATCATTGAATTCAGTATTCCACGAATGGCAGTGGGTTTACGCACAGATTTAAGCTATTTGTGGCTTTAATATTCTCAAGAGCATGAACAAGATGAGAGCTAGAGCAGCAGTAATATTCAAAATGACACATTCCCTGGAGGAAACGGTTTAAACATGTGAGCATTGCCCAACATCTCTTTCTTCTTTGGTTTAGTTGTTTTGACTTTGTTTATTCATCCTTGTCTCGAAGCGCCGGGTTCATCCTCCACTGTCTTCACTTTCCCAAAAACTGTGATTCCTCAGCACAAAAGAATGAAAGAAACTTCTAATGAAAAACAATTTTTTCATCTTAGGCAAGAGTCAATTACCAGGGCAGCATTACTGAACATGCTTCAGATTTTGTTTCAAGTGTTCAGAGGAGCGTCCTCTGGACTGAAGTGAAGGATGTATTGTTTCTGACATGTTTATTCCTATGGCAAAGACAGTTTGGGTTTCCAATAAGACCAACACACTCAGCTTTTGTTGTCCATGTGTAGGTTGGAATGCTCCCAGAAACTTTTATGGGTACAGTTTTTTCAAACAATGCTTTGACAGACATGGTTGATTTGTGGGCCAGGATTTCTTAATTTGTATTTATTTCATTCTGTGGAACTCACACCAAAAGCAATGGAAATGTGGGCGTGTATATTTGACATTGATGTTTGATCATGACAAATTACTTGTCTCTTTATATCCCAGTCAATGTCCAGATCTTGGTGAAATTGGCTTCTCGCACTAGGCTAACAGTTTGCAGAGCTTCACATGTTCATATTTGTTGTTAGTGAAACGTTAACTAGTGGTAACACTGTGTTTTGGTACAGAAACTAAAAGTTATCTTTGTGTGATGCAGTTATAGTGCAGGTTTGTCAACTTAACAAAGATTGGTTGAAGGGAAATGTTGTAGGATAGAGCAGGTTTTTCAGTTACGTCATTCATTGTTTTTTACCAGCCATAAAGGCACATTGTTCTCAGTCATCATTTCAAATTTCACTGATGTTATTATGAAATCTAACATGGTAGTTACATAACATTAGAGACACTTAAAGCCTGTTTTTTTTCTTTTACTCTCAACAGTTCCCTAAAGCAGCAGAACCATCAAACCATTTTGGATGTGAATTTGAAAAAACACAGACCTGTGGTGAAGACATAGATGAATAATTGACAGTTTTCTCTGATATGTATATGTATTTATTGCTTCATTCTGCAAAATATCACACTTATACAGGTTAACCTTTCAGCTGATGTGCTATGCTGTCAATCTTTGAATCGTAATTACAGTTTCTGACTTCAGGCGTTTTTGAAAAGTGTGTGTGTGAGAATGTGAATGTATGTGAGTGTCAGTGTGCATTTGTGACTCAAAGTAAAAGCTTGAGAGATGGCAGCCTTGCAGACTGGAAAGATAAAGTGAACTGATGCTCCAGATGGGAGCATTAATAACAAGATGAAAAGTGGGATTCTTTGAGTTTCTGTCATTATGAATGCTCATTACCACAGTGACGTGGCACCTAAAAACTGACAAGACAGATATTTTGTGGTGATTAATACCTCCTCTATTGGAAAAACGCTTCCTCACGTGGCTTATTTGCTCTTATCCTGGAAGACAGACTGTAAGGTGAAATGACCCAGGCTGCTCCTCAGGAGAATTCCTATTGTTCTCACATAATATAAATCAATACTGGGGTTGGAGAGCTCTGGCACAGCTAAATGGCTTTGGGAAAACTTAGCAAGAAATGAGCCACAGCTGCCCTTGGTGCTTTATACTTTACTCAATCTTGCAGAGAAAAATTAAACCCCATACAAAATCTGACAAATGATTAAAGGAAAACAGTTCAGCTGGAATCATTTGTTTAGACAGCCCATTGTCAACACTCATTCTTTTGTGACAGATTTTAAAAGTGTCCGTTTGACGACATTTATGTGTCATCACATCTATGTACACTCTATGGGCAGAGTGAGAATGTGTGGATGGGGTCAATATAGCAGAAATACTGAAACTACATTTTTTTGGCCTTACGGACTTGTAGTTCTTGATCTGTGTAATTGCAGATTGATTTACAGTATTTATGTCAAAAATGTTACTGTGTCATAACAGGGTCAATACTGGCCTTATACCTTTTAGATTCCTTCTGGAGTAAATCAGCATTAACTAAATGATATGGTGGCGTTTCCTCTGTGCTTGCCTAAAGGTGGTAGATTTAGTTTTGTGATACAGATTTTTGTGTATTTTACATTATCGTTGTCCTGTTTCCCGAGCAGACTTCATGTCCTCCAGGAATAGGCAGCTATGAGCTCAGGGGTTTAGGTTGCAGGTCATTTTCCAGTGGGATCAGCTGGCTCCTGCAAAGGGTTTGTGATAAGAGTGGAGATTGGAAGCTATGTAAACCTTATTAAGATGCCCTTCCAATGTGTGCAGTGGGTTAATCCTAAACACCTGGGCTAGGTAACTGGGATTTGATGGGATCATGAGGCAAACCTGATCATGCTCCTGGTCAAATCCATTTCCATTCTTATCTCTTCACATTCTCTCCTTTATAATTCAAACTCAATCCAGGGGCTACACAACAGATATCCTGAGCTATTTTATCTCTGCCCATATTAGTATTTCAGGGTGTTAGATAACCTACTAAAGCAAAGTAAGTTTGTTAAAACTGGACCTTAACATTTTTGTTTGAATTTCATACTGAATTTGAATGATGTCTGTATGTCCTTAGCCGACTGGATACTGCTAGTCAGTGTATTTTGTAATTTTATTGGGTTGACTTTAGCCATTCTTGCCATGTGGCTTTGGTTGGTTCACTTATGTGGTCCAGGCTGAAATGTGTGTTTCTCATGGACTGTTGTGATGTTGTGATGACTGTTGTGATGATTTCCAGAAGATCAATCCTCTTCCCTTTGGTGAGCCACTGAAAAAAAATGTATGCTGACATGGATGTTTTTCATAGTGAGGATTGCAATATCTTTGCTCCTTTTATTCTATTGCCACTGTCAAATACGCTACCTTTTGCCTAAATCTTTAGATCCTTAACTGTTTAATTAACAAAAAAATCTCAGCTGTACTTTGTGTTTACTGCAGATGTTGCCTTGATAACACAGTTAAGACATTGGCCTGGCAGTAGATTATTAATCCTGTTATAGACCAATAGCAGAGTTTTAAGATTTGCAGGATCTCAGGAGACGCTGAGAAAAAGACCAACAAAAATTCTCCTGAAAATTACCTGAGCTGAGTTTGTTGCACTTTGTGCTTGGTACCATGACTGAGACATGTATAAACAGGTTTGGTATCTTTTTTTTCCACAATCCTTTTTAATTATTTATTTATTTGCCAAATGTGCCGTTAATCCGTCAAAGATCACTGCACCACAAACAAGCATGTATTTCTATGTTTACACATGTTTATTTGTGATTACAAAGAAAAGGATTCTTGTCATTTTAGAGGAAAGGTTCTGAAAAAATACTAACCAGCTTAATAAAATTTAACCTCAAAGTAGCGGCATTATGATTCAGGTTAATTTTCTTTCTGTGTCTCTTCCTGTGTTGCCAAATGTAGCACAACCCATTACATGGAATTGACATTTAAAATATCTGATAGCTTGAAGAGTAAAAGTGATGCCATGAACTGATCACTCCCTCCCTTTTCTTTCCCCCTTTCTAGATGTGGACGAGTGTGCAGAGGCGCTTGACAACTGCAGCATCGATGCCATCTGCCAGAACACCCTGAAGTCATACAAATGTATTTGCAAGTCGGGCTATAAAGGGGACGGCAAACATTGTGAAGGTAAAACACTTGTGGATTAATGCACTCATTTTCATTTATGGTTTGAAGGCACACACTTTCGCTCCAGTCTGGCGGAGCACAGGGAGGATTTTTACACTGAAGTCAAAGCCACATTTCTCATGTTGTTTTGTCTTATCTCCATGAATGTAATCCCCAGGGCCAGTGACAGGGCTGATAAGAGCTTCTGTCTCACTCAACATAACTCATTAGCTTTAAGAGTCTCCTGAAGAGGAAGGCGAGTTGAGGGAGCGAGCGACGGATGCAGGCAGGGGAAAGCCAGGTGCAAAGTGCTCCTTTGTGACAAGATGAAATGAAGCAGTAAATTTCCTACACATGTTAGAGGAGAGAATTAAGATAGCAGCTGAAAAGGCAGTCAGCAGGCCCTGCCAAGCAGTCAGGGATATTTCCACAGACCAGAGGCTGGCCTTGTAGACTGTCAGACACAAGTCTGTTTTTCTAGCCTTTTTCAATGTGCCCAAAGCCTCCGGATCATTAGGTCCCACAATTTTTATTAGTATTACTACAAAACCATATTTCACAATGTCATTTTTTCCTTGCTATTATTATTCTTTCATTTACTTGACCGAGTGTTTTTCATGGCCTCTTGCCTGTCTGTCATAAACGTTGCTTTACTGAATCTGTTATAAAATATGTGCAAGGTTGGGTTTCCATTGAACTGAAGGTTAGCTCATGGATCTTCAAGGCTGATACACTTTTAAAGCAAAATTCGAAAGCAACATTGATGTAATCAGAAAAACAACAAAATGTTTTAGTAACTGGTAACTTAGAGGAGCGTGCTGTGTGGCTGCCTGTTGAAACAAAGAATTTAAGTGCACCTATTAGTAATCTAAAAAAAGGTAGCAGAAAGCATTAAATACTATGAGAAAATAAAGCATTCTCATGTTCCCAAACTATGTAGAGTTCTCATGCCGGTCAACCGAATCCTCCTTGCCACTTTAACTGCTCCTCCAACCTGTTCCTCTGTAACGTCTATTTTTTCAGAGTAGAGTTTTAGGTTTCAGTGAATGAAATAAATACTTTGTTCAGCGTAACCTGTAGGTGTCGCTTAGATCAGAAAACAAATGGGACAGTCTACTGTTTATTATTTTATTATCTGATGAGCTCTGAAAAATATGATAATCAATTCATTAATTAATTTTAATGGTGTGATTATAACCTGCATCTGATTCTATTTTAGGTTGAAGGATGGGAGAGATTTTTTTTTTTTTTTACTTTGCTCAGTTTTTAATGATTTAGCTAAGACACATTGGTCTGTCTAGCACTTTTCCTGATATAATTTGTATTAAATTTTAAGCTAGAATCGTGTCTATAAACCAAACTGTTATTAATATTACATCTATTAAAACTAGTAGTAAATATGAGGAGAGAAAAACTTTGGAGAGACTCAGTAGCATATGACAAGTGTTGAAAGCTAAGTCAAGAACTACTGGAGAAGAATCACTTTTGTGTTAACATGGTGGGTGTTTCAGGTTTCGAGCGCAGTAAGAAAGTGATGGGTGAATGTGTGCTGTGATCAGGGAATGACAGAGATGCGTGGGAAGTAGAGAAGCGGTGTGCAGAAGAAGGTTTCTTTGTTTCAGTCCCTTCCTGCTGCTGTCAAGTCCAATTAAGCCTAAGAATGAGATGGCCTCAAAGAGGAGCTGGAAGGACGGGATTACTGCCCCTAAATGGGCCAATAAGTGCTGAGTGGAAGTGCGCTGTCTTCATAATTCACCTTGTCTGGGTCTCTTCAGTACTGGCCCCTCAGCCATCATCATAACCATAACAGACAACTCCACTCAGGCTGTCATACCAATCTGCAGCCTTTCTTTCTGTCTCTATTCTTTCATTTATAGGTCACTTCTCTAAAGTTTTAGCTATTGAGATCGAGTTTATGTTACGTTCATTTATTGGTCTGATGGTCAATATCTGCCTTTTATTAACTATTGACTACCAGTCACTCTGTGATGCCAGTAATGTCAGCACTAACTTAATAGAGATTTCTTTCTGATTAAACTAATTACACACATAGCTGGAAATAGCTTCATTTTCAGACAGTTTTATTTCCTTTGACCTTTAATTCTTCAGAAATGTGTCCTGTATGAATTATTAAATGTCCTGAGTGTCAGCCTTTCTATGTGGAGTTTGTCTGGTTTTCCTGTGTCTGTGCGAATATTCTGTGGGTACTTCACCTACACGGGTTAGGCTCATTACCAAAATAAATTTGCATTAGGTGTGAATGTGAGTGTTTGTCTCAATGTATCAGCTCCAGGCTACTGAGACCCTTTACTGATATCTGGGTAAAGGGACATCTGACTCTTATTCTCTGGGGTCATGTTAGTTACTGCTGTAAGATTCAGATGCTTTTTACATGCTGCCAGCAGATTCAAAGGGGAGAAAGCAATGTCTTGGCATATTTAAACATGAGGATATTAACTGTAGCATAAAATGCTAACTTTTAGTTATAGGCTTTTAAATAGTATCAGTGAAACTCAGGCATATACTCAAATCACATCAGTAAGCGGTGAATCATCTAATTATCATAGCGGTTGTCTTGTCCATTTTTACCTCTTAAGTACCCTTATGAAAGTAGAGATGGAACAAGACAGTTCAGGTAAATGATATTAAATTACTACTACTGCTGCTACTACATCTCAACTCTCAGACAGAGTTTGATTGCTACAAGTTGCTGGAGTACCTGCTCACGTCCCTGTGTGTATCATCTCTCTGCAGATGTTGATGAGTGTGCAACTGAATACAACGGCGGCTGCGTCCACGAGTGCATTAACATCCCAGGAAACTACAGGTGCACATGCTATGACGGGTTCCGCTTGGCACATGATGGACACAATTGTCTAGGTGAGTGAGTGATGTGTGAGAGTCTGTGCGCACTTAACACAGCATGTGTTTCTGTGTGTTACACAGATTCTGTCTCTACATCTTGTGCAGCTAATTATGCAGGACAGTGTTGCTATAAGGAGTTTTTTTTCAGGAGAGCATATACATTAAACTGCATGTGTCAATTTTCAAACTCTGACATGATCCATGAGGTTGCATAAATTCTTCTCTCTGCATGTGTAATGTCACATCACAGATGCTAATGTATGTTTTGGGGCTGAACTGAGCTCTTACTAGGCCCCTGAATAAGATATTAGTAGTCTCCAACTGTGTTTTCACAAAATGTAAGAGGAGACCTTTTTTCTAATAAGACTAACAAAAAGAGGTGAATTTATAAAGATCCTGTACTGGGACCTCTTGAATGAGCTGTCAGGTGACTGTGCTTTCCCATGGTGTAATATTTCCAAGTGTCCCATTCATATTTGCCTCACAGAGAACATATTACATTTAAAAGGTTATGAAAGGAAGAAGAAAACACACAGTACTCTTCCTGCTGCTGGGAGCTGCTAAACATAGCCATCATCCACCCACCCCCAATTCTGTCTTTCTCCCTTTTCTCTCACATCCACCCAACTTAAATTCCTTTTGTTTTGTTTTGAAACCCCCCAACTCAGCCTGCTGCCCATCAGAAATCTTCTCCCTCTTGGTCACAACCTCAGTATGACTCACTTGATTCGATATTTAACGCCAGCTAGCTACTGTGAGTTTGTTGTAGAAGAAAGTAACAGGCAGTGTGTTCACCAGATTTCACATTCAGGTGAAGTGATGACAGAAAAAAAACTTATCAGCACTTAACAAAGATTCACTGTGAAAGGGCCTTTGCATGTGGGCACACACGGCATCACACTCATATCAGTCCCACATTTGCTTGATGAAGTGCATGTAATGCTGGGATTAAGGTACGCTGGAATGGAAAACACTCACATCTTTCGATCGATAGTAAACCTGTTCTGACTTGACAGTGCCTCCATGTCTCGGATTCTCTTTCCTCCATTCTTCTTTCTCTTCATTTCTTACCCTCTCTGTCTGTCTCGTCCTCTCTCCGACTCTTGTATGTAAAGTGTAAAGCAGGGCTATTTTCCAAGCCATTTAGTAATGGCGTTCAGTTGTGTGTGGATCATTTGCTCTGTAGTGGATCAGCTCCTGCCTTGCGTGCAGGTGTTTAATCGCAATATATGGTTGTGTGGCTGCTGCTGTTGCATCAAACGGAGTAGCATCCATCGATCGCTTTGATATCATTTGTCATAGTGAAACACACACAAACATAGAAAGAGCTTTAAAGTTTTTTCCTCTTTTGACCCTATGACCCGTATGGATAAGGGCAGAGACTTTTCTGAAAGGCTTGAGATCCTTCCAGGAAATTCTCTTATATTCCTGTGAAGATATAGATCCTATTCATTATTAAATGAGTAAATATTCTATAGTGTCAGCATAGCAAATGGCATACTGAATGATAAATACGCAGCTGTCAAAAGCAAATCTTGCCTTGATGCCCAAAGGCTCTGAGGACTTCATTTTCTTGAGAATTTGAACTAATTCTAATGCCCCCGCTCTGCTCTGCCAAGGGAATAATCCTCAGCACAAATATAAGAGGAAGGAGAGGAAAAGGTAGAGCTGAGGTTTCAAATTAAAGCCCCAGCTTCCTTTTTCAGGTTTAAGCTCGTTTCTGGCCCCTGAGAAAAGATTAGTCCCCTTGGCCTTGGAGGGGAGAGCCTAAGCAGCTGGTTGCCAGACGAGGTCAAACCCTCAGAGCCCTTGTAGAGCAGATGTGCCCCAGGCTGTGGAGCAGGAGACATTCACCTGATCCTCAGAAGTTCACAATGGGTTTAGAGTCTCAGATCTTTAAGGTGCTTCTCTTTGGGTTTATCACATGTTGTTTTTTCTCCTCCTATGATTTTTCTTAATTTTATTTCCACTGCAGTATAAATTCCCAATGGTGTAACACAAGTTCCTGCTCTCAGCCCTCTGAGGCATTCCTTTAGACAGTAGCCTGTGGCTGTCAGCTCAGGAACACCAGTTAGGCCAGTGAACACACATCCCTGTCCACGTCTTCTTTGTTTGCTTGCTACCTCACGTGCCACGCGGCTCCTTGTAATTGGATGTGTTGGCAGCATAATGACATTGGATGGTGGCAGAAGGCGGCGGAGCGTGAAGCAGAACACTGCCTTGTGTGCCTCACCAGGGACGCTCTGGTTTCTGAGGTCTCCCCTGTCTGCCCTAAACCCCACAAAGATGTCAGAGAGTCAGCAAGGTGGAAGCAATGCAATATCACAGCACACTGCTCCTGTCTGTGTTGAGTGAGATGTCACTCACTGTATAATTTACCTCACACTGAGCTTTTTGGATCCTCTCAAAACTCACACTGAAGAGAATAAGTGAAGCATATAAGAACTTGATTACATCTTTTACAACTTCCAATATTATTATCTCACAGAGGTGAGGGAGGGATGGTATTTAATAGCGAGGCTGTAAAGGATTTTTGGAGTCTTAGGAAAAACAGAGGAATCAGTGTCAGTTTAATCCAAAACACACATCCTCTTTACAATGAAAACCAGATGCAGGAAGACTATTAGTTCCCCACTGTAGCACCACCGTCCCCACATTTATGACCTATGTGTTTTTGTTGAGGTCTTACAGAAACCCAAATACCATCTTATCATTGCTAGTTCGTTAAACTCCCTTAAGTAGCTTAACATAATAAGCATCTGCACAAATACTCCCTGTCCTTGTAACCACAAAACACAACATTTCACTTCTATCTGGAGCTAAAAGACACAAATAAAGAAGTTCTTATGTGCCCATAAAGTGGAAATGCCGCAATCACATGCAGCCTGAATACGACTCCCTTGGAGAACATGCTTGAAATAGACATTACAGATGTTCCACAGAGCACTACCGTGCTGTAAAGAATGTGCTTTTGTCATTGCATTGTTTACTTATTTTCATCATTCTCTGCCCTGTCAGTCAGGACATGTTACTCCCTGTTCCCAGAAACTCATTTGGCTCTCCACACACTCAGTACACACAGCTTAACAGACCATGTTCCTTTGATTTCTATTGACCAGCACTGATTTGGTTTGTATTGATTTAGCAGAGCTCAATTCCCTGTGCAATCTATAGGGAAATGAATGCCCTTTTACTTGAACCTTCCCCAAAGACCTAACATGATCTATAACACAAAAGCACTGTCATTACAGCTTTGAAATAGACTTCTGAAGAACAGTTTTGAAGTGGAAAAAAAGGTCATGTCAGTTAACACTGTTTAGTGTTTTGCTAATGGCTTTAATTGTAACCTGACTTTTTTTTTTTTTTTTTTGCCACATTGAAATTGTTTCTCAGAATTCTTTATAAACAAAAAGCTTTATCTGTCATCTATCAGTCTAAGTCGTCCCTTGAGTGTGCCAGTATTGTGCAGCCAGGTTATTGTAGTCCTTTGGGAACATGTTACAAGTTTGGCTAATCAAACAGGTTCCAGACCAGTGTATTATTGACCAGGTTAAGATAGGGGGGGAAAGTAGTCATCCAATAGTGTCATGCTGACCTGCTCTGCAGCCTTTTAAATGCATTTCTTTTAAATTATTGGTCTCTTCCAAGGCAGCGATGATAACCTCTGCACCCTTCACTCTGGCAGAAAATATTTGATTCTAGTCTGGATGAGGTGCCTTTAGTATCTTTAACTCTCCAAAATGTAGGATTCAGTCAGGGCAGTGATGATCTGGTCACCTGCTCTCCTAAAGAGGGGTTCAGATAATAAAGACAGTATTGCACTAACCCTCCTTACTTTCCTGCCACATATGCAAATATCCTGCACTTTTCCCAGTGGATAGTCAATTTGCTTTTGTTGTGGATGGAGGTTGGATAAGACAGTCTCCCCACAGAGGAGAGGCGCTGGAGTGATGAGTTAAAGGATGGATTTGAGATTGGTGCATTAGCTGGCTCCTGAAGAATATATCGACACTCTCTCAGGATTGTTCAGTCACATACACCATGAAATGAACAATTCCAGCTGAGCCCACTGGCAGGCCTTTGGGGGAAACTCAAGCCTGAGATTGGGCTTAGGGATGTAAGCATGTAGCAGACTGGGAGCCGTCAGACGTCAGTACTGGGCCTCTTGTCTCCTTGGCATAAGGCTGTCCACCCAAACACTTATCCTGGGGTTTTGTTTTTAAAATACTTCCAGACTTGTTTTGGAGGAACAGAGGAATACCATGCAGCATGATCTTAGCTCATAGTTTTTCATTTAGGAAAGAATTCAGCAAAAGATTGGATATGGACTCTGTGTCTGGTCTTATTTACCAAAACGGTTACCTGGGAGACAGGCCCAAAGTCAAAAAAGTCTGAGTTCAATCAAAGCTGTATTAGTTTTGTTTATGTAATAGCATAAAAAATCAAGCCTCACTGCTGATTTTAGAATGAAATGCTACAGTAAACAGAGATTTTATTCATGTTTGCTTAGCAGATGTGAATCAGTTAGCTGTATTAGACACAGTGGTTCAGGCAGGCAGGAAGCACTGGAACTAATAAATTGTTCAAAGTGAAATACTGGAAGTGCATTAATGCATCAGTCTTAGCTTGCAATAGTCACCCACACTTCTATGATGTAAGAGTGTGTTCTGCAGATGAAAGACCAGGACATCCTGCAACACATCAATTTATACAATTTCAGCTGACATGCGTTGAACTTAAACAAATGTTTCAGCGTCTGTGCACTCAGTTGTCCTCTCAGGCCAGGCTCCAACCTGACGCCGTGGTCGCTGGTGGTTAAGTGGCTGAAAAAATACACTGTGTCACTGAACTCCCGAAGTGACAGTGAGAAAGACAAGATCCTGCAATCCTGAGTGAAATAATAAAGAATCTAATTTTAATTAAAGCTGGCTGTGCATGTGCCACTCCACTCTGTGAACCCAAACTGGTGCCTACTGATCTGTCAGAGCAGCACAGTTGGCCCCTGCAGTCCCCCAAATGTTTTGCTGCCTGTCACTGCACATGGCTCTGATTTGCTGCCTTATTACAGAGTATGTGCCTCTGCAGCTCCTGTAAATGAAATGCCCAAAGAGACCAGTGTCTGTCTGCTCACCTCCTTGTCTCTGGTCTGTCTAGACCACAGAGACAGGTCTGTGTGATCCAGACAGAAGCAAAGCAGTGGGATGGATGCATGGACAGCTTTAATGACAGACAGCAGTAGGTTTTCGCCCTGGCCAGGCGAAAAAAAAAAAAAAATCTCAGTAATAAATGCCCCCAAAGTTGCTCCAGAGTAAGTGTTTGGGAGTTTCTGTAAGGCAACCACTATGTTTACATGGCTCTAAAGCTCTGTGCAAGGCCAAATGTTATATATACAGTCAAGGCTATCTGAGAAACCAGCAGACATGGTCTCGGCAAACACGACCAATCTCTTAATCTCTCTCTGTTTGAACCTTCCTTTTCCCTTCGTCTCCTCGAGTAAAATAGGGATAGAGGAGAGACATGTCTCTTTTTTTTTCTTTCTGAAATGAGGCAGCCCTTTAAACTTGATTAAGACATTTTTTCCAACCTCTCAAGAGATTTTTTAAAAAATGTTTTAAGTCTAAATAACATGAGCACTTCTCCTGGCCCATGCCAGAACCCCTTTCTGCTTGGAAATATTTGCTTTGGACGCTAGCCCTGCCCAGCACACAACACAGGCAATTATGGGAGCTATTTAAACAGAAGAAATCTACTGACAGGCGACGCCTCATTTGAAGGGATGAAGGAATCAGGAAATGAAACCTTCATTGATGCGCTGAGTGTATGGAAAGAGAACTCCCCAAGGCCGGTTGCATATCTCATGGGCATTTTGTGCATGCATTAAAGACTGTTGTATTTGTGTAGCATTTACATCTATGAAGTTTTGGAGTGTGTGTGTGTGGAGAGAAAAAGTGTGTGTTCGATGTTTTCCTCTATGAGCTGTGGAGTTTTGGTTTTGTTGGTGCCTGCTAACAGTTTATCTGCAAAGGTGCAGCTGTAGGTTGCTGGCAGCTTTCGTCAGCTCAAAGGTCTTCTCTCTGTTGCTGCTGCTTTTATGATGGAGAGATGAGACCATGAGGTCAACACCAAAGCAGCCAGACAGTTGAATGAAAGTCTGGCCAACATTTTTTTTTTTTTTTTTTTTTAAGAACTACCTTTCCTTTACTGTGACTTAAAGCCTAAATGTTAACTTTTTTGAACAGTGTTTGTTTCTCTGTGCCCTGGTTCACCTGGCTGCAGAATGATCCTTTTCCCATCGACCTCAACTGACACGACATGTTGGTTTTAGAGGAAGGAGACGGCTCTGCTGATGGAATGTGAGAACAGAACAGCAGACTTGGCAAGCCGATGAGGGTCATGAGTGTTACCTGCCTGCAACCTACTTATCAACCCTAGAGGTTTCTGTCTATTCGGGTGCCACTTTGTCAGCACAGTGTGTGTGTGAGAGTGTGTGTGAGTGCGTGTGTGTGTGTGTGTGAGAGAGAGTGTGTGTGTATGTGTGTGCTTTTGTTGAATACACATTTTGACTTGTATCCACATCTCTGTGTTCCTGTGTGGAAAAAGAAGAGGACAAAGTGAAGTTTCATTTCGAACTGTGCCGGGCTGAGAATTCCCCTGAAAGGAAACTTAATCTAGAGACCTTCTCAGACTGGACAAATAGACAGTAAATTAGTTTTGCATGACGGTTTATTAAAAAAAAACCCTTGTGTATACAGCAGATTATTGATGCATCAAGCAGAGGGATGGATAAGGTTCCAGTGTGGTGACTCAAGAGGGACAGAGCCCAGACCTTGGACAAGGGAATATGTAGAGTCACCTCCAAAGCCACAGCGCAGTCACGCAAGCCAGACAAGAAAAAATGGCATTGTGCAAGACCATTCATTTTGTAATTATACAAATATATCAAACAATGAATAGACCCACAGTTGTTCATTTCTTTATCAATTCACATAGAAAGAAAAGTTTTCTGCAGTTAGGAGAAAACAGCAGGAAGTGCACAATTTAGTATCATTGGAGATGAAGTCAACAACTCTTTGTTTGTGGTCAGTTTTCCTACATGTCCTTGTGGCAGAAAGAGGCCTCAGGCAGCCCCTTTGTAAATGCTCTACCTCTGTATGCACTTAGGGTGGATTTACATGGGTACCTGTTGTCTCGTTCTCTCTCTTCTTTTTCAATCTCTACTTTTCCTCTCATTCTTTTCCTGTCTTTCTCCCTCGTTCTGCATTCCTTCTGTCATGGGGCTGACAGACACTCGTCATCAGTAGGTACTCTGGCCCAGGTGGATCAGGTTTCCCACTTGCCAGGGGATTGTGCTGCATGAGCATTTTCATGGCTTAGTTATGCACAGTTGGGGGTTTTCAGTGCAACTGTGGTGGGCTGCCATGTAGTCTTCCTCTTTTCCTGATATCCAAATATGTTTTTTGTACCTTAAGTTTTCTCTTTGTATGACATTTGCTCTTAAATCACAACCACTGGTTTTGTTAGCTTTTTTGTTAAATTAATCTCCAGGGATTGCTATGAAATTTTATACCAATATTCATGGTCTCTAAGCATGAATCCTCATGACTGATGATCCTGTTTTTATCCTCAGCTGCACAACGTGTGTAGTGCTAATTAGTAAATGTTAAGACGTGCCTAATTACAGTCTCACCAAGCCATTACCATGGCTGAAGTGTCTTATCATGTTGTCATATCACATTGAATATCAGTGATTAAAAACAAATGTTAAATCTTGTGTTTCAAAAGTTACTGTACTGTTAGTTTAGAAGCTTTTGATACACAAACTTTTACTTAAGTAGATATAATTCTAAAGTGATTAAATGTATTGGCTGTTTATATTTGTCATGTTAAAGCCCAACTAGGGACAAGAGTTGAGAATTAGCAATAGTTATAAACTCTCTGTACAGCAGTTCAGTTGCATCCTCTGTATTGAAACTATGTTAAACTGTATCATCCCTATCCTCAATAAAATTCTAACGTTCTGTAGTTGCATTCCAGTCATATATGTCTGATTTTGATTCACAGCTCTTTGTGTGTTTAATGGGTCATGACTTGATCTTGGACCTTCAGACAAACAGTATTCTGTGTAGTATTTGTCTGCCTTGAAGTGATCGTATTCATTTTGTTTTGTCTGTCTCCTGGCAGATGTGGATGAGTGCTCAGAAGGCAATGGCGGATGCCAGCAGATTTGTGTCAACATGATGGGCAGCTACGAATGCCGCTGCAGAGAAGGATTCCTCCTGAGTGACAACCAGCATACGTGTATTCAAAGGCCTAAAGGTTAATCTCACACACACACACACACACAACACACATTGGTGTTTTTTAGTTGAGAGGACCCTCGTTAACATGATGTATTTCCTAAACATCACTTACCCTAATCCTAACCTCAACCGTCACAATTGCATGCCTAAACCCCACCACTTTACTAAACTAAGCTAATTCTAACCCAAACCATAAAATCATGTCTTCACCCCCAAACACAGTAGCCCTTTGAAAGTGTGTCAGGGTGACGAAAAGCCAAAATGTCCTCACTCCAAATTTGTAAGAACTGGTCCTCACAAAAATAGTCATACAAGTGTCTACACACACATGAATTGGTGGTGAATTTAGCTTTAGGCTGGATATTACTGTATGTGGGGGATAAGTATTTAACATGCAGATGTTCAGATCCAGGCATCTTTGAATAATATAATGAGCTGTGAAGATTAAACTTAGAATGGGATCGACCTCTACAGTTCTAAATAAAAAGGAAGCAAAGGTAAGTGTCTCCACTCTGAAGGTAAAAACAGAACAGGGAGAAATCTCTTTTTGTTTTCTATCCACCCTTTCAAATTGAACCAATCTTGTGCTTGGCAGCATTTTAAGGTAACTGTGGTATGAGAGTGGCCTGAGGGGACTGTGAGCAGAGAAAACAATTAAAGGTACAGCTTGGGGCAGACACACCTCATGTTTATAGAGAATTCCTGTGGGATGGAGACGTGACAGGAGAAGGTACAGAGCCAACCTGCTCCCAGGCTTACTCACACAGGAGCACCATGGACGTACATACATTCGTTATGTCATAGCTGTATTTAAAGTTGAGTAAGCTGTCAGGAATTATCCGTATTGTCATGCAATTTTACAAAAAACCCAAGACAGTATTTGTAGCAGATCCATTCCAGTTTGTTAAAATTGTGCACACACAAACATGAATATATATAGTATATATATATGGCTGCCCACTTATCTCATCTTCTAGCTCTCAGTAAGACAAGCAAACAAAAGGGCAAACCCATGGTGTGTTACTGAAAACAGTCAGGTAACTGTGATTTTTATGATTTCATTTCATGTTGTAATCCCTTATACTATTAGTTTCGGAAACAAGTAGGCTAATCACCTCTGTCACACTCAATCGCTGACTGTTGCTCTTATGTATATCTTTCGGTTTTTCAAGAGGATCAACCTGCTTTTTGTATTAGTTTCATCATGTTTTCTGTTTTTTCCCAACCATTTGAAGATTGACTGGTGCTTTTTTAATTATGTCATCTACTTTTACCCTCTACTCTTTAATGGTTTAATGACAGCCTCCTGGCTGTTTATGTTTAGGAACTAACATGTTTGCACATTCATTTGCATTTCCTTTCCTGATTTCCCTGTAACTCCACTGAAAATCTGTGCCACATTTTAGATGGAAAACCCACTTTCTATAGTTTGAATCATGGTCTGATATAACAGGTGAGGCAAAAAATCAATGTCGGACCTCTGCTGGTTGGCCAGCTGTGTGACCATTTGAATTGAGGGAACTTTACAAGCAGCTTTTAATTCCTGCCCACGCCAATTTTTTATGTTCTCATGTAAGTACTGACATAACCCAAAAATTCAAGTTCCCTGGAGAACAATAATGTAAGGCTGCTGTCACTGAAGAAAAAAGAATAGCATACTTGTTTCTGTAATCTTATTTTAACCAGTGAAGTAAAAGTCAGCTTTCTTCCTTTCTCTGCTGCAAAGATGAATTTTAATTTCAGTTCATCTTTAAACGCAGACACATTCTGCAATTTAGGTCATTGATTTCAAAATATACATTTGTGACAAACAACATCAGAGAAAATGCGCAGCTGTTACCACTATTACAAAACACATTTATTCATATCCTGCTGTCTACAGAATCCCCAGCTTTGCCAGTTTGTGCTGGGGTGGTGTTATATATTTTATGATTCCTGAAGTTTAAAGGAATGCTGTTTAATTCGGAGCGCCCAGACAAGGTGTACAACAGGGTCCAAGTGTATCTTCATCGCTGCCCTCCTCATATCTCCTCTGGCTTAACTGCTTGTGACAACCCCAGGACAGTGAGCTAATCATCTTGGAAATCTGGCTTATGAGATCAGTCTGGCCTACTGATCTGTCAATGTTTACATTTCATAAGCACAGTGTTATTTGAGAGGAGTAAAAAGCTGGATCATGTGTTTCAAAGCACAACTACTACATTGGTTGTGTAAGAAGCAGACTATAAGCACTGGCCCGCTCTCGCCAATCTCGCCGTCTCCTCTTTCTTTCTTGATAAATGCCCCTAGTTCCTGTTAATCTTCCTTTCCCATATTAATTTTGTCTTTATTGCTTCCAGCTGAGACCCATTTGGATCAGAGATTAAAGC